>NC_140204.1:1950680-2550680 GCF_965226575.1 Pagrus pagrus | reverse complement strand
GCCAACCAGCTCTCTGGTGATTCTCCAGCTCCAGACACTCTGCATTTATAGAGTCCTTCATCAGACTTGGAAACTCTGTGGATGATCATCTCTCCTGTAGAGCTGCTCCCAACATGGAGGCCATCTTTATAGAAATCAGCTGGCAGGTTGGAGGAAGTCTGCTTGTTTCTACATTGCAGAGTCACAGCGTCTCCCTCCATCACAGGAAAGGCAGGAGTCTCCAGGATCACAGAACCACCTGAAAGATTTAATTCTGATATTTTATATTTTAATCATTAAGTGGAAGTTAATAAGACAATTGCTGCCAGTTTCATCTCTTCTTTAAGGTCTCTTGTGGCATAATGTTTAATATTACAAGAAAGTATTTCACAGGTCTCAAGCAATGACTTATACAAACATAACATAATGACAGTGATGCTGTGTTGGTGTTCTGCTATTTGAAGAATCATTGTAAATCATCTCATCCTTAATAGAAGATTGTTTTTCATGAGCTCCAGTTTATAAAACAACTGCCTGCCAATGAACGTTTTTACGTATCTTTTTCATGACTTTTTATTTTTAGTTGGTGTCTCACAACTCTTTTTTGAGTGGTGCCCAACATTTTTAATTTTGTCAAGGGGGGGGGTTATCTATAAAATGAAAACTGTATTTTTATATTGCCTATGTATTTTTAATGTGTGTTGTGGAGTGACACCGAAATAGAGTTTATCTATCTATCTATCTATCTTGTAGATAAAATAATAAAACATCAACATTGGATAGATAAATTATCCTTACCCTGCAGGCATGCTAAATCTTAAACAATGCAATATTTACCTCTGACAGACAACCGCCTCTCTGGTGATTCTCCAACATCAGAGTTGTTGCGCTTGTAGATACCTTCATCGGACTTGGAAACATTCTGGATGATCATCTCTCCTGTGGAAGTGTTCCCTATGTGGAAGCCATCTTTATAGAAATCTGCTGTGAGGTTGGATGTGCTTCTACAGCACATAGTCACATTGTCTCCCTCCTTCACAGGGCGGACAGGAGTCTCCAGGATCACAGAACCATCTGAACAAAGTGCATTAGCAGTATACTTTTGAAACACAGAACAAAAGACTGGAGGTTATTTTGCGATTTTAGAGTTGAAATCTACATCCAATGAACATACCAGTGACAGTGATGTTGACAGTGCTGGTTCTCTCTCCTCCTCCACCTTCACACCAGTATTCTCCACTGTCTGATTTATATGCATACTCAATGGTGCAGGTCACGGTCGACATCACAGAATCAGTTGAACATTTTGGAATAAATTTCTTGATGTTCCTCACTCTCCATCCAGCCGAGACATTAACCCCTTCACAGGTAAAAGAGACGGACTCGTATTCATTGACCTGCAGTCTGGATGGAACAATACGAAAAGCTGCAGCTGACTCTGAGAAACACAGAACAACATACATTAAGAACCTTGCTCCCAAAAAGAAACACCATGATACAACCCCAATGCAAGTTTGGACGCTGTGTAAAACAAAAATAGGACAGTACGTGATCATTTTCTAATCCTTTAAGACATATACTCAATTACATACACTGCAGAGACAGTATATTTAATGTTTGACCTCTTCATCTTCATTTTGGAAATAAGTGCTTGTTGTGAATTTGATGGCAGCAGCATGTCTCAAACAAGTTGTTGGGAAAGGGGGAACAAAAGATGGTGAAAGTTTTGGAATGCTCCAAAAACACCTGTTTGGAACGGGTTTGTTGGTAACAGGTGATAGGATCATGACTGGGTATGAAAGGGGCATCCTAAAAAGGCTCAGTCATTCACAGGCAGGGATCGAGGGAGGTTCAGCACTTTGTCAAACGCATGATTACATAGAGGATTTTACTACATAATATTTGTAGCAAATTAATATGCTTGAGTCAGTAGGTGATCTATTCTTTTAGACACAGTTGAGATGATTGACCAAAACATACGCCTGAAACATGTCTGGTGTTGACTGTAAGAACTTTTTTGGGCAGGATTCTTCAAAACAACAAACGTTACGAAGTGCTTCATTAAGTGTAAATGAAGATAGGGATACTGCGAGACACTGGTAAGACAAAAGCTAAAAACGATAAACCAAAATAAGTTGCAATCACTACAGCGAAAGTGATTGTCAGCAGAAATATGTCTCACGAACTGACTTTTAATATATGTTGAAGCAGAAGTAGAATGCGGCAAGGAGTGGAAAGCCATTTTGCTTTGAAAATTGTCGCTATTGTTCTGAAAGGGGATGAAATACACGTTTGATTGATATCTCTTCCTCTTAACCTCTCTTGCTTTAGTTCTCTCATCATCATTTTTAATATTGCAGGGGATAATCCAATGGCTTTCAAGCAATGATGTTTTATAGGAACAAAAACACACAAATGAAAGCAATGTTTTGGTGTTCTGCTTGTTGAATACACTTTAGAAGATAAAATAAGATACATTAGACAATAAATAGTTGAGCTATCCTCACACTGCAGGCACGCTAAAATACACTACTTTAACATGAAACAGTGCAATGTCTCACCTCTGACAGCCAACCAGCTCTCTGGTGATTCTCCAGCTCCAGAGATGCTACACTTGTAGAGTCCTTCATCAGACTTGGAAACACTGCGGATGATCATCTCTCCTGTAGAGCTGCTCCCAACATAGAGGCCATCTTTATAGAAATCAGCTGTGAGGTTGGAGGAAGTCTTCTTCTTTCTACAGCTCAGAGTGACAGCATCCCCCTCTGTCACAGGGTGGACAGGACTCTCCAGGATCACAGAACCATCTGAACAAAGTGCATTAACAGTATACTTTTGAAACACAGAATGAAAGACTGGAGGTAGCATTTCTGTTGTTGATATTTTGTGACTTTAGAGATGAAATCTACATACAATGAACATACCAGTGATAGTGATGTTGACAGTGTTGCTTCTCTCTCCTCCTCCACCTTCACACCAGTATTCTCCACTGTCTGATTTATATGCATACTCAATGGTGCAGGTCACGGTCGACATCACTGAATCAACTGAACATTTTGGAATGATTTTCTTGATGTTCCTCACTTTCAATCCATTAAATCCCTCACAGGTAAATGAGACAGACTCATATTCAAAGACTTGTAGCCTCGTTGGAATGATATAAAAAGCTGCATCTGATGCTAAGAGACAGGGAAATACATAAATTAAGAATCAGTTGATTACCGGTTATTATGTAAATACATCATAAGAAGCCAAAAAATATGACGCACTTGACCAACTCAACCACGCAGCTGAAGCATGTCTGATCTAGACAGCACTTTTGCTTGTGCATGACTCAATTGTTACAAAGTACTTGAAGGACAGTAAACGAAGGCAGGAGTATGACAAGGCACAAAAGGTAAAGCAGTAAACGTAAAGAATGTTGCAACCATTGCAGTGGAAATACGTTTAACATAGGTTATGATCCGACTAATACAGGGGTTAACAGTTCAGAAAGGTTGAATGGGGCTAGATATTGGTTAACCTTTAATGTTATTAGTAAAAAACAAGCCAAGGTTATCATGAATTAAATAAAAGTATCTCTTATTTTACTGATGGTTCCATCAGAGAGCAACTGGACTGCTACACTTCCCAGGGATGACTGATCAATTAGCAGAGAGTCATCAGCATAAAAGTTGAGTTTCTCGGTGCTCTAATTAATTGAAAAATAATTTTCACGATGTCCTTTTATAGAAGTAGGCTCAAGACTTAAACTTCTAAAGAACCAAAACACAACCCTTCGATGGTGTTTCTGTTACACAGGTGTTGGGCTTTGATCACGCTGGCTCAAGCAAAAAGGTTTTAGGGTTAGAGCTTGTATAAGAGTTGGGAGGATCATTTTTTGTATCTTTTGGCATTCAATCAAGTGCTACTCACCAGATTTCTGAGGGTAACTTTGCTGAACATGTGCAACCAGCAGCATCAACATGTTCATCACTGTGGAGACAAAAGTAGAGAGCTGAATATATAGTGGCTTTTGAGAAGGGATATCAACTGCATGCTTAAACAGAGGTAGGCTGATGCAAAGAGTCTAAAGCCTTTGAGCTGTGATAACAAAGTCAGACATCTCTAGTTGCAAGCAGACAGAACAGTTTAACATAGGTAATGATCTGACTAATACGGGGGTTAACAGTTCAGAAGGGTAGAATTGGACCACATATTGGTAAGTCTTGAATGTTATTACTGAAAACCAAACCAAGTTTACCATGGGTTAAATAAGATCTCTTATTTGCTGTCATTTACCGTCACAGAGCAACTAGACTGCTAGGATTCCCAGGGGAGACTGATAAATTAGCGGAGAGTTGTCAGCGTAGAAGTCAACTTTCAATTGTTGTATCCCATGACATTAAATGAAGCAACTTGTACTCACCAGATTTCTGAGGGTAACTTTGCTGAACATGTGCAACCAGCAGCACCAACAGGTTCACCACTGTGCAGACAATGATACGCATCATTTATAATCAGTTACTAAATCATATGCAGAGACGTATCCAAGTTGCTTACTGTTGTTTACTATGTTCATATGGAGACACAAGAAATATGGAAGATGAATTCATTACTCACACAGTCTGATGCAGAGAGCTGTAACCTCCATGCTGTCTCCCTGCTGACTGTCTGAGTGTCAGACTGAACCAAAGCTAAATACAGTACATTGCAGTTGAGAACCTCCCCTTCCTGTGTAGATTATTTCTGGTTTTAGGCAGGCCTTAGTGTTAGAAGTGTTACAAACACTTCTGTCAGGCAGATGTACTCTACAACAATAATTTTGCCCCAACATTTGACCCTGACAGGTGAAGTGAGTATCACTGATGATATCAAAGGACTTTGTTGGGAAACTGGGTCACGGCATTCATGTGAGTGGCCACTTGAGAAGCACCCCCACCCAAACACAGTTGCAGACCGAGTACACCCCCCCACGGCAACAGTACTCCTCAATGGCAGCGCCACCCTGGAGGACAATGTGCCCTGCCACACCCTAAAAACTGTTCAGGATTGGCCCAATACATTTAATAAAGTCTGCCAAGGGTATCTTCCTGTTTGAACTTTTGCTGAACTCCTGTCTGATATTGATGGTGTGGACATGAAAAAGATGTCCTCTTCTGCCCCCTGCAGACCTGACGTCTATCTCATGCTGCATTAGACAAAACAATAAAGAATCTGTTATCATGGCACTGGTTTCATTGGCTTCAGATGTGATCATATGTAGTATTTTGCAATCGTGGTCATCAGTTACCTGGCAACTGGATCAAAGTTCTTTTATGTAGGTCTATGTTACACATTAACAGGGACACTGAACGTTAATAGGCTACAGCACAGAGACATACAGCAGTATACTATTGGTTTAACATTTTAATGGACTAATCAAAGAAAAAAATTCATTGATAACCCCTTTTTCAGACCTTTCCACCCTGAAAACAACACACTTCCAAAACACTTGGAAAACTATTAATCCTGATGTGCATTGACCCTTTTAACAGCAAGTCGTACAGACTTGAATCTAATAGGCTGAGCGTGGGCAGGGACTTAAAAAGATAAGACAGAGAGGGTGCAGCATAGTAATTTGATTTATGGAGTTGAACCGTGTGAAACTGACTGAGAAAGCAACCAAAAGGTAAGACGTTCTTTAAAAATAAAACTCTTGCTGTTCTGATTTCATTTTCAGTTTAGTGGACATTTGGAGTTTGCTGTCACATATAGTACTCTATCAAACACAACTAATTTTTCAGAGTCCAATATCATAGATAAAATGTATTTTAAACATGGACTCACAATGAATAAGTCACATAGTAGCTTAATTTAAATGTGATAAGTTCATATAGGGAGGCACGATTTAGGACAATTGATATGTTTATTTTGCCCGAACATCAAAACAAGTTTTTTGTTGAAATATACGGTTTATTCTAATTTTCAGCACTGCACGATGCCTCACCAGACGGACAGGCTGACCTGTAAATCTTTGATTTTCCATCATGCTGTTGTCTTCCTTCTCCTAACACACTCTCATGAAGGTAACTTATAGATTAATATTACGATGAAAGGTCATTGTTGTCGAACTTATTGGGGAAAAATTACTTAATACCTATTACTCTATGTATGAAACAACCAGTGGCGGATTTAAGAAATTTGGGGCCCAAGGCAAAGGCAGGCATGGGGCCCTCTGAAATGAGAAGACAACACACAAAACAACAGGTCAATTATACAGACACAAACGTTTTAACAGAATACACATGTATTATGTGTTTTACCTGTTGTCCCTCTCTTCCTGTCCCTTTTTCACGTTGTCTCTCTCCCTCATTCTGAAAACAAACACACAAACACAGTATGAGGCTCTGACCCAGTGGTGAAGTGTAAGTATATTTACTCAAGTGCTGACGTAGACATTTTAGGATTTCATGCAACTTCAATTTTGTCTGCTCCGCTGTATCTCAGAGGTAAATACTGCACTTTCTACTCCACTACTGTACATCATTTACGTTGCTGGCTACATATTTCAAACCCTTCCTGCCCAGTGAAAACCATGTACCCTCAAAATGATGATTTAATGCTAATATTTGTGATAAACTGAAAGAGTCTTCCTTTGTGCGGTGACTTCTTAAGCCAAAATTCTTTAAAAGACCGTTTTGGGCCAGCTGGAAAATACAGCATGACAAGACTTCAGTGAAGTTAGTTTTAAGTTGGATATTAGACATTCGCAAGCCACTCCAACATTTCAAGTGCACCCGTATTGCAGACTTTACAGTAAACACACGGAGAAGACGGCTACAGCGTGTACCGACTTCAAAATTTTTTCGAAAAATGTAAAAACAAGAGCCGTATCTCATGCAGCCAGTGTAGTTACATGATCCCAACATGATTTTGCGTCAATTGATCACATGACCTGGAAGCTATTGAGCTAAAATGCTAATATTTGATAAAAATGCTAATATTTGCATATAAAAATTAATAAAAAATATTTCGAGACGTAAAACGTAAAAACAAGAGGCGTATCTCATGCAGCCAGTGTAGTTACATGATCCCAACATGATTTTGAGTCAATTGATCGCATGACCTGGGAGCTATTGAGCTAACATGCTAATATTTACACATAAAAAAGAATAAAAAATATTTAGAGACATAAAATGTAAAAACAAGAGGTGTATCTCATGCAGCCAGTGTAGTTACATGATCCCACACTGATTTTGAGTCAATTGATCACATGACCTGGAAGCTATTGAGCTAACATGCTAATATTTACACATAAAAAAGAATAAAAATTAATAAAAAATATTTCGAGACGTAAAATGTAAAAACAAGAGGCGTATCTCATGCAGCCAGTGTAGTTACATGATCCCAACATGATTTTGAGTCAATTGATCACATGACCTGGAAGCTATTGAGCTAAAATGCTAATATTTACATGTAAAAATTTATAAAAATTAATAAAAAATATTTCAAGACGTAAAACGTAAAAACAAGAGGCGTATCTCATGCAGCCAGTGTAGTTACATGATCCCAATATGATTTTGAGTCAATTGATCGCATGACCTGGAAGCTATTGAGCTAAAATGCTAATATTTGATAAAAATGCCGATAAAAATACAAGTTCATTTTAATTTCATTTAGATTTGAATACAGTTCCTAAAATTGAACAGTGTATCTCCATCTTGGGGGTAGTAGTTGTTAATTAACTCCATTACGTTACATAGTTTCTGATGTTTTCTCAGCCTCTGTAGCAAATAGAAACGAAATTCAAAGCTTACTTCAAAATGACTCATACGCTTCCGCCTTCAATATAGGGGGAAAAAAAATCACCCCTTGGACAGTTTTGATACTCACTAGTTTATCTCTACACGACGGACCCTCCCCAACAGGTGTCGATGTCGTCGTTGTTGTACCTGCCGAGTGTGGGTTGCTAGCCGCTGCCGCTGCCACTGCTACTGCTGCTGCTGCTGCCACTGCCGCTGCTACTGCTGCTGCCACTGCCGCTGCCGCCGCCGCTGCCGCTGCCGCAGTGAAGCCAGTCGTCACTTCCTGTAACTTGGAGATCAGCTTTCTGTTTTCCTCCTTCTCTCTCCTCTTGTCAGCTCGGCTGGGGCAGCTTCTTCTCATCTGTCTCTGTTCTTTACTTTTCTCTTCTATACTCTCCTCTTCTTCTCTCACCACTTCGCGCAGTTTGTTTTCGTTTTGCTGCTGTCTTCCTGGATTGAGACTGAAGGGGGGGGCCCGACACACATATAATACGATTAGCATTCTGCTGGCATTTTAGCGAGAGGATTTTTAATCAAAAACATAATTAATGTGCGCAAATAAGTAATAAGTGTATTAACCATAAGTGTATGAGGATTTTTATGGGGCCCTCAGGAACTTGGGGCCCTAGGCAACCGCCTAGTTTTGCCTAATGGTAAGTCCGCCCCTGGAAACAACTATAAATGCTTCTAAATGACTGACTACCACAAATAGTCATTTTATTGCAAATACCGACGTTTGAATTAAATTATCTCACCTGTTGCAGTTCGGCCTCAGTGGAGGGCGCCACACTCCCGCTGTTATCTACAGTGGGAGTGTGTCGCCCTCCACTGCTGAGCTGAGTGGTGAAAATGAAAGTGAAACTAACCCTCTTTATCGACTGACACTGCTTGTTTGACTTTGGGAGGTCAGTTAGATAACATGCTGACACAGATCATGTCTGGGTTGTATTGAGAGTAACATGAAAGGGCACGGGTTGATCATTAACTTGTTCCTGTGTTGCTGTGCAGAGTTTATTAGAGGGATCACAGTTGCCGGTGTTCTTTTGCAATATGGTTGTAATCCAGAGTTCAATGAATATGTTAATTATTTATTGAAAACAAATTATAGTTGTATTTTTAGCCATTCTAACAGCCGGTCAAAAGTTTCACTTATCCTGTGTAACATCTTTACATTTAGTTGAAAGATCAAACACTTGTACACTCATTCATGGTCCCATAATTTACAATCAACATGAGGCTGACATGTCAAATTTCTTAACAGCTACTGGAAGGATCGCCATGAACTGTGGGTCAGACATTAACGCTCACCTCCAAATTAATTGTATTAACTCTGACCCTGTGACTTTTCATCTAGCACCATCATCAGGTCAAATTTGCATCAGCCTTACCTGAACTTCACAATGTTTGCTTAGCAAGCTAAGAATCTAAGCTAAGATGTTGCTTAGCATCAGCATTGTCATTGTGAGCATGTTGGCAAATTGATATTAGCATTTAACTTTAAAGCATTCTAGACAAAAGGTGGGAATCACAGAGTAACTCACAATATGATACAATTCACAATATGTTGCCCATGATAATGATAATATCACGATACAGCAATTCTGCAATAATCTATACATTGCAAGACAATCATCTAATGATACATCAAGGTATCTGTCTGACTGAAGAAGACAAAATACACTTAAAATTATAAGTATGTATTTATTCACTGCATTGTGGTGTCAGAACATACAATAGAAAATGTAACCTAAAGAAACGTAATGTAACATAACAAACATGGTGTGCAGGATCGAACAATGCCAATGTTTATAAGTATGATATGCCAAACATTTTGTTTTCCTCAGGTCGGTGTCAGGGGAATGGTCAGTCGTCTGAGATAATATGGGCATTGCTTGGTGAGAACATCATTTTGCCATGCCATGTGAGCCCTGCCACGGATGCAGTTAACACGATGCTGGAGTGGGCGAGACCAGACCTGCAACCCAGATTTGTCCATGTGAGGCGTGATGGTGAAGACCGTCTTTTTGATCAACAACCGTCCTACCAGGGGAGAACATCAGTGTCCATCGATGGACTGAGACGGGGAGACATGTCCCTGAAACTCTCCAAAGTGAAGTTTTCTGATGAGGGAACCTACAGATGCTACATTCCAGGATTTGGAACAGAAACTAGCGTTGAGCTTGTTGTTGGTGAGCCAGCAAACATGTTGAGCATGCTTTTTCAAATTATTTTTTCATCATCTGCACAGTTTAGTTCTGTGTGCTCATAATTAACTTGTGCTAATAACAGTCTGGGTTTTCTCTTTCTTATTATCAGATGTTTTCATTGAGATAACCAATGTCAGTCGTGGAGTTCTACAGTGTGAGTCTAAAGGCTGGTATCCAGAACCTGAGATGTTCTGGCTGGACGCTGAGGGAAGCCTCCTCTCTGCTGGACCTACAGAGACAGTCAGAGGTCCTGATGACCTCTATACTGTCAGCAGCAGAGTGACTGTGGAGAAGAGACATGGCAACAGCTTCACCTGTAGAGTCCAACAGAACCACACCAACCAGATCAGAGAGACACTCATACATGTTCCAGGTATTGTTGAGTTATTTAAGGATGATATGATAACGGTTGAGCTTCACACAGCTGTGGTCTAGTTAAAACAAATATGTTCTTCTGTGTTTCAGATGATTTCTTCAAAGACCCGCCGAATTCTGGTTCATCTGCTGCTGCCATCATTTCTGCACTCGCTGGCGTCGCGTTAGTTCTTGCAGTTTGCTTTGCTGCTTGGAAACGAAAACAAAAGAGAAACAGTAAGTCAGTGAGGTGAAGTTACAGAATCGTATCTCAACATCAATATAACAACAAAAAAATCGGACAATGAACAAGACAAACGTGAAATAAGACAATCCAGCACATTTTTACTCCTGATGTGTCCAATACAGCAGTCTGATCAATAGCCTGAGGCTAGTTTAACGCCGTAGTTACCACTTTGACAAATATACAGAGCGAGACAATATCAAGAAAAGGTCAGGATGTGGCTGGGATGGTTAGATGGAGCATGAAGAAGACTTTCCCTCTGGCGACTAGACTTCACATCCTGTTTGTGATAGTCAAGACTGATTTGTTTTTAATTTATGCCATGTAAGCAAGTTAACATATGTAAATGCCATAAGTGAAGTCACGTACCTGAATTGTGTTAGTCATTTTAACCAAAATAATTATATTTTCTTCTCCTGTTAGTAAGATAGTTATACTGACGCATTGGGTTTCCCAACTCATCAAACGGTTTGGGATTGAAGGTCAGATCGCCCGCCATCCAAAAGCATCAGTATTTGACTAGTTGGGAATGGGACTCAAAAATCAATTTTACTAAGACGAACTAAGTTGCTTTTTTGGTGCGGAGGGCAAGTACAGAGAAAGAATATAAAAAAGTGACAGTATTTGCAACCTAGGAAAGAGATTCAACAATCAGCTCTTCCTCCAGAATCTAATGTTTATACACATACTTTTTTTAATAAATTCTATGTCATTGATTTATTTTGTATTTATGTTTTTCTATATTACTTCTCTATTTGAGGCCATTAAGATTAGGATTATCT
Source organism: Pagrus pagrus (assembly GCF_965226575.1). Lineage (NCBI taxonomy): Eukaryota > Metazoa > Chordata > Actinopteri > Spariformes > Sparidae > Pagrus > Pagrus pagrus. The sequence continues at coordinate 2,539,348 of NC_140204.1, read as the reverse complement.
AACAGAGGCAGACGAGACCAAAATGTACTGTGGTGATCAGGTTGTACTGCCACTTGTTGGTCGGTGCAATACTGTGACAGCTCTGGTAGGACCGTGTATCATATACATACATGTCTTTCCTCATACGTGTGCACACGATAAGTTAAACAGGGACCATCTCATACAAAAACATAGTGCTACATTTTGTTTTATAAACCCTTTAGAAATGTAAATGTATGCATTTTTTATTTATCTATAAAAATCATAGATATTTGGATAAAATCATTTTTACATTTTCACAGCAAAACTAAACTGTTGACTGTTTCTGCACACAGACTCCAAGACAATCCGTGTGGATGAAGAAACAACAGGAGAGAGTGATGCTTCAGAACAGAAGCCCCTGATGAAAGCAGCAGAAGGAGAACAATTGGAGAATCAGAGCAAGGTGGAAGAGGGAATTAACAGTAAATCTGAACAAATAGGACTTTCAGGTCAGACAGAAGAGGAAAAACAGCCTGAGCAGTTCAGGACGGAAGCAGAAGCTAACGATATTCTCATCCAGACACAATCTGAAAATGTAGAAACAGGGTCTCAATGTGTGACGGAGAATGAAAGGCAGCAACATGAGGTCCAGACCACGGAAGATTTGGTCAACAGAGAGAAAGAGACTGAATCAGTAAGTGAAGGTAGTTCAGATCAAGCAGAGAGAGACACACTCAGTGAGAAACCAGAGAAGAGTGAGGACACGGGAGACCAAGAGGAGGAGACAAAGTCTGAAACAGCAGGTCAGGGTCTGATGAAGGGAGGAGGACAACCACTGGTCGGTGCGGGTGGAGAAGCAGAGACTGATCCTCACAAGGAAGAAAATAAAGAGCAAATACAAACTAAATCAGCAGGTCAGAGTCCAGCTGATGGAGGAAGACAAGGCAAGCATCCCTCAGCAGGAGAAGGGACAAATCCTGATTTGGAGGAAAAGGGAAAAGACACTAAAGCTGGAGATGTAGATGGAGGGGATAAGACAACATCTATTAAAGAAAACACAACACCTCAGTCTCCAGTGGACGGACAAACAGGTCAGCTCAAAGACACAGACGGACAGAATACTTTGGACCATAATGATGAACACAAGGAAGCAGAAACATCTACAAATAATGCAACAGCAGGTCAGGGACAGACAGCAGGAGAAACCTCAGAAACTTCACCTTCAGCAAATCAAGAAACAAACACAGGGCAGCAAACTGGTAAAGAGTCAGAGAAGAGTCCTGAGAGCAGAGATGGAGACAAGGCAGGAGTAGAAACAAAATCTGATAAAGACACTGACTCTGTGAGTAATAAAACAGAAACTCCATCTTCAGTAGAGACGGAAACAAACACAGGGCAGAAAACTGATAAAGAGCAAAAGAAGAGTCCTGAGAGCAGAGATGGAGACAAGAAGAAGACACCAGGAAGCAATGCAACAACACCAGACCAGACCTCAGCAGAGGATGGAAAGATCGGCGTGGAGAAAGAAGAAGATGATAACAGTCAGATAGTGAATGACCCAAACAACTGAGGAGATGACAAAAGGAAAATATCTCATGAAAACACAAAAAAATGTATCACAATCAAGTGGTGTTCATCGATACTTTGTGAAATACATTGCTAAAATTTTCCATAACAAATGTCAATTAGCAAACAAATGTATATATTCCGTGAAGTGGGAGGACAGGAGGAGCATTGATTATTCAGGAACTGGTGAAACAAATGTCTATTCCAGGGTGTACATAAAGTAATTTAATTTAGAGTTAATAATGATTTTTTTTTTTTATTATTGCTGATACAAATTCAACAATCGGTCATGTTCTTTATTTCATGATGTTTTTTTATCTGTTGCTGTTTTCCCTGAATACGTATGTAAACTCAATAACAGAATAATTGTCATGGAATGGATCTTTTCCGTCTGGTTCAAGTTGTTGAAGATACAAAGTGGTTTTCCAGCTGCAACAAACTCCAAAGTCAACCAGGAGCTGGAACTTAAATTACCAATGAAACGTTATTGTTGAACATACATAAGGGAAAGTTTTTGTTTTTTAGCTTTTAGCATCATATTAAAATTCTTGAATTCTTTTTTATTACCAGCTTTTAATGTTGTATTAGTACAATGATTTCTCCACCTTAATCCTTCAGTAATCATCTGTACTGTTTGACATTTATGAAATAAACCTAAAGATCTGTCTGTCTTGCACTCTTTCTTAAAGCAGGTCATTTACTGCAATGTTATGAATGTTTATGCCAATTAACTATAAAGATCTGAGGACTGTGTTGATAATAATGAGTGATGTGAGATTTACTCAATTGAGTTAATTGTCTTGGCATTGTTGACAATAAAAAAAAAATAGTTTTCTTCAGTTGAATGTTCTCAAATTACATGTTGAACTCACACTTAAGTTGTGCAGCAATCAGAGTTTAGTGTTCATCTCCAGGATATAATGAGTACTAATTACACTCCAGATTATAACAAAACTCCTGTAGTCATCTCTTTTCTGTCAGTGGGAGAAGACGCTCCAGGAGGAGAAGACAAAAAGAGAGACAGCTGATGAAGAAGTGGAGAATCTAAAGAAGGAGCTGAAGAGCTTTTTTTTAACGTAGTTTTTCTTTTCAATTAAGCTGTGTTTTTAATCGCAATTTATTTGAATCTTCACAAATTATTTGTATTTGTAGAGGGCGGGAGCACATTACACCAGTTTTAAAATCGCTGCGTTGGCTCCCCGTGCGCTTCAGGATCAATTTCAAGGTTCTTTTATTAGTTTTTAAATGTCTTAACGGTCTCGGGCCTTCTTATTTATCTAAACTACTTTTACTATATCAACCCTTGCGGACCCTGAGGTCCTCCGGTGCTGGCCTTTTAACCACACCACAAGTTAGAACTAGAACACACAGGAGGCGGCATTCAGTTATTATGGCCCCCGATTGTGGAACAGCCTACCGGAGAACCTCAGGGCTGCAGAGACTGTTGATGTTGACTGTTAATTTATTTATTTAATTTTTACCTTTTACCCTATCCTACTTTTTTTATTGTTTTTCTTTAATGTCTTAATCGTTTTTATTCCTTCAGTTTTTAGCTTTACACTTTTATCTTATTTTACTGTTTCAGTCTCTCGCATTTCCGGTGTTTCCCCAAAAGGGGCCTACCACACTGGGAGTTGTTTTTGGTCTACCGATGGGGGTGCTGTCCCGTGGACGGCTCTGGCCCGGGTGCCTAGAGGGCTTTGCACCTCGGTGTGGAGCCTCCTGTGTGCCTGGGCTGGGGTGGTCCCTGTGGCGGCGCCCCCTGCGGTCATGGACCATGATTTCTCTCGGTGTGCGCGGCCCCCAAAGGTAGCTTCTTCCTCACCTCAGGTCTCGGTGCTCAGCCATGTCTCCTCAGTCACAGCCAGTGTGTGTGTGTGTGTGTGTGTGTGTGTGTTTGTGTGTATGCCTGCGTTTGTGCCTGAGTGTGTATGTACTGTATTTCTATGTGTTTATTTGTGGGAGGTTTGGGTTTTTAAGGTTATTCTTTGTTGTTCTCAGTTTTTCTTGATGTTTTCATTCTCTGTGAGGCACTTTGTGTTGCTATATGTATGAAAAGTGCCATACAAATAAAAATAAAGTTAAAGTTAAAGTTAAAGTATTTATCCGAAGCCAAGATAAGATTTATTTATTTTTTTTCACTAATCAATGCAGTTTTTTGGAGGGCCTGACAGCTGCAGACGGAGAAAAAAAAAAAAAATTCTAAAACAAAACTGAAAAGATTTCACATGAGAATAAATCCCATTTATTTCCATTGTTATGAACACTATAACACCATCTATCTTTCTCTTTAATAGTCCTTTAATGAATAAATTGTGTGTTGTGTCCCATTTAGAGAGGTGCATGCAAATGTGAAGCAGCAGTGCACAACACCAGCTCGCCCAGGCAGAGATCAACCACAGGACCTGTAATTGAGGTCAATTTTGTATTATATTTTAACTGTCCTTTAAGGAGCAACACTAATGTGCAGTTATTCTAAAAAGTTTGCTGCAGTCTTGAGTTCTGTGATGGGATGAGTGGACCACAAATTGCTTTGTCACAAAAACATTCATGAAGTTTGGTTCAGTAATGAATTTATTATGGGTTGAATCAAAATGTGACTGTTAAGCCTGGCTCTGAGGCCGCAACAAAACATTGAACAAACAGCGCGATGTGGACCAATACAACGTCTTTATTTACGAGATTGCACACGAAAGGTACGATGGAGTGTGGAAGTGGTTGTCAGAGGTGTGTGAGGGTGCTTGGGTGCTATGTTATATGTGAGGTGCATGTTGTCAGGTGCAAACAAAACGAGACGACGTGCAGCAGGATGGAGGTCCCCGGGAGGAATGAGAGAGAGGGAGAGGCAGCCAACAGCAGGGGTTTAAATCAGCAGGCCTATCAGAGCCGGACACAGGTGCTCCCAGTCAGCCATCAAGCAGCCACCTGCAAAACACACCCACACACCATACATACCACACACACACGACACAGCCATGGGCTGGGGCCGTAACAGTGACCAAAACTCAACGTACAGCAACTTGAACGAGGTGATTACAGAAAGCTGTGTGAATCAAATGTTTTTTTGTAGCCTCTTAACTTCTTCTGAGTGATTCTGATTGATAACAGCTGCTGACTTTTCTGGGCCCATTTTAAGAGCTTGTCTGATACACCCACTAGACTCAGCCACAAACACACAATAAGCACAATATTGATTTGAACAAGTGTGGAAAGTCACTTGGAGCCATTTTAAAGCAGTTATAGGTCCCAAGATCAACTGTACAAAGAAAACTATAACAGTCATATGGACAATAACACCTCCCCTCTAACGCAATCCCATCAACCCAGATAACATTTATAACAACACTACAAATGATGTCAACACAAAGCTTCACAGTTCAGCAGTATTCTTGATTTGTTCATCTTCTGTTTCACACATCAGCAGAGTCTCTCCTCCTTCTTCGGTCAGGTGTCACCTGTATCAGGTGTGGCCTGTATCAGGTGTCACCTGTATCAGGTGTGGCCTGTGAGACAGAAAACACAGAGATGTCTTCCAGACTCAGCTTCTTCGAGAGCTTTAAATGACTGGAACTTGCTGAGGTGTCGGCCTGTTGTACAGTTCTGTATTCAGGCCATCTGATGACACCTGAGCAAGATCCATCCACTGAGGAAGGCCATGACAATATGGTGGAAAGCTTTTACAAGAATCATTTATGTGTACTGTAATGTGCTCTGTGATTTGTGTGTCCAACATTAATAATTCAACGAATATAAAGATTTCTCCATTATGACTTTATAAAGCGTAAAGCTATTGGTGCCAATTACTTATCTGAATTTCTCCTTAAATCATATTTTATCCATAAAACTGTTTAAAAATGTAAAAGAAGAGAAAAAAGTAAAGTGTTCAAACTTACTTAAAATGTTAGAACACATTGTGTGTCTATATGTATTGTTTTTAATTTTTTTTTTAACATCAAAACACACTAACTATGACTTTAAGGTTAGAAAAATATATTTTGTGGTTACGCTTGAGCAACAAAAGCACTTCGGTAAAGGTAAGGAAAAGATATTTTCAGTTTTTGAATGGTCACAACATTTAATCTGTAGGATTCACTTTGGTTAAGGTGTGGAGAGAATGTGACTTTGGTCACATGTTAAAATCAGTTCTTGAAATAGCGATGAAATTTAACCTAGACATGGATTTTCCATGTTAAAGTCCTGCTGAGTGTCACGGAGAAGAAAAAAGACAATCTGAGCCACTGTAGTAATTTCTGTAGGTAACGTTTCATCATTACTTCGCAAACATCTTTGATACTGGGTTGGACGTAGTGGTAAAATGTCTGTTTCTGTGCAAAAATGAAGATTTGGGGAGCGTCAAGAGTGTGAGCAAAACAAAAAATACATTTCAATATGATACAAACCCTGTTGGCGTTCATGTGACGTGTGATTTATTCTCAAGGTGGAGTAAACCGTTTCATCCTTATCTGAAGGGCAGAGACAGACAGACACATGTGGTTAAATGAGCACATTATAAATACTCTGCCTGACAGACTAACAGGGTCAACAGCCCTGCTCACCTTTTTCTGTCTGTGGTTTTCTGCTCTGGCTTGTCTCAACGTGGTGATCGGTATCAGCAGCACCTGCCGAGTCTAAAACAAAACACCACGTATGAGGATATAAATATAATTCAGACGTGCGTCTCAACCTTTCATTTGTAACCACAAGTCAACGGACACTTTCATGCAGCGAGGGAACTCGTCGCATCATGTGACCTTTCTTAACCCTGAACAAAAACCCATTTGTCTCTCATAATAAGGAGTATACTTAATTTTATACAGTTACAAATATTTATGACGCAAAGTGTCTGTAATAGGCTTTTTGTTTTCCTCACATTATGTTAAAAAAAATTTAAATAGAGTCAATTAACCTTTGTTCTTCCTCTGTTTTGTGACGACGACTGCATATGTCAAACTGCTTTGATCATCTGCAGATTCATCTCCAGAGACTGAAACATAGAACACAATGGTCATTTTCTTAAAATGCATTTTCATTATTGCAAACAAAAGCATAAGATTATCACAGAGAAGATGCACACTGACATCTTTAACTCGATTATTGTGGTCGAGGTTAAGAAGGAAAAACTTTTGTAAGAAAGATGTCATGTGTTGCCGTTTACTTCAAAAGTCTTTATAAATCAAAATGACATGAAACGATGATGTAATAATAACTACACAGGTTTGCTCTCACCCATTTGATTGTCCTGGCCTGACTGTGATGTCCTTGTTGGCATCTTTGAGGTGAAGTAGAGCACCACTGATTGATAGGAGGGCAAAGCTATTGACATCAGAGACACAGAGAAGGAATTTAAAGTTATTTGTTTTTCTTTATCATTCTATTTACATAGAATATATTAGAAGTAGATTTTTCTGAACCTCTGTGGTTCCTGATGTAAAGGAATCCCACCGCGAGCAGCACCAGAACCATCACTATAATGGTCACAGCAATCCCAGCCGGGTTGTGGGTCTGAGTGGTTCCAGAGTCATAGAGGAGAGCATCTTCATGATCTGATAGAAAGATGAATTTAACTAATTTAATTGATGTTACGTAACATTACAAATGACACTGTATATGACACTTCAACTTTTTTTTACAAGAGAAAGTTGCAAAACATATATATTGAAATGCAGTGTATAAAACACCTGCATATGCAGACTGGCACTAAACTACTACTCACTTTTTAACTTTTTAAGCCAGACAGCTCTAAAGCTACATTTTTTGTGACACTGGTTCAAAGGATGTATAATCTGAATCCTTCCTGTTGATGAAGGTAGTATGTTTATGTAGTTTGTGTCCCTCTTATGTCTCACCTCTGACAGCCAGCCAGCTTCCTGGTGATTCTCCGACACCAGGGATGCTGCACTTGTAAAATCCTTCATGAGACTTGTTAACATTGTTAATGGTCATCTCTTCTGTAGGACCGGTCTTCAGTGGGACATCGTCTTTGTAGAAAACAGCTGGGAGGTTGGAGGTCCTTGGCTTGCTTTTGCAGCTCAGAGTTAAAGCACGACCCTCCAACACAGGCAGAGCAGAACTGTCCAAGATCACAGAACCAGCTGAACAATATGTTAAAAAAAATGTCATTAGACATGTTTAATGTAAAATATTGCAGTCACATGAAACAAAATCAAGAATAATACAGTGCATGTTCTAAAAATACAGATACGGAATAAAGGTCACACAAAAGAATGTAGAGCTGTGTGGTGACATGCAGAGAAAGACAACAACATTGGAAAGGGACAGAACAAATTAAAGGGAAATAAAACTAATGTACAACAGCTTATCATCTGCACAACAATGAATATTGTAACCCTAATCTATCCCTATAAAGCTGACAACAAAAGCTAAATATCATTTTCCATAATATCAAACATAAATACAGATGGAATTGTTACAAGAACAAACATTTAAGAAATGTTTGAAAGATTTTAAATCATTTTAACATATATTTAATAGATATTAAAATTGTGTCTGAAATGGTATCAATACTAAGGTAAGTAGATTGTAGCTCACATGTTTGGAGACAGTTTCCTTCTAAGCAGGTGTTCACTTCAGTGCTGTAGTTTATAAGTGATTTTTATTATTATATATATTATATTTGAATACATATCTTCAAGTTAATGTGGATTTAAAAAACCTAGTCATTTTTGGAGCAAAGTCCACTGCATTTACTCTGTAAACCCTGACCAGTTTTTTATATATTTTTTAGATTAAACAAATTCGGATAAGTGACTACAAGCCATCCAATTTTAAGAGGGGAGTCATGAGGCTGGGTTGACCTCCACCACCATAACAAGTTAATGCTGGCAAAACTGCTGGCAACCATAGACAATGCCTCTCACCCCCTCCACAAAACTCTGGACAGCTTCAGCAACAGACTATCATCTTGTTGAGGCACTGACACCTGGTTAAGGTTTAATACAAAATAAATCTGCAGTGAATTGAATGACTTTATAGGCTCATCATCTACTGGAACATAAATGGAGCGCTGCTTTCACTCTAAAATACACTAACTGTGACCATAAACCAGGCAGCGATTGTGAAATTGTCATTAAAAAATGTAGTAATAAACGTAATTTGTAGGAGACAGGGATGGATCACATTAACCTTGAAAACAGCAGCCTCAGGCATCACTACTAATGAGAGACAAGCGATATTTCACTGAACCTTTTGCATAATTCTGAAAAATATGCATCAAATAAAAATAAGTTATTTATGGCCTCAACTGTATGAATAGATTCTATTAGTTCAGTTTTATACTGGAAACATTTGATTTATAAGGTAATCACTATTTTTAACCATGACCTGGATGACTGAGAATCTTCACCAAAAAGGCTTTGCTGGTTAAAAAATACATTTATAGTGATTTTATAAATAAAATAAACATACCAGTGACAGTGATGTTGACGCTGTTGCTTCTCGGTCCTCCTTCAGTCTCACACCAGTATTCTCCACTGTCTGCTACATAGATGTCAGTGATAGTAAAGACAGACCCTGTTGATGTCCTCTTATTTTTACATGCTGGATTAATTTCTCCAGAACTCCTGACTCCTCTTAACTGAGTTGAATCGTCACTTCCCTCACAATGAAACGAGACAGGCTCATATTCAAAGTACTGCAGTTTGTTTGCATGGAAACGGAGAATAACTGCATCTGAAACACATAAAACATCCAAAACTGGAAAATTATGATGTTTGTGAAAGATGGAGCTGAATATTTTATACTTCTTGACTCTTGAATATTTATAGTAACAGGTTTATGTTAACCATCTACCTTTATTCAGTAGATGGAGAGATAAAATGTTAAAAATATATATATATTTTTAAATGATGTTGTCTTTGTTACTCACCACCATACACAGTATAACTCTTCTGAACTCGGGTCCCCAGCAGAATGAATTCAAGCATCACTGCATAAACAACCGGTCATACATGCTTTGAGTGTGTAGGAATATATAAAACGTAGATTAACAATAAGAGACCTAAGAGTCAGTACTCACACAGTCTGACGCAGAGAGCTGCAGCCTCCATGATGTCTTGCTGCTGACTGTCTGAACAGACTGAAATACTACTGAAGTAGGTGGGCCAGAACTTCCTCTTCCTGTGCAGTTTATTTCTGAGCCAGTGTCACAGTAGCTTAAACGTACAGCAGTTTGTCAGTGTTGAGTAGTAAGTAGGTAGTAGTAGTGTCAAAGTATTTGACAAGCTGGGAATGAGCCTCTAAAATCCACCTTTCTTACAAATAAGACCTTTAAACCAGTGCTAACATTACCTCTTTTTAAAAGGTTTTGAGTCGCTGTTGTTTTTTCTTTTCTTTCTAATGCAGCTCCATCATGAGAGATAGGGGGCAGTGCTTTGCACAGATGTACTACTTCTGCGAAAACAGATGCAATGCTTCTTTGGTTCTGGCAGGGCTGTCTAGGACATTAGCATTAATGACATCATCAGGATTTTCTTGGATTTGTTTTTACACTTCAAAAATCCATCACAGAAATAATGTAGCACAAAGTATATCAAGTGATGGAATGTAACTGAGTACATTTACTCAAGTGCTGTATTTAAGTTCAATTTTAACATACTTGAGTATTTCAATTTTATGATTCTTTAGACTTCCACTTCACTAACATTTGGAAGCACATATTGTACTTTTGGACATCCAGCTCTCTCATACAAAACTAGTTATATGTAATTTATTTTGATTGAGGGACCCCCTAGTGGCAGAAATTAAATATTGTATGTTCAAGTATGACTTTCAACTATGAGTATGAGTTTCAGTATGTATTATGGGAAATGTATCTCGTGGTTATGGAGCTTGCACCATAATTGGATTAAAGATCAGATCATTCTTATGTTTCCCGTCAATTTGTGGAAGAACAATACTAAACCTTTGGATTCTCCCTCTAGATAGGCTTGAAGAAAAAAAAAGACACCCTTTCCTTCCACATTTATCCTTCACCATAGACTGTATTTTAAACTGTGCTCAGAGCTTTTGGAAGTGTCTTAAATCTACATTATTTCTAATAGCCACCAGGGGGCGACTCTACTGGTTTCACAAAGAAATCTGATTGAATGTTTACTTCTGTTTACGTCACTTCTGGCTCAAAAAAGAGAAAAGAAACAAAGAAAAAAAGTAAAGCCAAACCTGAAGCCTCCAAACTGGGTGTTGTCACGGGCAAGATGGGTGCCCCTCTTTTTTTTCTTCTTGATGAATATTACATCCATCATGGATGATTGGGAACCTCACAATTTGTGAGTCAACATTGATAAATGGACTTGCATTTCTATTTGTTACTGCAATGTACTGTCTAGTATGAGTAGTAGTACACATTTGAAATAATGTAGTAAGGTATAGTACTTTGAACTCGTACTCTGTACGCAGTTTGGAATATAATATAAAAATGTTTAAGGCCCACGCATTTCAGCATACCCGTTTTTTTGTCTATCTACTGATGACCTCTCTTATTCTCTCACTTCATTGAAAGGCCTGATAGATGTAATAAATACAACAAAGAGTCACTTGTTGACCCTTGCAGTAGGAACTGACAATACCTCATGACCGCTCCCCTTTTCTCCTGATAGTTTTGATTGCTGCTGTTATGTTTAATACTAGTGATCTGTTACTTGGCAACAAGCTCAAAGTTCAAATGTGTGTTGCAAAGACAATCAGAATGAAACTGAGCTTAGCAGACAGACCTTACATGTGTTTATTAATGACAGTTTTAGCCTTTAATGTTGAAGTACACAACCTAAAAAGTTATTTTCTTTGCACATTATATTTCTATTACATTTTTAGAATACTTGTCTTAATTTCTTTACTAAACCTGAATGCTTTCATATTAATGTGCTTATTGAACATTGACCTTGTTGTTGTAGAAATTTAAAGTAAAACACATAGTTTACAGGGATGTTTGGAAGTTTGACATCACTTGCCTCTGTAAATTAAATCTATGTAAACTATATCCATGAGCACACTGCAGGTGATAAAACAGAGTGACAGAAGTTCAGCCTGTCAATGATTTACAGCCTTGCAGTCCGATGAACTGATTCTTCACACTACAGGTACGTCGTCGTCTTAATCAATTTATACCTATTTCACTTGTTTCAGCTTCTATTTCAACAGACATTATCCCCTTCTAGAATGGAAGTAGCTGATGCATTTAAACAGCATACAAATTATAACAGGTCATTAGGTACATTTTAAAACTTGAGGAAATGTTTCCACACGTGGAATATAATTCAGACGAAGGTTAATTGTTACTTAATCATTTGTAACTGAATCAGCTTTTAATGTTTTATCATTCAAACAAGAAGCCAAAGATTTTGATGATGAACTGTTGGATATTTAGTCTTTATTGTTGTACATGAATTATTGCAGACATGGACTTTGTACCATAAACATGATTCTAATGAAGCCTAAAATATTTAAGAATTTGCATCAAAATACCTTAATACTAACTCATTACCAAAATGAAAGTATAAATTTTATACATGGACATGAAAAAAATGGACATGAAAAAAATGTTGCTGTTCGTCATTTCTGCAAACCACAGAGACAGTTCTGGACTCTGAGCAACCATGATCAGAGCAACGTTTTTTAATGTAAAATTGAGACATTTTATGGCTGTTATTAAGTCAAAACATGATCATTTCATAACCTTGTTTGTGCTTAAACTCAACCAGACCATAAGCAGTTTTTTTTACTATATGCAATTGAGAATTGGAACATAAATGAAAATACAGTTTTAACATATCCTTATAATATGAAATGTATAAATGTATAAAACTTATAAAACATATACATTTAAAGTTTGCAGAAGATACAATGCCAGCAAAGGTGTTTTCACATTATTGTTGTCTTTTACCAGAGAAAATAATATGATTTAATATTAAAACGTGTAACACAGAAAATAGCAGCGAATACTTTTTGTTTTTGTTGTTATTGCTTATTGTAGCTACTCAAAAAAATCAATATCAGTTTTTGCTCAATGTATTAATTTCAACTGGTGAATTGTAGTAAAAAACACACATCAACAAAACAGAAAAGATATTTTATCTTCAAAAGTTATCTTTTCCATCAAATGGTGGTGGTTCCAATGTATTTGTGGTTTCTTTTCATTGTTCGACGTGCAGGATGTTTGAGATAGCTGGACCCCTTCGAGCTCCGCTCAGAATCATCAACGTTCTGGTTGTCCATCTTCTCCTGGCACACTTCTGTAGAGGTAACCTGCACACAAATACAATTACATAGGCTCACAATAAGTCTGTGGAAGAAATGTGCTGCTAAATACCAGGTAGATCAACCACATATCAAATAACTGTGTGAAATGAAAGGTTCTGGTCAGAGTGAAGGAGTATAACTGACTCCTCAGCTCTTTGGAGCTTTGTAGTGGCTCTTTGTTTTGGTTTTCCTCCATTTTTAAATTAGTCCCACAGTTCTCATAGTGTTGTTTTTTGGATGTGGCCGATGTCGGGGGGAAAAACAACAACAAAGTTAACACCTAGCTGGTCAACACAGTGGAGAATTTAGAAGCTAAAGAGCCAAATATTCACCTTGGGAGTGTGTGGAAATCAATGTCACCCAATCAACTGTGTGCACTAATTACAACATCAATGAAACAAACCTGGAACAATGTGGAATTAACAAGTGTCCCATACATTTGCTTAAGAAATGTCCAGGCAGGTAACTCTTAAATGCAAGTAATATGCTTAAATGCAATGTTAAGTTCACAAGCTTACCCATTGCTCTATTCTCTGACTTGGTTCACACAGACATTTATCTCTGCAGCAGCATAATTCTGCTTTATATACAGCTGAACTGATTGAGTCGTGCTACAAGAACTGACATCAACCTTTTGTTTTCCTTCCAGGTCAGTTTCAGTTAACTGGTCCACCTCAGCCAATAGTGGCAACAGTGGGCGATGACACCATTTTGCCATGCCATTTACAACCAGCAGCGGATGTTGCTGGCAAGACATTGGAGTGGACGAGACCTGACCTGGATCCCAGATTTGTGTTTGTGTGGCGTACTGGCCAGGACCTCGTAAATTTAAAAAATCCATCCTACAAAGGAAGGACGTCCCTGTACACTGGTGAACTGAAGCACGGTAACATTTCACTGAAACTGTCCAGTGTGAAACCTTCAGACGAGGGAAGATACAAATGCTACATTCCAGGTTTAAATACGGCCTCGTTCGTTGAGCTTGTTGTAGGTAAGTAGATACGTCATGTCTGTGTAGCTCAGTTTGGTGCGGTGTGCATCTTATCCATTGAAAAATGTTGGTAGGATAAACACACCCGCCAGCTATTGGGGCAGGGAGATGAAGAGACACAATCATCTACCATTAGTGTAAATGAGGGTTAAAAGCTTTGAGAACAGTTGTACATGGTCATGTTGGAGATATTTTGCCAGTTGGTTGATGTTGTATAAATATACAGTAAGTATAATTACATTTACAGTTTATATTTTCTTAACCGTATAACTGACTAATGCTTTGAAACATTTTCTTTTGCTCAGCATCACGTGTTGTTTCCTGGCCTACCATCAGTCTATCACGGCCTGACAGAAACAAAGGAGCAGTGGTTCTACAGTGTGAGTCTACAGGCTGGTATCCAGAACCTGAGGTGTTCTGGCTGGACGCTGAGGGAAACCTCCTCTCTGCTGGACCTACAGAGACAGTCAGAGGTCCTGATGACCTCTATACTGTCAGCAGCAGAGTGACTGTGGAGAAGAGACACAGCAACAGCTTCACCTGTAGAGTCCAACAGAACAAAACCAACCAGACCAGAGAGGCATTCACCTTTATTTCAGGTATAAAAATCTTACTTTTATGATGTGATCACTGTCTTAGTTTCAAACAGCAGGCCCAGTTTTCTATAACTGTCATGTACTCTGTGTTTTATCATTTCAGATGATTTCTTTGAGGTTCAGTCCAGTTTTTCTTCTACCACAGCTGGTTTGGCTGTTAGTTTGGCTGTTTGCATCCTGGTTATTCTGATTCTTGGCTTTTTTGTGTGGAAATTCAGTGAGTCAGAAATTAATTTCAACTCTTTGTAAATATCTGACAGGTTTTATACTGAATAGTGATGTGAAAATACTGTCAGTATTTTACAGGACATAGTGCTGGTGGTTTATCTACTTTTATTTCCACTGAGTTAAATTGCCAGTTGTCTTAGTTTTAAACCCATTACCTGATTTTAGTCTAAAATGTCTGATATGCTGTGAAACCTTCCTGAAATAAAGTAAGTGTTTTATTTTACTGCCTTTGTTTTCACACAGAGACCAAGAGAAGCCACAGAGATGAACCTGATACAGGAGAGAAGACGAACCTCTCTAAACGTCACAAAACTGAAGATCAGTGTGTCACTGAAGTGGAAGCAGAGAAACAGCAGCTCATGACACATGAAACAGTGCAAATGAAGGATTTGAACGAGGGACAGGCTGCAAGAATCAAACCAGAGGTACACATGATGTTTCTCTTCATCATGTGTTATTGTGTGGTAATTCACTGATGTGCCCAAATAACTATCTTGTCTCTGGTCATCTCTCTCCAGGAGCAGCAGAGGAGGGAGGCAGCTGAGAACAGAGTGAAGCTCCTGGAAGAGCTGGAGACCAAGAAGACTGAGGTTCATCTTCACTTTCATCACTTAAGATTGTGATTTCAGTTTAAAGTCACATCTTCATGTCTTTAATAGTGTAGAGAGGTCAATGTTGCAGCAGTCTGGCAGGTCAGTCACAAACTAAATGTCCACATGAGGCTCAGCAGGCTGAATCCAGACACATGTTGTTTTTTCTGTCACAGATTTAAAGTCAAAATGTTGATAAGTGAACATGTCTGTCATTGTGTCTCTGAACCTTCTCTCTGTCCCTCCAGCTTAAACAGAAACAAGCTGATCTGCAGCAGCTCCATGAAGAGAAGCAGAGGAAGGAGGAGAACCTGCAGAGACTGAAGGAACATCTGGAGAACAAGAACACAGAGGTTCATGTCTTCATCTGCATCTGTTTTATTCTGACTGACACTTCAAGTACACAATGTTTACTTCATTTACTTATTAACATGTACTATATACCATGTAGTGACTGTATACAAAGATACTTGTTGTACTTAGATTAACTGTCATGTTGTATAATTATTCATCAGCTTTAATGTTCTCATGTCACTTTATCTTCTCTCACAGGTGAAGACATCAGCTCCACCAGCCAAACAGTCTTGGTTCTCTTGGGTAAGTGTTCATGATTTAAATACAATAACACACTCTGATGTGTCCTCATAAAAAATAACACACAGTCTGTTATTGTAATATATTAATTACTTTTACAAAAGGATCCCTCAGTGCCTTTATAACTAGACTGTGACTGAGATCAGTGCTGAGACAGACAGACAGACAGACAAACACACAGACAGACAGACAGACAGACATACAGACAGACAGTCAGACAGACAGACAGACAGACAGACAGACAGACAGACAGACTCTCTGCTGGTTGTTAATGTATTGTCTTCATCAGATTCATTAACAGTGAACTTGTGCAGCTCTGAACTCATTTATCAAAGCAGCAGAGAGGATCTGAATTTATCAAAGCTTTCTCACTTGTTATTCAGCAAAAATCAGAGGCTTCAGTTCTTTTACCACATTAGTCATAGTATTGTTTGTTCAGTCGCATGTTTTAATATAATCCAGGGTTCCAAAAAGGAAAAAGAGCAGAAGAAGAAGGAGAAGGAAAAGAAGAAGGAGAAGGAGGAGGAGGAGGAGAAGGAGGAGGAGGAGGAGAAGGAGGAGGAGAAGGAGAAGGAAGTTGAAAATGAAGTGGAGACACTGAAGAAGCAGCTGGAGACTCATCAGACAGAATTAGCCACCAAAACCAAACAGGTTTCTATTTTTTATCTTTTCCTTTTAAACATTTGTTTCCAGCCTCCTACTTGTTTGTTGTCAGTTTGAGTCCAGAAACAAGTCAAGTAAAGAGCAGGTTGAAGACTTGAGACCAGAATGATTTGACTTGAGTCTTTGCCAGACGAACACCCAGAGTTGCATCAAATGCTTAAACAATATGACCATAGAGGCTGTATGTTCATGTCTGCACTCAGTGGAGAGACTCAAGCAGCTGGTTTCATTCACATGAAGAGAGTTTTTGGTCTTAAATGTTGCACTGAGTGCAGACATGTGAAAACATCTGTCTCCAGATGTAAAGTCACTCTGCTGCTAATGCTGAGGAAGGTTCTCAGTCATCCAGGTCATGGTCATTCTAAGTGCTGCATCGAAAGTGTCTGTACTTGTTTCAGTGTGTTGAAGACGTTTCACCTCTCATCCAAGAGGCTTCTTCAGTTTGAACTAACTGGAGGAGCTGCAGGCTTTTAAACCCTGTGTAGGAGTGTCCTTACAGAGTCATTAAGGACACGTGTGAGCTCTGAGTTTCAGAGTCGTTAGGGCCACTGACATAGATCGATTATTTTACTCCTCTTTCAAACCACCTACCTTCTCTGGCCAAGATGTTTACATTGTTGTCCTCAAAGGACTGATTTGTCTCCTTCAGATGTTCAAGCTTCAGTTAACAGATATATGTGATGAATCTGTAGCCACATTTAACATAAAACAACAATAAACTGCTAAAAAAACAACTAAATTCACTTTTTCACATGCTCAGTTATAAAAATGTTTGCGTGATTTCCACCAACAAAATCCAATAAACAAACCACCATCTGCCTTTGGCTGCAGATTTCATGTCTTGCCTTGTTTTGTCACCACACTCTTTGATTAATAATCCACCTCATGTAACCTTTCAAACAACCACCGTCCATGCAGCCAAAACTGTTTGTTTTGTTCAACAAGTCCTATTAGTTCATTTTTAAATCATTAATGATTATTATATGAAAATATTCTGCCACTTATCTGAGCCCTCTAGCTGGACACATGCACCTCAGCAGGGTTACATTTTTCTGCAACTGTTTATAATCCTAATTATAATGACCTCTTTGTCACTCTAGTGTATACAGTATGTTGTTTCGGGACACTCTGAAGGATTCATGTTGTTGTTGGGAGGACAGTGTCTGTGTTGTTCTGGTCGTTGCAGTTGGCCAATAAAATAGAGCCCGAGCAGTAACTAAACTGTTTTTCTGTCGGCAGCAGCTTAACGTAGACGTACAAACTGAAATGGAATCTTATCTTTTCTTTCCTTCCAGATTGATGACAAACAAGTTGAAGTCCAGCAGCTGCAGGAGGAGATTCTGGAGAGGATGGAGACCAACCTGAAGACCCTGACGGAGGAACTGGAGTCCATCAACCAGGAGGTTCATCTTTGACCTTTTTATTGTTGTATCTGCTCTGATACTGTTGAAGAGGATTCAGGGTCAATATGCTAAAGTTCAGTGTTGAGTGTGCTGGTCTGCTGTAGAGGTGAACATCACAAATCACTTGAAACCTTCAGTGTCTCCTGGGCAAGTGGTGGAGAAGCAGTCCAAGGGGGCAGGGTGGTGACTTTAGGACACAGTTCTTTGTGTAGTCTTGTCTGAGGTATGATGTGGGCTGGTGACAGCGATAAGGTCCGGGCACGATGACCCAGTGACTCCATCATAGGAGAAATGAAATCAGTGGTTAAACTCTGCCTTTGCTGAAGGAAAAGGATGATAGTTATCAGTCTTCATGGCCTCATGTACAGTAACACATGTAGTCAGTAGCCAGGCTCTGATTGGCCAGCAGTGCACATGCATATTATCAGTGGGTGAATATGTGTGCATGGTTAGAGCAGTGCTACACCCACAGAGTCCAGTAGAGTCCAGCTCATGGTGCTACTGAAGGTCTAAAACTCCACAGAGAAGCTTCAAGATGAAACCATCAACATATTTTGATGAGGGAACATGTGTCTCTGGATCTATCTTTCTCATAAGTTGGAAAGAAGCCGAGCTGATCCAGTCCAGCCTGATCCAGTCCAGCCTGCTTCAGTTCAGCCTGATCCAGTTCAGCCTGCTCTAGTCCAGTCTTCCTCCTCTTGGGTAAGCTGTCATGTAGAAGAACAATTTCTTCACTCTGTAGTTTCCTCATGTAGTAAATCAGAGATTCAGAGTGAAAACAAAGACAAACTAGTTTTCATTCCATCACTTTTACTGGTCAAACTGTGAAACTTTCAATTACAGGAGCAGTTGAGTTTCTCATTTGTAAAATCCAAAATCAATCAGACTCATTTAATGAAACGATAATAATAAAACAATATTTTAGCACTTCTAAACAGTGTTACAAAGTGCTGTACATGGTTGAAACATGTCAGGAGACAACAAGGACGATAAAATCAGATGATTAAAATAATACTGAAGTAAAATAGAATAATAAAAAACATATGACATGTTTGAAATGTGTTAGTGTTCATTAGAAAGAAAACAAAAATCTTTATTCTCTTGTCAGTAATTTTTATCTGTTCGTCTCTTTCAACCCAAGTGGCCGTTTGTTACCAGGCAGAGGTTCCTGGAGGAGCTGCAGAAGTTAAAGGAGGAGCAGCTGAGGAGGGGGGAAGCTGAGAACAAAGTTCAGACCCTGCAGGAGGAGCTACAGAAGAAGACCAGCGAGGTTTGGATTTGTATTCTTCACTGAACATTTATTTTCAGCCTCCTACCTGATTCATTTTCCTCCTCCTTTAAATCTGTCTCCTCCAAAATAAGACCATGAAAGTTTTCATCACTTTGAACGTACAACAGAAAACAACAATATGAATATTTTGTTTTATAAAACAGCAGTTAAACAGCTGAAGTTCAGGTCAAGACTGAGAGCAGAAAGACTCAAGTCCTTCTCAAAACACAGGAACAGTCTTTAGAGATCATCACATGTTCATTTATTCTCTTCCTCGTTAAATACAAGTGCAGAATGAATCAGAGCTTCACATTGGACTGAGTGTGTAAAAGATAAATACCAAGTCTGTGATCTAGTCTTTCTCCATGTCTCTCTTTAACTCCCAGATGGATGAAAGCAAAGATAAAACCATCAGGAAGCTCCAACAGGAGAGACGGGACAAAGAGGAAGCTCTGAAGCAAGTGAAGACGCTGAAGAGTCAGTTGGAGTCCAAGAACACAGAGGTTAATCTGATCATTGTTAACCTCATGAATTCAGATGACTCTTTGACTCAGCTCTTTGTCCCTTCACATGTTACTCTGATTTGTCTCCAGCCTCGCTTGTCCTCAGTTCTTAAATGTCTCACAGCTGAACTTTTTCTGCTTCATTGTGTTGAACTGTATTTGTTTAGTTTATGATAAAAGGTGAAATGTTAATTATCACGATATTTGTATTTTTTTATTCGTTTGTTTGTTGTTTTTGTTGTTGAGAGACAATACAACAAAAAAAAGCCAAAATATTGCAAAAGGCTTTTTGCTCTTAACTGTGTCCTCAGCCGATCTTGTGGATTGGCTGACAACACATTTATTCACTTCCTTGTTAAATACAAATGCAGAATGAATCAGAGCTTCACCTTAGGGCTGATGGTGTTGTATGCTCCTCCTATTACAAAAAAACAAATGATCAAGTCTCTCACCAAGTCTACCATCTGTCCATGTCTGTCTGTCCATGTCTGTCTTCACCTTCATCTGAAGGGAAACAAAGATGATAATGGAGTCCAAGATTAATGAGGTTCATCTGATCATTATTAACTCGTTAACTTAAGTACAAGTTTACTCAGCTCTTTCTCTTTGTATCTTCCTCACATAACACTGACTTGTTTCCATCCTTGTTTGTCCTCAGCCCTGTTTTAAAATACACATTTCACTGAATTTCTCTGCTACAAACTAGAAGCACATGTTGTGTTTAAGATCAGGACCAAAACAGAGAAGGTGAAGCTCCTCAACTGTTTGTTCCCTGACAGAGAACTTTTCTCTAACGTCACCTGAGTTCCTCCTTTGCTCCCGTCTTAACTCCTCTGGCCTCTAGAGGGCTTTGTCTCCTCAATGTGTTGTTTTGGGACACTTGCTGAGAAGACTGATGCTGTTGTAGGGAGGACAGCGTCTGCTGTGAACTGGTCGTTGAAGCTGTGATGTTAAATAGGGTCATAGAAGTTACATGAACACTTTATAAATGTTGACTTCAAATTGTCTCTCATCTTTGCTTTAATCCCAGTTTGAGAAAAAGCAAATTGAAGTCCAGCAGTTCAAGGAGGAGATTCAGACGATGAACAGCGACCTGCAGACCCTGATGAAGGATCTGGAGTCCAACACATTGGAGGTTCATCTCTGTAACTTAAACTTACTGTAGACTTCTATCTAATCAGGAGGAAATGTAGTCCAGTTGTGAGTGTGCTGGTTCTCTGTAGAAGTGAAATCATGAATCACTTTGCTGATTCTAATCATTTTGTTCAGTTCAGTTAAAGACTCGTAGTCACTGACTGTCTGCTCTTCACTTTATCTCCAAAGGAAACCTTCAGAGCTGATTCACACTGTCCTCAGTTCACTACAAACTGGCCTTTACAAGCACCAGACATTTGAAGATTTCTGTGGCTTTCCATTTTTTAGGCTTTAAACCAGTTGTAATGTGGTCGCGGTGTAGCCATATTCGAATACATTGTTTAGATGCACAGATAATTGAAACCAAACAGGAACTTTCTTATATAAAAACAGCTTCATGGTGCTGTGAGAGATCTAAACTCCACAGAGAACCTGTGAAGTCTTTTTAATGGTTGAAGTAATAAACCAATTTTTATTAAGATCCTTAATAAAAACATGTCTCTCTTTAGCTCTCTCTTCCTTCACACGAAGGAAGAAGCTCAGCTCCAGCCCAGTCTTCCTCCTCCCGGGTAAGCTGTCATGTAGGATTACAGTTTGTACACACTGTGGTTACTGAAGTAGAAAAGAAACTGATTGTGCAAAATCAAACACCGCTGTCTTTAAGTCACAAAGCTTCCTGTATGATCACTGACAGATGAAGAGCTGCTGTAGGACAGACCTCCAGCTTTAATAAGAACATGTCTCTCTTCATCTCTATTCCTTCCCAGTTCTGGAACAGCACCACTCAGGTCCAGTCTGGTGCAGTCCCTCTGGTAAGTTGTCATATAGGATTACAATTCATACACTCTGAGGTTTCCTGATATAGATAAGATAACCTCACAGACAGAACTGTGCAGCACTGAACCACACTGACTTTATGTCCACTGACAGAAGGACAGCTGCTGCAGGACAGACTGGATGTTCTCAGTGTACTTAGATTATAAAATCCACAGTTATCAGACCAGGAGATGCTCCTGATAGTTCATGTTGTGGTCTCGTCACTAATCTGTCTCATCGTTCAGTCACAGTGGCCGTTCATGTTGAGGCAGAAGTTCCAGGAGAAGCTGCAGATGAAGATCACAGAGGTTTGTCTTTGTATTCTCCAGAAAAGATTTCTTTACAGCCGCCTACCTGCTTCTTTAAGTCCCTCTTCAAACCAGCCAGAACATCATGGTTTTCATTATATTGTTTTCATCACGTTTCTGATATATATGAACAGAGATGGACAGAGTACTCGACCCCAGTACTTGAGTAAGAGTACAAATACTACTGGTCAAAATTATCCAAAAGTACATGCTTTTAAAATTACTTTAAGTAAAAGTAAGAGTAAATTTCTTATTTTTCACATCAATGAATTGATATAATTTTTTCTAAATTAATTTTATTAACTCTTTGAAACCACCTGCACTGATGTGCTTGCTTTTAGAACCACAATGTGACATAAAGCCTGCAGAAACACCTACAGTATAAAAACGAATAAAATGAATGGGATCACAGTTCGCGGTTTTGTGTTGACGAACGCAGTCGAGAGCGTGGCTACTTTGGTGGTATCCTTATGGGGAGGGATGACGTATTTCCGCCTTTACGTTAATCCCAGTGGAGAGCGTGCACTGTTATAGGTTCCCCTCTTTGACAAACAGCTTGTGTCCAATAGTATTTTAGAAAAAAAAAAAGAGCAGACCTGAAAGTAACGAGTACTTTTCAGCCTTCCTAGAAATTAACTCGAGTAAAAGTAAAAATATTTGTCTTGGAAATGTATTCAAGTAAGAGTAATAAGTACCAAAGAAATCTAATACTCAAGTAAAGTACAAATCCTCTGGATATGTACTTAAGTACAGTACTCAAGTAAATTTACTCCGTTACTGTCCACCACTGTATATGAATGTGTAACTTGTCCGACCCTATTTGTGACTGTTGTTATGTTCCCCTTCATGTCTCAATGAAATTAAATAAAAAGGTGTGCAAACACAGCAGATCATGTGACAGCAGGGACTTAGACCAAAACAGAACCACACGTGTTAAAGGATAAGTACCGTTTTTTACAACCTGGACCTTATTTCTGGCAAAACATATGGTCATTTACTCACCCAGATAACTTTGGTGTCATTCGGCGTCGTTCGGACGAAATTAGATCCAGTGTAGCGGCGATATATCCATATAATGGGAGAGACGGGGCAGCGACACACAGCCTCTATATAACACATTATCTGCCACGAAACTAGTTAATTTCATCAATATTTTGTTATGAAATGCTAGCGCTATTCCCCTCTGAGTCCGGGCTCGTCCGTTATCAACATCCGGGGTCAAACTAGCAGTAGCAGCTACAGGTAAACAAGCCGCGCTGTCGCGGGTGCGCGCGCAGCTCAGAGACGACATCTTCCAGGTCAGAGGTAGTAGATCAGCCTACAGACCCCGGATGTTGACAATAGACGAGCCCGGACTCAGAGGCTAATAGCGCTAGCATTTCATAACAAAATATTGATGAAATGAACTAGTTTCGTGGCAGATAATGCGTTATATAGAGGCTGTGTGTCGCTGCCCCGTCTCTCCCATTATATGGATATATCGCCGCTACACTGGATCTAATTTCGTCCGAACGACGCCGAATGACACCAAAGTTATCTGGGTGAGTAAATGACCATATGTTTTGCCAGAAATAAGGTCCAGGTTGTAAAAACGGTACTTATCCTTTAAAGATCAGGACCAATACATGAAAGGTGAAGTACCATAACTGTTGTTCATCAGCTGAGAGAGAATAAACCAAGAAAAGTAATAAATAAATCCTCCTCAGTTGAGCCTTTAGTTTTTGTTGAGACTGGTTTGCATATTTGATAGAAAACTAATAGTTGCATGTATATTTCTCCTACATCTGATTCTGATTTACAAACTGTTCTGTTCAGTCGGTTCTGAGAGGAAACATTAAATAACATTAAAGTTACAGCCCGGATAGTCTCAGGTTGTGTGCTGCCTCTCACCTCCTGCAGGTAAACACTGTTGAAGTCAACATGTCTGTGTGTCTGTCTGTCTGTTAGCTGGAGGAAATCAAACAAGCAGCTGACAGGCAGAGCAAGAAAACCAATGACAGTGACGGAGGCTTTCCTTTACCTGGACAACAAAATGAAAAGGTCTGCAAGCTTAAGAAACAAGTACACACACACACACACACACACACACACACACACACACACACAAAACCACAGGGCTATGAGCAACATATTGAAATAAGATCTTTAATAACTGATCTGTGTGTGTTGTCTCCCAGAGAGAGTCCAAGAAACAGAAAAGCAGCAGCCCGGTCAGTCACAACTCAACCACAGGACCTGCAGTTCTCTTTAAGGTCGACCCACCTGGCAAATACATCCAACTCAAAAACACATCCACTGAGGTAACGTTGTTCATGTGTGGATAAACAATTTATGAGTTTTATATAAGATGTAACAATATTGTAACCAAGTGTATCAGGAACATTTCACGTGTTCAAACCAAACCAACATGAATCCATGTTCTCATTTTCACATAAAGAGTGAAATGTAATCATTTATAAACACAAGAGATTTAACACTCGCTCACATTCATTTGTTCTCTCGTCTTTCTTTCTCTTCCTCCGTCTGGCAATGAATTTCCCTCCTGCAGGACCAACAGCTGGGAGGCTGGGCCTTACAAATACAGGTCAACGACAGTAAACCCAGCAGAGGCACATTAAAGAAACCATTCAACCTCAAGGCTGGAGAAGCTTTCACTGTGAGTCTGTTTTGATTTCTCAACTGATGTTGTTAAATGTATCCTTTTGTTTCTCCTTTCTTTCACTACTGTTTACGTGTTCCATTTGAAATTAAAGTTAACTTTAGGAAATAATAATAATAATAACAACAACAACAACAACAATAATAAGTCAGCTAATAGCTAAATGCTAAATATGTTTGTGACCTTTGCATCTTACAGGTGGGGTACCATGATTATCAGAACCCACATTGTCCTGCTCACCTGGTATTGAAGGAACTGAGAATCTGGAACTCTAGAGACAAAGTGCAGGTCTCCCTCATCAGCGACACTGGAAAGATTCAATATAACTTAGATCGTATTAACTGAAAGATAATAATTAGCCCCGCTGTCACAGCATTATTTAGCTTCCCTATTTTCTCCATATGAACTCTGACCGTCTCCTCTTTTAGAGATTAGAGCCATCAGAGAAATGAACCATCCATAAACACAAAGATTCACTCTGAGGGGAAACAGAGCTGAAATCCAGCAAACTGAAACATGAAACATCTGGAACAGCAGGACTCAGATGTTCCTGTGAAAACACATGTTGTGCTTGTAATGCAGTAAACATGACATCACATCACTTTGTTATCTGGAGACAAGAGAGAGTGACCTTTGTTATTAATATTGACTCAAACATTATTACATGTTTCTCTTGTGACATATTAAAAATATTCAGTTGTTATAAAGGATAAAATAAAGTCAACAAACTGAATATTTACATTAAACTTTATTTTACAACACAAATGTATATAAGGTAGTTATGTAACAGCAAGTGTATTCTGGATCTTCTTCACAATAAAGATATTTTTTATTGTCAACTTCCAGTTATGTTTGTTTTCTATTTGCTCTGAGTGATATTGTGTTCCTTGATGATTTGTTGTTGATCTTTTTTATTTACACATTTCTGTTCAAATATGAGTCTGTGTATAATCTGAACTTTATTAATACTAAGAAAGATATTTAAATAAATTGAGTGGAAGGATGGCTGCTGTTCCTTTTTAGTGAACGATCATAAATGTCAGTGAACATCAATGGATTTTATGGTGCACCAGGATTCAAATTCAGAAATCACGATAAATATAACGTTCACACAATAACATGTTGCCTGATTCTCTCCTGAACTAAATGTGGATATTGAACAAACTGAAGCTTTGCTACTCTACCAGAGTTATATATTAATAAAGTCCTTCTTTAAAATATCAGGGACTGTAAAATGCCAGTTTGAAGGAAAGAGAGAATTATGTTTAATATTTATGTTCCTGTTTGGATCCTTATGTCCTTATTTTGAGACAACATTCACTGACTTCATGATAACTTACCAGAACTGTTATTGGAGGTTTGCTGACTTTCCTTGTAAAACATGACCTTGTGTACTTCCTACTGACAAACCACTCTCCATTATTAATGCTCAACATTTAATTCTGAAACTGAACTTTTACAAAGAAAACAGTTGAAAAATACAACTCAAGATAATTAAATTCTCTACGTTTCTAAAGTCTCTGGTCTCTCACTGCGTTCACCTTTCTGTTATATTTTAATTTCATTATTTCAGTTTATTAGTTCAGTTTGTTCTGATATTTTGAGACTGACAGATAAAAACACAAACTCGGTTGACGCAGTAACACAGCAGATGGTTTAATGTGAATATTTAGACAGGCTGACTTTACATTTCCTTACAGTATATACATTCGAGACACATCTGACCCTTCAAGCTACTCAAACCATGAACTATTTATTCCACCGAGCCTCCTGAACGCCTCGTCTACATACATACAGACGTTTTCTCATGAGGTTTGTGTCTGAGGAGCTCAAATTATCACCAGCATCTGTGACTCTAAAACAGAACCCAGAACAACATTTACTGACTGAGAAAACTGACATGTGGCTTTGTAAAAATAGTCAATGCATCAGTCAGTACCGCTGTGGTTTTTAAACCTTGTCTGAGCGTGAGAAAGTCAAACAGCCACTGCAAGACTGAACATGTAGCACAGAGAAGCTCAACACCAAACTTAAACTATGATAAAAGTAAAAGACATGAAGATGAAATGTAAAACCATCTTTGTGACTGTCTCAGACCCAAAGCATGATGGGGGATCGTAATGACTAAACAAGCTTCCAAGACACTTCCAGTTATTTGTGCTTAACTCTGAGTTTCCCACAGTGAAGCAGTCCCACCAGCAGCAGCAGCAGAGGCACCAACAAAATGGTGGAAACAGTCCTTAAGAGGAGGAGGACATAAAGGGGAGGATCCGAGGAGGGACAAGTCTCTCTGGGAAGAGCTGCAAAGACAAAAGAATATATCTGCTGTAAGAGCATGGCAGCATCTTGGTATGTGCACCCGGGTTGTGTTTTCATTGATCAGAGCTGAAACTGATAAATACCTGTGACTGCTGCAGAGTCATTTGGCCCAGAATAAATGCTATTTGCACCCTCTCCCACTGAAGACAAAAGCCAGATGTGAGTGGGTGTTAGTGGGTATTTTGTCCAGTCTAAAAGAGGTGTATTAACCGACTAATCAAGAGACAAAATTCTTGACAATCCAGCTTAGACTGCATTATACCCAGAGAAATGTAGAAACGGTTAGGGTTTAATGTTAACATATCGATAAGTCTACTCAGTCATTGTTGAATGTAAAGAAGATTGGATGAGTGGTTCTCAAGAAAGTTGCAAGCAGCAATGCTACAGGAAGAGCACTACCGATCTGAACAGGCACATTTTGAACAGGCACCGCAAGATTTAATGTTAAAAAGTGCATTGTCTCACCTCCGACAGCCAACCAGCTCTCTGGTGATTCTCCAGCTGCAGAGATGTTACACTTGTAGAGTCCCTCATCAGAGTTGGAAACGTTGTGGATGGTCATCTCTCCTGTAGAGCTGCTCTCCAAGAAGTGGCCATCTTTATAGAAAGCTGTGAGGTTGGAGGAAGTCTTCGACTGTGTACATCGCAGAGTCACATCTTCCCCCTCCATCACGGGCAGGACAGGACTCTCCAAGATCACAGAACCAGCTGCACAACATTACAAGATGTTTAGAAGCAAATATGCAATAAACATACTTTTGAAATATAGAAGAAGAGACTGGAGGTGACATTTCTCTCATTGATGTGTTGCGATTTTAATATCGAAACTACATACAGTCAACATACCAGTGACAGTGATGTGGACAGTGTTGCTTCGGTCTACGCCTTCACCTTCACACCAGTATTCTCCACTGTCTGATCTAAAGGCAAAGTCAATGGTGCAGCTCACAGTTGTCATCATTATGTCATTCGAACATGTTTTAAGGAATTCCTTGGCGTTTCTCACTTTCCATCCAGCCAAGACATTGAACCCTTCACAGGTAAAAGAGATGGACGTGTATTCAAAGATCTGCAGTCTGGTTGGAATGATGCGAAAAGCTGCAACTGACACAAGAAATAGAGGACAACATTAATTCAAGTTTTTGACTCTCTTAAGATGCAAACTACAATTACAATCAAATCAGAAAATAATTAGACCATCTGTTCCTTAGAGAATACAGGTGCAGTCCTTCTTTAATATCCACTCTTCAGAAGCATTTGGCAATGCTCACAGCCCGATAAATGAAGAGGCGTGCTGCTAACATTGTTAAACAGTAGACTTAAAGTGTAAAATTGACTCGTCAGGTGATCTATTCCATCAGACGAACTTGAGATTGTTGACTTAAATAAATGGCTGAGACATGTTAGGTGTAGATTGGCGTAGGCTTTTGAATACTGAGTAGATGACCCTAGATTATGTGAGTTTATTAGGTGTCAAAAGTTCATACATTTTGTTTGGGTGCAAATATCTGTTAGCCTTGAACATCAACAGTAAAAATATATGCCAAATTTTGGCTAAGAGAGCGAATTATCTCATACATGATTAAATGGCATTATGTAAATCCATATAAGACAAGATAAAGATGGTTAAAATGAAAATGATCACATATTTGGTGTCATGTAGGTGCAGGTAGTCACATCTGCTTTGTAAAGTGTCCTTTGGTGACTTGAAAAAGGCAAAAACGTATTATCATTAGTATTGTTAACTAATAAAGTAAGCAAAGTATTGTCAGCGTAATAATGAGTTCAGTGCTTGAAATAATCAAAAAAAAAAAAAAATGTATACATGACTCTTCCTAAAAGGCTAAACTTCATAATATCCAAAGCACAATTTTTTAATTGGGTTTTGTGCTAATTTGTTTGAGCTTGCTTTAGCGTTGGCGTTAATGTTTTAGATTAGGGCAGAGGAAAGGTTTCAACGACATCATTTTTGTGTCCTATTACATTTGATTAAATAACTGATAAATACTTACCAGATGTCCGACTGTAACTTTGATGATCACGTGCAACCAGCAGCATCGACACTTTCATCACTGTGGACACAATAGAGAAGAGATGAATATATAGATTGTCACTGAAACATATATAATCAGTTTAGAGACATCTTTGGTCATCTTCTTTAATGAGATGGATCCAGAAAATAAACTTTAAAAAACACATATATCAGCTATTTATCTCTTTCGATCTGACATTGTGGAGAATTATGCAGAAAAATGATATATTGCCTTGTTTTTTCATTTAGATTTGTAAATTAGAATTTAACTCACACAGTTGAATGCAGAGAGCTGTCACCTCCATGCTGCCTTCCTGCTGACTGTCTGGACGTCAGACTGACTCAAAGCTAAATACAGTGTAATGTAGATGAGAACTTCCTCTTCCTGTGCAGATTATTATTGTTAGGAGACCTCTGTGAGGAAGTTGTGCTCGAGAGCAATAAACGATCTTAGATTTGGGGCAAAAGTCCAAATACAAAATTAAATGAGCTAAAATCAGAAAGATTATTTTTATGATGCTACTAAGAATAATCAGGCTTCAACTTAAAATGAAAAAGAAAATTGTTATGGGTTGAAATGACATGAGATATTGAACACATGTAAACTATGTGTGTGTATATATATGTTTAATATCTTATATTTATGTAAAATGTTCAACAAAGCTGGCTAGGATATTTAACAGACACACAGTACCTAACATTACCTGGAGCACCTGTAAAATGCTCTAAAATATAACAATGTTCAAACATTCAACATAATTCTGATTGATACATATTGTCTATATATTCATTTTCTGTGTCAGCAGGTGTGCAATTTACCTGCAGGGGGCAGAGTTAAAAAACTGTCTTCAGATTATTGCAGAGGACAGCCTGTGACAATATTCAATAGTAGTATTTTTAGTAGTATTTTATTTTCATACATGATTACTGAAGCTATTTTTGTCTAAAGCAGTGGGATTCTGAATGTGACATTTAGTAATAGTTAGTCTGTTCAACTTATTCAAAAAGGTAACACACCACAGCTGTAGCCTGTTAGACCTGTGCGTATTTAACAGCTTGAGAAAATATTATTTCTTATCCATTAGTCTGACAGAGTGCATCAGTGTGGCTATAAACTTATTTCAGCTGCTTCAGGTCAATGTAAATGTATCATGTGGTGGTTGACCACAGTGTGAGCAGCAGACTGTCAGTTCTCATGAACAGCGTCTTCACACATGTGAACAAACAGATCAGATGGAGCGATGTGGTTCAACTGTGACACTGTGATAAAAGTGATGTTGATGTGAGTAAAACTGTTTTGTCTGACGCGATCTTAATATGAAATGAATTAGATTAAAGTTTTGAATTAAATTTAAGCTTCCACAAAGTGCAAGTGTACATGATTATTACATTTATTTATATATACGTTTTGTCAAAGAGGAAAAAACACCAAAACAAAAATGCAACACAGTAAGATGTAAAAGCTTTATGTATGTAAAATCATATTGGATTCCAGGTTTTTGTTAAAGTGATGATGTTTTGTTATAACTTTAATAGAAAAATATAATTGTGCATATCATACAAAAAATATGCAAATACAACTTCAAAACAAATCTACAGTTATTATTTGTTACTTCTTCTCTTGCAGACATTAACATAACACAGCAGTCCCTCCTCTCTTCTTCAGTCAGGTGATTGTGGCCTGTGAGACAGAAAACACAAAGAGGAGATGTGGTATAAATATAATAAACTCAATTTCTATTTCTCAGCTTTTCTGAGATGTCAATGTCATGTAATCACATGACCTAAACAAAAACACAAGTACAAAACATCACTTCACTCCATGACACCTGCACCCTCATATATAAAAATGATCTTAGATTTATACTTGAATTTAGTCTGAAGATCATTTCCAATGGTGTGTTTTCAATTCATAAACGATGCCGGGCATAAGAAGACTTGGTTCTGAGAATCCCATTTGTAGATTTCACACCTGTAATCTATAACACTCAAATCAACTTAAATTGACAGCACCTGCCCTTTAATTTTGAGGGTTCAGTCAGGGAACATCTGGAGACCAAAAGAGAAAATCTAACTTTCTGGAAAATGAGATCATGGTAATCGTAGAGGAAACTGAAGCTGTGCAACACATTATTCAGTGGATTAAATATTGGGTTTACGAATGGAGTCAAACACACAGTTTGGGAATATTTATTGATGACTGTATCCAGATTTACTTTTACAAGTGAACACTTGTGTACTTTTTGAGTTCTAAAGCCAATTGCCTGGCTGATCTTTGATGGACACCCCTTTTGAACAGAGAAGCATGTCATGTAGCTGCTGGAGGCTAGATTCCCATTAGTCTCACCTTGTGGACAGCAGAATAGACAACATCTGACTCTGTTGAATTTGGGCCTGTGGCTGCTGCTGGATTCAGGGTCCCTGTGGAGCTGGATAATCCTGATTCTGCTTAAGAAAAAATAAGAATTTATGTCATTTTTGGGGATTCAGGGAATTTTATAGCATGACAAAATGATTTCAATAAGAATAATATGAGCAAACTGTCAGGATAGTTCCTTTTAATTGTTTTGACAGTCATGAAAGAATCATACAATATTGAGTAATTGCTATTTATTAGCTTTGTCAACCTTTTTTTTTTTTTTTTTTTTGCAGGTGTAATCAAAATTGGGAACCTGCACACCTGAATATGAGACAGGTAAGACTATAATAATATAATAATGTAAAGGTTAACACTGACTAAAATGTTGTTAATAGTATTCCAGCAGTAAGTGAGACAGTGTGCAGAATTCTGCTGGTGTTGCTGTTTTGGGGTGTTTCTCTGTATCACTGGTGTCACTTGTTCTGGTTCTGGTTGTCCAGATGGGATTGGTCATTAAAACTAAAATATTTCACATAGCACCAAGCTGAGGATGAATTAAAGAGTCTCACAGCCCGAGTAAAGAAGCTGCTCTATCATCTGGTAGTATGACACTAAAAACAAAATTGACTTTGTTTCTGTGATAAAATATTAGCTGAAGATAAAATGTCAAAGCTCTGTCACTTGCTCTAGATGAGGATTTAACTGTGTAGATAGATTTTAAGAAGATATGTTAAATGCTATAGTCAACATCTTTTTCATCACATACGAACCAGGTTGGGGAGCTTTTGGGGTCTTACTCATGGTCACAGCAGCGTAGACAGGTTGGTGTGAGGACTTATCCTCATCTGAAGCAGGGAAACCAACAGTAAGACTGACAGATAGATTAACTGAAAAGAGCTAATTTTAAATACGGACAGACTAAAGCGATGAGGGGCCCACTCACCCCCTTCCCTCTGTGGTTTTCTGCTGTGGCTTGTCTCGAGGTGGAGGCTCAAATTCTCAGCAGCGTCTGCTATGTCTAAAACAAAACACCACGTACACACTGAGAGGACTCAAAAATAATTCATCTGTGCTGCTGTGGAGCACGTCTCAATCTTTACTGGTAACAGCAGCTCAACCACGACTTTCAAAATGGATGACAGCGACACAAAGCAACTCTGGTTTTTAAAGTCAATATGAGGTCAAGTGAACCTGTGTTCGTTCTCTGTTTTGTGACGACGACTGCATACGTCACACCATTTGGATCGTCTACAACATCATCCCCAGACACTGAAACAGAAAATATAATGTTTGTGAAAAGAAAGAAAAAGACAAAAAATTTGATAATATAGATTTACATATCAACAAGAAGAAGGTCAGCAGGTAGACACGTACAAATGTTATGCATAAATAGAGAGCAATATATATTTAACAATTATACACACATAATTATATATACATACTGTACATATATATGTACATACAAATCTGCATAAACACAAACTTATCATGTTATTGAAAGAAACTTCTATTGTTATAACAATATACTATAAACTACGTGTGTGTGTGTGTGTGTGTGTGTGTGTGTGTGTGTATAGATATAGATATATGTATGTATATGGTGCACTCACCAGGATGATTGTCCTCTATTGAGCATGATGCTGCTACAGGTATCTTTGAGGAAACTGATAAAAAAGCAAAAAATATTCATATAAACAGCAAAGAAAACAAAAGGAATGTAAAGTTTGATTTGACGGAGCAGAATGTTCTTTAAAATCCTTTGTAGTCTTAGTTGCACTTTGAACAACAACTTTCCTTCAATGTCAAACTGAATGACAGAGCATGTAAAAATATAGGAAAAGTGAAAAAGTACACTCAGAAATAAGGTGACTTACATGAAGTTAAGCCTGTGCTTTAAAATGCAAATAAGCAACAATATGAACATGATATTCTGAAAGCTTATAGGCAGAGGAGTTGTTCAACATGATATAACCTAATATTAAGTAAAGACCTCGTTGGTGCAGCCACACAATATTTTTGCCTGTAAGTGTAAAAAATAAGGCGTAATGGGGTTCTTTCTGCTTTATGTTTTAGTGATTAGCAGTTGTTTTCAGTAAACATGTTATGGTGTGGTAACTACTTTAACATACCTCTGCATTTCCTAATATGAAGAAATCCCACCACCGCCAGCACCAGAACCATCATCACAATGGTGACAGCAACCCACAGCAGGATGAGCACGTGAGGGGGGTCGGAGCCATTTTGGAGGGTCGCATTACCAGAGAACGTAGGGATGACAGAAACAGGATTTGCTGTAACTAAACAAACATCATGTTGATAACGTGAGCTCAGGTGATGTGTTGGGGAATTTTTAGGCTTACTTTTCAACTACATAATGTCAAGTTAGCACAGATGGTCACAATTTTTATGTTTTGTGCAAAATTTCTACCAAGCTTAAAAAAACTAGATGTTTCATAAGACAGGGTACCATCACCATATATCATCATCACACATCCTGGCCATACAACCTGTAAAATATCATCCTTGTGCTGTTTCGTAACACGCTATGTCTCACCTCTGACAGCCAGCCAGCTTCCAGGTGATTCTCCAGCACCAGGGATGCTGCACTTGTAGAGTCCTTCATCAGACTTGCTAACATTGTTAACGGTCATTTCTCCTGCAGGACTGCTCTTCATGAGGACGCCATCTTTGTAGAAATCAGCGTTGACGTTGGACACAAGTGTCTTGCTTCTGCAGTGCAGAGTCATATTGTGTCCCTCTTTAACGGGAACAACAGGACTCTCCAAGATCACAGAACCAGCTGAAAAACATGTTGAAAGAAGAAAATGTTCGCCATGTTGTATGATACTTACAAAAGAAAATTGGGGAGAATTTAAACAGGTGAGGACAAAAACAGCAAGATTCAGATAGAGAATATAGGCTAAACATAAAATGCAACGTTGGCTGGTGACATTTACAGAAATAAAAAGTAGAACACAAAGACAAATATACTAGAAAAACAAGCTAGAAGTAGTTACAATGAAGAATTGTATTATTCATTGACATATTTTTGCATGATTCTGAAATAATATATTAAGAAAATCTGTTAATTACATGAATTTACAGTCTGGTTGATCTGAGAATCAGGAATTCTTCCTAGTTGAGCATCAAGTATGATACTGGACATACCGGATCAAAAACCACAGATAGTTTGACAAATTCAAATTAGCTACAGCATGTATTGGTTTTAAAATACAACACACATACCAGTGACAGTGATGTTGACACTGTTGCTTCTTTGTCCTCCCTCAGTCTCACACCAGTATTCCCCGCTATCTGTCGGATAGGCTCTAATTGTGCAAGAGGACCTTGTTGGCGTCCCGTCATTATCACATTCTGGATCAGTGTCTGTAGCGATCATGATCCGTCTCAAGCGAATAAAGCCATCTACCCCCTTACATTGAAAAGAGATAGATTCTAACAGAAAGTATTGAAGTCTGTTTGGAGTGATATGAAGAAAATCTGCATCTGAAACCAAGAAAGAGATGATAGTGTCCGTGAAATAATTTTAAAAAAAAAAAGTTATTGTAGGTGCCTATATTAATGAAATATATATATTTATATATATGAAACAATAGTATCTTTAGAATTGTCTATTTCTCACTCACCACTTTTCTGAGTATAACTGCCCTGAACTTGTGTCCCCAGCAGAATAAATTCAAGCATCACTGGATACAAACAGGAGCAAAGTTAAATATCAGACATTGACAGTTGGATCTACAAATTACTAAACTTAGAAGAAAAGAAGAAAGCCTGAGACTCACACAGTCTGAAGCAGAGAGATGTGACCTCCATGGTGTCTTCCTGCTCACTGAGTATAGGACTGTAATTCAACTGAAGTCTGTTGGTGAGAACTTCCTCTTCCTGTGCAGCTTTTTTCTGAACTTGGTGCAAAAGCTTGAGTGAGAGTCACAGTGTCTTCACAATCAGTCTTTCAGTTACAGGCGCTCACTCAAGAGAGTCGACCATCCCTGCCCCTCCATTAGCACAAGGATCCCTTAGGGAGCTGGTTGCTGTGGGTCATTAGAATTAGTGTATGTCCACTTGTTGTAGGGTTGGCAGTTCCTCAATAACTGTCTTCAGCACATCAAATCCTGGATGGTTGCAAACTTTTTCCAGCTCAATGAAAATATTAAAAATAAATAATATAATATTTGGACCTCAGCGCCTGACCAACATTATATATTTCATTATGAGTTGAAATTTTGCAAACAAATTAATCTAGTGAAAATCTTATGCAACTCTGCATCATCTCCTAACTCAGATCAATTCTCTGTACCTCTGACCTGAAGAAAGTCATCCATGCCATCATATCATCATGCTTAGACTACTGTAACCCATTATATTTTGGTATCACTCAATAGTGTTTTTCCCGCCTCCAATCAATCCAAAATACAACAGCCTGACTCCTCACAGGGTTGAAAAAGAGAGAGCACATTACCCCTATTTTCACCTCCCTACACTGGCTGCCTGTCAGCTACAGGATTCATTTTAAAATCCTGCTGATTGCATATAAAGTATTAAATGGGGGCAGGGCCTTCTCTAACGCTGCCCTTAACTGTGGAATTATGTTCCTCCCACCCAGGGGCGGTTCCTCATATGGGCAATATGGGCAGCTGCCCAGGGCGGTATTTGTGGAGGCGGCAAGAGCGCCCCTGTGCTGTGGGTGTGTTTTGTGTTGTGTTTTCTTTTGTCTCATTCAGGTGACACCCTCATCCTCCCCCTCCTCCTCATCGGTGTGTGAAGCGCCACACCTGAGGCTACTTGCCACTTGCTATAGTGTTTTTACTGGCTTAAATAAACCTGTTTTTGAGTTACTGTTACCCATTGTTTCTTTCCCCCCTTTACACCCGGTTTACTATTTAACTATGTTACTCCCTTGATCCCCTACCCATATGGGGACATAACATATTTGGGGGCTCGTCCGGGATCTTTAAGGAAGCCAGAGAAACTTAGTGAAAGTGATGAGCACTGGTCACCCAGTTTGCCATTGTTTTGCCATTGCTGCTGTGCGAGTAACTGCTTCTCAGATGAGAATAGGTGAGTGTCTGATGGTAGCCTTTTAAGTCGCCTCGAGCCCGGCACAATCCAGAACATAAACAGGTAAAGTTATCCTAGGTAGGATCTGAGGAGTTGGTTCTCGCCCGGCTGGGCGGATAATAATTGTGTGTGTGGCGTCGAACGTCAGTGTTACGGCAGGTTCAGATAGGATGCGGAAGCACCGCGATTAGCTGCGAAGTGCCAAGGAGCAGAGCCATTTTCGTTTCGGCGGCCATGTTAGCCAATGGTGTTATTCACATAACAAGCGTCGTGGCGCTCTGCTCTGCTGCCGGCGCGCGCCATGCGCCTGGTCTATTTTTTTTGTGTGCCACGGCCGAATTTGTCAAGCCGGGCAGGAAGTCAAACAAAGCAACAACAAGAGAATCCGGTCGATTTAAAAAAACAAAACAAGTAAATAAAACTATTTTCGATAATTAAACACCGCGATTGACAGAAAACTACTCATTACTATGAAGTGGACATAAGTTTACAGTTGTCAGGAAAACATTTAATTTTATGAGGTTATTTTTTGAATGAATGAATGAATATTGTTTATTTCGGACATGTCCGTTAGATCAATCATCATCACACATCATCTTGACTCATTAATACACATGGCCGAAAGGGACAGCAAGAGAAGCATACGCTTATCTAGTCCCGCCCCCGTTATCTAGTCCCGCCCCCGGGACTAGATATTTACTTTCCTATGGTGAAAAAACAGCTCCAAGTGTGACTACAGAGCACTTGACGAGCAGAGCCGTTTGCCGACCGGTGTGGAGAAATTTGTGTCTGGTGTGAACATAAGGGCCGTGGCTCGTGCGAGAATTTCCGAGCGCGGCGCTTCGGCATCCTGTCTGAACCTGGCGTTACCGCGTTTGCTGCTGTTATGAGGTGATTGAATTTTGTTTTAGCAATCAGCTGTAATTTGTTTGGCCCGAGTAGTGTGCTGCTCTAAAATAGCTGTCGGCTAGGGGTGTGATTTTTCTTTATCTACTGTTTGGCCGAGTATGGCGACTTTTGTGTTTAATGAGTTTGTGGCTAATCCTAGTGTGGATCAGCTTGAACTGTGTAGAAAATGCGATTTGTTTGAAATTGCTGGTAGTTATGGAGTACCTGTTTCAACTGCATGGGTGAAGCAAGAGCTCAAAGCAGCTGTCCTTGCCAGCTTAGTTGACCAAGGGGTGTTGGTGGTACCTGGGTTGGATTCTCCTGGCTTGATGGCTGCCAGCGAGGGCCGCCCCAGGTGGCCAGAGCTCCCGGCTGCTCCGCTCCTCAGGTGGGGGAGTCAGCACGGTCCAGGCCGGTTGACCCTACTCCTGATGTGGGGGGAGTTGGGCCGGAGATGAAGCCGTTTACGTTGCCTCGGTTTGAACTACTCTCGGTCGAGTCGTCTCCCGGTTCAAAGGTGGATGCTTGGTTAAGGCTCCGGATAGCTCATCTGCAGTTAGACCAGCAGGAGAGGAGGGAAGAACGGGAGTTTCAGCCAACTGGAGCTGTGGAAGGAAATGGTCAGCTCTCCTGGCAGTGTCCGCTCATCTGATAACACCTTTGACGTGAGTAGGAATGTTTCGTTAGTTCCCCCGTTCCGTGAGAGCGAGGTTGAGTCCTACTTTGGTGCGTTTGAGTGGCCGAAGGATGTGTGGGCATTTTACTACACTGTAAGCTAACCGACAAGGTTCAGGAGGCCTGTTCTTCTCTGTCGGTGGAGGACAGTCACAGTTATGATAAGGTGAAGAGCGCGATTCTCAGTGTGTATGAGCTCGCCTGAGGCGTACCAGCAGTGGTTTCGCAACCTCAGAAAAACATCCGGCCAAACACACGCTGACTTCGCAAGGGAGAAAGTGCTTCTGTTTGACCACTGGTGTTCTGCATGTAGGGCTGACGATCTAACATATGTGCACAAGCTAATGTTGCTAGAAGAGTTCAAGAACTGTTTGCCAGACATTGTCATATATTTAAATTAGCAAAAGATGGCCACTCTGCAGCAGGCCGCATATTTGGCCGATGAGTTTGCCCTCACGCATAAATCAGTGTTTGTTAAACGTGAACCATCTATTCCTGGTGCCACTCTAAAAACCCCAACTGATGTGCCAGTTGCTCAGACTTCTGTGCCTCAGTTCGCGGGGAGTTTAGAGAAGCTGTGTTTCTTTTGCCATAGGCCTGGTCATATAGTGGCTGACTGTCTCTGAGGGGTAAGCAGCAGGTGTTGAGGCAGCCCAAAGGTGTTGGGCTCATTAAAACCGCCTCCCTGGAGGAGCTGCCCAATACTTCAGGTGGGCCTGATGAATGTTTCAAGCCGTTTATTTTTCAAGGTTATGTTTCCTTCACAGGAAGAGCTGAGGACCAGCGTCCACAGTCCCTCATCCTCTCAACTGTGCTGCCGTTGGGTGCGGAGACGGCCTGTGACGTGAGTGCGGTGGTGAGAGGAATTGAAATGGGCTTTGTACCAGCACGCCTCCACATTGTTCACATTCAGTGCAAGTTGATAACAGGTTTCTTCCCAGTGGCACCGCATGCTTGTTTTCCAAGATTGTGGGAAAACCAAATCAGGTTGTGCCTCCAGCCCCTCTGCACCCTATTCCAGCTTTTGGTGAGCCATTCGAACACGTGATTGTGGACTGTGTGGGTCCGTTGCCCCGTACTAAGTCGGGTAATGAATTTATGTTGACCGTGATGTGTGTTGCCACTTGTTTTCCTGAGGCCATTCCTCTAAGGAGAATCACGGCCCCAGCTATCACCCGAGCTTTGACTAAGTTTTTCACCACTTTTGGTTTGCCGAACATAGTACAGACTGACCAAGGGACTAATTTCCTTTCCAACCTAAGCAGACCATGCGATCATTGGGCATCTCGCATGCCATGTCTAGTGTCTACCACCCTAAGTCCCAAGGTGCACTTGAGAGGTGGCACACACACTTTAAAATCAATGCTGCGCAAATACTGCCATGAAACTGGTAAGAGCTGGGATGAGGGTGTCCCGTTTGTTCTGTTTGCGATCAGGGATGCAAAGCTGGAATCGCTTGGTTTTAGCCCGGCTGAGTTGGTGTTCGGGCACAGTGTGCGTGGTCCGTTAAAGGTGCTGCAGTTGGCTACGGCATCAATGATGTTGACCCTTGCGAAGTGTGAGTTTGCTAAGGCCACCGTCACCTATCTGGGGAAGCAAGTGGGCCATGGTCAGGTCCGTCCGGTGGATGCAAAGGTCCAGGCGGTGGTGTCATATCCTGTCCTATCCACCAGACGTGAACTCAGGTGGTTTTCTTGGCATGACCGGATATTATCGGTGTTTCTGTCATAATTTCTCTGTTGTGGTGGCTCCACTTACCAAATTGTGCAGCCCTGCTGTCCCTTTTGTGTGGAGTGAGGAGTGTCAAAAGGCTTCCGAAGCGGCTTAGTCCCTACTCTGTAGTGCCCCTGTTCTGGCAGCCTGGAACTTCTCTCAGCCATTCAAGCTCGAGGTTGATGCCAGTGCATCAGGGGCAAGTGCTGTGCTGCTGCAGGATGGCGAAAGTGGCATAAGCCATCCTGTGTGTTATTTTTAAGTTTTAACGCCGCCAGCTCAACTACTCCATGTTTGAGAAGGAGACACATTGCCATGCTCCTTGCTCTTCAGCATTTTGAGGTGTATGTGGGCTCCAGTCCCTCCACTGTGTTGGTGTACACTGACCATAACCCCCTTGTGTTCCTGGCGCAGATGTGCAACCACAATCAGCGCCTGATGCACTGGGCTCTGTTGATGCAGGGTTATAACATCCGTGTGTGTCACAAAAAAGGGGGTGACAACATATCGGCAGATGCACTGTCTTGTAGGTGAGGTGACGGTTTTGTTTCGTGTTGCCGATCGGCATTATGGTGCTGGGTCTGGGTAACGTGAGGGTGTTGTGTGTTACCAGGTGAGTATGACCTGTGGCAGAGGTCTACACTGTGTGTGTGTGTGTGTGTGAATAACCTGTGGTGAAGGCACGCATTGTTTTGTAGGGTGTGTGTGGACAAACGTGGTTTGTTCTTATGGGAGGGGGTGTTACAGTCCCAGGGCTGCGGGTGTGTTTTGTGTTGTGTTTTCTTTTGTCCCATTCAGGTGACACCCTCATCCTCCCCCTCCTCCTCGTCGGTTTGTGGAGGGCCACACCTGAGGTCATTTGCCACTTAGGCAAATAAGAATAAGTTGCCGCGGATGCCAGTGGGCTGGGGCGACCGTGACATGCAGAGAGCCTGAGCTCATGAGCTACGACCGACAGTTTTCTTAGACAATAGCCTCTCGGCTAATTAGTGTTTTTGCTGGCTTAAATTAAGCTGTTTTTAAGTTACCGTTACCCATTGTTTCTTTCCCTCCTTTACACCTGGTTTATTATTTAACTATGTTACTCCCTTCATCCACTAGCCATACGGGGACGTAACATATTTGGGGGATCGTTAAGGAAGCCAGAGAAACTTAGTGAAAGTGGTGAGTAATGGTCGTCCGGTTTGGAGGAGCAAAAAAAAAGCGAGCGGACAGTCGGCCACAGTAACCGGCTCTGTAGCAACCACTTCTGGGCTTATCTCATCTCGGCGGATCAACCCCGGTGCCGACCCGTACCAGCATCCTTAAATTTGCTTGCATTCATTTCATCCTGTTTTTGTATTACTCATTTATACATCAAGTCAATGATGTCATGTTGCCGTGTGGGGAATGGGCGGCTGGTCGCCCTCTGTTTTGTAAAGGTACATCTGCTGCTGAGAAAGTCAGGAGGGGGTGGGGGATAGGTTCACCTCTGGACCTCAGCTCTCCCTACTGGTGCAGGGGAGCAGTGAAGCAGTGATTCAGAATCAGAATCAGAATTATTTTATTTGTCCTGCAAACAGGGACATTTGTGCATCACTGCAGCCAAAGGACAGTTCAATATAACAATAAGCAATACATATAATATAAAAATAAACAATATGATAAAAAGGATTAGAAGATGAGCTAGAGCAGAAATAGAAATGGAATCGTATAAACATAAAATGTACAAATATAAACAGTGTAATTTTAAACACCATGGGCAGTGTATTGTTATTAATAAATAATAAATACAAGTATGAAAATTGCCCAGTTAGTGCAAACCAAAATGAGAAATTATCATCTAATAGTGCACAACTAATGCAATTAGTAGGCTAAAGTCTTGACCGCCACTGCTCCCACCATCTGATTCTCCGCCACTATTGATCTTTTCAAGAGTAGTCTTAAAACAAACTTTTACTCAGTAGTCTTTTGCTGTCCCTAATTCTGTGTTGAATTTATGTGTTAGTGTTACTGCTGTTGGTGCTGTTACAATATGATGGCAATTTAATTGTTAGTATATTTCTGCCATTGTCGTTATTATTGCTGCAATAATAAAAGTATGACATGTTATCATTGCTTTTATTATTTTTAAATTATTACTATTACTGTATCGTCATTCAAATTTCTTCAAATTTTTTGGAGGGTTTCAATTTGTTTCCCTTTGTATGATATAAAGCACTTTGGATCAACTGTGTTTTGTATAAAGTGCTGTATAAATGAGGTTGAGATGAGTTTGTGAAAGCAGCTTATGCAGAGTCATGTTGACCGTTTCTTCTTTGGCAGCGATCTCTAGTGGCTGTAGTAATTATTATGGCAAAAAAAAAAAATCAGGCAAAATAGTATAAAGAGCGTGTCAAACGGGTAGATGGTCAGGGGTGGTTGGTTGGGTCAAACAAGCACAGAACTTTCACCCATGAAACTGCTCTTTATGTCCAATATAAAACCAAGAGTAATATTTTAGCTTACTGGTGTAGTAAAGTTACATCACACATCATCATTACATTGCTAACGGACAACAATCTACACACATCCCCACTTTATCTTTATATATTTATAGTATTTATACAGACATTCAATCTACCTCAGTACCAACTTGCACCTTATGTAGATACTGCTTATATTCCTTATTCTATTTATACCTTTATATTTTACACCTTTTTAACATTTTTATATATATATATATTTTTTTCTATTTTAACTAGCTGACTGTTCTGTGTTGTGCTGTATATCTGTTAAATGTTGTGTTGTGTACAAATGCTCCACGTGCCTTACCTTGAATTGCCCCCCGGGGACAAATAAAGTTTTTTTTATTTAATTTAATTCAATCACGTACAAAACATAACTGTGGTTATGTATGTAGACTAAGTACCTTTACTACACAAGTAATGTCGTTTTTAGATCAGCCAGTCTAGTCTTTTAGGTATGATGATGTGTGCTAACAGTAGGATGTGCAAGTAGTTTATTTTATTACATTAATGCTGCAGAAAATTACCAACCAGCACTACAAAAAAATGTTGCCGAATCACTTGCAGCATGCACATTGACCACTGTGCTGCTGCTGATGCACTGAAATAACTACTGATTGTTGCAGTTTTTCAAACACAAATCTCCACAGTCAAGTTGTAATAACGTCAACTAAGGTCTAAACTCATCATCGGTAAGCTTCAATTTAAATGATGTATTTTGTATCATTACCTCACTTTATTGAAATTACTGATACTGTAACAATAATTAACGTTTCGTGTTCTGTATCTGGTTGTAAAAAAGAACAGATCTCACTCTTATGGTTTTGATTGCAGCTGTATAATTTTAAAGTGATCAGTTACCTGGCAACAGGCTCAAGGTTCAGCCGTTGGCAAAGACACTCAAAGTGAAACTAAGTTTTAAAGCAGGTCCAATCACCAGGGTTTAGAGTCGTCTTATTTTATATATTATTTTATTTAAACATTGTAAGATTTAACTCTCAATTAAAACAGTAGACATTTGTAAAGATGAAATTCACTTTTCATTTGAAAACAAA
Source organism: Pagrus pagrus (assembly GCF_965226575.1). Lineage (NCBI taxonomy): Eukaryota > Metazoa > Chordata > Actinopteri > Spariformes > Sparidae > Pagrus > Pagrus pagrus. The sequence continues at coordinate 2,496,207 of NC_140204.1, read as the reverse complement.
TTATTTTTTAAATCAACTGTTAACTGTTATAAACTGCAAATTATTCTGCCAAACCTGAAGGAATTCTAAATGTTGTTTGATAGTGACTGTTTTTCCACTAAAAATACACGAACAAATAAAATACATGAGAAAAGGCTGTCCAATAAAAACCTACATGTAATGCAACAGCAGTTGACCGTTGATAAACCAGAGTGAGATAAAGTCACAGCCTGTCAATGATTTACAGACTTGGGCTGTGCAGTCTGATAAAGTAACCGACATCATGCAGCAGGTACGTCGTCTTCCTTATTTATTTTTGCTTATTCTCAATCTCTTAACTAAATTCTATTTAACAACTAAGTATCACTCACCAATAATAAACATGGGTCTTTAGTCAGAGTTGTGCTGTCTGTAATGATACTCTGTAACTTTGCATGACGTCTGTGTTGTCAAAAGTGAAAGTTAAACTGGGCATGTCATTGTCATTATTTGTACAGTTTTAAGTTCATTAGTAATGAAGTATACTGACTATATATACATATATATATATATATATATATATATATACATACACATTCCGGTGTAAAATTGCTGTTTAAAACATTTCACTTGTTCCAAAATCTTATTTTGTCCATGTAATGTATTTCTGGTCTCTGTTGATTTTCAGAGCTGTAAAATGCTTTTCCAAAGGAATGGTCTTCAGTGTCTACTTAGACCCCTCAGTGTTTTAGTTTACCTTCTTCTCCAGACACAGTCTTGTAAAGGTAACCCACACACGAATACACACTCAATGTAACAGTTCAATTAATGTAAGTTTTGCTAAACGTAATTACAAAACCAAATTAATATAGCACATTTACTTTAGGTTAAATACTACTGTTGATGATTTTGTGAAATTGATGAGTTGTTCAAACACTTTTCCTCTGAAGGCAAAAATAATCTCATCGCTTGAGTTGAGGCACAAAGGGCAGAGCCAGAAAACCAAAGGGTTCAAGCTCTACAGTGACATCTACAGCCACTTGTTTTCTTTGGAAATGTATTGGTATTACAAAGTGACAGAATCACTTCCATCTGCGGACTAAGCCTGGGACTGCATGACCTGTCTGGGGCCAAGTAAATAGAGTCATTATAATTGGTTGGGTGTGCAATAAAAACCTGAATGTGCTGTGCCATTAACACACGAACCATAGAGCCCTAGAGCAAGCATGTCTTTTAGAAATTAGGTTTATACATTACAAATTAGTTTTGCTACCTTTGCCTTGCAAGAAACATTTTTTGCATGGATTATGTTCCATGGCAATGGTTGTTCCAGCCCAGGAAGTGCTAAGTTCTTATACCGCACATAATTCTGTGTATTTTAGGTTAACACTATTAAAACACTTTTTTAAGGCTAGGTTATGGAAATATGGATTGGGTTAAACATGTTGTTTTTAGGTCAACGTTGACCAAGATGATGATCTGTCCATAAGCCTTGTCCTCGGAGTTGCCAGTACACAACCAAAAAAACGTTAATCATCCTTTACTTGCGACTGTTGAATATTGTAGGAAAAATAAAATACAAATACAATAATACAATAATAATACAAATAATAATACAAATATTCTACTTTGAACAAATTTTATTATTCTTAGAAGAGTCTACAGCCATGCTAGCTGCTCTGTAATTTGAGCAGACTGATAATGTCAGTATGTTAAAATCCCCTTCTTTACTAATGATATTTGTCCGGTACGTTTACAGTGGTAAAAATCATTGTTTAGCATATTAAAACAGCTAATCAATACACACCTGAGGCTAATGGGAATGTCATTAGTTTTACATGATGGGTATTGGACCAATTTTGACCTGATCCCATTTGAATTGTGCCGTGATTCACACAGATGATGTTTGTGAATTTAAAAGATAATTATGCAAGTCAAGAAAGTCAGTTTGTCATGAAGATAGTTGACCCTGTAGAGAACTACATCGTCTCACTCAATAAACACCACCAACACCAACCTGACTGTCACCCTGGTGTGGAATGAGTATTCAAAAAATTGTGACTATCACAATAAATCAGGCCATATTAAACTCTAAAGTTATGTGACAGGACAAAACCATCACTTACCATATGGTGGATGTGTAGTCTTTCTAATTACGTATTTCGTAATGAACGTAAGTTCATTGTTTGACTGCAACAAAACAAACATCATATGTGCAATTCATGGCACAATTATAAACTTAATCAAAAGATTATTTGTTTCTCACCATGCACTTACATACATACTTTTTCTGAAAATAAGTCTAATGTTGGTCCACCAGAAGGGGTGGGACATATTTAACTAGTTCTTACTGGAGGAATAAACAACCATATGTATTTCCTTTCAGGTCAGTCTCAGGTAATTGGTCCATCTCAGCCAATAGTGGCAAAAGTTGGCGATGACATAATTTTGCCCTGTCATCTGGAACCTGCAACGGATGTTGTTTCCTTGACGTTGGAGTGGACAAAACCTGAGACAAAACCCGACCTGAATCCTATGTTTGTCCATGTGAGGCGTGCTGGGCAGGATCTCATATATACCAACCATCCATCTTACAAGGGCAGAACATCAGTGTCCATCGATGAACTGAAGCATGGAAACGTTTCACTGAAACTGTCCGAAGTGAAACCTTCTGATGCGGGAAGATACCAGTGCTACATTCCAAAACTGGACACAGGAGCCTTTGTTGAGCTTGTTGTTGGTAAGTGTGTTGTTGGTAGTGTAACTACTCGAGTGAAGAATAATTAAGTTGGGATACATAGTTTTCAGCCACTGATGTCAAAACTGATGTAAATAAGTGTAGCTCTCTTCATAACACACAGACACAGGTCGGTTCTTTGAAACGGGCATTTATTGCTGTATGTCTGCATGTCTTGTTTCTCTGATGCACCCACGCCTTAGTCGTGCCATGAGAACTATAATTATGAGTGAACATAACACAAAAATAAATGACCAACTTATGCGCCACCTAGTGTGAAAACAAATAATAAATACAAAGTGAAAAGTGACGCTTAGTGCAAAAATACCTTGTTGGCCGCTTGTCATGAAAAGAGTTTCTTAAGTCCTTTAAAGTCCTTGGAAAGTTTCTTTGACTGCTTGCATTACTTCAGACGGCAATAATTATAAACTTTGATGCAATTTAACTTCGGGAGAGAATCTACTCTCACTGGAGTGTACAGTCCTTCTATGAATTCCGTCGTAGTGGCACAACAAAACGAACATTGGTTCCGACAGAAACATATAAAACAAAAGACAACTGTTCTTTATATTTTAGTACACTAGTGGCTATGACCCTTTTAAACTCATATGTTAATTTACCTGTTACACATCAGTATTTTCCTGAACTGTATGAGACAAATCTATTTAATCACTTCAAACGTAAATTTTAACCTTAAATTCATTAATTATTTATTTATCACATGAAATTATACAGTAGAGTTGAATATGAATAAATTATCAGTTGTGCATCAAGAACCTTGAGTATTTTATAACAGCACTTACAATAAGGGTTAAATGAGTTTATGAAAACAGCTCTGTTGTAGATATTATGGGCGGAAATATTTTGGCAGTTGGTAAAAGTTATTTTACGCTTGGGGACATCCAAATTCATGTGTTCCATGACAAGTCACACTTTAATTCATTAAATGAGTTACCAAATGAACACATAGTCAAAACATTGACCAGGGAAGAAATAATTTTCACTTGATATAAACATTTTGTCCTTCAAACTTTGCTTTCATCAAAAGAATCCTCCATTAGCAGCAAATACAGCCTTGCAGACCTTTGCCATTACAACTGTCAATTTGTTGAAGTAATCTGAAGAAATTTCTCCCAATACTTCCTGAAGCACTTCCTACAGGTTGGATGGGCAGTTCTTATGTACCTTACGGTCAAGCTGCTCTCACAGCAGCTCAGTAGAAATTTTTGCTACTCTGTCTAGAAGGCCAGCATCCTGAAGTGGCCTCTTCACGGTTGATGTTGAGACTGGTGTTTTGCAGGTACCATTTAATGAAGCTGCCAGTTAAGGACCTGTGAGGCGTCTGTTTCTCAAACTACAGACTCTGATGTACTTGTCCTCTTGCTCAGTTGTGCATCATGACCTCCCACTTATCTTTTTTACTCTTGTTGGTTTGCGCTATTTTTGGTAGGTAGTATTCCAAACTGTTGTATGAGAGCTTCAGTTAATTTGCAATGTATCACTTAGAATAGCTTTTATTTCTCAGAAAAAAAGAATAGATGGATGAGATTCAGAAGACATTTTTTATTTCTGGTCATTTTTGAGACTATCATCAACCCCACAAATGCTGATGCTTCAGATACTCAACTAGCCTAAGACAGGCCAATGTCATTGCTTCTTTAATCAGTGCACCTGTTTTAATTGTGCTCTCATGATCAGCTAGCCTTTTAACAGAACATTTTGGAACACAAATTTGGATTAACTAACACAATGTGCCATTGTACCACAGGTGTGTTTACTTAAAATGGTCCTCTGTACACATGTAGATATTTTCCATCTAAAATAGCCATTTACCACAGCAATAATGTCTAAACTGTATTTCCAACTTAAAGCTATGGTCTACGATTTGAAAGATTTGTTATTATTATTAACATCATTTAGATGGTGGTTATGACCCAATAGTACCATCCACACAATGTAAAGTAAAAGGAACCAAAAAAATCCATTCTCTCTAGTGTCTGTAAAACTGAAAAGAAATTGACCCAATAGGAACCATCCGGCCCGGATGGCTCCTATTGGATCAATTTTCCGATCCAATCCTCGCTCACTCTCCTGCTCCTGCTCACGTCTGGTCCCGACCCACTTCCGCATTTGAAACTACAAGCGGACAAGAGGTTTGTTTTGCCCTGAGCAGTTCAGCTGCCTCTGCTCGCCCCACCGACAAAGAGTCAAAGAAAGAAAGTCTGTCACTGAAAACACACAAACCGGAGATGTGAAACAAAGAGGGCTCAAACCGAATAAACATCGGGTCATCATTTGAACGGTGGCGAAAGGTCCGTGAAGATATGGACCCGGTGCTGATACAGCGGCGTTTCTGTTGAGCAGGTAACCTTCGTCTCTATTGTGGATGTTGTGACACAGATAACTTTCATGCCGATGCTGCTGATGACTGTGAAGCTGCCGTTAGTTTGTTTCTGTGTTATTAGACGGAGTCTGTCTCTGCAGTGTTGTCAACACTTGTTTACTTGTTCGACGGAGACGTTAGCATTGTAAGCTAACAACAAGCTAACATTGCTAACATGTTTACACCAAATCAGCCTATTTATTTGGTCGTGGCAGCTAAATGAAGCAGCAAGTAAGATGAATGAAGGGATGGATGAAATCCCAACGCGAAGCGGAGGGGTTTCGGATTTATTTCCGGATTTTTATCTTATTTGTCCGGATTTATTTCTCCATAACAACCTCTCGCCCGGTCACTGCTCAGCTGTTATGCTAACCCTCCTCCCGGTCTCGTCCGTTTGTTTTCAACGAAGCCTTTGCTAAATCAACATGATGGATTATCATAAACGCGTTACGATTTGTGTATTTGTGTGTCTTATCTGTCATAAACAAGAGATTACGGTTTACGGACACGTTTGTGTCGCGGTCTGTGTGAGTCTCGGAGCAGCTGTGTGTGTCTCCTAGCTGCTGTCTGGTGCTGCTCAGACAGCAGCTGGGACACACACAGCTGCTCCTAGACTCACACAGGTTTGTTTTTCAGCCACAATGTGGAAGCGATCATTATGATGAAAGCTGACGGCAGCATCTGTTAGTCTCTTGGCCCTCAGTAACTTTTAGAAGTGGCTAACTTAGCTGTTGTAGCTGATTACGTAGCTGTAGCATGCTAATGACGTTACGCTAGCTTGGCTGTGGAGCTTGGCTGTGGACATTTTAATGACTTACAAGATTTACGTGAGTTTCAACGTGCATTGTAATAACTTTATCTGTGAATCCCACATCGTTACTCCGCATTCAAAGCTGGGCTGTATTTGGTTTCTGCCGGCTTGTTGCTCTTGGTGCTTGTTGCGGGACGTATAAAGTTCGTTGAAGAGAAAAAAAAAGCCTGTAGCCGGAGGGGGTGTGTCGCGGGGCTCCGTGGGGAGAGCGATACAAGCTCGGAGGGGAGGGGTTAAGGAGCACAGAGGGGAGGGGTGTGTGTGGGGGGGGGGATGCTTTTTTCAAACCTTTCTCAGATCGTAGACCAGAGCTTTAACGTTAATTTAATTGAAAAATACATTGATTTATTTTAAAAAATTAGGACATTTCTGAATGGCACCAATCCTTTTGAGCTGTGGTGTCTGAAGTGTGTGGGCAGTTATGTTACATCATTTGAGATGGACCTACAAAGCCTTCTTTATATTGGAAGGAGTGTTAAGCAATACATCCAGTACTTTGACCTTAAGCAGCCCATTGATCAGGTCAGGGATTAACTGTGTTTGTTGGCCATATAAGAACAATGGTTACACGTAATGGCTATAAAACAGCAAAGTGTTCGACAGGAAATAATTTTAAAGGCAATGCTGATGTAGAGGATAGACAGTATGCTTCAATAACAGTTATACATTTAGATTTCCTTTTGCTCCTCATCAGGTGCTGACTCCTCACCAGTCATCAGTCTGTCTGGGCTTGAACGAAACAAAGGAGCAGTGGTTCTACAGTGTAACTCTACAGGCTGGTATCCAGAACCTGAGGTGTTCTGGCTGGACGCTGAGGGAAACCTCCTCTCTGCTGGACCTACAGAGACAGTCAGAGGTCCTGATGACCTCTATACTGTCAGCAGCAGAGTGACTGTGGAGAAGAGACACAGCAACAGCTTCACCTGTAGAGTCCAACAGAACCACATCAACCAGACCAGAGAGACACTCATACATGTTCCAGGTAGGATTTTATAAACTGTGTGATGTGATCACTGTTTTAGTTTCAGCAGGTCCAGTTTTCTATAACTGCCATGTTATTCTGTGTTTCATCATTTCAGATGATTTCTTTGAGGTTCAGTCCAGTTCTTCTTCTACCACAGCTGGTTTGGCTGTTAGTTTGGCTGTTTGCATCCTGGTTATTCTGATTCTCGTCTTTGTTGTGTGGAGGCAAAACAAAAACAGTGAGTCAGAAATTAATTGCAGCACTTTGTAAATGTCTTTATACAGAATAGTGATGTGAAAAGACTGTCAGTATCTTACAGGACATAGTGCTGATATAAAGGATATGTGGTGGTTTATCTACTTTTATTTCCACTAGTTGTCTTAGTTTTAAACCCATTACCTGATTGTAGTCTAAAATGTCATGATATGCTGTGACACCTTCCTGAAATTCAAGTAAAAGTCTTTTATTTTACTGCTTTTGTTTTCACACAGAGACCAAGAGAAGCCACGGAGAAGAAGCAGAGAGACAGCAGCTCAAGACACGTAAAAACAAGGTAAGAGGGTAAAAGAAGACAGAACATGTAAGTAAACACACAAGAAAGTCCTATTTTTTCATCTTTTCCTCTGAACATTTGTTTCAGCCTCCTACTTGTTTGTTGTCAGTTTAGTTTCCCTGTCTGAGTCCAAGTCACTTCCACAACCAAGTCAAGTAAAGAACAGGTTGAAGACTTGAGACCAGAATGATTTGACTTGAGTCTTTGCCAGACAAACACCCAGAGTTGCATCAAATGCTTAAACAATATGACCATAGAGGCTGTATGTTCATGTCTGCACTCAGTGGAGAGACTCAAGCAGCTGGTTTCATTCAAATGCAGCAACATGAAGAGAGTTTTTGGTGCTTTGACTCAGACTGAGTCTTAAATGTTGCACTGAGAGCAGACATGTGAAAACATCTGTCTCCAGATGTAAAGTCACTGCTGCTCAGTTAACTTTTCTGTTTACAAAAAAAAAACTGACAAAATGCAACTGAACAATGTCAGTTACAGTGTACAACCAGTGGATGAGTTAAATAGACTAATTTTGGAGCAATCAGCCTGTTGTGATCTACAGATCGTTAGCACTGATTGTCACAGTGTGTCTGCAGCTGCTGTTCCCTGTAAGAAAAGCTTCAGTTCACAGATATATGTGATGAATCTGCAGCCTCTGACTTGAGGAGTGACTCAGCATCATTACATCACAGCTGTTGAGCCCTCTAGACTGACACATGCACCTCACAGGATGATATTATTCATCTGTGTCTTCTAAATCTGTCACAAACAACTGAAAATCATAGTTACTATTGATGCTTTGTCACTTACTGTAAGTGTTTTGTCACCGTGAGTTTCACAACGGAAACTTTCAACCACAGGAACAGTTGAGTTTCTCATAGTTAAAATCCAAAATCAATCAGACTCATTTAATGAAATAATAACAATAATGTTTCTTTTAAACAGCACTTCTAACAGTGTTACAAAGTGCTTTACATGGTTGAACCAGGATTAAAACATGTCAGGAGACAATGAGGCCAATAACATCAGATCATTGAAATAATACTAAAGTAAAACAGAATAATTAAAAACAGATACTGCATGTTTGAAATGTGCTAGTATTCATAAGAAGCCTTTAAAAAAAAAAAAAACTTTATTGTCTTGTCATTAATTTTTATTTGTTCTTCTCTTTCAGTCCAAGTGGCCGATTGTTACCAAGAAGAGGTTCCACCAGGAGAAGCAGAGCTTAAATGAGGAGCAGCAGAAGTTGCAGGATAAGACTGATGAGGTTAATCACTTTAATTTAATCACTATGAATGTACAACAGAAAACAGCAAGAGACATATTTTATTAACACATTGTTACCACATTATCACTGGTGGTTCCAGTTTGACACAGATGGATTATTTTACTCCTCATTCAAACCGTCTGTCTTCTCCGGACAAGATGTTCACATTGTTGTCCTCAAAGGAATGATTTGTCTCCTTCAGATGTAAGTGTTGACCTGAGGAGTTGGTCCTCCTGTGTTGTGCCATTCTGAGTACTAATCCATAACCATAAGTTCAATTTTACACATTATACACAGAGCAGAAGGTATGAAGAGCCACTGTACAGCAGCAAACAGCAGCAAACAGCAGAAAATCTATTGTTAAACCTTCATCTGAATCAATGAAGGTTCAATATTTTCTCACTGGCTCCATTTTCATTAGATCAGTGTCCATGTTATAAACACTATGACACAGTGCTGATGTGCTGCTGTAGAGCATCAGGGAGCTGTTGGGTAAAGAGCCACAGCACCATGTAATAATGTGTAAACCTCATCAAGTGTTGTTACAGAAACTCTTCAGCCAGTTGATGTGAATGAGGAAGAACAGTGAGACAGACTGACTGAACTCTCTGCTGCTCACTCATCACTTTTCTCCACTGACCTACACACCAACAGACCTGAGACCAGCCTCTTTCTACAGACTGCTGCTGTTCATTAACATCAGTGTTTCACCTCTCTGTTATACTGACTGTTGTCTTATTGTTCATTACACTGACGTCCTTTAATGAGAGAGACGCTCTCTCATCTTCTGTCTGCATCTTCTCTCTGCTCTCAGGTTGGTGGTCTGACAGCTCAGGTCAACAAGCTCACAGGGGAGAAGCAGAACCTTCAAACAGAGCTGGACAACAAGAAAACAGAGGTTCATCTCTTATTGATGATGATTTTTGTTTCCACTGAAGATTTTCCACCATTTCTTTGTTTTTAGCCTAAAATCAAATATTAACTCCTTTATTTTAATTTCAGCTCATTTAAATTAATAACTAATAACTATTAATTTATGATATTTAAATTCTCATCAGAATCAGAACCTCCATGAATATTTGTAAGATGTTAGTTGTAGTGAAAGTGGTCCTATAGTCCTCAGTGTTTACAGTATGAGTCTACTGAAGTTCACCTGAAACACAAACAGGTGTCACACTGAATCTGTTTATTATATAAATGTGATGAAGATCAGATTGTGTTTCTGATCATCAGTTAAGAACAGCACTGATTGTTACAGCTTGTATTTACAGGATATATTTACAGTAGAAATGTGCTCACAGCAAACAGAAGCAGATATATGTGACCATTATTAACAGATAATAAACCTTCAGCCAATCAGAGCTCAGTTTACATCCTGAGGACTGAATGAAACTAAATCTGATCTAATCTCTGTTTCCCTCCCAGTGGGAGAACAAGTTCAAGGAGGAGGAGACGAATAGAAAGAAAGCTGAAGAAGAAAAGGAGAAACTAGAGATGAAGGTTATTTTCTTTCTTTCTCTCTTTTATTTTTTACCTTGTTTTACATGTAGGTGTGTTTGTAGTTATTTTGCACAAAGACAGAAGATGATGAACAATCCAACAACATCATATTGTTTGCAGCTGTTTTCAGAGCAGGATGTATGAAGAGCCACTGTACAGCAGCTGCTCAGCAGCAAACAGCAGACAGACACAGTTAGAGACTAACTGGTGAACAAAGTGGAGCATGTAGCTGTTAAAGAGACAGATGTTTCCCTCAGGAGCTGCTGGAGACTAACAGCTGTAAGATGCTCTGCTGCTCATTGATCCACCTGATAAACTAGTTGATGTCAAGAAGCTCACAGAGGAGCAACAGAAGCTGCAGACAGCTGCAGACCAACACAGAAAGCAGGAGGAGAAACATCTGTTGTTAAACCTTCATCTGAATCAATGAAGGTTCAATATTTTCTCACTGGCTCCATTTTCATTAGATCAGTGTCCATGTTATAAACACTATGACACAGTGCTGATGTGCTGCTGTAGAGCATCAGGGAGCTGTTGGGTAAAGAGCCACAGCACCATGTAATAATGTGTAAACCTCATCAAGTGTTGTTACAGAAACTCTTCAGCCAGTTGATGTGAATGAGGAAGAACAGTGAGACAGACTGACTGAACTCTCTGCTGCTCACTCATCACTTTTCTCCACTGACCTACACACCAACAGACCTGAGACCAGCCTCTTTCTACAGACTGCTGCTGTTCATTAACATCAGTGTTTCACCTCTCTGTTATACTGACTGTTGTCTTATTGTTCATTACACTGACGTCCTTTAATGAGAGAGACGCTCTCTCATCTTCTGTCTGCATCTTCTCTCTGCTCTCAGGTTGGTGGTCTGACAGCTCAGGTCAACAAGCTCGAAGGGGAGAAGACGAGGAGTGAGAACATGAGAGAGCAGCTGAAAACAGAGCTGGAGACCAAGATAAAACAGGTTTGTCTCTTATTGATGATGATTTTAGTTTCCACTGAAGATTTTCCACCATTTCTTTGTTTTTAGCTTAAAATCAATTATTTACTTCTTTATTTCATTTTTAGCTCATTTAAATGAATAACAACATTAAATTTATGATATTTTTAAATTCTCATCAGAATCAGAACCACCATGAATATTTGTAAGATGTTAGTTGTAGTGAAAGTGGTCCTATAGTCCTCAGTGTTTACAGTATGAGTCTACTGAAGTTCACCTGAAACACAAACAGGTGTCACACTGAATCTGTTTATTATATAAATGTGATGAAGATCAGATTGTGTTTCTGATCATCAGTTAAGAACAGCACTGATTGTTACAGCTTGTATTTACAGGATATATTTACAGTAGAAATGTGCTCACAGCAAACAGAAGCAGATATATGTGACCATTATTAACAGATAATAAACCTTCAGCCAATCAGAGCTCAGTTTACATCCTGAGCACTGAATGAAACTAAATCTGATCTAATCTCTGTTTCCCTCCCAGTGGGAGAACAAGTTCAAGGAGGAGGAGACGAATAGAAAGAAAGCTGAAGAAGAAAAGGAGAAACTAGAGATGAAGGTTATTTTCTTTCTTTCTCTCTTTTATTTTTTACCTTGTTTTACATGTAGGTGTGTTTGTAGTTATTTTGCACAAAGACAGAAGATGATGAACAATCCAACAACATCATATTGTTTGCAGCTGTTTTCAGAGCAGGATGTATGAAGAGCCACTGTACAGCAGCTGCTCAGCAGCAAACAGCAGACAGACACAGTTAGAGACTAACTGGTGAACAAAGTGGAGCATGTAGCTGTTAAAGAGACAGATGTTTCCCTCAGGAGCTGCTGGAGACTAACAGCTGTAAGATGCTCTGCTGCTCATTGATCCACCTGATAAACTAGTTGATGTCAAGAAGCTCACAGAGGAGCAACAGAAGCTGCAGACAGCTGCAGACCAACACAGAAAGCAGGAGGAGAAACATCTATTGTTAAACCTTCATCTGAATCAATGAAGGTTCAATATTTTCTCACTGGCTCCATTTTCATTAGATCAGTGTCCATGTTATAAACACTATGACACAGTGCTGATGTGCTGCTGTAGAGCATCAGGGAGCTGTTGGGTAAAGAGCCACAGCACCATGTAATAATGTGTAAACCTCATCAAGTGTTGTTACAGAAACTCTTCAGCCAGTTGATGTGAATGAGGAAGAACAGTGAGACAGACTGACTGAACTCTCTGCTGCTCACTCATCACTTTTCTCCACTGACCTACACACCAACAGACCTGAGACCAGCCTCTTTCTACAGACTGCTGCTGTTCATTAACATCAGTGTTTCCCCTCTCTGTTATACTGACTGTTGTCTTATTGTTCATTACACTGACGTCCTTTAATGAGAGAGACGCTCTCTCATCTTCTGTCTGTGTCTTCTCTCTCATTTCATTGAGAAGCTCACAGAGGCAAACACGACATGGCAGAACCAGCTACAGGCCAAGAATCAAGAGGTTTGTTGATGTTGATCTTTGTTTCCACTCAATTTTCTGTTTGTTTTCAGCTTTAAATTTAAAAAGTACTGCTTTAATTTAATTAACTCTCCACTGAGGAAGAGCGACAGAAGCTGCAGACCAACATAAACGACATTTGTCTCTTATTGATGATGATTTTTTTTCCACTGAAGATTTTCCACCATTTCTTTGTTTTTAGCCTAAAATCAAATATTTACTTCTTTATTTAATTTTTAGCTCATTTAAATGAATAACTACATTCAATTTATGATATGTTTAAATTCTCATCAGAATCAGAACCTCCATGAATATTTGTAAGATGTTAGTTGTAGTGAAAGTGGTCCTATAGTCCTCAGTGTTTACAGTATGAGTCTACTGAAGTTCACCTGAAACACAAACAGGTGTCACACTGAATCTGTTTATTATATAAATGTGATGAAGATCAGATTGTGTTTCTGATCATCAGTTAAGAACAGCACTGATTGTTACAGCTTGTATTTACAGGATATATTTACAGTAGAAATGTGCTCACAGCAAACAGAAGCAGATATATGTGACCATTATTAACAGATAATAAACCTTCAGCCAATCAGAGCTCAGTTTACATCCTGAGCACTGAATGAAACTAAATCTGATCTAATCTCTGTTTCCCTCCCAGTGGGAGAACAAGCTCAAGGAGGAGGAGAAGAAGTTCAAGGAGGAGAAGAAGAAAAGAGAGAAAGCTGAAGAAGAAAAGGAGAAACTAGAGATGAAGGTTATTTTCTTTCTTTCTCTCTTTTATGTTTTACCTTGTTTTACATGCAGGTGTGTTTGTAGTTATTTTGCACAAAGACAGAAGATGATGAACAATCCAACAACATCATATTGTTTGCAGCTGTTTTCAGAGCAGGATGTATGAAGAGCCACTGTACAGCAGCTGCTCAGCAGCAAACAGCAGACAGACACAGTTAGAGACTAACTGGTGAACAAAGTGGAGCATGTAGCTGTTAAAGAGACAGATGTTTCCCTCAGGAGCTGCTGGAGACTAACAGCTGTAAGATGCTCTGCTGCTCATTGATCCACCTGATAAACTAGTTGATGTCAAGAAGCTCACAGAGGAGCAACAGAAGCTGCAGACAGCTGCAGACCAACACAGAAAGCAGGAGGAGAAACATCTGTTGTTAAACCTTCATCTGAATCAATGAAGGTTCAATATTTTCTCACTGGCTCCATTTTCATTAGATCAGTGTCCATGTTATAAACACTATGACACAGTGCTGATGTGCTGCTGTAGAGCATCAGGGAGCTGTTGGGTAAAGAGCCACAGCACCATGTAATAATGTGTAAACCTCATCAAGAGTTGTTACAGAAACTCTTCAGCCAGTTGATGTGAATGAGGAAGAACAGTGAGACAGACTGACTGAACTCTCTGCTGCTCACTCATCACTTTTCTCCACTGACCTACACACCAACAGACCTGAGACCAGCCTCTTTCTACAGACTGCTGCTGTTCATTAACATCAGTGTTTCACCTCTCTGTTATACTGACTGTTGTCTTATTGTTTATTACACTGACGTCCTTTAATAAGAGAGACGCTCTCTCATCTTCTGTCTGCATCTTCTCTCTGCTCTCAGGTTGGTGGTCTGACAGCTCAGGTCAACGAGCTCACAGAGGAGAAGACGAGGAGTGAGAACATGAGAGAGCAGCTGAAAACAGAGCTGGAGACCAGGATAAAACAGGTTTGTCTCTTATTGATGATGATTTTAGTTTCCACTGAAGATTTTCCACCATTTCTTTGTTTTTAGCTTAAAATCAATTATTTACTTCTTTATTTCATTTTTAGCTCATTTAAATGAATAACAACATTAAATTTATGATATTTTTAAATTCTCATCAGAATCAGAACCACCATGAATATTTGTAAGATGTTAGTTGTAGTGAAAGTGGTCCTATAGTCCTCAGTGTTTACAGTATGAGTCTACTGAAGTTCACCTGAAACACAAACAGGTGTCACACTGAATCTGTTTATTATATAAATGTGATGAAGATCAGATTGTGTTTCTGATCATCAGTTAAGAACAGCACTGATTGTTACAGCTTGTATTTACAGGATATATTTACAGTAGAAATGTGCTCACAGCAAACAGAAGCAGATATATGTGACCATTATTAACACATAATAAACCTTCAGCCAATCAGAGCTCAGTTTACATCCTGAGCACTGAATGAAACTAAATCTGATCTGATCTCTGTTTCCCTCCCAGTGGGAGAACAAGTTCAAGGAGGAGGAGACGAAAAGAGAGAAAGCTGAACGAGAAGTGAAGGAGCTAAACACAAAGGTTCTTTTCTTTCTTTCTCTCTTTTATGTTTTACCTTGTTTTTTACATGAAGGTGTGTTTGCAGTTATTTTCCACAAAGACAGAAGATGATGAACAATCCAACAACATCATATTGTTTCCAGCTGTTTTCAGAGCAGGATGTATGAAGAGCCACTGTACAGCAGCTGCTCAGCAGCAAACAGCAGACAGACACAGTTAGAGACTAACTGGTGAACAAAGTGGAGCATGTAGCTGTTAAAGAGACAGATGTTTCCCTCAGGAGCTGCTGGAGACTAACAGCTGTAAGATGCTCTGCTGCTCATTGATCCACCTGATAAACTAGTTGATGTCAAGAAGCTCACAGAGGAGCAACAGAAGCTGCAGACAGCTGCAGACCAACACAGAAAGCAGGAGGAGAAACATCTGTTGTTAAACCTTCATCTGAACCTATAAAGGTTCAATATTTTCTCACTGGCTCCATTTTCATTAGCTCAGTGTCCATGTTATAAACACTATGACACAGTGCTGATGTGCTGCTGTAGAGCATCAGGGAGCTGTTGGGTAAAGAGCCACAGCACCATGTAATAATGTGTAAAAGTGATTATAACTGGAATTGAAGATCAACTGAAACACAAACAGTGTAACAGTGAATCTGTCTCTAACATAAATATAATAAAAACCAGATTTTGTTGATGTACTTTTTATATTTACAGTATGAATGTGCTCCGAGCAAACAAGTTAAACCTGAACCAAACTATTTGCACATTAAAAGGTGATGAATCACAAACTCCAGCCAATCAGAACTTAGTTTTCATACTGACCAGGTTATTGTCTTCACTAAATGAAGCCCTCAGCAAACAAAATGTCTCTCATATTGTCTCTGTTCATCTCTCTTTTCCCTCCAGGTCCCTCAAGGAGAAAAATGAGAAAGCTGTGGAGAAGCCTACAGATGGAGCACAACACCGAGGTTCCTTCTATTTATTATTTATAATATATTATTTTTTTATTTATGTAGCTGTTTTCATTTTCCTCACTAATTACTATTCGATTGTCAGAAACAAAAAACCTATGGGAGCAAATTGTGGCACTGCTGTCCCTAACCCTAACTAGTTTACAGTTGTATACAATACAGTTTTCATCTTAACTTCGTTGATTGTGTGTTTTGTCTTTTTTTTGTCGGATGAAAAACATCTGTTATATCAGTGTAGGGAGGTGGAGAGAGAGTCTGTGTAACCATAAATGTTGCTTCAACATGATTTTGCACTGTTAGATACATGAGTAGCAGCTAACAGTTAACTGTTACTGCAGCTTTTTCTTCTTCTTCTGCTGTGTGGCAGTTAGCAACAGTGTTAAGATGCTTTACTGCCACCCACCATCACAAAGCAACAACAGGAAGTAACAGAACTGATTTAAGAGGAGCTGGATTATATTATCATTAGATTGTTATTAACATGTAACCCCTTTTTCCTTAGTGTTTACAAATCTACACTGAGGTCACACCCAATAAGAATAAAACAGGTCCTAGGTTCTCAGCTAAAGATGGTGAATTTGCTGTGTTTCTTCTCTACCGAATTGAGCAAGGGACTTTATCACTTGAGTGAGAAAAAGGGAAATAGCATATAACTAGCGCGGTGCCTCCACTGAAAACTTACTATGCTAGGTTCTAGCAAAATGATGTAAGTCCTCAGAACTCAAATAGATACAGTTTACTCTAAAAGAATATTAAACAACAATATGTAAAGGTAGACCACAAACATTTATTTTGTTTTAAACCTTTTGGGTTTTTAGAATACCTTTAAAAGAAATGTTTCAGAGATGGATAAGTAAATAGAAAACAACAAACAAAACACTTGCATGCTTTGAATCAAGACAGTTATTACCTGAAGCATCAAAATGCTCTTCCTCTTACCCTTTTAGATCAAAAGAACAGTTTAAGTTTTCTTCAACAAACCAATAATGAATTGCGTAATTTTACATCAAAAGATATAATTTCCACTCAATAGAGAACACTTTTAACCCTTACTGTTCCTTCACATCAATGAAATGATAGGTTTTAATTTGAGCTCAAACTCAACCTTTTTAATGAAAATAAACCTATGAGATTCTTAGCTTATTTGTAAACTAAATCAAATTGTGGTTCTCCTTTAATAAACCATTCACTTGTGAAATAATTAGATGTGTTCTTAATATTTTAACTCTATTCACGCCTCTTGAATGTTCAACATATGATATCAATAACATGAAATAGAAATATCAAACCAGAGTGCTTTTGTGTATTCAAACACAGTAATAGTACCCAGACCTGTACCAATGTATTTTCACAGTTCACATAGAAATAAGGATAGATGATAATGATACCATGAAAAACCTAACCCAAGCGCTTGGATAATTTCCCTAACCGTTGGGGCCCATTCGTAGCGTTGGTGCACATGAAAGTTTATCCAGTCATAGGAAGTTAAACCTTGAAACCCGGACAGTTCAGTCTGCTTTAACACAGTCCCGCTCCAATGTCAAGTACTCACGCAACCTCCTGATGTAGATGCAATATGGCGTTAGCCCGCCAGGCAGTAGAGCGATGTCCAGACAAGCCCTGTGACGACTCCCGCAGCCCAGGCTACCGTCCGACACGTCCTGGTTATCTGCCGTCACCTCGTCCACGCTCCGCTCCGTCCTCTCGACCCACACGGATGTTGAGTGGAAACTTCCTTGCGTCCGTGTTGTGAACAGGCTGGTCCTCGGCGACCGAGCTAACTCGCTAACAGAGCTAATGTGTGAGCTAATGGCGGAGACCGCGCTGTTGCGGCTCGAGAAAAAAAATAACTTCACTGTCGTCCACACTTTCACAGTCGACTGAGATACGTGAAAAGAATTACTCTGAACGATTAAGTCTCTCTGGGCAGTTCAATATCTGGGCCAACATTCAGTTCGAGTCTCCAAAAATTGACTTCTTTCTCTCTGCCGAGGAAAAACACAGGCAGCTCTCCTCTGTCCCGGGGCATTCTGGGATACTTCCTCCCGCGAAAAGAATAGTTTTCATTAACCAGGAAAAAACTTAACCTTTATCAATTTTAAACACCATAGAATATGTTTTAAACAATATAACACATGAATTACAAAGTTAATATATGACAGTATTAATTTAAACAAGACTATCACACAAACAGAAAAGAAACAGAGGATTCTGGGAAATGGAGTCCTACTCTACTCTGTGTTCTAGAAGCAGTATAAAAGGGAGAAACTATGTTTTTGCCATCACTAAGATTACAGAAACACAGTAAAATAAAAATGAATGTTTTTACACACTTTTAGAGAACCCTACAAACACAATATCAATATTTCATTTTTTGAACATCATAGTTGTTAAAAACAGTAATCAGCGACACCCCTAACTCAAACATCGTGGTCCACCTGTCTGATACATCTGAGATGAAGTTGTGTGCCTGACACACACACGCCTCATATTTAGCATGTGTGGTATATAGCAGCTCATTCTTATGTTCTGGTGTGTATTGTTTCCCTGGGTGCAGGAGGACACCAGCACCCACATTCATGGACATCATGAGTTCATGGAAAGATTTGAAGGAGGATTCATGAGGATTTAGAGGACAACCGTGGTGCTGAGAGAATCCAACTGCACTTCCATTAAACTATGTGGTGATGTGATGTTCTGAAGATGAACTGCTTGAAGATGGAAGTGTATTTAAGAGACTTTGCCCTGTTTGTCCGTCCTGTGTTGTTTTATGTTGTTATATGCGGGGCATATAAATGCAGACAACCCAGTGAACATATCCCTGAAAAAGCACTTCTTATTGTTGAAGTAAAATTTAATTGTGAAATCTCAAATATTGAACTGTTGAAAATCAAAATGTGAGTAAGTAAGTTGTAAGTTTTTGTGCTTTTTTACTGGACTAAATATTTCTATATTATGTCCTGCAACACAAATATACATTTACAGTAGTTATGTTGATGTTATTTTATGTTTTACATTGTTTGTAATTCAACTTTTCAATTTAGAACGACCTGATCCATTTTTCTGCATAATGAGATAGAAAGTTTGTATGTAATATGTGTGAAATATTGACTTCAATGTGTGTTTTTTACAATACATGAATGAATTTACAGTGATATTTGTTCAGTCTTTGATATTTTATTCCAATAGAAAATGATGAAGTTTATTTGTATACTTAGAACTGTGGATGACTAAATCCATGAAACCTAAATGTAAATGGAACTCAAGAGTTGAAAAGTAAAACTGACATGAAAACTTTTAAAATAAAATTAAGTCTTTTATACTGATTAAAGAGTTTCATGGTGTGTTAAAACTACTTTTGTTGGTTTCCAGACCAGGGGGAGTCATTGGTGCTACCTACTGTCCCCGCCTTCTTCTACTTGTGTCTCACACAAGAGCTGATGGTTGACATGGCGGACTCCACCATGACCAATAACTGAAAGACAGCTGAACATTTATTAAGCTCTGATCAGAGAAGAGTCACTTCTGCAGAGTCAGCATTAAAGTGTGATGTGGAAATCTGTGCCCTGGGATTCACAATCCTTGCGCTCAGATTTTGCCCTCCTCTCATTGATCAGCACAGCAATGGTGATATTGATAGTGATCAATGAACAATAAAGATGATGACAACGAATCCATTTAACTGTATATGAGCAAAATGATCTATTTAACTGATCGAACCGGACAGGTGATACTGTATGTCTTTAATATCAATACAGTTTGTAATAAGCTGTCACCTCCTACAGGTTGCATTGGCTTGATGGGCACTTCTTACGTAGCATACGCTCAAGCTGCTCTCACAGCAGCTCAGTAGGGTTGAGCTCTTTGCTTCTCTGCCTAGAGGGCCAGCATCCTGAAGATGTCTCTTCACTGTTGACGACAAACCAGAGATTATGATGACTCTGAGGCCCTGACCTGTCTTCTTGCCCAGTTGTGCTTTTAAAAACAGAGAAGTGCTTTGAAGTCTTCAGTTCCAGTGATTTCTTAACACACCTGATGCTGAGGGAAAACTGGTCAAGGGTCAACCAAAAACTGCCAAAAAACCAGTCTGCAATGAATTAGAAGCTGCTGGAAGACAGGTGACATGTACTTTACAAGTGGATGTAAACTTTTGACCATGACTATATGGATATATTTCCAGCTAAAATAGTAATTTACTACAGTAATAATGTCTAAACTGTATTTCTGATCAGATTAATGTTAATTTAATTGAAAAGTATATTGATTTTCTTTTGAGCAGTAGTGTAGACAGTATACTGTACGTCCATCCCAAATGATGTAATCAGAACCGCCCACATACTTACATGCCTCCTTTACGTGGGCATGTCAGGCATTAACTATGTTTGTTGGCCATAAAAGAACAATGGTTACATGTATGCTTTAATAAAAGCGTACATTTACATTTGTGCACCTTTTTAAATTCTTAATTTGGTGATTAAAATGTTCCTTTTGCTCCTCATCAGGTGCCGCCTCCTCACCACTCATCAGTCTATCAGGGCTTGACCAAAACAAAATACTGGTTCTGCAGTGTAACTCTACAGGCTGTAAAGGTTTCTGTTGTTCAAGACCAAAATGAAAATTGAAATCAGGGACTGTAAAATGCCAGTTCGAAGGAAAGAGAGAATTATGTTTAATATTGTTGTTCCTGTTTTGAGACAAACATCCACTGACTTCATGATAACTTACCAGAACTGTTTGGAAGTTTGCTGACTTTCCTTGTAAAACATGGCTTTGTGTACTTCCTACTGAGAAACCAACCTCCATTATTAATGCCCAACATTTAATTCTGAAACTGAACTTTTACAAAGAAAACAGTTGAAAAATACAACTCAAGATAATTAAATTCTCTACGTCTCTAAAGTCTCTGGTCTCTCACTACGTTCACCTTTCTGTTATATATCTATTTCATTATTTCAGCTTATTAGTTAAAAACACAAACTGGGTTGACGCAGTAACACAGCAGATGGTTTAATGTGAATATTTAGACAGGCTGACTTCACATTTCCTTATATATATTCGAGACACATCTGACCCTTCAAGCTACTCAAACCATGAACTATTTGTTGTGTCCACCGAGCCTCCTGAACGCCTCGTCTACATACATACAGACGTTTTCTCATGAGGTTTGTGTCTGAGGAGCTCAAATTATCACCAGCATCTGTGACTCTAAAACAGAACCCAGAACATTTACTGACTGAGAGAACTGACATGTGGCTTTGTAAAAATAGTCAATGCATCAGTCAGTACCGCTGTGGCTTTTAAACCTTGTCTGAGCGTGAGAAAGTCAAACAGCCACTGCAAGACTGAACACGTAGCACAGAGAAGCTCAACACCAAACTGAAACTATGATAAAAGTAAAAAACATGAAGATGAAATGTAAAACAATCTTTCTGACTGTCTCAGACCCAAAGCATGATGGGGGATCATAATGACTAAACCAGCTTCCAAGACTCTGTGTTGGTCATTTATCAGTCCATTACTTGTATACAAGTTTGAGTTATTTGAGTGTAACTCTGAGTTTCCCACAGTGAAGCAGTCCCACCAGCAGCAGCAGCAGAGGCACCATCAAAATGGTGAAAACAGTCCTTAAGAGGAGGAGGACATACAGGGAGGGACATGTCTCTCTTGGCTCTTCTGTAAGGACAAGAGCATATATCTGCTGTCAGAGCATGGCAGCATTAGCAGGATGTAACAGGCTGTCTTTAAGGGCTGCTGACAATCTACTGGGTTGATGTTCTGCTCTTAAAATATCTATTTTAGCTATTTTAATTTTAATCATTTGAATGTTTTACCTCTGTCTGCCAACCAGCTCTCGAGTGATTCTCCAACATCAGACATGTTACACTTGTAGACTCCTTCATCAGACTTGGAAACAATGTGGATGGTCACGTCGCCTTCAGAGCTGCTCCCAAAGAGGAGGACACCTTCATGGACACCAGCTGTGAGGTTGGAGGAAGTCTTCTGGTTTCTACAGCGCAGAGTGACCTTGGTCAGAGGGAGGACAGGACTCTCAGGGGTCACAGATCCAGCTGGAAAACAAAGGTTGGATAGCTGTTTTCTTACGTTGTTACACTCATTTAATCATGTTGTGGGAATTAACACAATGGTTTATCAGTTTCATGTCTTCTTTAGCTCTCACTATTGTTCTTACACAGTCAGGCGATAATCTCATGGATTTCAAGCAATGATTTATGATAGAAAAATTAACACACCAATGACAGTGATAATGAGTTGGTGTTCTGCTTTTTAAAGAACCATTTGAAGGAGAAATCAACATTCAGTTGCGCTCCGGTGGCACTGCAGACATGCTTAACATAATTACAGCTATTATAACCTGACATAGTGCAGATTATAGTTTCACCTTTTACAACCAACCAGCTTCCAGGTGATGCTCCAAGTCCAGGGATGCTACACTTGTAGAGGCCTTCATCAGACTTGGAAACTCTGCTAATGGTCATCTTTCCTCCAGGACTGCTCTCCATGAGGACGTCATCTTTGTGGAAATCAGCTGTGAGGTTGGAGATAGTTGTCTTGCTTCTGCAGTGCAGAGTCACATTATGTCCCTCCATTAAAGGAAGAACAGGACTCTTCAAGATCACAGGACCATCTGAACAACATGTTATAAAGGGGGATAATTTATACAGGTAATATATAGATATATAGGTATAATAATACAAATTAGCCCTATAAAGCAGTGTCGTCTGCGTAGTGATTGATATTAACCAAATGTTAAGATGTGCAAGATAAGTAAATATGAATGTTTAACTAACACCCAGTCAAGATGATTAGCATGGAGTACGCAATAATTTAACACAGTGATGGCTAAACTTTTGGAAGTGTATGTACACGTATCTGCCAACAAAAGCCAAATGCAACGTGTTTTATAAATACTAAACTAAGCACTGTTATACATAAGAATATTACAATTGTTTTGAGGTGGTTAAGCAGCTATTCAGAGCCTTAAAAGTTGGTTGGTATAGGATAAAGCAAGTACAGTATTATCTACGGATTTAAAACAATCTGTAAGCAGTCATAATGTGCTTAACAGGGAAAATGTATCCCAGACAAAGACTGGGGTTATGTTTAGACAACAAAATCACTTTTTACATTACATTACATTTACAACTTTACATTTCACCATGGACACATTCAAAATGCAGATTTGAGGATAACTCTGGAATTGCGAGGAAATGCAGATTGACGATGCCTTCATATGGAGCGTGTGAGAGGCTAGGTTTCTTTATAGAGAAAGGCTATTTTGGATTGTCGTCAATGACTTAATTGAAATTTCTTGGTAACTCTCTTTCTACTATTATTTGTCATTTAATGTAAACGTGGGCCCCTCAGGAGTGTGGTTGACTTTCACCACCATAACAATATTTAATCTGCAAGTTTCAAAAGACAGAAAAGTAAAGCAACAGGCTGCTTAAACAGTAATTACCATGTCCCTATATATTTTTGCTGACTGTAAAAATATACATTGAATGAAATAATCTGTTGATGACATGAATTCATAGTGTTGCTGATTGGAGAGCACTTGAATTCACTTCAGAGTTTCACGCTGCAAATAAGTGACCTCAAATAATTACACATTTGAAATAGAGACACTATGCAGTGACTTTAGAAATACAAAGACATACCAGTGACAGTGATGTTGACACTGTTGCTCCTCTCTCCCCCCGCAGTCTCACACCAGTACTCTCCACTGTCCTCTGAATAGACTCTTTCAATAGTGCAGGAAGACCCTGTTGACGTCCTCTTAATATCACATTCTGGATCAAATTCCTTAGCACTCGTGTTCCCTCTCAGTTGAGTCAAACCATCAGTCTCCTCACAATGAAAAGAGACAGGCTGGAATTTGAAGTGCTGCAGACTGTTTGGAGTGATACGGAGAAAAACTGCATCTGAAACCAAGAAAAAAATGTTAGTGTCTGCATGTAAAGAGTAATAGGACTGGAATTTAATGATGAGTATCTTTCAGAATTTTCTATTTCTCACTCACCACTTTTCTGAGTATAACTGTCCTGAGCTTGTGTCCCCACCAGAATAAATTCAAGCATCACTGGATAAAAACAGAAGTAAAGTTAAATATCAGACACAGATGGTTTGATCTACAGGATTTAAAACTTAGAAGAAAAGAAGAAAACCTGAGACTCACACAGTCTGAAGCAGAGCGATGTGACCTCCATGGTGTCTTCCTGCTGACTGACTGTCAGAGTGAAATACAACTGAAGTGTGTTGGTGAGAACTTCCTCTTCCTGTGCAGTTATTTCTGATGTTGATGCAAGAGCTTGAGAGAGTCACAGGCTGTGTCTCAATTCAGGGGCTGCAGCCCTCGAAGGGTGCATTTGAAGGCCAAGTACGTCACAACGCTGCGCGAAGGCTGTCCCAATTCGAAGGCTCCTCCAAATGCAGCCCACAAATGCAGCCTTCATTTCCCCTTTTCGGAGGACGCACCGCTACTATCTTTCACGGCCTCCCATATCCCAAGATCCTTTGTGCGCTGCTCAGTCCCGAAACAGAAGAGGGAAAGAAAGAGAAAGTGGCGACATCAAGTGGCGCAGACATGACATTCAAATTTAAGTAATGGGTTTATACTAGTTTTTTAGTCATTTGAACACCCAACGCCAGATATGATAAACTTCAAGGGACTATAAAACCTCCAGATGTTAACAGTCAGTTAAAATACGTGACGCTGGTGATGCTATGGTAAATATAGTTGTTATTCACCAATGGGTTAATGTTTATTTTGTAATGTTGATAATTCAGTTTAGATTTGACACATTGTACACACCCGTCTGATAGATTTGAACCAAAACAGACTTTAATGCATGAACACCTGGTGACGCAACCAGGAAATACTCCGGAGGCTAGACCGTCCCATTTAACAACGGTGGACGAGGCGTTCAAAGACCTGTCCAAAGGACCCGGCCCTCATGAACCGCAAAGGCTAGGTCATTGAAGGCTGCAGACCCTGAATTGAGACACAGCCACAGTCGCTTTAACCTAAAGTCCTTCAGTTACAGACACTCACTCAAGAAAGATCTGAACCTGCCCCTGCAGTTGGCTCATGAATCCTTTAGTTAGCTTAACCTGGGGTGGCTGAGTCTTTGTGTAAGACACTAAACCACATATTGCTCTGAATTGTTAAGCCAAGCTGTGCACGGCAGCTTGCTGCCATTGTTGTGTGAGTGAAGCCTGATTGTGAAGTGCTTTAGATAAAACCACTGTGTCAATGCATCCTGTAACTTCACTTCTGCAAGAATCCCAGAAAGCTTCTTTGCAACTAAGCTCAACATAAATTCTCCCAGTGATGATGAAAGTATTCAGGTCAAAGATCCAGTCAGATCTACTGAGGAAACAGTAGTAGTCCTTTTAATGTAAAATAAATACTCAATAACAAGTAAAACAAACTGTAAAACTCTGCTTAGGGTAACATTTAAAAAGACAGTCAGGGTTAGTCACTAACCTTTATGTTACTATACGTCATGCATAATAATCCTTCATGTATTAAATTAATAATGGAACTGCTACGACAACTTCTGGCCTCAAGATGTCCTTGTAGAGCACGATGAATCAAAAAGTTGAACAGAGAACAAGAGGCGTGTCATCAAAACTACTGTTGGTAAAATCTGAATGGAGGAGTGTAAACAGTAACTGTCTAAACCACCACAATTAAAAACAAAGGCAAGACTTGAATGAATGAATGAATGAATGAATCATGTCAAACAAAATGACTCTCATTTCAGTCACGTACTTTGCATTAATGCTGCACGCACAGTGAAAAAATGCTATATCGAGCAGAATAAGAGATAAACTGAAAATACTTATGTACGGTGGCCCTGACAGTCTAAACACAACATTTCACAACAATGATGAAGTCATTTCTGACCCCTGCAAAGAAGCTGGAAGTTTCTTCAGGAACATCTGCCTCTTTAAATTGCTAATACTACTGGTGGTTTTAATTGCAGCTGTATAACTTTATATGAGTGAGTCTGTGCTGACAGGCTCAAAGTTCAACCATTGCCATAGACACTAATAGTTAAACTGAGCTTAGGAAAGCAGAGCCACTTACCATACAGTGTTTATAGTTGGTCTTTATAAATGATCATGTTTGAACATTGTAAGTTTGAGTCTTTAATTAGAATTTGTAATAATGAAATAAAAAACTTTGGTGCACACTTTAAATAAACTGTTTCTATTAACTAATGATTTTGCCAAACAGGAAGGCTTTCTTAATAATGTTGTTTGGATAGTGAATCTTGTTCCACAAAAATAATATGAACACATAAAACACATGTAATGCAGAGTGGTTGGCCGTTGATAAACCAGAGTGAGATAAAGTCGCAGCCTGTCAGTGATTTACAGACTTGGGCTGTGCAGTCTGATAAAGTAAGCGACATTATGCAGCAGGTACGTCGTCTTCTACATTTCTTTTTGGCTATTTTATCAGTTTTAAACTAAGTTGTGTTCCCCAATACTAAGTCACTTTACAGATCTCTTTACCAGTCTTCATTTAGAGTTATGGGGTCTGTAGTAATGCTCTGTAACTCTGCATGACGTCCGCGTTGTCAAAAGTGAAAGTTTAACTTCAGTTCATGGTGTCATTATATGTTTTGACTTTAAATCATGAGTAATGAGATATACTGTCATTGACCATGTTTCACAGATGGCGGACTGTATGTAAAATATGTCTTTTTCCTTGGTATTTACCCATTTTGCTTTAATGACAGCATGCACTCAACCTCCAGTAGTTGTGTCAAAGCTTTGAGGTGTGTCTGGGCTCATTATCATGCTTCACAACAAAGATATAAACCGGAGGGTGTAACATGTCTCTGAAGAATGGAGTTGTGCTCTTCTTGGTCAGTCCATTTTGTGCCAAAAACAGCACCCGACTTGAAAATTCCCACCACCATGTTCCACTGTGGATGTGAAGCTCTGTGGTATCTTTCTCTCTCCTGTTTGTCTCCTTACATTGACCCTTCTGTTACTGACACAAATCTAGAACTGGGATTCATCAGTAAATGGGACTTTTTTGTATCATCCACTGTGAAATTCTGGTATTTATCAAATTGTTTGTCCTTATTTCCATCCTAAGAAGTGGTTTAGAAACTGCTCCTCGTCCTCTGAGACACTACAAGACATCTTTCTTTAGCCGATTGGAGTCTCGTGTTGTTTATTTAGTAAATTCTGTATCTGTGACAAAGTTGCTTTTCTAACTCTCAGTGAACTCAGCTTGATGTATTGATCTTCTGACGGTTCGGTCACTTTGCCTCTACAGTTTCTGAAAATCCAGTTTCTGGAGTTTCTTGCACTGCCCCCTCAGAAACCTTCAATCCATGATTTGATGCTGTGGAAGCCACTCCTAGAATAACAACTTGACCTCAGAGAATTTTATTTACTTTGCTGAGGCATTACTGTTTTAATGTTATAGTTATTTTGCAAAAAAACACCAATTCCAAATCATTTTTCATTGTACAGTCTAACTAGTTTATGTCGATTTTTTTCCCCAGAAGAATGAACTGCAATGTTCATTCAGACGCCTCAGTTTGTTCTTCCATCTTCTCCTGGCACACTCATGTACAGGTAACTCATACACAAATGCACCCTCAACAAATCATATCAATAGACACCTGTAGAGCCTTATAAATTTTAGTAGCTCTCACCAATTGGTTCCCATGCAGTCTGATACATTAAAGGGGTAGTCAGGAATATCCTAAAACAGAGTTGAGTGAGAGGGCTACACGCCAATAAATAGTAGGCTA
This sequence comes from Pagrus pagrus, assembly GCF_965226575.1. Taxonomy (NCBI): domain Eukaryota; kingdom Metazoa; phylum Chordata; class Actinopteri; order Spariformes; family Sparidae; genus Pagrus; species Pagrus pagrus. The sequence continues at coordinate 2,468,482 of NC_140204.1, read as the reverse complement.
AAGACTGCTGTAAAGACCTTTTGGGCATTGTTACACTTTTCTCTGAAGGTGAGAATAATGTCACAGTTGAGTTGATTGTGGGCGTATAAAGCGCCATCAGAGACTGGAGGTTTGCATGAAAAGGTCTGTGTGTGGTTAAGTTAATGCTGATTGAACACTTTGGTTCTAGGAGACATATTATGCTCATTTTCCTGGTAATACTACTAGAGTAGATGTAGATGAATAGATGTTTGACTGTAATCTTGTTATCTTTCTCAATGTATTTTTCTCATGTTTACAATGGTAACATTCTCAGTTTGCATGTAAGTATGCTAACGCTGCTAACTACTAATAAAGTACTGCTGAGGCTCATAGCAATGCCATCATTTTTGCAGGTAATTGGTCATGAACTAAACTACTGGACCAGTTTTGACCTGATGATGATGGAAAGTTGAAAAACTTTAATAATCTCTCTCAGGTTTCTGCTCAATGTCCTTCATTTACACTCAACTTGTTTCAGATTGAGGCTCTGCTGCTATGAGCACAGTACAGTGGTGGAGAATGTAACTCGTCCTGACAGAATAACCATATGTGTTTCTTTCCAGGTCAGTCTCAGGTAATTGCTCCATCTCAGCCAATAGTAGCAATAGTTGGTGATGACATCATTCTGCCCTGTCACCTGGAACCTGAAGTGGATGTTGTTGCCATGACGTTGGAGTGGACAAGATCTGACCTGAATCATATATTTGTCCACGTGAGGCGTTCCAGTCAGGATGTCGGACGTATCCAACATTCATCATACAAAGAACGAACATCAGTGTCCATCGATGAACTGAAGCACGGAAACGTTTCACTGAAACTGTCCAGAGTGAAACCTTCTGATGCAGGAAGATACAAATGCTACATTCCAAAACTGAACACAGGATCTGTCGTTGAGCTCAGTGTGGGTGAGTGGATATGTAATAATCTAATAATCTGGACATATTGTGAGACACAAGGTACAAAGTTGTGACACATGTCAGTTAAACCAATCAGTGTCATCTCTTGTTCCCTTTAAAAGCCAGGTCCACCTGTACCTCACACAGTGCCACATGACATGTGACCATGGTATGGCCTGCTTGTGGTTCAGATAAGTTGTCTGGCTGCATTATGTTCTGTATTAAGTGTTTATGCAGGTGTGTGAATCACCTTCACTGTTTAGCATTAAAGCTAAACTGTAGATATATGTACATAAATCTGATGATGCTTCGGACAACGGGACACACCTCATGGTACCAGGGCTGTGTTGGGTCAACCAGGAATCTAGTCACCCTTCCCTTGATGCTATATGTGTGTAACATTGAGGGTTAACCAGCTAGTTTTAGCAAACTTCAATAATACGAGGCCTGAGGCAAACTTTTAAAAGGTGATGTTGTTCTCTCAGAAGAGAATGATCATCTTCCACTGTGTCAGTTAAAACCAAACAGCCAATCAAAAGATTATGGTCAACATTCATAAAGTCAAAGGAAAGATATCAGTCGCTGTGGATTATTTCTGCGCCCTCGAAAGACTCAAAAGTAAAACTGATGAGCGAGCATAGACCGTGAAACATGAGTGTTAAGTAGTTGCGCTCAAAAGGGCCAAGCTGGCGCTCCTCACAGCCGTGTGCTCGTGGAGCAAAAGTGCTGCTCGCAAAGAAAGTTTTACTCTCACGGATCATGTTCTGTGTGCTCGTATCACATGCATGCATCTGGTCCAGGGATGAACTGTTTGTTGGTCAAATAAGAGCCAATGTTACGTAAAAGACTGATCTGCTGGTGAGAAACAGCAAACTGAAGGTCAAAGAGACTGAGTGGTCCAAAGAAAATCAGTTTAAAGGCAAAACTACTGTGATTACATGTTTCACCACATTCAGTTATTACTGTAGCTTTACAGTTGTACATTTAGATTTGTGCACTTTTTTAACTATTGGTGATTGTATTACTGACACCTGTTACAAACTTTTACCTTTGCTCATCATCAGGTGCCGCCTCCTCACCAGTCATCAGTCTGTCTGGGCTTAAACGAAACAAAGCAGCAGTGGTTCTGCAGTGTGAGTCTACAGGCTGGTATCCAGAACCTGAGGTGTTCTGGCTGGACACTGAGGGAAACCTCCTCTCTGCTGGACCTACAGAGACAGTCAGAGGTCCTGATGACCTCTATACTGTCAGCAGCAGAGTGACTGTGGAGAAGAGACACAGCAACAGCTTCACCTGTAGAGTCCAACAGAACCACACCAACCAGATCAGAGAGACACACATACATGTTCCAGGTAGTGAATTAATGATGTGATCACTGTTTTAGATTCAAACAGCAGGTCCAGTTTTCTATAACTGCCATGTTATTCTGTGTTTTATCATTTCAGATGATTTCTTCGAGGTTCAGTCCAGTTCTACTTCTAACACAGCTGGTTTGGCTGTTAGTTTGGCTGTTTGCATCCTGGTTATTCTGATTCTTGTCTTTGTTGTGTGGAAATGGAGACAAAACAAAATCAGTGAGTCAGAAATTAACTTCATTTATTTGTAAATGTCTGACAGGTTTTATACAGAATAGTGAAAACACTGTTAGTATCTTACAGGATATAGTGCTGATAAAAACAAATGTGGTCGTTTATCTACTTTTATTTCCACTAGTTGTCTTAGTTTTATCACCCATTACCTGATTGTAGTGTCTGATATGCTGTGACACCTTCCTGAAATAAAGTAAAAGTCTTTTATTTTACTGCCTTTGTTTTCACACAGAGACCAAGAGCAGCCACGGAGAAGAAGCAGAGAGACAGCAGCTCATGAAAAAAAATGTAAGTAAACAGACAAGAAAGTTCCATCTTTCATCTTTTCCTCTGAACTTTTGTTTCAGCCTCCTACTTGTTTGTTGTCAGTTTAGTTTCCCTGTCTGAGTCCAAGTCACTTCCACAACCAAGTCAAGTAAAGAACAGGTTGAAGACTTGAGACCAGAATGATTTGACTTGATTCTTTGACGGACAATCACCCAGAGTTGCATCAAATGCTTTATCTATCTATCTATCTATCTAAACAATACTACAATAGAGGCTGTATGTTCATGTCTGCACTCAGTGGAGAGACTCAAGCAGGTGGTTTCATTCAAATGCAGCAACATGAAGAGAGTTTTTGGTGCTTTGTCTCGGACTGAGTCTTAAATGTTGCACTGAGAGCAGACAGGTGAAAACATCTGTCTCCAGATGTAAAGTCACTGCTGCTCAGTTAACTTTTCTGTTTACAAAAAAAAAAACTGACAAAATGCAACTGAACAATGTCAGTTACCAGTGTACAACCAGTGGATGAGTTAAATAGACTAATTATGGAGCAATCAGCCTGTTGTGATCTACAGATCGTTAGCACTGATTGTCACAGTGTGTCTGCAGCTGCTGTTCCCTGTAAGAAAAGCTTCAGTTCACAGATATATGTGATGAATCTGCAGCCTCTGACTTGAGGAGTGACTCAGCATCATTAAATCACAGCTGTTGAGCCCTCTAGACTGACACATGCACCTCACAGCATGATATTATTCATCTGTGTCTTCTAAATCTGTCACAAACAGCTGAAAATCATAGTTTCTATTGATGCTTTGCCACTTAAATGTTTCGTCACCATGAGTTTCAAAGCGGAGCATCACAGGGAAGCAAAGATGATCCCACTGCTGCTGGTGTCTCATCTCAGAAAGCACTCTGCAGTGCAGGCAGGGTGGTGGCTTTAGGACAGGTCTCTGAGTAGTCTTGTCTGAGGTATGATGTGTGTTGGTGACGGCGATGAGGTCAGAGCACGATGTCTTCTCTTCACTGACAAACCTGTTGACCGTGACTCCATCATAGGACAAATGAAATCAGTGGTTAAACTTTGCCTTTGCTGAAGGAAAAGGATGACAGTTATCAGTCTGCATGGCCTCATGTATGGTAACACATGTAATCAGTAGCCAGCCTCTGATTGGCCGCTATGCACATGACTATTTAAGTGAAAACACGAGACAAACTAATTTTCATGACGTGAGTTTTACTGGTCAAACTTTCAAACACAGGAACAGTTTGAGTGTTTCTGTGTCATTTGTGCTTAAAATCCAAAATCAACAACAATCAGACTCATTTAATGAGATGATAATAATAATGTTTTTTTTTTACTTCTAACAGTGTAACAAAGTGCTGTACATGGTTGAACCAGGATTAAAACATGTCAGGAGACAACGAGGCAATTAACATCAGATCATTGAAATAATACTAAAGTAAAGCAGAATAATAAAAAACAGATATTACATGTTTGAAATGTGTTCATAAGAGGCCTTTTTCAAGAAAAAAACAAAACAATTATTCTCTAGTCATTCATTTGTATCTGTTCTTCTCTTTCAACCCAAGTTAAAGGAGGAGCAGCAGAAGTTAAAGGAGGAGCATCAGAAGTTAAAGGAGGAGCAGCAGAGGAGGCAGGAAGCTGAGACCAAAGTTCAGACCCTGGAGGAGGAGCTGGAGAAGTTAAAGGAGGAGCAGCAGAAGTTAAAGGAGGAGCATCAGAAGTTAAAGGAGGAGCAGCAGAGGAGGCAGGAAGCTGAGACCAAAGTTCAGACCCTGGAGGAGGAGCTGGAGAAGTTAAAGGAGGAGCAGCAGAAGTTAGAGGAGGAGCTGCAGATGAAGACCAGAGAGGTTTGGATTTGTATTCTTCTCTGAACTTTATTTTCAGCCTCCTACCTGATTCATTTTCCTCCTCCTTCAAATCTGTCTCCTCACATTTGTGAGTGTTTTTATCTGCTGTCTCTGATAAACACAAGTGTGTCAGCTCTCAGACTGAGAGCAGAAAGACTCAAGTCCTTCTCAAAACACAGGAACAGTCTTTAGAGATCATCACATGTTCATTTATTCTCTTCCTTGTTTAATTCAAGTGCAGAATGAATCAGAGCTTCACATTGGACTGATTGTGTAAAACATTAATACCAAGTCTCTGATCTAGTCTTTCTCCATGTCTCTCTTTAACTCCCAGATGGAGGGAAACCCCGATGAAACCATGAGGAAGCTCCTGCAGGAGAGACGGGACAAAGAGGAAGCTCAGAGGGACGTGAAGACGCTGAAGAGTCAGTTTGCGTCCAAGAACACAGAGGTTAATCTGATCATTATTAACTTCATGAATTCAGATGACTCGTCCACTCAGCTCTTTGTCCCTTCACATGTTACTCTGATTTGTCTCCAGCCGTGTTTGTCCTCAGTTCTTAAACATCACAGCTGAACTTTTTCTGCTTCATTGTGTTGAACTGTATTCGTTTAGTTTATGATAAAAGGTGAAATGACAAATATCACAACAGGCGAGCAGATAAATCAGGTCGAGTCAAAAGCAGGAGTGAAGTCCAAAACCAGAATGTTATGTCGTGTTTAAGATAGTTTATTATAGTATAGTTTTATTTTTACTTTTTTATTGATTTGTTTGTTTGTTTGTTGTTGAGATAAAATACAACAACAACATATTGCAGAAGACTTTTAGCTCTTCACTGAGGTGGATTGGCTGATATGAATCTATAAACTGGTTTATAATTAAGTTGTAACTGAAGCGTGTGCACATTAACACATTGTTACCACATTATCACTGATGGTTCCAGTTTGACACAGATGGATTATTTTACTCCTCTTTCAAACCGTCTGTCTTCTCTGGACAAGATGTTCACATTGTTGTCCATTGATTTTCTACCCATTTCTTTGTTTTTAGCCTAAAATCTCATAATTATGTCTTTTTTAAAATCTTTTAGCTCATTTAAATGAATAACAACATTAAATTTATGATATTTTTAATTTCTCCTCAGAATCACGAACGATCTTCAATATGTGTAAGATGTTAGTTGTAGTGAAAGTGGTCCTATAGTCCTCAGTGTTTACAGTATGAATCTACTGAAGTTCACCTGAAACACAAACAGGTGTCACACTGAATCTGTTTATTATATAAATGTGATGAAGATCAGATTGTGTTTCTGATCATCAGTTAAGAACAGCACTGATTGTTACAGCTTGTATTTACAGGATATATTTACAGTAGAAATGTGCTCACAGCAAACAGAAGCAGATATATGTGACCATTATTAACACATAATAAACCTTCAGCCAATCAGAGCTCAGTTTACATCCTGAGCACTGAATGAAACTAAATCTGATCTGATCTCTGTTTCCCTCCCAGTGGGAGAACAAGTTCAAGGAGGAGGAGAAGAAGTTCAAGGAGGAGGAGGAGAAAAGAGAGAAAGCTGAAGAGGAAGTGGAGAAACTAAAGAAGGAGCTAAACACAAAGGTCATTTTCTTTCTTTCTCTCTTTTATTTTTTACCTTTTTTTACATGTAGGTGTGTTTGTAGTTATTTTGCACAAAGACAGAAGATGATGAACAATCCAACAACATCATATTGTTTCCAGCTGTTTTCAGAGCAGGATGTATGAAGAGCCACTGTACAGCAGCTGCTCAGCAGCAAACAGCAGACAGACACAGTTAGAGACTAACTGGTGAACAAAGTGGAGCATGTAGCTGTTAAAGAGACAGATGTTTCCCTCAGGAGCTGCTGGAGACTAACAGCTGTAAGATGCTCTGCTGCTCATTGATCCACCTGATAAACTAGTTGATGTCAAGAAGCTCACAGAGGAGCAACAGAAGCTGCAGACAGCTGCAGACCAACACAGAAAGCAGGAGGAGAAACATCTGTTGTTAAACCTTCATCTGAATCAATGAAGGTTCAATACTTTGTCACTGGCTCCATTTTCATTAGATCAGTGTCCATGTTATAAACACTATGACACAGTGCTGATGTGCTGCTGTAGAGCATCAGGGAGCTGTTGGGTAAAGAGCCACAGCACCATGTAATAATGTGTAAACCTCATCAAGTGTTGTTACAGAAACTCTTCAGCCAGTTGATGTGAATGAGGAAGAACAGTGAGACAGACTGACTGAACTCTCTGCTGCTCACTCATCACTTTTCTCCACTGACCTACACACCAACAGACCTGAGACCAGCCTCTTTCTACAGACTGCTGCTGTTCATTAACATCAGTGTTTCACCTCTCTGTTATACTGACTGTTGTCTTATTGTTTATTACACTGACGTCCTTTAATGAGAGAGACGCTCTCTCATCTTCTGTCTGTGTCTTCTCTCTGCTCTCAGGTTGATGGTCTGACAGCTCAGGTCAACAAGCTCGAAGGGGAGAAGAGGAGGAGTGAGAACATGAGAGAGCAGCTGAAAACAGAGCTGGAGACCAAGATAAAACAGGTTTGTCTCTTATTGATGATGATTTTTGTTTCCACTGAAGATTTTCCACCATTTCTTTGTTTTTAGCTTAAAATCAATTATTTACTTCTCTATTTTATTTTTAGCTCATTTAAATGAATAACAACATTAAATTTATGATATTTTTTAATTCTCATCAGAATCAGAACCACCATGAATATTTGTAAGATGTTAGTTGTAGTGAAAGTGGTCCTATAGTCCTCAGTGTTTACAGTATGAGTCTACTGAAGGTGAACTGATTGAACCTGAACCAAACTGTCTGAGTGAACACAGTTTTCATCACATCATCCAGATCATCACCACTGAGAACTCATTCACTGATGATGTAGTGTTTGTATTATATTACATAATGTCTCTTCATCTCTCCTCCATTACAGTTGGAGAAGCAGCTCCTGGATGAGAAGAAGTCAGTAAAAGCTCTGAATGATCAGGTGAACAGAAACACTGAGGTTCATCTTTCACCCTCATCAGTCTTTGTGTATCGTCTTTATGTGACATTAACTTGTTGCTGAGACCACGATGATCAAATTCACCATGAGAGATAATAACTGGACCTGAAGTTCACCTGAAACACAAACAGGTGTCACACTGAATCTGTTTATTATATAAATGTGATGAAGATCAGATTGTGTTTCTGATCATCAGTTAAGAACAGCACTGATTGTTACAGCTTGTATTTACAGGATATATTTACAGTAGAAATGTGCTCACAGCAAACAGAAGCAGATATATGTGACCATTATTAACAGATAATAAACCTTCAGCCAATCAGAGCTCAGTTTACATCCTGAGGACTGAATGAAGAGAGACAGTCTCTCATCTTCTGTCTTCATCTTCTCTCTCATTTCATTGAGAAGCTCACAGAGGAGAAGCAGACATGGCAGAACCAGCTACAGGCCAAGAATCAAGAGGTTTGTTGATGTTGATCTTTGTTTGCACTTAATTTTCTGTTTTTAGCTTTAAATTTAAAAAGTTCTGCTTTAATTTAATTTAATGTATAATGACATTAACTACACAAAGTATTTTAATGTTAAATTAATTCAAAGCCTCTGGATTTGTTGGTTTTGTCTTTAGTTCCTCATTCTTACAATGATTTCAGTATTTTTACTTGTTAGCTTTTGAATAACCTCAAATATGTGATCATGGTCAAACATTTCCTCTGGATGAAACTACATAATGTACATGCACCCATCATATTTCTCAGCTGGTATAACCAGATACATTTTGTGATTTTTTGATGTTTTAACAGTGTTGATGTGCTGCTGTAGAGCATCAGGGAGCTGTTGGGTAAAGAGCCACAGCACCATGTAATAATGTGTAAACCTCATCAAGTGTTGTTACAGAAACTCTTCAGCCAGTTGATGTGAATGAGGAAGAACAGTGAGACAGACTGACTGAACTCTCTGCTGCTCACTCATCACTTTTCTCCACTGACCTACACACCAACAGACCTGAGACCAGCCTCTTTCTACAGACTGCTGCTGTTCATTAACATCAGTGTTTCCCCTCTCTGTTATACTGACTGTTGTCTTATTGTTCATTACACTGACGTCCTTTAATGAGAGAGACGCTCTCTCATCTTCTGTCTGTGTCTTCTCTCTCATTTCATTGAGAAGCTCACAGAGGCAAACACGACATGGCAGAACCAGCTACAGGCCAAGAATCAAGAGGTTTGTTGATGTTGATCTTTGTTTCCACTCAATTTTCTGTTTGTTTTCAGCTTTAAATTTAAAAAGTACTGCTTTAATTTAATTAACTCTCCACTGAGGAAGAGCGACAGAAGCTGCAGACCAACATAAACGACATTTGTCTCTTATTGATGATGATTTTTTTTCCACTGAAGATTTTCCACCATTTCTTTGTTTTTAGCCTAAAATCAAATATTTACTTCTTTATTTAATTTTTAGCTCATTTAAATGAATAACTACATTCAATTTATGATATGTTTAAATTCTCATCAGAATCAGAACCTCCATGAATATTTGTAAGATGTTAGTTGTAGTGAAAGTGGTCCTATAGTCCTCAGTGTTTACAGTATGAGTCTACTGAAGTTCACCTGAAACACAAACAGGTGTCACACTGAATCTGTTTATTATATAAATGTGATGAAGATCAGATTGTGTTTCTGATCATCAGTTAAGAACAGCACTGATTGTTACAGCTTGTATTTACAGGATATATTTACAGTAGAAATGTGCTCACAGCAAACAGAAGCAGATATATGTGACCATTATTAACAGATAATAAACCTTCAGCCAATCAGAGCTCAGGTTACATCCTGAGTACTGAATGAAACTAAATCTAATCTAATCTCTGTTTCCCTCCCAGTGGGAGAACAAGGTCAAGGAGAAGGAGAAGAAGCTCAAGGAGGAGGAGAAGAAAAGAGAGAAAGCTGAAGAAGAAAAGGAGAAACTAGAGATGAAGGTTATTTTCTTTCTTTCTCTCTTTTATTTTTTACCTTGTTTTACATGCAGGTGTGTTTGTAGTTATTTTGCACAAAGACAGAAGATGATGAACAATCCAACAACATCATATTGTTTGCAGCTGTTTTCAGAGCAGGATGTATGAAGAGCCACTGTACAGCAGCTGCTCAGCAGCAAACAGCAGACAGACACAGTTAGAGACTAACTGGTGAACAAAGTGGAGCATGTAGCTGTTAAAGAGACAGATGTTTCCCTCAGGAGCTGCTGGAGACTAACAGCTGTAAGATGCTCTGCTGCTCATTGATCCACCTGATAAACTAGTTGATGTCAAGAAGCTCACAGAGGAGCAACAGAAGCTGCAGACAGCTGCAGACCAACACAGAAAGCAGGAGGAGAAACATCTGTTGTTAAACCTTCATCTGAATCAATGAAGGTTCAATATTTTCTCACTGGCTCCATTTTCATTAGATCAGTGTCCATGTTATAAACACTATGACACAGTGCTGATGTGCTGCTGTAGAGCATCAGGGAGCTGTTGGGTAAAGAGCCACAGCACCATGTAATAATGTGTAAACCTCATCAAGTGTTGTTACAGAAACTCTTCAGCCAGTTGATGTGAATGAGGAAGAACAGTGAGACAGACTGACTGAACTCTCTGCTGCTCACTCATCACTTTTCTCCACTGACCTACACACCAACAGACCTGAGACCAGCCTCTTTCTACAGACTGCTGCTGTTCATTAACATCAGTGTTTCCCCTCTCTGTTATACTGACTGTTGTCTTATTGTTTATTACACTGACGTCCTTTAATGAGAGAGACGCTCTCTCATCTTCTGTCTGTGTCTTCTCTCTCATTTCATTGAGAAGCTCACAGAGGCAAACACGACATGGCAGAACCAGCTACAGGCCAAGAATCAAGAGGTTTGTTGATGTTGATCTTTGTTTCCACTCAATTTTCTGTTTGTTTTCAGCTTTAAATTTAAAAAGTACTGCTTTAATTTAATTAACTCTCCACTGAGGAAGAGCGACAGAAGCTGCAGACCAACATAAACGACATTTGTCTCTTATTGATGATGATTTTTTTTCCACTGAAGATTTTCCACCATTTCTTTGTTTTTAGCCTAAAATCAAATATTTACTTCTTTATTTAATTTTTAGCTCATTTAAATGAATAACTACATTCAATTTATGATATGTTTAAATTCTCATCAGAATCAGAACCTCCATGAATATTTGTAAGATGTTAGTTGTAGTGAAAGTGGTCCTATAGTCCTCAGTGTTTACAGTATGAGTCTACTGAAGTTCACCTGAAACACAAACAGGTGTCACACTGAATCTGTTTATTATATAAATGTGATGAAGATCAGATTGTGTTTCTGATCATCAGTTAAGAACAGCACTGATTGTTACAGCTTGTATTTACAGGATATATTTACAGTAGAAATGTGCTCACAGCAAACAGAAGCAGATATATGTGACCATTATTAACAGATAATAAACCTTCAGCCAATCAGAGCTCAGGTTACATCCTGAGTACTGAATGAAACTAAATCTAATCTAATCTCTGTTTCCCTCCCAGTGGGAGAACAAGGTCAAGGAGAAGGAGAAGAAGCTCAAGGAGGAGGAGAAGAAAAGAGAGAAAGCTGAAGAAGAAAAGGAGAAACTAGAGATGAAGGTTATTTTCTTTCTTTCTCTCTTTTATTTTTTACCTTGTTTTACATGCAGGTGTGTTTGTAGTTATTTTGCACAAAGACAGAAGATGATGAACAATCCAACAACATCATATTGTTTGCAGCTGTTTTCAGAGCAGGATGTATGAAGAGCCACTGTACAGCAGCTGCTCAGCAGCAAACAGCAGACAGACACAGTTAGAGACTAACTGGTGAACAAAGTGGAGCATGTAGCTGTTAAAGAGACAGATGTTTCCCTCAGGAGCTGCTGGAGACTAACAGCTGTAAGATGCTCTGCTGCTCATTGATCCACCTGATAAACTAGTTGATGTCAAGAAGCTCACAGAGGAGCAACAGAAGCTGCAGACAGCTGCAGACCAACACAGAAAGCAGGAGGAGAAACATCTGTTGTTAAACCTTCATCTGAATCAATGAAGGTTCAATATTTTCTCACTGGCTCCATTTTCATTAGATCAATGTCCATGTTATAAACACTATGACACAGTGCTGATGTGCTGCTGTAGAGCATCAGGGAGCTGTTGGGTAAAGAGCCACAGCACCATGTAATAATGTGTAAACCTCATCAAGTGTTGTTACAGAAACTCTTCAGCCAGTTGATGTGAATGAGGAAGAACAGTGAGACAGACTGACTGAACTCTCTGCTGCTCACTCATCACTTTTCTCCACTGACCTACACACCAACAGACCTGAGACCAGCCTCTTTCTACAGACTGCTGCTGTTCATTAACATCAGTGTTTCCCCTCTCTGTTATACTGACTGTTGTCTTATTGTTTATTACACTGACGTCCTTTAATGAGAGAGACGCTCTCTCATCTTCTGTCTGTGTCTTCTCTCTCATTTCATTGAGAAGCTCACAGAGGCAAACACGACATGGCAGAACCAGCTACAGGCCAAGAATCAAGAGGTTTGTTGATGTTGATCTTTGTTTCCACTCAATTTTCTGTTTGTTTTCAGCTTTAAATTTAAAAAGTACTGCTTTAATTTAATTAACTCTCCACTGAGGAAGAGCGACAGAAGCTGCAGACCAACATAAACGACATTTGTCTCTTATTGATGATGATTTTTTTTCCACTGAAGATTTTCCACCATTTCTTTGTTTTTAGCCTAAAATCAAATATTTACTTCTTTATTTAATTTTTAGCTCATTTAAATGAATAACTACATTCAATTTATGATATGTTTAAATTCTCATCAGAATCAGAACCTCCATGAATATTTGTAAGATGTTAGTTGTAGTGAAAGTGGTCCTATAGTCCTCAGTGTTTACAGTATGAGTCTACTGAAGTTCACCTGAAACACAAACAGGTGTCACACTGAATCTGTTTATTATATAAATGTGATGAAGATCAGATTGTGTTTCTGATCATCAGTTAAGAACAGCACTGATTGTTACAGCTTGTATTTACAGGATATATTTACAGTAGAAATGTGCTCACAGCAAACAGAAGCAGATATATGTGACCATTATTAACACATAATAAACCTTCAGCCAATCAGAGCTCAGTTTACATCCTGAGCACTGAATGAAACTAAATCTGATCTAATCTCTGTTTCCCTCCCAGTGGGAGAACAAGCTCAAGGAGGAGGAGAAGAAGTTCAAGGAGGAGAAGAAGAAAAGAGAGAAAGCTGAAGAAGAAAAGGAGAAACTAGAGATGAAGGTTATTTTCTTTCTTTCTCTCTTTTATTTTTTACCTTGTTTTACATGTAGGTGTGTTTGTAGTTATTTTGCACAAAGACAGAAGATGATGAACAATCCAACAACATCATATTGTTTGCAGCTGTTTTCAGAGCAGGATGTATGAAGAGCCACTGTACAGCAGCTGCTCAGCAGCAAACAGCAGACAGACACAGTTAGAGACTAACTGGTGAACAAAGTGGAGCATGTAGCTGTTAAAGAGACAGATATTTCCCTCAGGAGCTGCTGGAGACTAACAGCTGTAAGATGCTCTGCTGCTCATTGATCCACCTGATAAACTAGCTGATGTCAAGAAGCTCACAGAGGAGCAACAGAAGCTGCAGACAGCTGCAGACCAACACAGAAAGCAGGAGGAGAAACATCTGTTGTTAAACCTTCATCTGAATCAATGAAGGTTCAATATTTTCTCACTGGCTCCATTTTCATTAGATCAGTGTCCATGTTATAAACACTATGACACAGTGCTGATGTGCTGCTGTAGAGCATCAGGGAGCTGTTGGGTAAAGAGCCACAGCACCATGTAATAATGTGTAAGAGCGATAATAACTGGAATTGAAGATCAACTGAAACACAAACAGTGTAACAGTGAATCTGTGTCTAACATAAATATAATAAAAACCAGATTTTGTTGATGTACTTTTTATATTTACAGTATGAATGTGCTCCGAGCAAACAAGTTAAACCTGAACCAAACTATTTGCACATTAAAAGGTGATGAATCACAAACTCCAGCCAATCAGAACTTAGTTTTCATACTGACCAGGTTATTGTCTTCACTAAATGAAGCCCTCAGCAAACAAAATGTCTCTCATGTTGTCTCTGTTCATCTCTCTTTTCCCTCCAGCTTAGAGAAGCTCGAGGAAAATGCTGAGAAAGCTGTGGAGAAGCCTACAGACAGAGCACAACACCAAGGTTCCTTCTATTTATTCTTTTTATTATATTATTGTTTATTTATGTAGCTGTTTTCATTTTCCTCACTAATTACTATTCGATTGTCAGAAACAAAAAACCTATGGGAGCAAATTGTGGCACTGCTGTCCCTAACCCTAACTAGTTTACAGTTGTATACAATACAGTTTTCATCTTAACTTTGTTGATCGTGTGTTTTGTGTTTTTTTTTTGTCGAATGAATAACATTTGTTATATCAGTGTGGGGAGGTGGAGAGAGAGTCTGTGTAACCATAAATGTTGTTTCAACATGATTTTGCACTGTTAGATACATGAGTAGCAGCTAACAGTTAACTGTTACTGCAGCGTTTTCTTCTTCTTCTGCTGCTGTATGACAGTTAGCAACAGTGTTAAGATGCTTTACTGCCACCTACCATCACAAAGCAACAACAGGAAGTAACAGAACTGATTTAAGAGGAGCTGGATTATATTATCATTAGATTGTTATTAACACAATATCAATTTATCATTTTTTGAACATCATAGTTGTTAATAACAGTAATCAGCGACACCCCCAACTCAAACATCGTGGTCCACCTTTCTGTTACCTGGATACATCTGAGATGAAGTTGTGTGTCTGACACACACACGCCTCATATTTAGCATGTGTGGTATATAGTAGCTCATTCTTATGTTCTGGTGTGTATTGTTTCCCTGGGTGCAGGAGGACACCAGCACCCACATTCATGGACATCATGAGTTCATGGAAAGATCTGAAGGAGGATTCATGAGGATTTAGAGGACAACCGTGGTGCTGAGAGAATCCAACTGCACTTCCATTAAACTATGTGGTGATGTGATGTTCTGAAGATGAACTGCTTGAAGATGGAAGTGTATTTAAGAGACTTTGCCCTGTTCGGCGTCCTGTGTTGTTTGGGCATATAAATGCCCAGTGAACATATCCCTGAAAAAACACTTCTTATTGTTGATGTAAAATTTAATTGTGAAATCTCAAATATTGAACTGTTGTAAACTCAAAATCAAAATGTGAGTAAGTGAGTTTGTAAGTAAGTAAGTAAGTTGTAAGTTTTTGTGCTTTTTTACTGGACTAAATATTTATATATAATATGTCCTGCAACACAAATATACATTTACAGTAGTTATGTTGATGTTATTTTATGTTTTACATTGTTTGTAATTCAACTTTTCAATTTAGAACGACCTGATCCATTTTTCTGCATAATGAGATAGAAAGTTTGTATGTAATATGTGTGAAATATTGACTTCAATGTGTGTTTTTTACAATACATGAATGAATTTACAGTGATATTTGTTCATATTTTATTCCAATAGAAAATGATGAAGTTTATTTGTATACTTAAAACTGTGGATGATTGAATCCATGAAACCTAAATGTAAATGGAACTCAAGAGTTGAAAAGTAAAACTGACATGAAAACTTTTAAAATAAAATTAAGTCTTTTAAACTGATTAAAGAGTTTCATGGCGTGTTAAAACTACTTTTGTTGGTTTCCAGACCAGGGGGAGTCATTGGTGCTACCTACTGTCCCCGCCTTCTTCTACTTGTTGTGTCTCACACAAGAGCTGATGGTTGACATGGCGGACTCCACCATGACCAATAACTGAAAGACAGCTGAACATTTATTAAGCTCTGATCAGAGAAGAGTCACTCCTGCAGAGTCAGCATTAAAGTGTGATGTGGAAATCTGTGCCCTGGGATTCACAATCCTTGCGCTCAGATTTTGCCCTCCTCTCATTGATCAGCACAGCAATGGTGATATTGATAGTGATCAATGAACAATAAAGATGATGACAACAAATCCATTTAACTGCATATGAGCAAAATGATCTATTTAACTGATTGAACCGGACAGGTAATACTGTATGTCTTTAATATCAATATGGTTTGTAATAAGCTGTCACCTCCTACAGGTTGCATTGGCTTGATGGGCACTTCTTACGCAGCATACGCTCAAGCTGCTCTCACAGCAGCTCAGTAGGGTTGAGCTCTTTGCTTCTCTGCCTAGAGGGCCAGCATCCTGAAGATGTCTCTTCACTGGTGACGACAAACCAGAGATTATGATGACTCTGAGGCCCTGACCTGTCTTCTTGCCCAGTTGTGCACCGGGGCCTTCCACTCCTTTTTTTACTCTTGCTAGAGTCGTTTGCACTGTTCTTTGAAAGGACTTTTAAAAACAGAGAAGTGTTTTGAAGTCTTCAGTTCCAGTGATTTCTTAAATTGCAAACTATCACCTGATGCTGAGGGAAAACTGGTCAAGGGTCAACCAAAAACTGCCAAAAAACCAGTCTGCAATGAATTAGAAGCTGCTGGAAGACAGGGGACATGTTCTTTACAAGTGGGTGTAAACTTTTGACCATGACTGTATGGATATATTTCCAGCTAAAATAGTAATTTACTACAGTAATAATGTCTAAACTGTATTTCTGATCAGATTAATGTTAATTTAATTGAAAAGTATATTGATTTTCTTTTGAGCAGTAGTGTAGACAGTATACTGTACGTCCATCCCAAATGATGTAATCAGAACCGCCCACATACTTACATGCCTCCTTTACGTGGGCATGTCAGGCATTAACTATGTTTGTTGGCCATAAAAGAACAATGGTTACATGTATGCTTTAATAAAAGCGTACATTTACATTTGTGCACCTTTTTAAATTCTTAATTTGGTGATTAAAATGTTCCTTTTGCTCCTCATCAGGTGCCGCCTCCTCACCACTCATCAGTCTATCAGGGCTTGACCAAAACAAAATACTGGTTCTGCAGTGTAACTCTACAGGCTGTAAAGGTTTCTGTTGTTCAAGACCAAAATGAAAATTGAAATCAGGGACTGTAAAATGCCAGTTCGAAGGAAAGAGAGAATTATGTTTAATATTGTTGTTCCTGTTTTGAGACAAACATCCACTGACTTCATGATAACTTACCAGAACTGTTTGGAAGTTTGCTGACTTTCCTTGTAAAACATGGCTTTGTGTACTTCCTACTGAGAAACCAACCTCCATTATTAATGCCCAACATTTAATTCTGAAACTGAACTTTTACAAAGAAAACAGTTGAAAAATACAACTCAAGATAATTAAATTCTCTACGTCTCTAAAGTCTCTGGTCTCTCACTGCGTTCACCTTTCTGTTATATATCTATTTCATTATTTCAGCTTATTAGTTAAAAACACAAACTGGGTTGACGCAGTAACACAGCAGATGGTTTAATGTGAATATTTAGACAGGCTGACTTCACATTTCCTTATATATATTCGAGACACATCTGACCCTTCAAGCTACTCAAACCATGAACTATTTGTTGTGTCCACCGAGCCTCCTGAACGCCTCGTCTACATACATACAGACGTTTTCTCATGAGGTTTGTGTCTGAGGAGCTCAAATTATCACCAGCATCTGTGACTCTAAAACAGAACCCAGAACATTTACTGACTGAGAGAACTGACATGTGGCTTTGTAAAAATAGTCAATGCATCAGTCAGTACCGCTGTGGCTTTTAAACCTTGTCTGAGCGTGAGAAAGTCAAACAGCCACTGCAAGACTGAACACGTAGCACAGAGAAGCTCAACACCAAACTGAAACTATGATAAAAGTAAAAAACATGAAGATGAAATGTAAAACAATCTTTCTGACTGTCTCAGACCCAAAGCATGATGGGGGATCGTAATGACTAAACAAGCTTCCAAGACTCTGTGTTGGTCATTTATCAGTCCATTACTTGTATACAAGTTTGAGTTATTTGAGTGTAACTCTGAGTTTCCCACAGTGAAGCAGTCCCACCAGCAGCAGCAGCAGAGGCACCATCAAAATGGTGAAAACAGTCCTTAAGAGGAGGAGGACATACAGGGAGGGACATGTCTCTCTTGGCTCTTCTGTAAGGACAAGAGCATATATCTGCTGTCAGAGCATGGCAGCATTAGCAGGATGTAACAGGCTGTCTTTAAGGGCTGCTGACAATCTACTGGGTTGATGTTCTGCTCTTAAAATATCTATTTTAGCTATTTTAATTTTAATCATTTGAATGTTTTACCTCTGTCTGCCAACCAGCTCTCGAGTGATTCTCCAACATCAGACATGTTACACTTGTAGAACCCTTCATCAGACTTGGAAACAATGTGGATGGTCACGTCGCCTTCAGAGCTGCTCCCAAAGAGGAGGACACCTTCATGGACACCAGCTGTGAGGTTGGAGGAAGTCTTCTGGTTTCTACAGCGCAGAGTGACCTTGGTCAGAGGGAGGACAGGACTCTCAGGGGTCACAGATCCAGCTGGAAAACAAAGGTTGGATAGCTGTTTTCTTACGTTGTTACACTCATTTAATCATGTTGTGGGAATTAACACAATGGTTTATCAGTTTCATGTCTTCTTTAGCTCTCACTATTGTTCTTACACAGTCAGGCGATAATCTCATGGATTTCAAGCAATGATTTATGATAGAAAAATTAACACACCAATGACAGTGATAATGAGTTGGTGTTCTGCTTTTTAAAGAACCATTTGAAGGAGAAATCAACATTCAGTTGCGCTCCGGTGGCACTGCAGACATGCTTAACATAATTACAGCTATTATAACCTGACATAGTGCAGATTATAGTTTCACCTTTTACAACCAACCAGCTTCCAGGTGATGCTCCAAGTCCAGGGATGCTGCACTTATAGAGGCCTTCATCAGACTTGGAAACTCTGCTAATGGTCATCTTTCCTCCAGGACTGCTCTCCATGAGGACGTCGTCTTTGTGGAAATCAGCTGTGAGGTTGGAGGTAGTTGTCTTGCTTCTGCAGTGCAGAGTCACATTATCTCCCTCCATTAAAGGAAGAACAGGACTCTTCAAGATCACAGGACCATCTGAACAACATGTTATAAAGGGGGATAATTTATACAGGTAATATATAGATATATAGGTATAATAATACAAATTAGCCCTATAAAGCAGTGTCGTCTGCGTAGTGATTGATATTAACCAAATGTTAAGATGTGCAAGATAAGTAAATATGAATGTTTAACTAACACCCAGTCAAGATGATTAGCATGGAGTACGCAATAATTTAACACAGTGATGGCTAAACTTTTGGAAGTGTATGTACACGTATCTGCCAACAAAAGCCAAATGTAATGTGTTTTATAAATACTAAACTAAGCACTGTTATACATAAGAATATTACAATTGTTTTGAGGTGGTTAAGTAGCTATTCAGAGCCTTAAAAGTTGGTTGGTATAGGATAAAGCAAGTACAGTATTATCTACGGATTTAAAACAATCTGTAAGCAGTCATAATGTGCTTAACAGGGAAAATGTATCCCAGACAAAGACTGGGGTTATTATGTTTAAAGACAACAAAATCACTTTTTACATTACATTACATTTACAACTTTACATTTCACCATGGACACATTCAACGTGCAGATTTGAGGATAACTCTGGAATTGCGAGGAAATGCAGATTGACGATGCCTTCATATGGAGCGTGTGAGAGGCTAGGTTTCTTTATAGAGAAAGGCTATTTTGGATTGTCGTCAATGACTTAATTGAAATTTCTTGGTAACTCTCTTTCTACTATTATTTGTCATTTAATGTAAACGTGGGCCCCTCAGGAGTGTGGTTGACTTTCACCACCATAGCAATATTTAATCTGCAAGTTTCAAAAGACAGAAAAGTAAAGCAACAGGCTGCTTAAACAGTAATTACCATGTCCCTATATATTTTTGCTGACTGTAAAAATATACATTGAATGAAATAATCTGTTGATGACATGAATTCATAGTGTTGCTGATTGGAGAGCACTGAATTCACTTCAGAGTTTCACGCTGCAAATAAGTGACCTCAAATAATTACACATTTGAAATAGAGACACTATGCAGTGAGTTTAGAAATACAAAGACATACCAGTGACAGTGATGTTGACACTGTTGCTCCTCTCTCCCCCCGCAGTCTCACACCAGTACTCTCCACTGTCCTCTGAATAGACTCTTTCAATAGTGCAGGAAGACCCTGTTGACGTCCTCTTAATATCACATTCTGGATCAAATTCCTTAGCACTCGTGTTCCCTCTCAGTTGAGTCGAACCATCAGTCTCCTCACAATGAAAAGAGACAGGCTGGAATTTGAAGTGCTGCAGTCTGTTTGGAGCGATACGAAGAAAAACTGCATCTGAAACCAAGAAAAAGATGAAAGTGTCTGCATGTAAAGAGTAATAGGACTGGAATTTAATGATGAGTATCTTTCAGAATTTTCTATTTCTCACTCACCACTTTTCTGAGTATAACTGTCCTGAGCTTGTGTCCCCACCAGAATAAATTCAAGCATCACTGGATAAAAACAGAAGTAAAGTTAAATATCAGACACAGATGGTTTGATCTACAGGATTTAAAACTTAGAAGAAAAGAAGAAAACCTGAGACTCACACAGTCTGAAGCAGAGCGATGTGACCTCCATGGTGTCTTCCTGCTGACTGACTGTCAGAGTGAAATACAACTGAAGCGTGTTGGTGAGAACTTCCTCTTCCTGTGCAGTTATTTCTGATGTTGATGCAAGAGCTTGAAAGAGTCACAGGCTGTGTCTCAATTCAGGGGCTGCAGCCCTCGAAGGGTGCATTTGAAGGCCAAGTACGTCACAACGCTGCGCGAAGGCTGTCCCAATTCGAAGGCTCCTCCAAATGCAGCCCACAAATGCAGCCTTCATTTCCCCTTTTCGGAGGACGCACCGCTACTATCTTTCACGGCCTCCCATATCCCAAGATCCTTTGTGCGCTGCTCAGTCTCGAAACAGAAGAGGGAAAGAAAGAGAAAGTGGCGACATCAAGTGGCGCAGACATGACATTCAAATTTAAGTAACGGGTTTATACTCGTTTTTTAGTCATTTGAACACCCAACGCCAGATATGATAAACTTCAAGGGACTATAAAACCTCCAGATGTTAACAGTCAGTTAAAATACGTGACGCTGGTGATGCTATGGTAAATATAGTTGTTATTCACCAATGGGTTAATGTTTATTTTGTAATGTTGATAATTCAATCTAGATTTGACACATTGTACACACCCATTTGATAGATTTGAACCAAAACAGACTTTAATGCATGAACACCTGGTGACGCAACCAGGAAATACTCCGGAGGCTAGACCCTCCCATTTAACAACGGTGGACGAGGCGTTCAAAGACCTGTCCAAAGGACCCGGCCCTCATGAACCGCAAAGGCTAGGTCATTGAAGGCTGCAGCCCCTGAATTAAGACACAGCCACAGTCGCTTTAACCTAAAGTCCTTCAGTTACAGACACTCACTCAAGAAAGATCTGAACCTGCCCCTGCAGTTGGCTCATGAATCCTTTAGTTAGCTTAACCTGGGGTGGCTGAGTCTTTGTGTAAGACACTAAACCACATATTGCTCTGAATTGTTAAGCCAAGCTGTGCACGGCAGCTTGCTGCCATTGTTGTGTGAGTGAAGCCTGATTGTGAAGTGCTTTAGATAAAACCACTGTGTCAATGCATCCTGTAACTTCACTTCTGCAAGAATCCCAGAAAGCTTTTTTGCAACTAAGATCAACATAAATTCTCCCAGTGATGATGAAAGTATTCAGGTCAAAGATCCAGTCAGATCTACTGAGGAAACAGTAGTAGTCCTTTTAATGTAAAATAAATACTCAATAACAAGTAAAACAAACTGTAAAACTCTGCTTAGGGTAACATTTAAAAAGACAGTCAGGGTTAGTCACTAACCTTTATGTTACTATACGTCATGCATAATGATCCTTCATGTATTAAATTAATAATGGAACTGCTACGACAACTTCTGGCCTCAGGATGTCCTTGTAGAGCATGATGAATCAACACGTTGAACAGAGAACAAGAGGCGTGTCATCAAAACTACTGTTGGTAAAATCTGAATAGAGGAGTGTATACAGTAACTGTCTAAACCACCACAATTAAAAACAAAGGCAAGACTTGAATGAATGAATGAATGAATGAATCATGTCAAACAAAATGACTCATTTCAGTCACGTACTTTGCATTAATGCTGCACGCACAGTGAAAAAATGCTATATCGAACAACATTTCACAACAATGATGAAGTCATTTCTGACCCCTGAAAAGAAGCTGGAAGTTTCTTCGGGGACATCTGCCTCTTTAAATTGCTAATACTACTGGTGGTTTTATTTGCAGCTGTATAACTTTATATGAGTGAGTCTGTGCTGACAGGCTCAAAGTTCAACCATTGCCATAGACACTAATAGTTAAACTGAGCTTAGGAAAGCAGAGCCACTTACCATACAGTGTTTATAGTTGGTCTTTATAAATGATCATGTTTGAACATTGTAAGTTTGAGTCTTTAATTAGAATTTGTAATAATGAAATAAAAAACTTTGGTGCACACTTTAAATAAACTGTTTCTATTAACTAATGATTTTGCCAAACATGAAGGCTTTCTTAATAATGTTGTTTGTATAGTGAATCTTGTTCTACAAAAATAATATGAAAAAATAATACACATGTAATGCAGAGTGGTTGGCCATTGATAAAAGAGTGTGATAGTCGCAGCCTGTCAGTGATTTACAGACTTGGGCTGTGCAGTCTGATAAAGGAACCGACATCATGCAGCAGGTACGTTGTCTTCTTTATTTATTTCTGGCTATTTTATCAGTTTTCAACTGAGTTGTGTTCCCCAATACTAAGTCACTTTACAGATCTCTTTATCAGTCTTCATTTAGAGTTGAGGGGTCTGTAGTAATACTCTGTAACTCTGCATGACGTCCGCGTTGTCAAAAGTGAAAGTTAAACTGCAGTTCATGGTGTCATTATATGATTTGACTTTAAATCATGAGTAATGAGATATACTGTCATTGACCATGTTTCACAGATGGCGGACTGTATGTAAAATATGTCTTTTTCTTTGGTATTTCCCCATTTTGCTTTAATGACAGCATGCACTCAACCTCAAGTAGTTGTGTCAAAGCTTTGAGGTGTGTTTGGGCTCATTATCATGCTTCACAACAAAGATGTAAACCGGAGGGTGTAACATGTCTCTGAAGAATGGAGTTGTGCTCTTCTTGGTCAGGCTGGAGCCAAAAACAGCCCCCGACTTGAATATTCCCACCACCATGTTTCACTGTGGATGTGAAGCTCTGTGGTATCTTTCTCTCTCCTGTTTGTCTCCTTACATTCACCCTTCTGTTACTGACACAATTCTAGAACTGGGATTCATCAGTAAATGGGACTTTTTTGTATCATCCACTGTGAAATTCTGGCATTTATCGAAGTGTTTGTCCTTATTTTCATCCTGAGAAGTGGTTTAGAAACTGCTCCTCGTCCTCTGAGACGCTACAAGACAGCTTTCTTTAGCTGATTGGAGTCTCGTGTTGTTTATTTAGTAAATTCTGTATCTGTGACAAAGTTGCTTTTCTAACTCTCAGTGAACTCAGCTTGATGTATTGATCTTCTGATGGTTCGGTCACTTATCCTCTACAGTTTCTGAAAATCTGAAAACGCTTCTTGCACTGCCCCCTCAGAAACCTTCAATCAATGTTTTGACACTGTGAAAGCCACTCTTAGAATAACAAGTTGACCTCAGAGAATTTTATTTACTCTGCTGAGGAATTGCTGTTTTAATGTAATAGTTATTTTGCAAAAAAAACACCATTTCCAAGTCATTTTTCATTGTAAAGTCTAACTAGTCTATGTTGATTTTTTTCCCCAGAAGAATAAACTTCAGTGTTCATTCAGACGCCCCAGTGTTTTGTTCTTCCATCTTCTCCTGGCACACTCATGTACAGGTAACTCAACCACCAATGCACACTAATGAGTTGATTGTGGGCGTATAAAGCGCCATCAGAGACTGGAGGTTTGCATGAAAAGGCCTCTTTGATGTTAAGTTGATGCTAATTGAACACTTTGGTTCTAGGAGACATATTATTCTCATTTTCCTGGTAATACTACTAGAGTAGATGTAGATGAATAGATGTTTGACTGTAATATTGTTATCTTTCTCAATGTATTTTTCTCATGTTTACAATGGTAACATTCTCAGTTTGCATGTAAGTATGCTAACACTGCTAACTACTAATAAAGTACTGCTGAGGCTCATAGGAATGCCATAATTTTTTGCAGGTAATTGGTCATGAACTAAACTACTGGACCAGTTTTGACCTGGTCATGATGGAAAGTTGAAAAACTTTAATAATCTCTCTTAGGTTTCTGCTGAATGTCCTTCATTTACACTCAACTTGTTTCAGATTGAGGCTCTGCTGCTATGAGCACAGTACAGTGGTGGAGAATGTAACTCGTCCCGACAGAATAACCATATGTGTTTCTTTCCAGGTCAGTCTCAGTTAATTGCTCCATCTCAGCCAATAGTAGCAAAAGTTGGTGATGACATCATTTTGCCCTGTCACCTGGAACCTGAAGTGGATGTTGTTGCCATGACGTTGGAGTGGACACGATCTGACCTGAATGATATGTTTGTCCATGTGAGGCGTTCCAGTCAGGACGTCGTACGTATCCAACATTCATCATACAAAGGACGAACATCAGTGTCCATCGATGAACTGAAGCATGGAAACGTTTCACTGAAACTGTCCAGAGTGAAACCTTCTGATGCAGGAAGATACAAATGCTACATTCCAAAACTGGACACAGGATCTGTCGTTGAGCTGATCGTTGGTAAGTGGACACGTAGTAATTGCATAATCTGGTTATATAGTTACACAAGGTACAAACGCATGTCAATTAAACCAATCAGTGTCATCTCTTGTTCCCTTTAAAAGCCAGGTCCACCTGTACCTCACACAGTGCCACATGACATGTGACCATGGTATGACCTGCTTGTGGTTCAGATACGTTGTCTGGCTGCATTATGTTCTGTATTTAGTGTTCATGCAGGTGTGTGAATCAGCTTCACTGTTGAGCATTTACAAGCTAAACTGTCGATATATGTACATAAATCGGATGATGCTTCGGACAACGGGACACACCTCATGGTACCAGGGCTGTGTTGGGTAAACCAGGACGTCTAGTCACCCTTCGCTTGATGTTATATGTGTGTAACATTGAGGGTTAACCAGCAAGTTTTAGCAAACTTCAATAATACGAGGCCTGAGGCAAACTTTTGCAAGGTGGTGATGTTCTCTCAGGAGAGAAAATCACCTTCCACTGTGTCAGTTAAAACCAAACAGCCAATCAAAAGATTATGGTCAACATTCATACTGACCAGTCAAAGGAAAGATATCAGTGGTTGTAGATTATTTCTGCGCCCTCCAAAGACTCAAAAGTAAAACTGATGAGCGAGCAGAGATGGACAGAGTACTCGACCCCAGTACTTGAGTAAGAGTACAAATACTACCGGTCAAAATTTACTCTGTTACAAGTAAAAGTAGCTCAGTCGACATGTTACTCGAATAAGAGTAAAAAAGTACTTGCTTTTAAAGGTACTTAAGTATCCAAAAGTACATGCTTTTAAATTTACTTTAAGTGAAAGTAAGAGTAAGAGTAAGAGTAAATTTCTTATTTTGAGACCCATGACTCATGCAGCCAGTGTAGTTACATGATCCCAACATGATTTTGAGTCAATTGATCCCATGACCTGGACGCTATTGAGGTAACATGCTAATATTTACATATAAAAAATAATAAAAATTAATAAAAAATACTTAAAAATGTAAAATGTAAAAACAAGAGGTGTATCTCATGCAGCCAGTGTAGTTACATGATCCCAACATGATTTTGAGTCAATTGATCACATGACCTGGAAGCTAATGAGCTAGCATGCTAATATTTACATATAAAGATTAATAAAAATTAATAAAAAATATGAAAAGATGTAAAATGTAAAAACAAGAGGTGTATCTCATGCAGCCAGTGTAGTTACATGATCACACACTGATTTTGAGTCAATTGATCACATGACCTGGAAGCTATTGAGCTAACATGCTAATATTTACATATAATAATTAATAGAAAATAATAAAAATGAATAAAAAATATGAAAAGCTGTAAAATGTAAAAATAAGAGGTGTATCTCATGCAGCCACTATAGTTACATGATCCCAACATGATTTTGAGTCAATTGATCACATCACCTGGAAGCTATTTAGCTAACATGCTAATATTTGCTAAAAATGCTAATATTTGCTAATAAAAATTATGAACAGATGTAAAATGTAAAAACAAGAGGTGTATCTCATGCAGCCAGTGTAGTTACATGATCCCACACTGATTTTGAGTCAATTGATCACATGACCTGGAAGCTATGGAGGTAACATGCTAATATTTACATATAAAAATTAATAGAAAATAATAAAAAATATTTAGAGACGTAAAACGTGAAAACAAGAGGTGTATCTCATGCAGCCAGTGTAGTTACATGATCACACACTGATTTTGAGTCAATTGATCACATGACCTGGAAGCTATTGAGCTAACATGCTAATATTTACACATAATAATTAATAGAAAATAATAAAAATTAATAAAAAATATTTAGAGATGTAACACGTAAAAACAAGAGGCGTATCTCATGCAGCCAGTGTAGTTACATGATCACACACTGATTTTGAGTCAATTGATCACATGACCTGGAAGCTATTGAGCTAACATGCTAATATTTACATGTAAATATTAATAAAAAATAATAAAAAATTTAAAAAAATATTTAGAGATATAAAACGTAAAAAACAAGTCTTGCAAATTAGCATGGCCTACATCACGAGATTCAACAGAATTCAGGGAACGCGTGGATATATGTTTTTTGAATGTGCGACAAAGTATATGGGAGTTATAAGCCAAAACACACTTTCCTTGATTATAGCGCCACCTAGTGATGGACGTTCAAGACGAGCATAGATTATAAAATTTTTGGCCAGGCCTAATGTGTTTGTCAAATAAAATGCCGTTTTCATCCATGTTCAGGCAGTGAAAAATGTGATCATTTCGGACAAAGAAAAATGCTGCTCACTACAGAAGCAATAAGGGACATTGCAGGTTACCTGCTGGGGCCCTAATGAAACTGGCACCAGAGCGCCACTTAGTGACGGATCGGTAAAACCTTCAACAGATGTCCTCAGTAGGGCATTGGCAATGAGTGTAGCAAGTTTTGTGTTAATCCGACCAACCGATGTGGAGATATAAAATACTTCAATTTAAAGAGCCCCACCTAGTGGTCATCGGGCAAGATTTTGTACAGAGCCTTAGGAGCTCATGTGGAAGTAGTATCCTGAGTTTCATGTCATTCGGACGAACCAATGTGGAGATATGCAACACTTCCTGTTTTGAACGAAATGTGCAGGAAGTTGTTATTTAATAAGTTGAGTATTCTTTGGAATATCAAAAATCTTTTCATAACTTTCTGTGAGAACGGTCCAGAGATGCTGTGTGCAAAGTTTGGAGTAAATCGGTGAAATTGCCTTGGAGGAGTTTGAAAAAGTAGGTTTGCGACATTTCGCGAGCAGGCGAAAAAACCATAGGCAGATATGGGCGTGGCCTATATCAGGAGATACAGCACAATTCACTGAACGTGTGGATATGAGGTTTTTGAATGTGCGACAAAGTATGTGGGAGTTATTAGCCAAAATGCACTTTCCTTGATTATAGCGCCACCTAGTGATTGAAATTCACAACGACAACAGATTATACAATTTTTCGCCAGGTGGGACATATATTCCAAGTTTGGAGAGTTTTGGGGTATGTTCAGGCAGTGAAAAATGCGATCATTTGGGACAAAAAATGATCACTACAAAAACAATAGGGTCCTTGCAGGTTCCCTGCTCGGGCCCTAATGAATGGGATCACAGTTTGCGGTTTTGTGTTGACAAACGCAGTTGAGAGCGTGGCTACTTTGGTGGTATCCTTATGGGGAGGGATGACGTATTTCCGCTTTTACGTAGATCCCAGTGGAGAGCGTGCACTGTTATAGGTTCCCCTCTTTGACAAACAGCTTGTGTCCAATAGTATTTTAGAAAAAAAAAAAAAAAAGAGCAGACCTGAAAGTAACAAGTACTTTTCAGCCTTCCTAGAAATTACCTTGAGTAAAAGTAAAAATATTTGTCTTGGAAATGTATTCAAGTAAGAGTAGTAACTACCAAAGAAATCTAATACTCAAGTAAAGTACAAATCCTCTGGATATGTACTTAAGTACAGTACTCAAGTAAATTTACTCCGTTACTGTCCACCACTGTGAGCGAGCATAGATCATGAAACATGAGTGAATGTTTAGCAGTTGCACACACATAGCCGTGTGCTCGTGGAGCAAA
Organism: Pagrus pagrus; assembly: GCF_965226575.1. Classification (NCBI taxonomy): domain Eukaryota; kingdom Metazoa; phylum Chordata; class Actinopteri; order Spariformes; family Sparidae; genus Pagrus; species Pagrus pagrus. The sequence continues at coordinate 2,440,262 of NC_140204.1, read as the reverse complement.
AGTGCTGCTCGCAAAGAAAGTTTTACTCTCACGGATCATGTCTGTGTGCTCGTATCACATGCATGCACCTGGTTTCATGTGCCTGACTTGACTTCATGCAGCACCATGATCAGGTCAGGGATGAACTGTTTGTTGGTCAAATAAGAGCCAATGCTACATGTAAAGACTGATCTTCTGGTGAGAAACAGCAAACTGAAGGTCAAAGAGACTGAGTGGTCCAAAGAAAGTATTTTTTAAAGGCAAAACTACTGTAATTACATGTTTCATCACATTCAATTATTAACTTTACAGTTCTACATTTAGATTTGTGCACTTTTTTAACTATTGATGATTGTATTACTGACACCTGTTACAAAATGTTACCTTTGCTCCTCATCAGGTGCCGCCTCCTCACCAGTCATCAGCCTATCTGGGCTTAAACGAAACAAAGCAGCAGTGGTTCTACAGTGTAACTCTACAGGCTGGTATCCAGAACCTGAGGTGTTCTGGCTGGACGCTGAGGGAAACCTCCTCTCTGCTGGACCTACAGAGACAGTCAGAGGTCCTGATGACCTCTATACTGTCAGCAGCAGAGTGACTGTGGAGAAGAGACACAGCAACAGCTTCACCTGTAGAGTCCAACAGAACAAAACCAACCAGACCAGAGAGACACTCATACATGTTCCAGGTAGGATTTTATAAACTGTGTGATGTGATCGCTGTTTTAGTTTCAAACAGCTGAGGTCCAGTTTTCTATAACTACCATGTTATTCTGTGTTTTATCATTTCAGATGATTTCTTTGAGGTTCAGTCCAGTTCTTCTTCTAACACAGCTGGTTTGGCTGTTAGTTTGGCTGTTTGCATCCTGGTTATTCTGATTCTTGTCTTTGTTTTGTGGAAATGGAGACAAAACAAAATCAGTGAGTCAGAAATTAATTGCAGCTCTTTGTAAATGTCTGGCAGGTTTTATACAGAATAGTGATGTGAAAACACTGTCAGTATCTTACAGGACATAGTGCTGATATAAAGGATATGTGGTGGTTTATCTACTTTTATTTCCACTAGTTGTCTTAGTTTATCACCCATTACCTGATTGATGACCTGTCTAAAATGTCTGGTGTGCTGTGACACCTTCCTGAAATAAAGTAAAAGTCTTTTATTTTACTGCCTTTGTTTTCACACAGAGACCAAGAGCAGCCACAGAGAAGAAGCAGAGAGAGAGCAGCTCATGAAAGAACATGTAAGTAAACACACAAGAAAGTCCTATTTTTTCATCTTTTCCTCTGAACATTTGTTTCAGCCTCCGACTTGTTTGTTGTCAGTTTAGTTTCCCTGTCTGAGTCCAAGTCACTTCAGCAACCAAGTCAAGTAAAGAACAGGTTGAAGAGACTTGAGACCAGAATGATTTGACTTGATTATTTGTCAGACAAACACCCAGAGTTGCATCAAATGCTTAAACAATAGGACCATAGAGGCTGTATGTTCATGTCTGCACTCAGTGGAGAGACTCAAGCAGCTGGTTTCATTCAAATGCAGCAACATGAAGAGAGTTTTTGGTGCTTTGTCTCAGACTGAGTCTTAAATGTTGCACTGAGAGCAGACATGTGAAAACATCTGTCTCCAGATGTAAAGTCACTCTGCTGCTCAGTTAACTTTTCTGTTTCGTACAAACCAAAATATGCAGAAATACTTTAAAAATGCAACTGAACAATGTCAGTTACCAGTGTACAACCAGTGGATGAGTTAAATAGACTAATTATGGAGCAATCAGCCTGTTGTGATCTACAGATCGTTAGCATTGATTGTCACAGTGTGTCTGCAGCTGCTGTTCCCTGTAAGAAAAGCTTCAGTTCACAGATATATGTGATGAATCTGCAGCCTCTGACTTGAGGAGTGACTCAGCATCATTACATCACAGCTGTTGAGCCCTCTAGACTGACACATGCACCTCACAGGATGATATTATTCATCTGTGTCTTCTAAATCTGTCACAAACAACTGAAAATCATAGTTACTATTGATGCTTTGTCACTTAAATGTTTCGTCACCATGAGTTTCACAGCGGAGCATCACAGGGAAGCAAAGATGATCCCACTGCTGCTGGTGTCTCATCTCAGAAAGCACTCTGCAGTGCAGGCAGGGTGGTGGCTTTAGGACACAGGTCTCTGTGTAGTCTTGTCTGAGGTGTGATGTGAGTTGGTGACGGCGATGAGGTCAGAGCACGATGTCTTCTCTTCACTGACACACTTGTTGACTGTGACTCCATCATAGGACAAATGAAATCAGTGGTTAAACCTTTTTTAAGGAAAAAGGATGACAGTCATCAGTCTTCATGGCCTCATGTACAGTAACACATGTCATCAGTAGCCAGGCTCTGATTGGCCGCTATGCACATGACTATTTAAGTAAAAACACGAGACAAACTCATTTTCATGACGTGAGTTTTACTGGTCAAGCTGTGAAACTTTCAAACACAGGAACAGTTTGAGTTTTTCTGTGTGTCATTTGTGCTTAAAATCCATAATCAACAAAAATCAGACTCATTTAATGAAATGATAATAATAACAAAGTGCTGTACATGGTTGAACCAGGATTAAAACATGTCAGGAGACAACGAGGCCAATAACATCAGATCATTGAAATAATACTAAAGTAAAGCAGAGTAATAAAAACAGATGTTACATGTTTGAAATGTGTTCATAAGAGGCCTTTTTCAAGAAAAAAACAAAACAATTATTCTCTTGTCATTCATTTTTATCTGATCTTCTCTTTCAACCCAAGTTAAAGGAGGAGCAGCAGAAGTTAAAGGAGGAGCAGCAGAGGAGGCAGGAAGCTGAGACCAAAGTTCAGACCCTGGAGGAGGAGCTGGAGAAGTTAAAGGAGGAGCAGCAGAAGGAGCAGCAGAAGTTAAAGGAGGAGCTGCAGAAGAAGACCAGGGAGGTTTGGATTTGTATTCTTCACTCAACATTTATTTTCAGCCTCCTACCTGATTCATTTTCCTCCTCCTTCAAATCTGTCTGCTCACATTTAGATCATGAAGGTTTTCATCTCTGAGTGTTTTTATCTGCTGTCTCTGATAAACACGAGTGTGTCACTTGACAAAGTTGTCCGTCTGTCACTGCTGTTGTGTTTCCTGCTTGTCTTAATGAAACACTGTCTCTTCTCTCAGCTCCAGGAGGAAAAGCAGAGGAGAGACAAAGCCGAGGCAGAAGTTCTGAAGAAGAACCAGGAGCTGCAGGAAAAGACTGCCGAGGTTAAACACTTTAATTTAATCACTATGAATGTACAACAGAAAACAACAATATGAATATTTTATTTTATAAAACAGCAGTTAAACAGCTGAAGTTCAGGTCAAGACTGAGAGCAGAAAGACTCGAGTCCTCCTCAAAACACAGGAACAGTCTTTAGAGATCATCACATGTTCATTTATTCTCTTCCTCATTAAATTCAAATGCAGAATGAATCAGAGCTTCACATTGGACTGATTGTGTAAAAAAATAACTACCAAGTCTCTGATCTAGTCTTTCTCCATGTCCCTCTTTAACTCCCAGATGGAGGGACACCCAGATGAAACCATGAGGAAGCTCCTGCAGGAGGGACGTGATAAAGACGAAGCTCTGAAGGAAGTGAAGACGCTGACGAGTCAGCTGGAGTCCAAGAACACAGAGGTTAATCTGATCATTATTAACTTTATGAATTCAGATGGACTCAACTCTTTGTCCCTTCACATGTTACTCTGATTTGTCTCCAGCCGTGTTTGTCCTCAGTTCTTAAACATCACAGCTGAACTTTTTCTGCTTCATTGTGTTGAACTGTATTTGTTTAGTTTATGATAAAAGGTGAAATGACAAATATCACAACAGGCGAGCAGATAAATCAGGTCGAGTCAAAAGCAGGAGTGAAGTCCAAAACCAGAATGTTATGTTGTGTTTAAGATAGTTTATTATAGTATAGTTTTATTTTTACTTTTTTATTGATTTGTTTGTTTGTTTGTTGTTGAGATAAAATACAACAACAACATATTGCAGAAGACTTTTAGCTCTTCACTGAGGTGGATTGGCTGATATGAATCTATAAACTGGTTTATAATTAAGTTGTAACTGAATTGTGTGCACATTAACACATTGTCACCACATTATCACTGGTGGTTCCAGTTTGACACAGACGGACTCTTTTACTCCTCTTTCAAACCGTCTGTCTCCTCTGGACAAGATGTTCACATTGTTGTCCTCAAAGGAATGATTTGTCTCCTTCAGATGTAAGTGTTGACCTGAGGAGTTGGTCCTCCTGTGTTGTGCCATTCTGAGTTCTATACATAACCATGAGTTCAATTTGACACATTATACACAGAGCAGGATGTATGAAGAGCCACTGTACAGCAGCTGCTCAGCAGCAAACAGCAGACAGACACAGTTAGAGACTAACTGGTGAACAAAGTGGAGCATGTAGCTGTTAAAGAGACAGATGTTTCCCTCAGGAGCTGCTGGAGACTAACAGCTGTAAGATGCTCTGCTGCTCATTGATCCACCTGATAAACTAGTTGATGTCAAGAAGCTCACAGAGGAGCAACAGAAGCTGCAGACAGCTGCAGACCAACACAGAAAGCAGGAGGAGAAACATCTGTTGTTAAACCTTCATCTGAACCTATAAAGGTTCAATATTTTCTCACTGGCTCCATTTTCATTAGCTCAGTGTCCATGTTATAAACACTATGACACAGTGCTGATGTGCTGCTGTAGAGCATCAGGGAGCTGTTGGGTAAAGAGCCACAGCACCATGTAATAATGTGTAAACCTCATCAAGTGTTGTTACAGAAACTCTTCAGCCAGTTGATGTGAATGAGGAAGAACAGTGAGACAGACTGACTGAACTCTCTGCTGCTCACTCATCACTTTTCTCCACTGACCTACACACCAACAGACCTGAGACCAGCCTCTTTCTACAGACTGCTGCTGTTCATTAACATCAGTGTTTCACCTCTCTGTTATACTGACTGTTGTCTTATTGTTTATTACACTGACGTCCTTTAATGAGAGAGACGCTCTCTCATCTTCTGTCTGCATCTTCTCTCTGCTCTCAGGTTGATGGTCTGACAGCTCAGGTCAACGAGCTCACAGAGGAGAAGAGGAGGAGTGATGAAGAGAGAAAGCTGCTGAAAACAGAGCTGGAGACCGAGATAAAACAGGTTTGTGTTTATTGATGATGATTTTTGTTTCCACTGAAGATTTTCCACCATTTCTTTGTTTTTAGCTTAAAATCAATTATTAACTTCTTTATTTTATTTTTAGCTCATTTAAATGAATAACAACATTAAATTTATGATATTTTTAATTCTCATCAGAATCAAGAACCTCCATGAATATTTGTAAGATGTTTGTTGTAGTGAAAGTGGTCCTATAGTCCTCAGTGTTTACAGTAAATGTATGAGACCTGAATGATCAGGTGAACAGAAACACTGAGGTTCATCTTTCACCCTCATCAGTCTTTGTGTATCGTCTTTATGTGACATTAACTTGTTGCTGAGACCACGATGATCAAATTCACCATGAGAGATAATAACTGGACCTGAAGTTCACCTGAAACACAAACAGGTGTCACACTGAATCTGTTTATTATATAAATGTGATGAAGATCAGATTGTGTTTCTGATCATCAGTTAAGAACAGCACTGATTGTTACAGCTTGTATTTACAGGATATATTTACAGTAGAAATGTGCTCACAGCAAACAGAAGCAGATATATGTGACCATTATTAACAGATAATAAACCTTCAGCCAATCAGAGCTCAGTTTACATCCTGAGGACTGAATGAAACTAAATGTGATCTGATCTCTGTTTCCCTCCCAGTGGGAGAACAAGTTCAAGGAGGAGGAGAAGAAAAGAGAGAACGCTGGACAAGACATGGAGAAACTATGGAAGGAGCTAAAGACTGAGGTTCTTTTCTTTCTTTCTCTCTTTTATGTTTTACCTTGTTTTTTACATGCAGGTGTGTTTGTAGTTATTTTGCACAAAGACAGAAGATGATGAACAATCCAACAACATCATATTGTTTGCAGCTGTTTTCAGAGCAGGATGTATGAAGAGCCACTGTACAGCAGCTGCTCAGCAGCAAACAGCAGACAGACACAGTTAGAGACTAACTGGTGAACAAAGTGGAGCATGTAGCTGTTAAAGAGACAGATGTTTCCCTCAGGAGCTGCTGGAGACTAACAGCTGTAAGATGCTCTGCTGCTCATTGATCCACCTGATAAACTAGCTGATGTCAAGAAGCTCACAGAGGAGCAACAGAAGCTGCAGACAGCTGCAGACCAACACAGAAAGCAGGAGGAGAAACATCTGTTGTTAAACCTTCATCTGAATCAATGAAGGTTCAGTATTTTCTCACTGGCTCCATTTTCATTAGCTCAGTGTCCATGTTATAAACACTATGACACAGTGCTGATGTGCTGCTGTAGAGCATCAGGGAGCTGTTGGGTAAAGAGCCACAGCACCATGTAATAATGTGTAAACCTCATCAAGAGTTGTTACAGAAACTCTTCAGCCAGTTGATGTGAATGAGGAAGAACAGTGAGACAGACTGACTGAACTCTCTGCTGCTCACTCATCACTTTTCTCCACTGACCTACACACCAACAGACCTGAGACCAGCCTCTTTCTACAGACTGCTGCTGTTCATTAACATCAGTGTTTCACCTCTCTGTTATACTGACTGTTGTCTTATTGTTTATTACACTGACGTCCTTTAATGAGAGAGACGCTCTCTCATCTTCTGTCTGTGTCTTCTCTCTCATTTAATTGAGAAGCTCACAGAGGAGAAGAGGAGGAGTGATGAAGAGAGACAGAAGCTGCAGACCAACATAAAACAGGTTTGTCTCTTATTGATGATGATTTTTGTTTCCACTGAAGATTTTCCACCATTTCTTAGTTTTTAGCCCAAAATCAAATATTTACTTCTTTATTTTATTTTTAGCTCATTTAAATGAATAACAACATTACATTTATGATATTTTAAAATTCTCATCAGAATCAGAACCTCCATGAATATTTGTAAGATGTTAGTTGTAGTGAAAGTGGTCCTATAGTCCTCAGTGTTTACAGTATGAGTCTACTGAAGGTGAACTGATTGAACCTGAACCAAACTGTCTGAGTGAACACAGTTTTCATCACATCATCCAGATCATCACCACTGAGAACTCATTCACTGATGATGTAGTGTTTGTATTATATTACATAATGTCTCTTCATCTCTCCTCCATTACAGTTGGAGAAGCAGCTCCAGGATGAGAAGAAGAAGTCAGAGGAAGCTCAGAGAGACCTGAATGATCAGGTGAACAGAAACACTGAGGTTCATCTTTCACCCTCATCAGTCTTTGTGTATCGTCTTTATGACATTAACTTGTTGCTGAGACCACGATGATCAAATTCACCATGAGAGATAATAACTGGACCTGAAGTTCACCTGAAACACAAACAGGTGTCACACTGAATCTGTTTATTATATAAATGTGATGAAGATCAGATTGTGTTTCTGATCATCAGTTAAGAACAGCACTGATTGTTACAGCTTGTATTTACAGGATATATTTACAGTAGAAATGTGCTCAAAGCAAACAGAAGCAGATATATGTGACCATTATTAACAGATAATAAACCTTCAGCCAATCAGAGCTCAGTTTACATCCTGAGCACTGAATGAAACTAAATCTGATCTGATCTCTGTTTCCCTCCCAGTGGGAGAACAAGTTCAATAAGGAGGAGACGGATAGAAAGAAAGCTGAACAAGAAGTGGAGGAGCTAAACACAAAGGTAATTTTCTTTCTTTCTCTCTTTTATTTTTTACCTTTTTTTTTTACATGTAAGTGTGTTTGTAGTTATTTTCCACAAAGACAGAATATTATGTGAAATGTCTGTCTGTCAGCTGGAGAACAGCAGAAAAGCAGCTGACAGGACCAATGAAAACCTGGTGGTGTCAGATGGTCAGCTGAGGAGAGCGAATGAAGAGATCACCCAGCTCAAGAGAAATGTACACACACACACACACACACACACACACACACACACACACACACACACACACACACACACACACACACACACACACACTGTGCTCACTACTTGTATCCACAACTTAATTAATGCTTCAAGAATGGAGGCGCCCCCCAGTGGCCAAAACGTTCAGTTATTGCAGTTTTAATCACCTGCTCCCATTTTCATTAGCTCAGTGTCCATGTTATAAACACTATGACACAGTGCTGATGTGCTGCTGTAGAGCATCAGGGAGCTGTTGGGTAAAGAGCCACAGCACCATGTAATAATGTGTAAACCTCATCAAGTGTTGTTACAGAAACTCTTCAGCCAGTTGATGTGAATGAGGAAGAACAGTGAGACAGACTGACTGAACTCTCTGCTGCTCACTCATCACTTTTCTCCACTGACCTACACACCAACAGACCTGAGACCAGCCTCTTTCTACAGACTGCTGCTGTTCATTAACATCAGTGTTTCACCTCTCTGTTATACTGACTGTTGTCTTATTGTTTATTACACTGACGTCCTTTAATGAGAGAGACGCTCTCTCATCTTCTGTCTGTGTCTTCTCTCTCATTTCATTGAGAAGCTCACAGAGGAGAAGAGGAGGAGTGATGAAGAGAGACAGAAGCTGCAGACCAACATAAAACAGGTTTGTCTCTTATTGATGATGATTTTAGTTTCCACTGAAGATTTTCCACCATTTCTTAGTTTTTAGCCCAAAATCAAATATTTACTTCTTTATTTTAATTTTAGCTCATTTAAATGAATAACAACATTACATTTATGATATTTTTAATTCATCATCAGAATCAGAACCTCCATGAATATTTGTAAGATGTTAGTTGTAGTGAAAGTGGTCCTATAGTCCTCAGTGTTTACAGTATGAGTCTACTGAAGGTGAACTGATTGAACCTGAACCAAACTGTCTGAGTGAACACAGTTTTCATCACATCATCCAGATCATCACCACTGAGAACTCATTCACTGATGATGTAGTGTTTGTATTATATTACATAATGTCTCTTCATCTCTCCTCCATTACAGTTGGAGAAGCAGCTCCAGGATGAGAAGAAGAAGTCAGAGGAAGCTCAGAGAGACCTGAATGATCAGGTGAACAGAAACACTGAGGTTCATCTTTCACCCTCATCAGTCTTTGTGTATCGTCTTTATGACATTAACTTGTTGCTGAGACCACGATGATCAAATTCACCATGAGAGATAATAACTGGACCTGAAGTTCACCTGAAACACAAACAGGTGTCACACTGAATCTGTTTATGATATAAATGTGATGAAGATCAGATTGTGTTTCTGATCATCAGTTAAGAACAGCACTGATTGTTACAGCTTGTATTTACAGGATATATTTACAGTAGAAATGTGCTCAAAGCAAACAGAAGCAGATATATGTGACCATTATTAACAGATAATAAACCTTCAGCCAATCAGAGCTCAGTTTACATCCTGAGGACTGAATGAAACTAAATCTAATCTGATCTCTGTTTCCCTCCCAGTGGGAGAACAAGCTCAATAAGGAGGAGACGGATAGAAAGAAAGCTGAACAAGATGTGAAGGAGCTAAACACAAAGGTAATTTTCTTTCTTTCTCTCTTTTATTTTTTACCTTTTTTTTTACATGTAAGTGTGTTTGTAGTTATTTTCTACCAAGACCAGAATATTATGTGAAATGTCTGTCTGTCAGCTGGAGAACAGCAGAAAAGCAGCTGACAGGACCAATGAAAACCTGGTGGTGTCAGATGGTCAGCTGAGGAGAGCGAATGAAGAGATCACCCAGCTCAAGAGAAATGTACACACACACACACACACACACACACACACACACACACACACACACACACACACACACACACACACACTGTGCTCACTACTTGTATCCACAACTTAATTAATGCTTCAAGAATGGAGGCGCCCCCCAGTGGCCAAAACGTTCAGTTATTGCAGTTTTAATCACCTGCTCCCATTTTCATTAGATCAGTGTCCATGTTATAAACACTATGACACAGTGCTGATGTGCTGCTGTAGAGCATCAGGGAGCTGTTGGGTAAAGAGCCACAGCACCATGTAATAATGTGTAAACCTCATCAAGTGTTGTTACAGAAACTCTTCAGCCAGTTGATGTGAATGAGGAAGAACAGTGAGACAGACTGACTGAACTCTCTGCTGCTCACTCATCACTTTTCTCCACTGACCTACACACCAACAGACCTGAGACCAGCCTCTTTCTACAGACTGCTGCTGTTCATTAACATCAGTGTTTCACCTCTCTGTTATACTGACTGTTGTCTTATTGTTTATTACACTGACGTCCTTTAATGAGAGAGACGCTCTCTCATCTTCTGTCTGTGTCTTCTCTCTCATTTCATTGAGAAGCTCACAGGGGAGAAGAGGAGGAGTGATGAAGAGAGACAGAAGCTGCAGACCAACATAAAACAGGTTTGTCTCTTATTGATGATGATTTTTGTTTCTACTGAAGATTTTCCACCATTTCTTAGTTTTTAGCCTAAAATCAAATATTTACTTCTTTATTTTATTTTTAGCTCATTTAAATGAATAACAACATTAAAATTCATGATATTTTAAAATTCTCATCAGAATCAGAACCTCCATGAATATTTGTAAGATGTTAATAGTAGTGAAAGTGGTCCTATAGTCCTCAGTGTTTACAGTATGAATGTACTGAAGTTCACCTGAAACACAAACAGGTGTCACACTGAATCTGTTTATTATATAAATGTGATGAAGATCAGATTGTGTTTCTGATCATCAGTTAAGAACAGCACTGATTGTTACAGCTTGTATTTACAGGATATATTTACAGTAGAAATGTGCTCAAAGCAAACAGAAGCAGATATATGTGACCATTATTAACAGATAATAAACCTTCAGCCAATCAGAGCTCAGTTTACATCCTGAGTGCTGAATGAAACTAAATCTAATCTGATCTCTGTTTCCCTCCCAGTGGGAGAACAAGGTCAAGGAGGAGGAGAAGAAGTTCAAGGAGGAAGAGAAGAAGTTCAAGGAGGAGGAGGAGAAAAGAGAGAAAGCTGAACAAGACGTGGAGAAACTAAAGAAGGAGCTAAAGACCGAGGTTATTTTCTTTCTCTCTTTTATGTTTTACCTTGTTTTTTACATGCAGGTGTGTTTGTAGTTATTTTGCACAAAGACAGAAGATGATGAACAATCCAACAACATCATATTGTTTGCAGCTGTTTTCAGAGCAGGATGTATGAAGAGCCACTGTACAGCAGCTGCTCAGCAGCAAACAGCAGACAGACACAGTTAGAGACTAACTGGTGAACAAAGTGGAGCATGTAGCTGTTAAAGAGACAGATGTTTCCCTCAGGAGCTGCTGGAGACTAACAGCTGTAAGATGCTCTGCTGCTCATTGATCCACCTGATAAACTAGTTGATGTCAAGAAGCTCACAGAGGAGCAACAGAAGCTGCAGACAGCTGCAGACCAACACAGAAAGCAGGAGGAGAAACATCTGTTGTTAAACCTTCATCTGAATCAATGAAGGTTCAGTATTTTCTCACTGGCTCCATTTTCATTAGCTCAGTGTCCATGTTATAAACACTATGACACAGTGCTGATGTGCTGCTGTAGAGCATCAGGGAGCTGTTGGGTAAAGAGCCACAGCACCATGTAATAATGTGTAAACCTCATCAAGTGTTGTTACAGAAACTCTTCAGCCAGTTGATGTGAATGAGGAAGAACAGTGAGACAGACTGACTGAACTCTCTGCTGCTCACTCATCACTTTTCTCCACTGACCTACACACCAACAGACCTGAGACCAGCCTCTTTCTACAGACTGCTGCTGTTCATTAACATCAGTGTTTCACCTCTCTGTTATACTGACTGTTGTCTTATTGTTTATTACACTGACGTCCTTTAATAAGAGAGACGCTCTCTCATCTTCTGTCTGTGTCTTTTCTCTGCTCTCAGGTTGATGGTCTGACAGCTCAGGTCAGAAGGCTCACAGAGGACAACAAGACGAGTATTGAGAACATGAGAGACGAGCTGAAAACAGAACTGCAGACCATCACGAAACAGGTTTGTCACTTATTGATGATGATTTTTGTTTCCACTGAAGATTTTCCACCATTTCTTTGTTTTTAGCTTAAAATCAAATATTTACTTCTTTATTTTATCTTATTTATTGTTGGGTAAAGAGCCACAGCACCATGTAATAATGTGTAAAAGTGATTATAACTGGAATTGAAGATCAACTGAAACACAAACAGTGTAACAGTGAATCTGTCTCTAACATAAATATAATAAAAAACAGATTTTGTTGATGTACTTTTTATATTTACAGTATGAATGTGCTCCGAGCAAACAAGTTAAACCTGAACCAAACTATTTGCACATTAAAAGGTGATGAATCACAAACTCCAGCCAATCAGAACTTAGTTTTCATACAGACCAGGTTATTGTCTTCACTAAATGAAGCCCTCAGCAAACAAAATGTCTCTCATGTTGTCTCTGTTCATCTCTCTTTTCCCTCCAGCTTAGAGAAGCTCGAGGAAAATGCTGAGAAAGCTGTGGAGAAGCCTACAGACAGAGCACAACACCAAGGTTCCTTCTATTTATTCTTTTTATTATATTATTGTTTATTTATGTAGCTGTTTTCATTTTCCTCACTAATTACTATTCGATTGTCAGAAACAAAAAACCTATGGGAGCAAATTGTGGCACTGCTGTCCCTAACCCTAACTAGTTTACAGTTGTATACAATACAGTTTTCATCTTAACTTCGTTGATTGTGTGTTTTGTGTTTTTTTTTTGTCGAATGAATAACATTTGTTATATCAGTGTGGGGAGGTGGAGAGAGAGTCTGTGTAACCATAAATGTTGCTTCAACATGATTTTGCACTGTTAGATACATGAGTAACAGCTAACAGTTAACTGTTACTGCAGCGTTTTCTTCTTCTTCTTCTGCTGTGTGGCAGTTAGCAACAGTGTTAAGATGCTTTACTGCCACCCACCATCACAAAGCAACAACAGGAAGTAACAGAACTGATTTAAGAGGAGCTGGATTATATTATCATTAGATTGTTATTAACACAATATCAATATTTCATTTTTTGAACATCATAGTTGTTAATAACAGTAATCAGCGACACCCCTAACTCAAACATCATGGTCCACCTGTCTGTTACCTGGATACATCTGAGATGAAGTTGTGTGTCTGACACACACACGCCTCATATTTAGCATGTGTGGTATATAGTAGCTCATTCTTATGTTCTGGTGTGTATTGTTTCCCTGAGTGCAGGAGGACACCAGCACCCACATTCATGGACATCATGAGTTCGTGGAAAGATCTGAAGGAGGATTCATGAGGATTTAGAGGACAACCGTGGTGCTGAGAGAATCCAACTGCACTTCCATTAAACTATGTGGTGATGTGATGATCTGAAGATGGACTGCTTGAAGATGGAAGTGTATTTAAGAGACTTTCCCCTTCGTCCGTCCTGTGTTGTTTGGGCATATAAATGCCCAGTGAACATATCCCTGAAAAAGCACTTCTTATTGTTGAAGTAAAATTTTATTGTGAAATCTCAAATATTGAATTGTTGTAAACTCAAAATCAAAATGTGAGCTAAGTTTTTGTGCTTTTTTACTGGACTAAATATTTATATATTATATGTCCTGCACCACAAATATACATTTACAGTAGTTATGTTGATGTTATTTTATGTTTTACATTGTTTGTAATTCAACTTTTCAATTTAGAACGACCTGATCCATTTTTCTGCATAATGAAATAGAAAGTTTGTATGTAATATGTGTGAAATATTGACTTCAATGTGTGTTTTTTACAATACATGAATGAATTTACAGTGATATTTGTTCAGTCTTTGATATTTTATTCCAATAGAAAATGATGAAGTTTATTTGTATACTTAGAACTGTGGATGACTAAATCCATGAAACCTAAATGTAAATGGAACTCAAGAGTTAAAAAGTAAAACTGACATGGAAACTTTTAAAATAAAATTAAGTCTTTTATACTGATTAAAGAGTTTCATGGCGTGTTAAAACTACTTTTGTTGGTTTCCAGACCAGGGGGAGTCATCGGTGCTACCTACTGTCCCCGCCTTCTTCTACTTGTTGTGTCTCACACAAGAGCTGATGGTTGACATGGCGGACTCCACCATGACCAATAACTGAAAGACAGCTGAACATTTATTAAGCTCTGATCAGAGAAGAGTCACTCCTGCAGAGTCAGCATTAAAGTGTGATGTGGAAATCTGTGCCCTGGGATTCACAATCCTTGCACTCAGATTTTGCCCTCCTCTCATTGATCAGCACAGCAATGGTGATATTGAGATATTGATAGTGATCAATGAACAATAAAGATGATGACAACAAATCCATTTAACTGTATATGAGCAAAATGATCTATTTAACTGATCGAACCGGACAGGTGATACTGTATGTCTTTAATATCAATACAGTTTGTAATAAGCTGTCACCTCCTACAGGTTGCATTGGCTTGATGGGCACTTCTTACGCAGCATACGCTCAAGCTGCTCTCACAGCAGCTCAGTAGGGTTGAGCTCTTTGCTTCTCTGCCTAGAGGGCCAGCATCCTGAAGATGTCTCTTCACTGGTGACGACAAACCAGAGATTATGATGACTCTGAGGCCCTGACCTGTCTTCTTGCCCAGTTGTGCACCGGGGCCTTCCACTCTTTTTTTTACTCTTGCTAGAGTCGTTTGCACTGTTCTTTGAAAGGACTTTTAAAAACAGAGAAGTGCTTTGAAGTCTTCAGTTCCAGTGATTTCTTAACACACCTGATGCTGAGGGAAAACTGGTCAAGGGTCAACCAAAAACTGCCAAAAAACCAGTCTGCAATGAATTAGAAGCTGCTGGAAGACAGGTGACATGTACTTTACAAGTGGATGTAAACTTTTGACCATGACTATATGGATATATTTCCAGCTAAAATAGTAATTTACTACAGTAATAATGTCTAAACTGTATTTCTGATCAGATTAATGTTAATTTAATTGAAAAGTATATTGATTTTCTTTTGAGCAGTAGTGTAGACAGTATACTGTACGTCCATCCCAAATGATGTAATCAGAACCGCCCACATACTTACATGCCTCCTTTACGTGGGCATGTCAGGCATTAACTATGTTTGTTGGCCATAAAAGAACAATGGTTACATGTATGCTTTAATAAAAGCGTACATTTACATTTGTGCACCTTTTTAAATTCTTAATTTGGTGATTAAAATGTTCCTTTTGCTCCTCATCAGGTGCCGCCTCCTCACCACTCATCAGTCTATCAGGGCTTGACCATAACAAAATACTGGTTCTGCAGTGTAACTCTACAGGCTGTAAAGGTTTCTGTTGTTCAAGACCAAAATGAAAATTGAAATCAGGGACTGTAAAATGCCAGTTCGAAGGAAAGAGAGAATTATGTTTAATATTGTTGTTCCTGTTTTGAGACAAACATCCACTGACTTCATGATAACTTACCAGAACTGTTTGGAAGTTTGCTGACTTTCTTTGTAAAACATGGCTTTGTGTACTTCCTACTGAGAAACCAACCTCCATTATTAATGACCAACATTTAATTCTGAAACTGAACTTTTACAAAGAAAACAGTTGAAAAATACAACTCAAGATAATTAAATTCTCTACGTCTCTAAAGTCTCTGGTCTCTCACTGCGTTCACCTTTCTGTTATATATCTATTTCATTATTTCAGCTTATTAGTTAAAAACACAAACTGGGTTGACGCAGTAACACAGCAGATGGTTTAATGTGAATATTTAGACAGGCTGACTTCACATTTCCTTATATACACTCGAGACACATCTGACTTCAAGCTACTCAAACCATGAACTATTTGTTGTGTCCACCGAGCCTCCTGAACGCCTCGTCTACATACATACAGACGTTTTCTCATGAGGTTTGTGTCTGAGGAGCTCAAATTATCACCAGCATCTGTGACTCTAAAACAGAACCCAGAACAACATTTACTGACTGAGAGAACTGACATGTGGCTTTGTAAAAATAGTCAATGCATCAGTCAGTACCGCTGTTGTTTTTAAACCTTGTCTGAGCGTGAGAAAGTCAAACAGCCACTGCAAGACTGAACACGTAGCACAGAGAAGCTCAACACCAAACTTAAACTATAATACAAGTAAAAAACATGAAGATGAAATGTAAAACAATCTTGTTGACTGTCTGAAGTGCATCTTTTCTGACCCGTCAGGTTTCTCAGACCCAAAGCATGATGGGGGATCGTAATGACTAAACAAGCTTCCAAGACTCTGTGTTGGTCATTTATCAGTCCATTACTTGTATACAAGTTTGAGTTATTTGAGTGTAACTCTGAGTTTCCCACAGTGAAGCAGTCCCACCAGCAGCAGCAGCAGAGGCACCATCAAAATGGTGAAAACAGTCCTTAAGAGGAGGAGGACATACAGGGGAGGATCTGAGGAGGGACAAGTCTCTCTGGGAAGAGCTGCAAAGACAAATTGAAAATCTATTATGTTGTTGCTATTTTGTTCTGATTGTCCTGAACAAAGACTTAGTCGATGGAAAGACTGCAGACATGCTACAACATTTTAATCTAATTTTAGCTACTTTAACTTTTGTCATGTTTTACCTCTGACAGCCAACCAGCTCTCTGGTGATTCTCCACCTCCAACGATCTGACACTTGTAGAGGCCTTCATCAGACTTGGAAACACTGCGGATGATCATCTGTCCTGTGAAACTGCTCCCAATATGGACGCCTTCTTTATAGAAATCAGCTGTGACGTTGGAGATGGTCGTCTTGTTTCTGCAGCTCAGCGTCACATTGTTGCCCTCCGTCACAGGGCGGACGGGACTCTCCAGGATCACAGCACCAGCTGGAAAACAAACGTTTTGTATAATTTGATATCAGTTTAAACTTCTTCTTCTAGCTCTCTCTACATTGTCTTTAACATTTTCAGAGATGATCTCATGGATTTCATTGCTGTAAACATACCAGTGACAGTGATCTCCACACTGTTGCTCCTCTCTCCTTCTTCAGTCTCACACCAGTATTCTCCGCTGTCTGCTCGATAGGCTCTTTGAATAGTGCAAAACACTACTGACATCTTCTCGTCACACGCTGTCATGAACCCCGCAGTGTTCCTGATGCCTCTCAACTGAGTGGAGCCATCGAGACCCTCACAGTGAAGAAAGACAGACTCGTATTCAAAGACCTGCAGTCGGTTTGAAACGATATGAACAGCTGCATCTGACACAGAAAGACAGTGAAGAAAGTTACAAAGGAAACATGCATTAGACCAATCTGCACCTTGTGACTTGTAATGTGTATCTTCAGCATCGACTGAGTTCTGCTCACCTCTGTTCTGAACATGTGCACCCAGCAGAATGAATACAAGCATTACTGGATGGACAAAGAAAACAAAATGTATGTCACCCATAGACTCATTTACTGCATACAGTACACCGTATATACACAGGAACAAGAAACCTGAGAGTCAGTACTCACACAGTCTGAGCGCTGCAGCCTCCATGTTGTCTCGCTGCTGACTGAACATCAGACTGAACTACAGCTCAAGTGTAACGCAGATGAAACTTCCTCTTCCTGTTCACTTTATTTCTCATGTTGATATAGAAGCTGAACTCAGTGTGGCTTCATCATTCAGCAGTGTGGTGCAGCCCCGTGACGTAGGGGTAAGGACTCCAACCATTAACTGCAAAGGGACGTCCACTGGCCTCAGATTTTGTACTTGTGGTTCTACTACGACTGTAATGGCTGAGAATCTTCACAGACATGATCGTCATCAACCTTTACCTCCTGCCAGGAGTTTCTTGTTGTCTACTCATTGATGCAAAATAACTGGTAGCATGATCGTGCACACTGGACAGATACAATATGCACTGGTAGGTGAATTTCTCCACTAATGAATTTCTTTGAATAAGCAGTGCCACATATTTTGTCAGTAGGTGATTGTAAAAATGGCTGTGCTTGACCAAAACGTAAAGCTGAAAGACAATCTAACATTTTGCTTGCAGTCAGAAACTCTTTTGTGAAGATCTTCTGCAGTCAGTATTAACATCACACAGTTTAAAATTGGATCTGTGTGCTGTTGTCTTAAATCAGCATCCAACCAATGTGAACCTGACACAGAAGACCTGCTCTGCCCCCTACAGTAAGACAACAGACCTAACACCTCACGACCACTGTCGTTTTCTCAAGACAAGTCATCAGAAGAACAGTGTTATCGCTCCTTATCCTCCTGTTTACAGCTGCAATGTTTTATACAAGCCACCAGTTGCCTAGCAACAGGCTCAAAGTTCAGCTGTGTGTTAGAAAGACACTCAAAGTGAAACTTATTTAAACCAGACAGAATTACAACACTGTGTTTAAAGATAACTGATCGATTAATGAATACATCATCTCAGACATGGTGCTCAGACGTGAATCTGAAATATAATTTGCTTTACTTGTTGATGTGTTGATTCTGGTTTGAATTTAATCTAATGGATCAGATTGTAGTTGATAAACCAGAATGAATTAAGGTCACAAATGATTTACAGAATCTGGTCACGCAGTCAGGTGAAGTAACCGACACATCATACTACAGGTACGTCGTCTTCTTTATTTATATTTGCTTATTCTGCATATTGTAACTTTCTACTTTGAAAGACACTATCACCTTCTAGAACGAACATAGCCTTGCATTTAGACCACACATCTTATAAAAGAGTAATGTAGTTATATTTATAGCCTTTGGGTCAGTTGATCTGTTTGTGTTCAACCTACTCAGATATGAGGACATGGGTCATCTATGTTGAAAGGTGAAAAGTATGATTTCATATGTCCACACATGTATTTTAATAGTTTGATAGAGAGAAAATTGCCAGGATTGTGTGTGCTGTTCCTTTTTTTCATACACAACACAAACATAACATCACTACAACAATATAAGATACAGGACGTCTCGGCCTCGGCTGCTTTGATTTCAACATTTACATTTGTTATCATTTAAATCTGTCTCACAAGTTCTTCAACTTCACAGAGATTAAATACTTAATAGGTGGCCTGCATCTTTTTGTCTGCTCATGAATGGCTGAATTACTTATTTGACCTAAATAACAATTCAAAAGCGTTTCTTTTCAAACACTGTATCCTTGGTCCATTTTCAGAGCTGCAGGATGCCTCACCAGACCCACAGACTGTCCTGTCCTTCACTGCTCAGACCCCTCCTCAGAGTTTTGCTTTTAAATCTGCTCCTGACACACTCTTGTAGAGGTATGACCCATGAATCAACCATTACATGGAAAGTGTTCTGTTCAGTGTTTTTGACTGGCATTTCAGTTATTCAAACATCTTTCCTCTGAAGGCAGATTTAATGCAATTGGTTCGGTGAAGCACTCAGGGGCAAATGACTTTGTAATGAAAATGTTTTTGCTTTTGCAAATGAAAACTCTGGGAGATAGTGTCAAGGTTTAAAAAAGGACCCAAATGCAAAACTCAGGGCAGGTAGGTTGTAGAAGCAAAAGTCAGGCACAGAGAGACATCAGGCAGACCACCGAACAGCTGGAAAACAGGGGCAACATGAGATCTTGGGAAGGAGAGGAACCAGAGTTCTCATTCAGACTGCCCAGGAGCTGCAGAGCAGGACCGAGATGGAGATCTCTGAGGGGCAACTGGGAGGCAGGGCAAAAGGGCAAAGATGGTCTGGAGGGTGATCATGTAGCTGAGTAGACTGGGAGGCTGACAGGTTAGCTGAAATGTGGAGGGAACCACACTGACGGTGATGTGGCTTGAGAACAGGAGGCCAGTGACAGGGCAGCAGGTCAGGAAGCCGATGGCGGGAATGTTGGCAGGGGAGCCAGTGGAGTCCGGGGAGCAAGAGACCGCTGGAGCACAGGAAAAGGGGACTGCTGAGGCGGGCAGCTGGAGATATGTTGGGTGTCGGCAGGGGCTGCCTACTGTGGGTGCTGTGATTCAGGGACTTCCAGCTGGAAGTCGGCAGGGACGGTTACCTGGAGGTCCAATGGGTAATCAGGAGCATGAGTCATCCGGGTTGCTGACAGTTAACCGGGAGCAGACAAGACGTGAACAGGTGGAGCTGGGCAGATGTCTCGGGGAGCAACAGTTCCTCCTGGAGGGTTTCCAGGGCAGAGCCAGGAAAGGAAGTGGCTGCCTCTGTGGTTTCTAGCTGGCTGGATGCTTGTGTTGGATTCTAGTTCATCTAGCCAGCGGTTAGCAGACTGAGGAGCTGTAGCAGGTAGGAGGCTAGCAGGCTGGTGGCTACCGTACTAGGGAGCTAGGGGGAGATTAGCTGTCTGGGAGGTAGACTCAGAACTACTGGATTGGAGGCTATCATGCTGACTCAGGCAATGAACATTTTAACCTTAGTTTCTTTGACACTTCCCTCAGTGCAGCCTCCTCGTACTCTCTGCCACAGTCTCTTATATACACTCCCTAAATACATGTAAGAGTATAACACAAGTTATATAGCTGCTTCTCAAAGTCTCAGACTCCTCAGAGTCTGCTGGGCCCTGAATGGTCAGTTCATATATTTAGGTTTTCGAGAAAGGACTCAATGGCAAACCTCAGGGAAGGTAGGTTACAGAAACAAAAGGCAAGCTGAGTAAAAATTGTAAAACCATGACAGATGGAGATATTTGGTTTCCAGCATGTGTTTATTAAAGCTGCATTGCAATGAATGAACGACTGCAGGAACTGTGATCTCACTGATGATTCAGTCTCAGCCAAACTGTCTCCCCCTCTCACTTTTCTATTGTTTTATGGAAAACTGCTATGACTGATACTTCACTTTTAATTTACTTAAAAGACAAATATTCTTGGAAACTGTCTCCTACAGTACGAATTAATAAACACATCTATTTTCTTTCCAGGTCAGTCTCAGTTAATTGGTCCACCTCAGTCAATACTGGCAGGAATTGGCGATGACATAATTTTGCCGTGTCACCTAAAACCTGCGATGGATGTTAATGCAGAGACGTTAGAGTGGAGCAGACCTGACCTGGACCAGAGATTTGTCCACGTGAGGCGTTCTGGTCATGACCTCCTAAATGTGAAGAATCCATCCTACAAAGGAAGAACATCACTGTTCCCTGATGAACTGAAGAAAGGAAACATTTCACTGAAACTGTCCAAAGTACAACTTTCTGATCAGGGAACATACGTGTGTGACATCCCGCTAATGAATAAAAGGTCTTCTGTTAGGCTTGTTGTTGGTAAGTTGACATGAACAGTAACTGTTGATGTTGGTGTGGGACATGACTTAGAGTTATATGTGATAATAATTTGAATGTTGTTGTTTTTGTCCAAAGCATCAATGTTTTCCTTTCACTGATATCACTGTTTTAAACTTCTCCTCCTGCTCAGCATTACATACTGCATCCATACCTGTCATCAGTCTGTCAGGGATTGACAGAAACAGAGGAGGGGTGATTTTAAACTGTGACTCTAACAGCTGGTATCCAGAACCTGAGGTGTTCTGGCTGGACGCTGAGGGAAACCTCCTCTCTGCTGGACCTACAGAGACAGTCAGAGGTCCTGATGACCTCTATACTGTCAGCAGCAGAGTGACTGTGGAGAAGAGACACAGCAACAGCTTCACCTGTAGAGTCCAACAGAAGAAAGCCAACCTGAGCAGAGAGACACTCACCTTTATTTCAGGTAAACATTATTACTTTTATGATGTGATCACTGTTTAAATTTCAAATATCTGAAGTCCAGTTTTCTATAACTGTCATGTTATTCTGTGTTTTATCATTTCAGATGATTTCTTTGAGGTTCAGTCCAGTGTTTCTTCTACCACAGCTGGTTTGGCTGTTATTTTGGCTGTTTGCATCCTGGTTATTCTGTTTCTTGGCTTTTTTATGTGGAGACAAAACAAAATCAGTGAGTCACAAGTTAACTGCTCTTAATTGTCAAGTGTTGTGCTCACATCACACGAGGCACCATAATGTAGTGCTTCATGCAAGAGTTTTGGGTTAAATTTGGCTATCAATAATAATTAATGATTATCAGGGATAATTATTAATTCTGATTACTAATAAGATCCAATTTACATTAGATCACCTTGGGGCACCACCCTTGAAGAAGGGAAAAGATAGCCAATTCACCAAATCAGTCTCAAAAAGGTACTAAACTGTTTGTGACTCTGATTAATAATTAATTTAATAACTACAACCAATATTACCATAACAGCTAGTAATGGTTGAAGGATTTTGGAGCTCTTGACAGAGTAGAGGTTGGCAACATTCACTCTTGTACAATATTAAATAGACAACATGTGGGTTAAAAAGTATTTTATTCAACACAAAGATGAAAACACACTAACTAACATGTACTATATACAGGTGTGTGTGTGTGTGTGTGTGTGTGTGTGTGTGTGTGTGAGTGTGTGTCTGGCAGAACAAAGAAACAATGGTGGTCACTGATATCACATGTGGGTGTGATATGCTCCAGGCTTAAGGAATGTGTGTGTGTGTGTATGTGTGTGTGTGACGTGATGTGTGACGTGATGCCAGGTTATAGAAGATGGTTAGTTGCATGCAAAGACCCTGAGTCTGTGTGAAGCATCATTCGACTAATGTCAAATTAGCCGTCTAGGAAAGCAAACTACCAATAACCTGACCTGAGATCACAATAACACTCAAACAGTGGACACACATAAATTGAACACATATGCATTACACCAACCAGAGTTTAAAGTCCTGTGCTTAGCCGTGCTATGCTATGCTATCTAAGCCCAGTTCAACGTTACCAGTCTTTGAAGAAAAGGTGCTGGTGGTTGCAGGAGAACGTTGGGATTCCAATGTTGAATGCTGTTCTTGCTGTGCAAGGTCTGATGAAAGTCGGCAGAGGAGGAAACGGTTCGCTCCTTTCCTTTGCAGGGATAGCAGCTCAGTGCTAACTTGCTTGATGTTCCTCAGATTGTGAAGTTAGCTGGCAAGCTTTGTGTCGCAGCTGCTGGTGCTAACTGATCAGGAATACTGGCAGGACCTCGTGTCGCTGCAGTGAGGAGAAGTTCTTTGGGCCTGCTGCAAATGAAGCTTGCAGCTCTCCGCAGCTGTTAGGCCCAGAAGAAGAGATCTTGAGGGCAGGCAGCCCCGTGGGGGGGGAGATGGAGAGGAGCCCTTGAGGATAAGAAGTTGGAGGAGAAGAGAGGCACGAGGAGAAGAGAGCTTGTGGAGAAGAGAGAGAACAAAGGAAGGCGCTGGAGTTTTGACACTCTGATCAGAGGGGGGTCTGTCACACTGACCAATAGTAGCTCAAAGCTGAATTTTGCACCTAGGTGTGAAGAATGGGGAATTCTGGGACACTGAGTTCAGTTCAGAGTCCATTTTGAAATCCACAATGAATGACTCCATCTGTGGGTCCCAACATCCCCCCTTTGGTCTCAGGATGTCGCTTGACGTGGGATCCTGAGAGCACAGATCCACATGTATAATCCATAGTTTGAAGGAATTCATCCGTCAGTTCATTAATATTGGTAACATCTGGGCAGTTCAGTAACCAGCTGGGCATTGGCTAACTCTCTATCTTGGCTAAGCAAGAATCATGAACAGAACATCAAGAACAGAAGTTACACAAAGAAAAAGAAAATCCAGATAAACACTATGATTATGACACTGAATTCACTAAACACCTGTGTTTCTCAGTTAATCTCTGGGTTAGTGAGAACAGGAAAGTTAGTGATGTCAATTTGTTAGGGTGAGATGCAGAGAGTGGCACCTACAATGATATAGTCATTTCTGGAGTGTCCAAGAGTGTTTGTGTTCACTCGTTGGATTTCAGTGCTGATTACTGGTGGTAGTCAGACTTATTTTGGTAGACTTACAATTTGGTTCTTCAAGCAGGTTTTCTGCGGAAGGGTGTCACAAATGTGAAAGTCCAAATGACTGTATCATGGTTCCTGTTTGACATTGTGATAATGTTGTAAAGCAGTGTTGGACGAGGACATGTGTATGTCTTGTTCTGAGAGGTCAGAATGCAGTGTCCTAAGCTGAGGTTTACAAGAGTTAATTCACAAAAAAAAAAGAAAAGAAATACAACGAAGGAGCTAATCGGAGTATATTTACAAATTCGACAGTGGTGTCTGTCCAATCAGAATTTAGTCTCAATAGCATTGTTTTTGGCTATTACTAAATTCAGAATAATTGAGTTTGCTGCTGTTGCTAACAAATCCAAGGTTGCCTGTTGCAACTGTAAGACAGTAAGTTACTTATTGTTACAGTCAGTACAGGGATGGATCGACTTGTTAGTTACCAGAAGCTAACTCCGTGGCTCTTGGAGTTTAAGTTTTGCTTAAACTGTGGCTCAGGGCTGTAACGCTCTGAGTAGCTGAATGCAGAAAGGAATTCGGAGGAGCTGTCACTGTCTAAGGAATTATGGCTGTGCACTGAACCGTGGTCAGAGAAGCTTTGGTCATCATCTGAGCAGTATGCTGGCTGGTCATAATTCTGGGCCAAGATTTCTGCATATGGCCTTCTACAACTCCTTTTGTCTGCATGTCTATCGCGACACAGTTGGTGGACATGGCGGTTACTCTCGGTGTCCATATGCATCTTTTTGTCACCCCCCTTTGGTCTGTTGGGAGGTTGTCGTTTTGAGGCAGCCGATTTCCGAGACGCTGCTGTGTTTGAGCAGGCAGGCTCAGGTGTCTTACCAATGGATTTGGAAGTGACAATAGTTTCCCAAACCACCTGTGTCATCTTCCTTATCTCATTCAGTGGGAGGTTTTCTTGAAACATCCTAATTACAACGTGAGTGCGTACACATGGGTGAAGGTTATTCACAAACAAAGACTTGAAGGTAGGGTTCTCTTCTAAGCCTGGTGCATTCTTGCCCTGAAAGTACGCATGTCTCAAACGCATGTAATAATCTCTGGGATGCTCACGCCGGGAATGTTTAACTTGGATGGCTGCAACCATTGCCGTGGCCTCATCAGCAGTAGAAGAGAATTCTTCTTTCAATGCCTGACAAAGCTTTCTGTAGTCATTTCTGACACTGGGAAGTTGTGATTGTATGAACTTGTGTACAGCTTTAGAGCTGGTCTTCCACACAAGTTTAACTTTTTCCCTCTGGGTTGCATGGGGCAAGTCAATTAGACTATGGTCAAGTAAACTAAGGTAATCCTCAACATGGTGATCACAGTTGTCTGGCTCAAACTGTTCAATGTCCCTAGCTATAAACTCAAGCTCTTCAAGGCGGGGGCACTCTAAGTTAGCGTTTCTATGGACATTGACATTACATGCTGCAGTTCTGTCTAGCTGAGAGGCAGGGGCAGGACAGCTGTTATCACTCTCATGGAGGTGCAGAGAGGAGGCGGGGCACTCCTGGAGTGATCTGGTCCCCCTTTCAGAGGGAGGGGCACTGATGAAGGTGTCATGCATCAGAGACTGGGAACAGTGGGAAGAATATCTTCTGGGGGATAGACTACCTGTGACCTCAGTGTCTGTTTCTGGAAGATGGGAAGTCATGTTCCTGTTATCTATGTCTCTCAGTGTAGGTGGAGGGACTAACTTCATTCCCAAGGACTTAGGGTCAGTTGGGAATTGTTCACATCTCCTCAGTGGAGAGGGAGTTAACCTTCCATCAAGGGAGGAGTGTGAATCGGAGTAACCAGAATCACATTGGCTGAACGACTGTGATGGGGAAAAACGTTCTGACCTAAGTCTTAACAACTCCTCTTTGTGTGAGCAAAAATCTAACTCTGCTGAGTGCAGGTCGTCTAAATAGTGCATGGCTTTCTTATTAGCCATCTGAACTTCATGGAGAAGACTAGAATTATGCGCTCTTAGGAGATCCAACTCCTGCTCTAGGGTTGTTTTGCTCTGAACAGCAAGGCTGGTTTGCCTGTGGAAGATCAGAAGCAAACATCTTAACAACTGGTCTTGGGATGCGGTCTGCGCATCACACCTGTCCTTAAGTAGGGACTCTATCTCTTCATTGCACTCACTGAGATTTAACCTGCTAATGACTTCAGGGCAGCCAGGTTTTACACTCTGTGCCAGGGAAGAAATAAATCGCTCTACACTGAGGCTCTCCATTGTTAAACAAGTTTTCCAACAACAATCAGTGTGGTTGGCTATGGTGTTGCTTTGGCAGACACTCTGTAGTGTAGCTTGGGAGAAGTACACTAGCCTAACCAAACTGTGTTATGGCCTACACTATAGGGGGTAGCTTCCTGTGGAGGAAGGGTGGCTCTGGCACAATCTAGTGGCTCTGGGCATACAGATTGGGGCCAATAAAGATAAACACAGTTTACAAGCGTAACTTTGCTTACCAAACTTTCAACATGCACTAACTGGAATGCAGGGCAGTAACAGTCAGAGGATTGTCTTTTAAAGTTGACTAAGGCTGAAACACATAACAGTAACAGCTAAGTACAAAACTTCTGTTTCACAGGGCTGGAAGCACACTGTGGCTCTATCTCCAGTTCTACTTCTTACTCAGGCTGAAATGCAAGGCAGTAACAGCCACATATAAACTTCTTTGTATCACAGGGCCGGTGGCATGCTGTGATTAACACGCGGAACACTTAAATTGTCATCAAATTCTGACAGCTTGACTATAATGCATTGAATATAGGATATTCAAATGCTGAACTGAAATTCTTACAATTTCTACAGAGCACTTTCAACTTGAATCGATAGCGGCAATAGCAAATGGCTCAAAGTGGCAGTTAATAACCTAAAAGATTTTGGTTAATCAAATCGGTTATAAATTTAACTGATAAATCAATTCTCACCACACTGCACTTGTTTGTAAGTACAAATCAACATCTACTCCTGTAGTAGACTAGCGGGGTTAAAGACTTTTGGCTAAAAGGTTCAAGATGTGAATCTCAAATTTTAGCACTGTCCAGATTATGCTGAAATTAATATTGCACATTTATGAATGATTGCCAACAGTACACCGCCTCACACGGGGCACCATTTATGTTGTGCTCACATCACACGAGGCACCATAATGTAGTGCTTCATGCAAGAGTTTTGGGTTAAATTTGGCTATCAATAATAATTAATGATTATCAGGGATAATTATTAATTCTGATTACTAATAAGATCCAATTTACATTAGATCACCTTGGGGCACCACCCTTGAAGAAGGGAAAAGATAGCCAATTCACCAAATCAGTCTCAAAAAGGTACTAAACTGTTTGTGACTCTGATTAATAATTAATTTAATAACTACAACCAATATTACCATAACAGCTAGTAATGGTTGAAGGATTTTGGAGCTCTTGACAGAGTAGAGGTTGGCAACATTCACTCTTGTACAATATTAAATAGACAACATGTGGGTTAAAAAGTATTTTATTCAACACAAAGATGAAAACACACTAACTAACATGTACTATATACAGGTGTGTGTGTGTGTGTGTGTGTGTGTGTGTGTGTGAGTGTGTGTCTGGCAGAACAAAGAAACAATGGTGGTCACTGATATCACATGTGGGTGTGATATGCTCCAGGCTTAAGGAATGTGTGTGTGTGTGTATGTGTGTGTGTGACGTGATGTGTGACGTGATGCCAGGTTATAGAAGATGGTTAGTTGCATGCAAAGACCCTGAGTCTGTGTGAAGCATCATTCGACTAACGTCAAATTAGCCGTCTAGGAAAGCAAACTACCAATAACCTGACCTGAGATCACAATAACACTCAAACAGTGGACACACATAAATTGAACACATATGCATTACACCAACCAGAGTTTAAAGTCCTGTGCTTAGCCGTGCTATGCTATGCTATCTAAGCCCAGTTCAACGTTACCAGTCTTTGAAGAAAAGGTGCTGGTGGTTGCAGGAGAACGTTGGGATTCCAATGTTGAATGCTGTTCTTGCTGTGCAAGGTCTGATGAAAGTCGGCAGAGGAGGAAACGGTTCGCTCCTTTCCTTTGCAGGGATAGCAGCTCAGTGCTAACTTGCTTGATGTTCCTCAGATTGTGAAGTTAGCTGGCAAGCTTTGCGTCGCAGCTGCTGGTGCTAACTGATCAGGAATACTGGCAGGACCTCGTGTCGCTGCAGTGAGGAGAAGTTCTTTGGGCCTGCTGCAAATGAAGCTTGCAGCTCTCCGCAGCTGTTAGGCCCAGAAGAAGAGATCTTGAGGGCAGGCAGCCCCGTGGGGGGGGAGATGGAGAGGAGCCCTTGAGGATAAGAAGTTGGAGGAGAAGAGAGGCACGAGGAGAAGAGAGCTTGTGGAGAAGAGAGAGAACAAAGGAAGGCGCTGGAGTTTTGACACTCTGATCAGAGGGGGGTCTGTCACACTGACCAATAGTAGCTCAAAGCTGAATTTTGCACCTAGGTGTGAAGAATGGGGAATTCTGGGACACTGAGTTCAGTTCAGAGTCCATTTTGAAATCCACAATGAATGACTCCATCTGTGGGTCCCAACACAAGCTACACAAGTTTTATGTGGAAAAGTGATGTGTTATTGTGTAAATGATCTTTCTTTTGAACAAATGATCCATATTGCACTGGTTATGGTGTTGATACATGTTGGTTTGAATACTTTTAATTCAATCATTCAAACTCCCACGAGTTTTTTCTTTATAACATGATTTTAGACTGACTGCTTCATTTGCTGCAGTTCATTCCCAAGTCAAGTAAATGTCTTTTATGCTTTAATCTTACTGACTTGATTTGTACTCAGACACCAGGAGAAGCCACAGTGAGGGAGGAGAGAGGAATAAAGAGCGTGAGGCGCTCATGACAGAGGTAAGGAAGCCAATGAAGGTATTGTACAAGAGAAAAAGGCAAAAAAAAGAACAAACATGAGTAAATAAAAAGCAAGAGTCAGAAAAACACAGTTATAAGCAAAGCGGATACAATATGTTTACATCGAGAAACAGGATCTGCAGCAACTATGACAGCGCAGATTTTAGTTAACCAGCTTTTGGTGTCAAGGGTTTTGAAATGGCTGAAGACAAAACTCGGACTTGAAATGAAAAAATGTATTTCCTGTAACCGGCATGAGCCAGACTCTCTCATTTTATTCAGTTCAGTTCAAAGATTCTTAGTCACACAAAGCGCAGGGAGTAAAACCCTTCACAAACTAATTTTCATGACATTAGTTTTACTGGTCAAGCTGTGAAACACAGGAACAGTTGAGTGTTTCTGTGACATTTGTACTTAAAATCCAAAATCAACAACAATCAGACTCATTTAATGAAATGATAATATTAACAAAGTGCTGTACATGGTTGAACCAGGATTAAAACATGTCAGGAGACAACGAGGCCAATAACATCAGATCATTGAAATAATACTAAAGTAAAACTGAATAATAAAAAACAGATATTGCACGTTTGAAATGTGTTCGTATTCATGAGAAGCTTTTTTTAAGAAAACAAAAAGAAACTTTATTCTCTTGTCATTCATTTTTATCTGTTCTTCTCTTTCAGTCCAAGGAGGAGCAGCAGAAGTTAAAGGAGGAGCTACAGAAGAAGACCAGAGAGGTTTGTGTTTGTATTCTTCACTGAACTTTATTTTCAGCCTCCTACCTGATTCATTTTCCTCCTCCTTCAAATCTGTCTTCTAACATTTAGACCATGAAGGTTTTCATCTCTGAGTGTTTTATCTGCTGTCTCTGATAAACACGAGTGTGTCACTTGACAAAGTTGTCCGTCTGTCACTGCTGTTGTGTTTCCTGCTTGTCTTAATGAAACTCTGTCTCTTCTCTCAGCTCCAGGAGGAAAAGCAGAGGAGAGACAAAGCCGAGGCAGAAGTTCTGAAGAAGAACCAGGAGCTGCAGGAAAAGACTGCCGAGGTTAAACACTTTAATTTAATCAATGTTCAACAGAAAACAACAATATGAATATTTTATTTTATAAAACAACAGTAAACAGCTGAAGTTCAGGGAGCAGACAGAGCAGAAAGACTCGAGTCCTTCTCAAAACACAGGAACAGTCTTTAGAGATCATCACATGTTCATTTATTCTCTTCCTCATTAAATTCAAGTGCAGAATGAATCAGAGCTTCACATTGGACTGATTGTGTAAAAGATAAATTCTCTGATCAAGTCTTTCTCCATGTCTCTCTTTAACTCCCAGATGGAGGGAAGCAAAGATGAAACCAACAGGAAGCTCCTGCAGGAGAGACGGGATAAAGAGAAAGCTCAGAGGGAAGTGAAGACGCTGAAGAGTCAGTTGAAGTCAAAGAAGAAAGAGGTTAATCTGATCATTATTAACTTAACTTCAGATGCTTTCATTTTTGAAGATTGCTTAAATGTATAATGACATTAACTGCACAGAGTCAAAGCATTTTGAATTAATTATGAACTAAATGAATTTAAAGCCTTTGGATTTGATTATTTTGCCTTTAGTTCCACATTGTTACAATGATTTCAATGTTTGTACTTGTTATGTGATCATGGTCAAACATTTCCTCTGGATGAAGCTACATAATGCATCCATCATATTTCTCAGCTGGTATAACCAGATACATTTTGTGGATTTTTGATGTTTAAACACAGTGCTGATGTGCTGCTGTAGAGCATCAGGGAGCTGTTGGGTAAAGAGCCACAGCACCATGTAATAATGTGTAAACCTCATCAAGTGTTGTTACAGAAACTCTTCAGCCAGTTGATGTGAATGAGGAAGAACAGTGAGACAGACTGACTGAACTCTCTGCTGCTCACTCATCACTTTTCTCCACTGACCTACACACCAACAGACCTGAGACCAGCCTCTTTCTACAGACTGCTGCTGTTCATTAACATCAGTGTTTCACCTCTCTGTTATACTGACTGTTGTCTTATTGTTTATTACACTGACGTCCTTTAATAAGAGAGACGCTCTCTCATCTTCTGTCTGTGTCTTCTCTCTGCTCTCAGGTTGATGGTCTGACAGCTCAGGTCAACAAGCTCACAGAGGAGAAGACGAGGAGTGAGGAAGAGAGAAAGCTGCTGAAAACAGAGCTGGAGACCAAGAAAACAGAGGTTTGTCTCTTATTGATGATGATTTTTGTTTCCACTGAAGATTTTCCACCATTTCTTTGTTTTTAGCCTAAAATCAAATATTTACTTCTTTATTTTATTCTTTAGCTCATTTAAATGAACAACAACATTAAATTATGATACTTAAATTCTCATCAGAATCAGAACCACCATGAATATTTGTAAGATGTTAGTTGTAGTGAAAGTGGTCCTATAGTCCTCAGTGTTTACAGTATGAGTCTACTGAAGGTGAACTGATTGAATCTGAACCAAACTGTCTGTGAGTGAACACAGTTTTCATCACATCATCCAGATCATCACCACTGAGAACTCATTCACTGATGATGTTTGTATTATATTACATAATGTCTCTTCATCTCTCCTCCATTACAGTTGGAGAAGCAGCTCCAGGATGAGAAGAAGAAGTCAGAGGAAGCTCAGAGAGACCTGAAGAAGCTGATGAACAGAAACACTGAGGTTCATCTTTCACCCTCATCAGTCTTGTTTTATGTTCTTCATATTGGTTGTGTAGACCAATAATCAAACCAATCATGAGAGACAATAAGTTTCACTGTAAAACAAACAGTTTGTTGAATCTGTTGATAACATGAATATGATACAGATCAGACTTTGTTGTCGGACTTTTTCAAGATAAACATTGTTTTGTGGAGTCCTTCTGACATTAATGACTTTGTAGACATTCTGTTTTCATTGAATGCTCTTATATTCTAATTACATGTTGAGTTAATCAATTAAGTTGTTTTTATATATTAACAGTATACAGTACATGTGCTCACAGAGCAAACAGGTTTAACCTGAGCCTAACTAAGTGCAAACTAAAAGGTAATACATCACAACCTGCAGCCAATCAGAACTTAGTTTTCATTCAGACCAGGGTATTATGTGAACTAAATCACTGACTGAATATGACAAAATGTCTCATCTTGTTTCTCTTGATCTTTCTTTTTCCTCCCAGTGGGAGAAGAAGCTGCAGGAGGAGCAGACGAGAAGGGATAAAGCTGTAGAGACCCTCAAGAATGAGCACAAGACTGAGGTTCTTTTTTAATTTTATTAAATTAATTAATTTATTTGTTTGTTTGTTGGCTTGTGTTTTTGAATCAGAACTTAGTTCATCCAGACCAGGATAGGTGCCCTAAATAAAACATAATGCACCAGCTTAACTTTAGCTGCAGCAGGCTGTTTTCAAAGAACAAGCTATTAAAAGCCACCATACACCACCTGCTGAGCAGCAAATAGCAGACAGATGCAGTTAGTTAGCATGATTTACATCTGAAAACTTCATCAAATGTAATTACAGAAACACATTAGTTATCTGAAGGCAAATGAGGAATAATAGACAGACGGGCTGGACTGTGCTTACATACAGAACTGTGACTTTACTAAATCTAGAAAACTGCAGGTTCTTCTTCTTGTTGAACATGAGTTGTTCACCTCTCAGTTATACTTCAGTTAAAATGCTGCACAAATCAGACCATGGAGTACACTCCTCTTTTATCTGAACTTTAAAAGGGGAGGAGGTCTCTTATCTTCTGTCTTTATCCTCTCCCTCCTCTCAGGTGGATAAACTCTCAGCTGATGTCAAGACGCTCACAGAGGAGAAGCTTAACCTGCAAACAGAGCCGGACAACAAGAAGAGAGAAGTTAATATTTTAATCATATTTATTATTGTTTCCTCCCAAATACAGCCTGTGTCTGTTTTTTAGCCTTAAATCAAGTAAAATGTATTTTAAGATGTTAAATTGAATTGAAGTCTTTGGGTTTTGTTTGCTTTGTCTTAACTTCCTCATTGTTTGAGAACCCACAGAACCAAACCGCTGTGTCAGCAGACAAGAGAAATTTCAAGATGAACAATTTCTTCCCTTAAATATTATTTTTCTTTTTACTCTGACCTCAAAACATGAAGAAAAGTATTCACATTGTTATGTTAACACTGACCTGCAGATCTGATAAAAGCAACAAAATACAGAAGACATGTTTAGTTTACTACACTAAATAAGAATAGATCATGTTTTATATGTTATAATGGGTATTTATGCATAGATATGAATTCTTCTACGTCCTAACAGTCTTGCACGGACTTAGTATGATATTCTACACCGTTACGTTATTCATGTTTGCAGTGAGTTAGAGGTCAAACTTCCTGTTAGATCTCTCTTGAATAAACTGTATTACATTTCAAAGAAGAGAATTCAACAGATGTGTTTGGGATGAAGGAGGCAGAGTATTTCACAATGTGTCATCTTCATCAGAAGACTTCTGAAACACATAATCAGTTCAAACTGGTGTCATTAAGAAGTTTTCTTAAAATTCGGGAAAGGTGAACGAAAAGCTATGAAGGTGACAAAACTGTTAAATATGTTTTCTTGTGTGTTTGTGTCTGTTTGTCTGTTAGCTGGAGGAAATCAAACAAGCAGCTGACACCCAACGCAAGGAAACCAGTGACAGGGACAAAGACTGTCCTCCACCTGGACAACAAAATTAAGAGGTCTGCAAGCTTCAGAAACAAGGACACACACACACACACACACACACAGGGATATGAGCAACATATTGAAATAAGATCTTTAATAACTGATCTGTGTGTGTTGTCTCACAGAGAGAGTCTGAGCAACAGGACAGCAGCAGTCCGGTCAGTCAGAGCTCAACCACAGGACCTCCTGTTCTCTTTAAGGTCGACTCACATGGCACATATATCAGACTCAAGAACAAATCCACTGAGGTAACGTTGTTCATGTGTGGATAAACAATTTATGAGTTTTATATGAGATGTAACAATATTGTAACCAAGTGTATCAGGAATATTTCACGTGTTCAAACCAAACCAACATGAATCCATGTTCTCATTTTCACATAAAGAGTGAAATGTAATCATTTATAACACAAGAGATTTAACACTCGGTCACATTCATTTGTTCTCTCGTCTTTCTTTCTCTTCCTCCATCTGGCAATGAATTTCCCTCCTGCAGGACCAACGACTGGGAGGCTGGGACTTACAAATACAGGTCAACGACAGTAAACCCATCAAACACACATTTGAAGACTCATTCAACCTCAAGGCTGAACGACTTTTCACCGTGAGTCTTGATGAATGTTGTTAAATTTCTCCTTTTCTTTCTCCTTTCTTCCACTACTGTTGAAGTGTTCCATTTGAAATAAAAGTCAACTTTAGGAAATAATAAATATTATATAATTTTAATAATAAGAAGAAGAATAGTAATTTGGTTTGTATGTTGTACCTGTGTTACAGGTGGGTTACTGTGGTTATGACAGGAGCTTTTCTCCAGCTGACCTGGTGTTGAAGGACCTGAAGCAGTGGAGCTATAGAGACAAAGTGCAGGTCTCTCTCATCAGCTATCCTGGAGAGACTCAATATAACTTAGATCGTATTAAGTGAAAGATAATAATTAGCCCCGCTGTCACAGCATTATTTAGCTTCCCTCTTTTCTCCATATGAACTCTGACCGTCTCCTCTTTTAGAGGTTAGAGCCATCAGAGAAATGAACCATCCATAAACACAAAGATTCACTCTGATACATACATGTTGTGCTTGTAATGCAGTAAACATGACATCACATCACTTTCTCATCTGGAAACAAGACAATTGGACCTTGAATTGTTCTTGTGGTATATTAGACTGTTCAAAAGATGTTTTGTTTGAATTGTGGAGTAAAAAGCGGTGGGTTTTATTGTTACTGTTGTCACAGTCTGTCAAGTTTCTGTGGTGGATTTCTGCGCTTCGGTGTTTTGTTTGCTTTCTGTTGCGCTTGCAGAGGTGCACTGAGAGGCTGGGTGGGGTTTCCCCTCACCGGAGCTGCTGACACACACACACCTGCAGCAGGTTGCCAATCAGCGCCTGCTGAAAAGCCCTGGGCTGCGTTCCAAAAACAGTTTGAGTCGCCCTCGCTCACTTTCCCTCAGCCCTTGCTATGACGTCACACGGAGGCCACTTGGAGGGCGGAGGGAAAGTGGTAAATGGAACACACCTGCCCTCGTTCACTAACAGCCCAGACAATCATGGATCGACCACACGTTGTTGGAGTAGCGCTATACTGCCTATTCCAAATTACACAAAATATGCAGAGACTCATTTCATTGAGACAAACGTATTCTGCGCTTGATGGCAATATGTATCAAATTTTATTCAGGCAATTCATTATTTATTTATTTTTCTTTACCTTATAATTTGTAGACAGTTTTGTTGTTTAAATACATTTAACCTACTTTAAGTTTAGTTGACATTAGTTTTAGTTTTAGATTGTTTTTTTTCCCCTGATACTTATTAGGCCTGTTACCACCACCATCCTCCTCCTTCTCCTCCTCATTGTCTTTATGGCCTCAATTGTTAAAGATTGTTGTTCAGACAACAATACAAACAGGTTCATTATCGCCGCCGCATGGACATATTTTTCGTGCACCACTGCAATGCATTGTGGGTGATATACAGCTCTGGAGTGACCATCGTTGTTGACTCGATCACTCAGCCCTCAAGGGTCGATCTCACCGGAGTTCACTTCAGCTGTTCAGAGAAATGGAACAGCCCTTATGATGGCGGCGGGGATTCCCCCGAGGGCAAGTGCTTAGGGCAAGTGAGCGAGGGCGACTCAACCTGTTTTTGGAACGCAGCCCTGGTCTTCACGCTACCTGCCAGCAAATGATTTCTTCAGTTTGGCATGGTACATGGCTCCAGCTAAACGGCTTCATAGAGCTTCTGTTCAGTGTTTTTGTGCTTTCTCTCTGAGATCTAACTTTTCTGCCTCCAGTGATCACCGTCCTCAGCTACCAGTGGCTCCATTTCTAGTAACCCAGCTCTCTGCACCTCTGCAGCCAACAGCCTTGCCTGATGCTCACCTGAGTTTCCACACGCCACGCTATCCACCAGCTCCACCATGAGCTTCCACTCCTCCACCTACCACCTATACCTTGTGAATTACAAAAAAACCTCCTGTCCCTGCTTCACTTTTGGGTCCTACCAAACACTACGAGTTGTACAGTAACAACTGTATATACATTTCTTTGTTTTTTAAAACTGTTCATTAAGGCAAAGTTTCATTCTGAAATCTAAAATAAATGTAAAATCATAATGTGAGATGATGCAGCTGAGGAACTTTAATTTTGTCCTGGACTGAATATTCACATTTTGTGTACTTTGAAGTGTGAGGACACACAAATGTTTACAGTGGTTGTATCTTTTCTTGACAATAAAGATATTTTTGTTAATGGTTTTGCAGTTTATACTGTCACTTTAGAACTTCATTTTTTCGGCGCTGTAGAGATAAAATCAACAATTGATTTCTCTCGAGATGCAGATGTTCAT
Source organism: Pagrus pagrus (assembly GCF_965226575.1). Taxonomy (NCBI): domain Eukaryota; kingdom Metazoa; phylum Chordata; class Actinopteri; order Spariformes; family Sparidae; genus Pagrus; species Pagrus pagrus. The sequence continues at coordinate 2,403,949 of NC_140204.1, read as the reverse complement.
CTTTGACAATGTTTGCTTTGAGAAATAAGACAATTTGAAATTAACAACTTCCAAATCTCTTTCTTATTTGTGCAGCGTTTTGTTAGTTTCCCGACCTGCGACCCCTGTCCTTCAGGTTTTGCTTTCTGGGGAAATGTAACAGTGTGAATAAAGAAAACATTTTCATTTTGTATTATGATATTTGTACATTCTTTGATATTTTGTTGTGAAGTTAGTTGTGTTGCCAGACTTTTGTTACGGAAACCAAACAATATTTTTTTCTGATTTACACATTCTGAAATACTAGAAGATTTTTAAAAATAGACCAAATTTAACTAAAATATAAATATCTGTCACAGAATCCAGTGAGAGCAGCTGCATGGTCTTCAGAATTAGTTTCAGAATGCCAGAGTTCATCAAATCCCTTAAATCCAAACTAGAACAACATAAAAAAAGGCAAATAACACATCATAGTGATATAAATGAAGTTTATTTGTATACTTAGAACTGTGGATGATTAAAACCATGAATGAAACATAAATGCAAATGTAACTCAAAAGTTAAGACTAAAAGCAAACCTAAAAATTGAAAAGCAAATTGGTAAACTTGGCGGACTCCACCGTGACCAATAACTAAAAGACAGCTGAACATTTATTAGGCTCTGATCAGAGATGAGTCACTCCTGCAGACTCAGCATTAAAATCAGCCTGAGATCTGAGGGTGTGATCTAATGATGAAGCCAGATGTTTTGTTCCTTCATTGCTATGACAGCAAGGAAACACTGTTATTGTCAGTGATGGGTTGGATCGCACGCCCCCGAGGCTGAGATAGCCGGCGGCTCTGTGAGTTAGAAGGCAACAGCCACAGGAAACTCCCCTGAGTCACCAACAGTCAGCAGATCAGGCAGAGTTTCAAGGGCTCCTGAGAGACTTGATGTATCAGTGAGAAGCAATGAGAAATGTGATTTACATGTGAGGTTTTGGTTGGACCCAAACACAGAGACACAAGGATTGGTGTACCATAAAAATGTCAACATAAAAAGGTGAAAGACGAAGACGAGCGCACGAGAGCCGGGGTAGAGTGGTCTCACTGGGCTTCCAGAAAGGGAGCAGGAATCACAGGTGAGCAGGTGAAGGCAATGGAGCTGATCACTGACAGATCACAGCACGAGATACGGTACTGGAGAGTCACCTGATGTGGTGGAGAGATGAGGGCCATGTAGCAGGAAGTGATGAGCTGATGAATCTCAGGTGCCTCTCTGAGATAGCCACGCCCACGAACACACACACTGACAAGGCGACAGGGGAGGGAAGAGGGACGGGGGAAACCGGTTTGGAAAAACACAACATGGAAACAAAACAAAACAAAACTGACGTGGCACACAGCGTGACGTTACAAGTGTGAAAGAGAACAAAAGGGCTGTACTGAGCTAAAGGAGTTAAAGGAGAGGCTGATGTTAAAATGTGTTGGCTTGTTGCTTAAGTTCAAAGTCATGTTATGAAAGGTATTGCTGATTTAAAAAGAGGCAGTGTAGCAGTAAGAACTACAGTACCCATAATGCAATGTAGGGGACTTCCTGGTTGTTCAGTAGAGCTTATCTCGTCTACCGTCTCTTCATAATAGAAAAAGATCACCGTACTGTGTTGAAGCATTGATACTTTGCCAGATTTGGATCTGATTCGGTAAGTGATCTGAAACATGTGCTGTCCAAAGTCTTTCTGTTCGTTCAGCTCCTGGGCTAATGTTCTCTACGTTTGTTAATCTGGTAAACATGAAGACTTTTGTATTGATGTGGTTTTAAGGCTGTAAATTCCTACACTTACACCATTAATACACACCTTATGGGGAAATACTGATTGTACTGTCAGTTGGGGAAGATTGCAGGTTAAAGAAAGTTGTGAGCAGAGCCTGTCAATGATTTACAGAATTTGAACACACTCTCTGTTGAGGTGACTGACATTGTGACACAGGTATGTCTCATTCATTTCTGCCTAATGTACATGAAGTTTAACTTCAGTTTGTCAGTGTGTCTGCCTTTATAGCTGTCACTTGTTTGTTTAAACACCAAACTCTGAGTTACTGAGAGTGTTTAATGTCTTTAAACTCATCTTTTCAGTCGGGGCTTTGTGTCAGTGTAGGCTGAAATATTCATTGAATTTGGCAGCTTTAAGAAACTTTTAAATACACTTCAGTGCTGCCTTTGTTGTTTGTAAGAAAAGTAAAAGTGTAACACTCTCTTTACTGCACAGTACACTATAGATAGGATAACATATAGCTATAGGACCGTCTGTGTTGACCAAAGTGAAAGTATAACTCCATTACACAGACACGTCGTCCAGGCACCTCACAGATGTAGGCCTCTGTTTAAATTCAAACAGAAGGCCACAAGGAAGAGTAAGATTTGTATTAATATGATTCAGCAGTACATAAACAGATCAAATGAATCATTGAATGAAAGAGTGAACAATATAATATTATTATAAAATAGAGACCACTGTTGGAGCCTGCATTTTAACATTTCCAAGTGTGAAACCACTGGATATTTTTGTTAGGGGGTTTCTGAGATGGCTTTTCCACGGTTGTAAGCACTAAACCTCTGGATATGTTTGACAAGAGACTGAGTTTCAACATTCTGGATACTTTTGGCTAGAGACCACTGTTCGAGATGGTGTCTCAACATTTTTAAGCATGAAACCACTGGATATTTTGATGAGAGACCACTGTTTGAGATTTTGTGTTAGTATCTGTAAGTGCTAAACCAAGCACTAAACCAAGTATGAAATCAAGAATATTCAGTAAATTCATGTTTCATATTTTTGACAAGGCTATTACTTAAGATGAGATGTCAATATCTGTAAGCAGGAAACCACTGGATATTTCAAAGAAACGTTGGGACATCCTTAAGTTGTGTTTGAGGCAAAACAAAATATTGATATTGATATTTTTGACGCCTCATTGGGACATTTTTTAGCAGTGTTAGTAGCAACAAAGCCAGATATCCTTGAGAAGACCTTGGGTCATTATTCAGCTGTGTTTTTAGCAACAGAACCAGTTACTCCAAAACATTATCTTTTCCTAACCCTAACCAAGGACCAGACGATAAGCACACTGTGTTCCAACATGCAACTGGAAATGTAACCAAAAGAGGTGTAAAGTTGTAACATAAAAACTTGGATTTAAACATATATCATGTTTACGCATGCTTTGCCAACATTTATTCTGGCGATTGGGTTGCCTGGGAGATAGGAAGGTAGGTAAAGTCGTCGCAAGTAGAAATCAAGTCTTGAGCCTGATCATGTTGACTAATGATAATCTTCGACTGGATAAGTTGGTATTTGTCTGGACACCAACCCAGAAGCATTGTTTTCTTTACGCTGTGTCATCTGCTTCATTTACAGAACTTTAAGATGCTTCCCCTGATAGACAGACTGTCCCTTCAGCCTTCGCTCAGACCTCTCGGTGTCTTGGTTTTCTTTCTTTTCCTGACACACATTTGTAAAGGTAACGTGCACACAAAGATCACTATCAGACCAAAGTTATACATCTTTTGTAGTTGTATTGAAAACTTTTCAAGGTGTCTATGTCTTAAAGCTCTCTGATAGCCACTGGATGAAACCTGGGACTGTCTGTCCTTTGTCCTTTGTCCAGCATACATACAAGCACAATTTTAGAAAATCAACCACAGAGGAAAGGACTTTACGTTATCATTAGCTTCAGATAAATGTGACCAAAGTCATCAGCAGACAGCAGGTATTCAAGGGTTTGTACTATTGAAGGGGATGAACAATAAATAACTGCTTGAATCTGCATGAAAACTGATTCAGAATATGGTGGTTTTACATGTATGGCGAACATTAGAGGTCTTAGTATGTAACCCTGGGGCATGCCTTTTGATATAGGAAACAAGGAAGAAGAGACACAGAAAACAATTTGTGTTCTAGCTGACAAGTAGTTTGAAAACCAAGTTAATGCATGTGGAATAAGGAAATGTGGACTTTCTGCAAGATGCAATCTTTGCAACTGCACACATTTCAAGATTCTCTCAATCAAGTTATTTTCTTGTTTTTTATGATTTGGTGATAGTTAATTATTGCACAATGCAACTGTTTTAAACTTTTTTTGGTTAGCATCAGATGCCAGCTCCTGCCCTATCATCAGTTTACTGGGGATTGATACAACGGGAGGAGTGAATTTAAATTGTGAGTCTAAAGGCTGGAAGGCAGAACCTTGGGTCATTTGGCTGGACGCTGCGGGAAAGCCCCTCCTTGCTGGACCTACAGACCCAGTCAGAGGTTCTGATGGCCTCTATACTGTCAGCAGCGGAGTGACTGTGGAGAAGAGACACAGCAACAGCTTCACCTGTAGAGTCCAACAGAACAACACCAACCAGATCAGAGAGGCACAGATCTATATTGCAGGTAAACTTTTTGTTTTTGACGTGATCACAATTTTAGCTACAAAAAAACCGAGGTCGAATTTTGTCACGTTATTCTGTGTTTTATCATTTCAGATGATTTCTTTGAGGTCCAGTCCAGTTCTTCTACCACTGTTGGTTTGGTTGTTGGTTTGGTTCTTTGCCTCCTGCTGAATCTGATTCTCGGCTTTTTTGTGTGGAAATTCAGTAAGTCAGAAATTAATGTCAGTTCTCTGTAGATTTTAAGTGATTCTCACTGGTTTTATGGGAATTAGTGATAATAGTGATTTGTCTAGATTGAATTACCTTAAATCAAAATTATCACTATTTTAAAGGTCATGGTGTTGATAAAATGTATTGGTTTGTCTACTTGTATTTCCAATCAGTGAAACTGTCAGGTTTCTTATCTTTATAGCCCCTTTTTACCATTTGTCTCATTTGTCTCAATACCTTTCTAAAACACAAGTTAATGTCTTTTGTATTTTAATTTTACTGCATTTATTTTCACACAGAGACCAAGAGAAGCCGCAGGGATCAAACTTATGAAGGAGACAAGAAGAACCTCTTTAAGCGTAACAGAACTGAGGATCAGTGTGCCACTGAAGAAGAAACAGAGAGACAGCAGCTCATGACACATGAAACAGTGCAAATGAAGGATTTCAAAAAGGGAAAGGCTGCAACAATCAAACCAGAGGTTCATATGCATGTGTCACTTTGTGGTATTATTACTTACCTTCCATAATAAAATGTGTTGGTCTTGTTAAGTTCATCTCTCTCCAGGACGAGCAGCAGAGGAGGGAGGCAGCTGAGAAAGCACAGAAGACCCTGAAAGAGGAGCTGGAGGCCGCCAAGACTGAGGTTCATCATTGATTTCAGTCTTCACGACATCCACAGTGTAAACAATGTCTAACGTACAGGAGTTTGTGCAGGTCTGTTACAAACAAAGGCCTTCCAAAACCAGGTCCACACGCAGCCAGACGGATGTGTTCGACAATTTGTAAAGGAACATTTGAAATGTTAATAAGTGAACATGTCTGTCATTGTGTCTCTGAACCTTCTCTCTGTCCCTCCAGCTTAAAAAGAAACAAGCTGATCTGCAGCCGCTCCATAAAGAGAAGCAGAGGAAGGAGGAGAACCTGCAGAGACTGAAGGAACATCTGGAGAACAAGAACACAGAGGTTCATGTCTTCATCTGCATCTGTTTTATTCTGATTGACAATTCAAGTACACAATGTACTTATTTACTTATTACAATGTACTATATACCATGTAGTTGACTGTATACAAAGATACTTGTTGTACTTAGATTAACTGTCATGTTGTATAATTATTCATCAGCTTTAATGTTCTCATGTCACTTTATCTTCTCTATCAGGTGGAGACATTAAAAGATGCAATAGCCAAACATTGGTTCTCTTCAGTAAGTGTTCATGATTTAAATACAATAACACACTCTGATGTGTCCTCATATAAAGAACAACAAGCAAGTCAATAATTGTATATATCTGTTGTTGCATGAGGATGACTCAATACCTTTCACTACCAGATTGTGACTGAGATCAATGCTGAGACAGACAGACAGACAGACACACTGATTCTCTGCTGGTTCATTAGCTGATCTATTTATTGTATCAACTTTATTAATAGTTCATTTGTGCAGCTCTGAAAAAATGTATCAAAGCAGCACTTTCCACTTCACGCAGAGTTGAGCTTTCTCACTTGTTACTCAGTAAAAATCAGAGGCTTCATTTTTAACCACATGGATCTTTGTATTGTTTGTTCAGTCACATGTCTTTGTATGATCCAGGGTTCCAAAAAGAAGGAAGAGCAGAAGAAGAAGGAAGTTGAAAAAGAATTGGAAACACTGAAGAAGCAGCTGGAGACTGAAGAGAAGGAATTAGACACCAAAACCAAAGAGGTTTCTGTTTTTATCTTTTTTTCCTCAAGTAAAGATCAGGTTGAAGAGGGTCAAAGTCTCAAGCAGGATAGCAGGATCAGTCTGGGTGGGGAAAGTTAAAGGCAGCGTTGATCTGCTCATCACCAGCACTGAGGTGCCCTTGAGCAATGCAAAAGCATTTAATACATAGTTACATAGTTTTGACTTTTAGTGTTATTACATTGTAATTAATTTAAATATGCATTAATAATAAAAATGTTTCTCATGTTGTCTCTCATCTTCTCTTCACTCCCAGTTCGATGACAAACAAGATGAAGTCCAGCAGCTCCAGGAGGAGATTCAGAAGATGGAGACCAACCTGCAGAGCCTGACGGAGACCAATAATGTGAAGGTTTATCTTTCTATGTTGAAATGAAGCAAAAAACATTTGCAAAGATGACTTTTTAAATGTCATATTGATAACATCTTCATGGAGATGAATCATTTAGTTTAAACATCTGCCGGATAATGTTAATGACATTACTTGCTCTCATCCTTCCCAGTTTGAAAGAAGTGGAGCTGCAGTCCAGTCTTCCTCCTCTTTGGTAAGTTTTCATGTAGAAGTACAATTTAAACACTGATAGATGACAATACGAGATTTGGCAAAGATAAATGACAGTGACAGAGTCATTCAGTTAAAGAGTTTATTATTTCATGATTTTTATTGGTCAAACTGTGGAACTGCAATGATTCTAACACGAGAACAGTTGGAACGTACAAAAAAAGACGAATTCCATTCTCAAGTCATCTCTTTTTGAAGGGATGTAGTGTTAATATTATAAGATATTAACATCTACTATCCTATCACCAGTGTTAACAGGCGGACCTGTCAGTCGTTATCTATCTTATCTAGTGTTTCTAGTGTCTTTCCATTTCTCTCAGAGTCCAAGAACATTGAAGTTAATCAGGTTATTGTACTCTACACATGAAAAGAAATACTAAATTATTACCTTCTGTTATCTTGTTGTTCCAGAGGTATAAATGTGTTTCTGTATGTGTTGAAGGTTGAAGGAAACCAAATATGAACTGCTGGAGCTCAAACACACTAAGAAATAGTTCTCCAGGACAGACCGACACCATCCTGGACTGTCCGGTACTGACACTGGACACAACATGACCAAACGAACTAAGACTCACACGGCAACATCTCCGATCAGCTGACACCGTTGTGGGAGAATTAACAATGAACAACAACTCTACTACGAGGAGCAGGTGCATTAGGTTTTCTATGTTCGCATTAAGAGCACAGTGTATCAAATGTTTTACTGTCTCATCATTTCATCACAAACTAGTATTGTTTTATTATGAATGATGAGTGTAAGAAGGAGACGCTAATGAAGCTTCAGTGTTTATCAAACAGGCTGAAAATGAACTAAATTGTTTAATATTTTAATTCACATATTTTTGTAACATCCAACTGCTCAAACACTCCTCTGTTTCTGTGTGTGTGTTTCCACTGGATCAAATATGACTGTACAGAAATGGCTCCACCGATCGTGTTCATTGTTTTTTTATTAAATAACTCCACTTTAATCAGAGTCTCCTGTTTACATTATTATTAAAAAGGATTTGATCAAACCCAAATGTAACTTTGATGCAGCCATATCACTGACACTTGAAAATAGAGATATTTTAGATATTCTGTGTTTTGTATTGAATCTAATGTAAACTGTTAGTGAAGGTGTGTTTCCTGCTGTTATTTTATTACTGTTCTCTTTGTTTGTGTCATAGTGAGACAATACACCAGATGAACTGATGTTTAAATTGATTCTGATGTAGTTTTATACATAATAAATACAGATAGTTGTGTGTTAATAAAGTAATATTCAGTGATGTATGTACATTTAGATAAAACTTTTTGTTAAATTAAATAATTTCTTTGGTCTAATGTGATTTCTTTCACAGTTTAGTCCTGATAATGTTTTCTTTTTAAATTAATTGTCATCCTTCACATATGAAATTGAACTTGAAAAATGTCTTCTTAAAACTCTGAACTTTATTTCATATACTACTGGTGCATAAAACACTACATAAAGTGCTACATTAAGCTGTTCCTGCTCATCCAGCTAGTGCTATAGGACTACTACATTAAATAGAAAACATAAATAAAGGCCTATATGCTGTGTATGTGCTGCCCTCTCCTTGGTCTCCATGTAGAAGTGACTGCAGGTTATAACCCACTGGAAACTGTGAGTTTGACTTTTGACCCTTTTAGGTCGCTGTAGTTGTGGTTGAGCAGATTGAGTTAACAATGTGAAGTCAGCCCTAGTTGGCCAGCTATGAACATGTACATGTTCAGTGGGAGACTGCATGCATGTGATTGAAGGAGAGCTTTTACCCCTAGAGTCTTTTAAAGAGCTCCACCTGTGCTAATAGAATTGGGTTTTCCATATTATAGCCTGTGTTCTTCTCTCAGGTGTTAAAAAAAATAGTCATATCGATTTTATAATTTTTCACACTGTCAGTGTTGTACAAGGTATGTTAAAATGTTGATTGCAGCCACCTCGAGTTTTGTCAGTCCTCAGGACAGCGATGCTGCGATGTAAGGACTGTGAGGTGAGGAAGTCGTATGCAGCTCAGTCACATTGTTGTTCTCCAACGCAGGGAGGACAGGACTCTCTCGAATAGTTTGTCCAAATGTGTTTTGTAGTGTCTTCTTGGAAATTGGGGTAAATACACAAATGTAATACAGATAGCAAGATATTTATTAGTTTGAACTTTTATAAAACATAAATTGTTTTTTTTTAATTCCTCTGTTTTGTTAGTTAGTCTCACCTGGGTTGGGCCATCCTGACCGTTGTGTTGGACAGAGACAGTTAGATGACTAACACAGACAATAAGAACATAAAACCATGGACCATACAAACTACAGAGTCTGAGTCACAGCCATGCCATAGGAAACTGATCTCCACTTTGCTAGGTGACACCAGTGTCTGTACTGGCAGTGCATGTTGGTACTGGACTTGAATTGTGAGATGTGAAACTGTCCAATATGGATTTCAGTCTTATGTATTTTTATGTTGGTAGTTTAAAATCAGTATGCGTAAAGCTACAAGTAGATTGGTTTGATGAGATGTTTTCAAAGTATGCATGTGTCAAAATGTGGCACACTTTTCAAAAGGGTATCCTCTGCTTTATGTCTATTTTACTCTAAATGGGACCAGAATTTAAAACATGAATATCATTCTGTGTTGAAGAAGAATTGAAACCAGTGATTTAGACCATAAACTCATAGGCAAACTGTTCAATGAGGTAATAAATAAAGTGAGAAGTGGGATCATTTCCTTAAGGTTGGTTTAAGCTTACATACAATCTGCATTATTGTTGAATACAAAAGAAATGCACGGAAACAGTAATTATACATGAAACTTAATGTTTTATTATGAAACATAATGACAGTTATTCTTCTAACTAATAATTAATACCAGCTCTGCAGGGATTCATTTCATCTCAACAAGAATAATGGCACTGAAACAAAGTACAGTACAAGAAGTGTACAAAAACAAAATGACTAAACATTGTGTCAGTGACAAAGTTCAGGGGTCACATTAATTATTAATATTATGATGAATTATCACCACATATTATGTTCAACATATTAAAATGGTTAGTGAGGGATGATGTTGTGAGGGCACTCTATCTGGCTCTGTGAGTGGTGAATCAGCTCACTGCAATCAGGTGTGTGTGGCACTGATTGGCTGTGATTAAGCCCAGGTGTGGGGAGCCTTCATATACCCTGAGTCTCCAGCGCTCTGTGCTGGCTTATTATCTCACCATCAGAGATAGTGAGAGGTTCTCCCTGGGGCTTTTCCTGTGGCCAGTGTTTCTATAACGCCCACCCAGAGCAGTGGGTGCATTTGTTATCAATTTGCTTGTTTCCCAGTGTAGAATTAGGGGCGCTGGAGAGTTTGCTGCAACTCCAGTCCTTTTGGTTAATCAAAGGTCTCCTGGGCAGCCTTGCTTTTCATTTAGGGTTTTCTGGGTCTCCTGGACATTTTTGGTTTTGAATCAGCTGCTGGGCAGCGGTGGTTTGGTTATTCGTTTCAGTGCTTTGTTTCATTAAGGAAGCCGGTAGTGGCTCAATACAGTTTTGTTTCGTTTCTCCCCTTCCAATCAATCTCGACTGCGATTTATTACGATTTAGTGGTTATCCCTCTGGGATAACTTTAAGACACCCCTGGGTCCGCACCTGCGTCCCAACCCTCCCCCGTCTTCCTGACAGATGTATGTATGTATGTATGTACATAATTCAAATCCTTTACAAAACAGTGATGAGGTAGAATTACACTGCTGCCAGAATCACCTCAACCATGATTGTTTTAACGCTTTTGAACAAATGGATTCATTTATTTTGTTTGTTTGTTTGTAGATTTAGTTTTCTGATGTATATAATTATTAATCGTCTTCGGCTGACAACAGCACACTTTAACATATCAGCGTGCCTCTTCATCACTGTGGACAGCTAACATCAGGTCCTTTCTCTGTTGGTGATAAGATAAACAAAAGACACAGTTATAACATGAGCAAAGGCATGAGCATGATGAAATAATGCATCTTGATGTGACATGCTACATGATGTCAGACCTCTCCCGTAGCAGATATTAGGACGACTTTGACTGTAGCACCCCAGGACTTCTGATCTTTCCAAACTACATCAGTTGGAGGATTGTGGTTTCCTCCACCATCTGAAGCCCAGATCTGAAAAAGCCCCCCAAAAAGCTTATGTTAAAGCTGCCTTGTCAAGATTTTTTTTTTTTTCATAGTGTCTCAAGCCCAGTGGCCAAAATAAAATATTAGCATTGTAGGTTTCTACCTACTAAATTACAATTACATTACAAAAGAGTACAAGTTCTGTCATATCCCATTCACATCACATTTATTTGGGCTGACTGTCAGGAAACAGAAGGGTTGTCGTGTTACAGCTGGCCAAGAGGCCAGAAAACGCTCTGAGACATAAGTGTGAAGCCACTGAACATTTGTGCAAAACATCAGGACATTTCCCAGCTGTTTTCCAGTGTTTAAAAGTACTGAAAGCCTAACATGATTTTTTTTCTGACCCTAGTCAATCAGTCTTTGTGCCTAAACCTAAGCAGTCGCAACATTGCTTGGGGTCAAAACTAAATGGGATCTTGTTAACAAAACATTGCTTCATAGTGCCGTTATCTAAAATCTCCACTGATGAACTTCACAAGGGCTCTCCACCGATTTTACCCCTGAAGTTTTCCAATGTTCAAAATAATGAGTCAACAGTGTCTTTCAATACATTCAGAGTAATGAAGGACAGAAACATGACATTGAAATTAAACAAACACTTGAAACTTACAGTGACATTTTGTCCAGCTTCAAGCACAAACCCTTTAGGAAAACTGTAGACCAAGTCTTTGTTGACCTCTATCTTGCAGTTACTCAGCACTTTCTGTTTGAAGGAAGCTCGGTTAAAAATGACATGACGTTACAACATGAGACTGACAAATTAAACACCAATGAGCATAATCATGAAACATCTTTCAGAGTGTATTATTCCTGATATTAAACAACTTCAGTCAAAACTGTTTTTATCAATAAGCGAGATCCTGAATTTCTGGTGTAATTCAGATTGACACCAACCAATTGTTGACAGGACTCACATATTAATTTATACCAATTACACTTGATATAGCACACAAATAGTGCTCATTTACTATCACATTACCGTGGTAGACTTTTTCAGACTCTTTCTGAGACGAAGAAATTTACCCTCCGGGTCAGCCTCTTCCAAAACGACGTCTTCGTTGGGTGAAATTTGCTGGTTCTCCTGGTTGGATGTCTGAAAGGAGGAGGCATGGACAACACTCTGCTCTTAAAACAGCTGGAAACAATATGATGTTGTTGGATTGTTCATCATATTCTGTCTTTGTGGAAAATGACTACAAACACACCTTCATGTAAAAAACAAGGTAAAAAATAAAAGAGAGAAAGAAAATAACCTCGGTCTTTAGCTCCTCCACTTCTCGTTCAGCTTTCTCTCTTTTCTTCTCCTCCTCCTTGAACTTGTTCTCCCACTGGGAGGGAAACAGAGATCAGATTACATTTAGTTTCATTTAGTCCTCAGGATGTAAACTGAGCTCTGATTGGCTGAAGGTTTATTATCTGTTAATAATGGTCACATATATCTGCTTCTGTTTGCTTTGAGCACATTTCTACTGTAAATATATCCTGTAAATACAAGCTGTAACAATCAGTGCTGTTCTTAACTGATGATCAGAAACACAATCTGATCTTCATCACATTTATATAATAAACAGCTTCAGTGTGACACCTGTTTGTGTTTCAGGTGAACTTCAGGTCCAGTTATTATCTCTCATGGTGAATTTGATCATCGTGGTCTCAGCACCAAGTTAATGTCACATAAAGACGATACACAAAGACTGATGAGGGTGAAAGATGAACCTCAGTGTTTCTGTTCATCACCTCCTTTAGTTTTCTCTGAGCTTCCTCTGACTTCTTCTTCTCACCCTGGAGCTGCTTCTCCAACTGTAATGGAGGAGAGATGAAGAGAGACATTATGTAATATAATACAAACACTACATCATCAGTGAATGAGTTCTCAGTGGTGACAATGAAATGAAGCAATAAATCAAACATTTTAAACTGCATACAAACCAATAAGAAAATGATTATCAATGAATTATAAACCTCGTCTATCCTGGTCTGCAGTTGTGTTTTCAGCTGCTCTCTCATGTTCTCAATACTCGTCTTCTCCCCTGTGAGCTTCTTGACCTCAGCGTCCAGACCATCAACCTGAGAGCAGAGAGAAGATGCAGACAGAAGATGAGAGAGCGTCTCTCTCATTAAAGGACGTCAGTGTAATAAACAATAAGACAACAGTCAGTATAACAGAGAGGTGAAACACTGATGTTAATGAACAGCAGCAGTCTGTAGAAAGAGGCTGGTCTCAGGTCTGTTGGTGTGTAGGTCAGTGGAGAAAAGTGATGAGTGAGCAGCAGAGAGTTCAGTCAGTCTGTCTCACTGTTCTTCCTCATTCACATCAACTGGCTGAAGAGTTTCTGTAACAACACTTGATGAGGTTTACACATTATTACATGGTGCTGTGGCTCTTTACCCAACAGCTCCCTGATGCTCTACAGCAGCACATCAGCACTGTGTCATAGTGTTTATAACATGGACACTGATCTAATGAAAATGGGAGAGGGTGATTAAAGCTGCAATAACTGCACTCTGGCCACCGGGGGGCGCCTCCATTCTTGAAGCATTAATTAAGTTGTGGATACGTGTAGTCCACCAGTTTTTCATTGGTCCTGTCAGCTGCTTTTCTGCTGTTCTCCAGCTAACAGACAGACATTTCACATAATATTCTGTTTTTTTTTGTGGAAAAAAACTTACAATTTGAAAACACACCTTAATTAAAAAACAAGGTAAGAAGAAAGAAAATTACCTTTGTGTTTAGCTCCTCCACTTCTTGTTCAGCTTTCTCTCTTTTCTTCTCCTCCTCCTTGAACTTGTTCTCCCACTGGGAGGGAAACAGAGATCAGATTACATTTAGTTTCATTCAGTCCTCAGGATGTAAACTGAGCTCTGATTGGCTGAAGGTTTATTATCTGTTAATAATGGTCACATATATCTGCTTCTGTTTGCTTTGAGCACATTTCTACTGTAAATATATCCTGTAAATACAAGCTGTAACAATCAGTGCTGTTCTTAACTGATGATCAGAAACACAATCTGATCTTCATCACATTTATATAATAAACAGATTCAGTGTGACACCTGTTTGTGTTTCAGGTGAACTTCAGGTCCAGTTATTATCTCTCATGGTGAATTTGATCATCGTGGTCTCAGCAACAAGTTAATGTCACATAAAGACGATACACAAAGACTGATGAGGGTGAAAGATGAACCTCAGTGTTTCTGTTCATCACCTCCTTTAGTTTTCTCTGAGCTTCCTCTGACTTCTTCTTCTCATCCAGGAGCTGCTTCTCCAACTGTAATGGAGGAGAGATGAAGAGACATTATGTAATATAATACAAACACTACATCATCAGTGAATGAGTTCTCAGTGGTGACAATGAAATGAAGCAATAAATCAAACATTTTAAACTGCATACAAACCAATAAGAAAATGATTATCAATGAATTATAAACCTCGTCTATCCTGGTCTGCAGTTGTGTTTTCAGCTGCTCTCTCATGTTCTCAATACTCGTCTTCTCCTCTGTGAGCTTCTTGACCTCAGCGTCCAGACCATCAACCTGAGAGCAGAGAGAAGATGCAGACAGAAGATGAGAGAGCGTCTCTCTTATTAAAGGACGTCAGTGTAATAAACAATAAGACAACAGTCAGTATAACAGAGAGGTGAAACACTGATGTTAATGAACAGCAGCAGTCTGTAGAAAGAGGCTGGTCTCAGGTCTGTTGGTGTGTAGGTCAGTGGAGAAAAGTGATGAGTGAGCAGCAGAGAGTTCAGTCAGTCTGTCTCACTGTTCTTCCTCATTCACATCAACTGGCTGAAGAGTTTCTGTAACAACACTTGATGAGGTTTACACATTATTACATGGTGCTGTGGCTCTTTACCCAACAGCTCCCTGATGCTCTACAGCAGCACATCAGCACTGTGTCATAGTGTTTATAACATGGACACTGATCTAATGAAAATGGGAGCAGGTGATTAAAACTGCACAAGTGGACTTTTTGGCCACTGGGGGGCGCCTCCATTGTTGTAGCATTAATACAAGTCTTAACTGATCAGAAACAATGTACATGAACACAATAATCACATTTATATAATAAACAGATTCAGTGTGACACCTGTTTGTGTTTCAGGTGAACTTCAGGTCCAGTTATTATCTCTCATGGTGAATTTGATCATCGTGGTCTCAGCAACAAGTTAATGTCACATAAAGACGATACACAAAGACTGATGAGGGTGAAAGATGAACCTCAGTGTTTCTGTTCATCGCCTCCTTTAGTTTTCTCTGAGCTTCCTCTGACTTCTTCTTCTCACCCAGGAGCTGCTTCTCCATCTGTAATGGAGGAGGTCAGTTTTTTGTGGATTTTTGATTTGTTTTCATGCATTTGATTGTTGACATTAGATGTCACTGTGTTGAAAACTCTGCAGCTCCACAGTTGGACCAATAAAAATCATCAAATAAAAACTGATCTTCATTTCTGTTACTTTGAGAGTGTTTGTCTTTACCTCTTCGTCAGGTTTACCTCCGTGGCTTTTCTTGGTCTCTGTGTAAAAACAGGCAGTGAAATAAAAAACTTGAACTTGGATTTCAGGAAGGTATCACAGCATTTTAGTCTAAACTCAGGTAATGAGTTATACAACTGAGACAACTGGCAATTTGACTAAGTGGAAATAAAAGTAGATAAACTACCAAGTCTTATTCATCAGCACTATATCCTGTAAGATACTGAAAGTATTTTCATATCACTATTCTGTATAAAACCTTTTAGATATTTACAAAAAATAACTTCTGACTTACTGACTATGTTTTGTTTCGATTTCCACAAAAAAAAGCCAAGAATCAGAATAACCAGGATGCAAACAGCCAAACTAACAGCCAAACTAGCTGTGGTAGAAGAAGAACTGGACTGAACCTCAAAGAAATCATCTGAAATGATAAAACACAGAATAACATGGCAGTTATAGAAAACTGGACCTGCTGTTTGAAACTAAAACAGTGATCACATCACACAGTTTATAAAATCCTACCTGGAACATGTATGAGTGTCTCTCTGGTCTGGTTGGTGTGGTTCTGTTGGACTCTACAGGTGAAGCTGTTGCTGTGTCTCTTCTCCACAGTCACTCTGCTGCTGACAGTATAGAGGTCATCAGGACCTCTGACTGTCTCTGTAGGTCCAGCAGAGAGGAGGTTTCCCTCACCGTCCAGCCAGAACACCTCAGGTTCTGGATACCAGCCGGTAGAGTTACACTGTAGAACCACTGCTCCTTTGTTCCTGTCAATCTCTGATAGACTGATGACCAGTGAGGAAGCGGCACCTGATGAGGGGTAAAGGTACAATTAAAAAAGCTATTAATTGAATGTGGTAAAACATGTAATCATAGTAAAATTGCCTTTAAACTAATTTTCTTCGGACCACTCAGTCTCTTTGACCTTCAGTTTAATGTTTCACACCAGCAGATCAGTCTTTTACATGTAACACCAGCTCTTTGACCAACAGACAGTTCATCCCCGACCAGATCATGGTGCTACATGAAATCAAAGGGTGCATCACCAGGTGCATGCATGTGATATGAGCGCACAGAACAGTATCTGTGAGTGTTCCTCACGAGCAAGCATTTCTGCTCCACGGCTGTCAGCGTGAGCTCGAACCTTCCTATGCATGCATGACTGCTTAACAGTCACCGGTGCTTCATAGTGTATGCTCACTTGTCAAGTTGACATTTGAGACTTTGGAGGGCGCAGAAGGAATCAAGAGTGACTAATATCTTTCATTTGACTGGTCAGTATGAATGTTGACCATCTTTTGATTAGCTGTTTGGTTTTAACTGACACAGTGGAAGGTGATTTTTCTCTCCTGAGAGAACAACATCACCTTGCAGAAGTTTGCCACAGGCCTCATATTATTTAAGTTTGCTAAAACTAGCTAGCTAACCCTTGTTAGTCTCAACAGGCTCTGTGACCAACACTACACACATAACATCAAGGGTAGGTTGAACAGATGTTGTGTGTCTCGTTGTCCTCAGCATTGTCAGATTTAGGACCATGTGTTCAGCTCTTAGATGTTCAGTGAACAGTGATGCATTTGGATCAGCCCTCATTCCCGTGGCACATGGGCCAGATGAACATATCTAGTGCAACATGAGTTATTGATGAGGTAAAGGTCTGGGAGATGGGGCCACCAGCCAAGGACTACATACCTATCTTTTTGGTACAGTAGGACAAGTGCTGCTGTTTAAATAGCAATGCGCAAGGTATATGTGGACCTGGCCTTAAGAGGGAACAGTAGATGACACACTGACTGGTTTAATTAATATGCATCCAAAACACCCATGATTAATTAGGACAAAATACAACTCCATTGTACCTTGTGTCTAAAGGGAGTTGGACATGCTCTGAATGCACTTGCACCATGTGTGTTTAGCACAAGACTATATATATTTTAATTACGGCACACAGTGTGTGTCCACTTACCAACAACAAGCTCAACAAAGGCTCCTGTGTCCAGTTTTGGAATGTAGCACTGGTATCTTCCTGCATCAGAAGGTTTCACTCTGGACAGTTTCAGTGAAACGTTTCCGTGCTTCAGTTCATTGATGGACACTGATGTTCGTCCTTTGTATGATGGATGTTGGATACGCACAAGGTCCTGACTGGCACGCCTCATGTGGACAAATTTAGGATCCAGGTCAGATCTTGTCCACTCCAACGTCATAGCAACAACATCCACTTCAGGTTCCAGGTGACTGGGCAGAATGATGTCATCACCAACTTTTGCTACTATTGGCTGAGACGAAGCAATTACATGAGACTGACCTGGAAAGAAACAAATATGGTTATTCTGTCGAGACAAGTTAAATTATCCACCACTGTACTGTGCTCATAGCAGCAGAGCCTAGAGACATATAACCTAGAAGTGTTAAATTAGCATTAACTTAACCACAGAGGCCTTTTCATGCAAACCTCCAGTCTCTGATGGCGCATTATACGCCCACAATCAACTCAACTGGTGACATTATTCTCGCCTTCAGAGGAAAATTGTTTGAGTAATTAATGATACAAAGCCCAAAAGGTCTTAACTGCACTTTCACCTACTATTTAGTACATTGATTTGATTTGTTAGTGTTCAATTAAACTGTTACATTGAGGGTACATTTGTGTGTGAGTTACCTGTACACAAGTGTGCCAGGAGAAGATGGAAGAACAAAACACTGAGGGGTCTGAGTGGAGACTGAAGTCCATTTCCCTGGGTACAAAAACCAACATGGAGTAGTTAGACATTATTTGGGGAAAAAATGCAGATTAACTAGTCCTGTGAGGGCACTCAATCTTGCTCTGTGAGAGTGGTGAGAGAATCAACTGCAATCAGGTGTGTGTGGCACTGATTGGCTGTGATTAAGCCCAGGTGTGGGGAGTCTTCATATACCCCCATATAGTCTCCAGTGCCCTGTGCTGACTCATTATCTTACCTTCAGAGGTGGTGAGAGGTTCTCCCTGTTGTCTGTGTGTCTGAAAACACCCAACTAAGAATTTTGTGTGTATATTTCCCAGTGAATAACTTGGTGCTGGAGAGTGTGCTGTGACTCCAGCCTTTTTGGTTATCAAAGGTCTCGCCTTTGCCTTTCATTTCAAATTTTCTGGGTCTCCTGGACAATTTTAGTTTTGAGTTGGCTTCTTGGCAGCAGTGGTTCAGTTAATCATTTTTGGTGCTTTATTCTTTAAGGAAGCCTGTAGTGGCTCTATACAATTTTGTCCCCCCCAGCCCCCCCCCTTTTCCAATCCATCGCTACTGTGATTTTTGTGGTTATCCCCTGGGATAGCTTTGAGACCCCCCTGGGTCTGCACCTGCGTTTTTGGGCTCCTGCACAGAACTGACTCCACCCTGACCGAGGTGAAGCACCACTCCATTCTTCAGAGACATGCTCAACCCTCTGGTTTGATCTTTGTGGAGAAGGATTCATACTGCTGCATGATAATGAACCCAAACCCACCTTAAAACTTTGACAGAACAACTTGTAGACCTCGAGTGCATGCTGTCATGACCTGATACTGAGATATTCTGAAATTCATTGACATAGAGGTTAAAAGTATCTTGGTCTCAGACATTTGGACCCACCCTTATATACACATTATATATATTTTCATATATACTTTACATATACTACTACAACTGCAAAAACACCTTCACTGACTATAAATAATGACACCAACATGTAGTGCAGTTTAACTTTCACTTTTGACAACACAGACGTCATGCAGAGTTGCAGAGTATTATCACAGACCCCACAACTCTAAATGAAGACCGGTAAAGAAATCAGTAAAGTAATATAGTGTTGTAGAATATTACACAGTTGAAAGCTGATAAAATAGCCCAAAAATTAAGAAGACGACGTACCTGCTGCATGATGTCGGTTACTTTATCAGACTACACAGCCCAAGTCTGTAAATCATTGACAGGCTGTGACTATCACACTCTTTTATCAACGGCCAACCACTCCTGCATTACATGTGTTTTATTTTTTCAGATATTTTTTGTGGAACAAGATTCACTATCGAAACAACATTATTAAGAAAGCCTTCCTGTTTGGCAAAATTAATAGTAAATATTTAAAATGTGCACCTAATTTAATGTCATTATTACAAAAAATGTATATAAGACTAAAGCTGACGAAAGCTCATGTTCAAACATAATAATAAAAAAAATAAGACCAACTGAATTATAAACACTGTATGGTAATTGTTTCTACTTTCCTAAGCTCAGTTTAACTTTTAATGTCTATGGCAACGGTTGAACTTTGAGCCTGTCAGCACAGACTCACTCATATAAAGTTATACAGCTGCAATTAAAACCACCAGTAGTATTAGCAATTTAAACAGGCAGATGTTCCTGAAGAAACTTCCAGCTTCTTTTCAGGGGTCAGAAATGTGAATCTTCTTTTTTCATTGTATTAATAATAAACAACAAAGCCAAAACATAAAGTGGCCCTGAGGGCCATAACACAAAAACATTTCGCAACACAAAACATAATTTTACAAAACTCAACATTTCACAACTTCATCATTGTTGTGAAAAGACTTTTATTGTGAAACATGAGTCTTTTCAGTTTTTCTATTATTCTGCTGTGTACAGCAGTTTTTCACTGTGCATGTGCAGCATTAATGCAAAGTACATGACTGAAATGAGAGTCATTTTGTTTGAAATGATTCATTCATTTAATTCTTGCCTTTGTTTTTAATTGTGTTGGTTTAGACAGTTAGTGTTTACACTCCTTTTATTCAGATTTTACCAACAGCATTTTGATGACACCTCTTGTTCTCTGTTCAACTTTTTGATTCATCATGCTCTACAAGGACATCTTGAGGCCAGAAGTTGTCATAGCAGTTCCATTATGAATTTAATACATGAAGGATCATCATGCATGACCTATAGTTACATAAAGGTTAGTGACTAACCCTGACTGTCTTTTATAATGTTACCCTGAGCAGAGTTTTACAGTTTGTTTTACTTGTTACTGAGTATTTATTTTACATTAAAGGACTACTACTGTTTCCTCAGTAGATCTGACTGGATCTTTGACCTGAATACTTTCATCATTACTGGGAAAATGTATGTTTAGCTCGGTTGCGAAAAATGTTTCTGGGATTCTTGCAGAAGTGAAGTTACAGGATGCATTGACACAGTGGTTTTTATCTAAAGCACTTTACAATCAGACTTCACTCACACAACAATGGCAGCAAGCTGCCATGCAAAGCTTGGCTTAATGGTTCAGAGCAATATTAGGGTTTGGTGTCCTGCCCTAATGACCCACAGCCACCCCCGGTTAAGGTAACTCAAGGATTCATGAGCCAACTGCAGGGGCAGGGATGGTCATCTGTCTTGAGTTAGTGCCTGTAACTGAAAGACTGACAGATCACATTAAAGCGACTGTGACTCTCTCAAGCTTTTGCATCAACATCAGAAAAAACTGCACAGGAAGAGGAAGTTGTCACCAACACACTTCAGTTGTATTTCAGTCTGACAGCCAGACAGTCAACAGGAAGACACCATGGAGGTCACATCGCTCTGCTTCAGACTGTGTGAGTCTCAGGTTCTCTTCTTTTCTTCTCAGTTTTATATCCTGTAGATCAAACCATCTGTGTCTGATTTAACTTTACTTCTGTTTTTATCCAGCGATGCTTGAATTTATTCTGCTGGGGACACAAGTTCAGGACAGTTATACTCAGAAAAGTGGTGAGTGAGAAATAGAAAATTCTGAAAGATACTCTTTAACATTTTGTTAGTATTATGCTTTCTACCTAAAGGACCCACACTGAATATTGACCTAAACCTTTTAAATCTGTTTGTATCTATGCTCTAATAGATATTCCAGATTTATTGAATGTAATGAATTAATGAACAGCAAATACTAGAATATATTTTACAAAAAGTTTATTCTGCCAAAATTCAGAGACATTGAGACTTCACTGATCTTGTTTCATGTTATACTGAAGACATCATAAAATTCCCGTTCTGAATATTTCTTTACAGACACTATCATATTTTTCTTGGTTTCAGATGCAGTCTTTCTTCGTATCGCTCCAAACAGACTGCAGCACTTTGAATTCCAGCCTGTCTCTTTTCATTGTGAGGGGACTGATGATTCAATTCAACTGAGAGGGATCACCAGTACTAAGGAATTTGATCCAGAATGTGACATCAAGAGGACGTCAACGGGGTCTTCCTGCCCAATCGATAGAGTCTATTCATTAGACAGTGGAGAATACTGGTGTGAGACTGCGGGGGGAGAGAGAAGCAACAGTGTCAACATCACTGTCACTGGTATGATTGTTGTGTTTTTAAAACCAAGACATACTGTAACTATATGTAATATGTAACTATCTAACTATTTGTAATTATCTTGTAGGTATCTAATCCAGTATGTCCAGTAATATACTGGACACTCAACTGTTATATTTATTTTTCTTAGACCAACCAGACTATCAGACGTAATTAACATATTATTTCAGTGTTTTTTTGTTTTGTTTCTTTGTTTTTTTCACAGAATCATGCAAAAATCTGTAGAAAATGTTAAAATGCTCAATCATTACTACTTAACGCAGCCTTTTAGAAAGATAACGTGGTTTCAATCAATTTCTATGCAGATGATGCACTGCTATATTTTGATAATTTTGTATTTAAAGTATAATTGTCTTTGCCGTCTATTTTAATTCTCCATTCTGTGAATGTCACCACCTAACCCTACATTTTACGTTTAGCCTATATTCTTGTATCTACATCTTGTATCTGCTGTTTTAGTCCTCATCTGTCTAAATTCTCCCCATTCTTGTATTGTGAGTAACTTAAAACAAAGACTAATATTAAAGTTTTTCCATCATGTTGTCCAGATCGTTTAGTGATCTTGGAGAGTCCTGCTCTTCCTATTTGGGAGGGCAGAAATGTGACTCTGCACTGTAAAAACAAGACAACCTACCTCCAGGCTGATTTCTACAAAGATGACATCCTCATGGAGAGTAGTCCTACAGGAGAAATGACCATAAATAATGTTAACAAGGCTGATGAAGGACTCTACAAGTGCAGCGTCCCTGGTGTTGGAGAATCACCTGGAAGCTGGCTGGCTGTCAAAGGTGAGAATGTCAAAACAGCACAAAGATGATATTTTGCAGGTTGTATGGTCAGGATGGGTGATGATGATACATGGTGATGGTACCCTGTCTAATGAAAAGTCTAGTTTTTTTAAGCATGGTAAAACATGTTAAATTTTGTACAACACATGCCAGTGTGGGAAAAATTGTGACCATGTGTGCTAGCTTGACAGGATGTAGTTGAACTGTAGTTGAATTAACACAAAAATTCCACACACTGTTCATCACCTGGGCTCACTTTATCAACATGTTTATTTGTTTAGTTACAGCAAATCCTGTTTCTATCATCCCTACACACCCTCGTAACGAGACCCTTCAAAATGGCTCCGACTCCCCTCATGTGCTCATCCTCTTGTGGGTTGCCGTCACCATTGTGATGACGGTTCTGGTGCTGGTGGTGGTGGGATTTGTTTATATTAGTAAATGCAGAGGTATGTAAGAGGAGCTACTACACCATACCATGTTTTTATCTTGTGCAAGGTGTAACCAAAACTACAAAGGATTTTAAAAAAACATTCTGCTCCGTCATATCAAACTTTACATTCCTTATATATGTTCTGTTTCTATCAATATTTTTTGCTTTCTTATCAGCTTCCTCAAAGATACCTATAGGAGCATCACACTCAATAGAGGACAATCATCCTGGTGAGTGCACCATATACATATGTGTAGTACTGACTATATATATATATATATATATATATATATATATATATATATATATATATATACACACACACACAGTATATAGTAATTGTTATAACAATAGAAGTTGTTTATATGTACAGTATGTACTGTAAATATAATTATGTGTATAAATGTGAAAAAAAAAGTTTCTATTTATGTATAACATTTGTACGTGTCTATCTGCTGACCTTCTTCTTGTTGGTATGTAAATCTATATTATTACATTTTTCTGTCTTTTTTACTGTCTTTTCACAAACATTATATCTTCTGTTTCAGTGTCTGGGGATGATGTTGCAGACGATCCAAATGGTGTGACGTATGCAGTCGTAGTCACAAAACAGAGAACAAACACAGGTTCACTTGACCTCATATTGACTTTAAAAACCAGAGTTGCTTTGTGTCGCTGTCATCCATTTTGAAAGTCGTGGTTGAGCTGCTGTTACCAGTAAAGTTTGAGACATGCTCCACAGCAGCACAGATGAGTTATTTTTGAGTCCTCTCAGTGTGTACGTGGTGTTTTGTTTTAGACACAGCAGACGCTGCTGAGAATCTGAGCCTCCACCTCAAGACAAGCCACGGCAGAAAACCACAGAGTGAAGGGGGTGAGTGGGCCTCTCATCGCTTTAGTCTGTCCGTATTTAAAATTAGCTCTTTTCAGTTTAATCTATCTGTCAGTCTTACTGTTGGTTTCTCTGCTTCAGATGAGGATAAGTCCTCACACCAACCTGTCTACGCTGCTGTGACCATAAGTAAGATCCGAAAAGCTCCCCAACCTGGTTCGTATATGATTAAAAAGATGTTTACTATTTATAGCATTTCACATATCATCTTAAAATCTATCTACACAGTTAAATCCTCATCTAGAGCAAGTGACAGAGCTTTGACATTTTATCTTCAGCTAATATTTTATCACAGAAACAAAGTCAATTTTATATTTAGTGTCATACCACCAGATGATAGAGCAGCTTCTTTACTCGGTCTGTGAGACTCTTTAATTCATCCTCAGCATGGCGCTATGTGAAATATTTTAGTTTTAATGACCAATCCAATCTGGACAACCAGAACCAGAACAAGTGACACCAGTGATACAGAGAAACACCAGCAGAATTCTGCACTTTATTCACTTACTGCTGGAATATTTATTTATTCACAAAATGTCAGTCTTTGTGAACCTTTATATCATTATATTCTTACCTGTCTCATATCCAGGTGTGCAGGGTCCCAATGTTTTTGATTAGGACTGTAATAAAAAAAAAAAAAATAAAAAAAAAAAAAAGTTGGCCAAAGCTAATAAATAGCAATTACTCAATATTTTAGGATTCTTTCATGACAGTCAAAAAAAAAAAGGAATTATCCTGACTATTGTTCATCTTATTGAAATCATTTTGTCATGTTATAAGATTCTCTGAATCCAAAAAAATGACATGAAATCTTTTTGTTTCTTAAGCAGAATCAGGATTATCCAGCTCCACAGGGACCCTGAATCCCACAGCAGCCACAGACCCAAAGTCAGACATTGTCTATTCTGCTGTCCAGAAGGTAAGACTGATGGGAATCTAGCCTCCAGCAGCATCGTCCTCTTAATTTGTCTGATTTCTCTTTCTCAGTCTTCTTGAGCTCCATGTTTCTCACAGCTACATGACATGTTCCTCTGTTCAAAAAGGTGGTGTCCATCAAAGATCACCCAGGCAATTGGCTTTGGAACTCGAAAAGTACATAAGTGTTGACTTGGAAAAGTAAATCTGGATACAGTCATCCATAAACATTCACTTTAATGTTCCCAAACTGTGTGTCAACCCAATATTGAATCCACTGAATAATGTGTTGCACAGCTTCAGTTTCCTCTACGATTACCATGATCTCATTTTCCAAAAAGTTAGATTTTCTCTTTTGGTCCACGGATGTTCCTGACTGAACCCTCAAAATTAAAGGGCAGGTGCTGTCAATTTAAGTTGATTTGAAAGGTATTGATCACAGGTGTGTAACCTACAAATGGGATTCTCAGAACCTGATTTTATACTCAGCATCGTTTATGAATTGAAAACACATCATTGGAAATGATCTTAAGACAAAATTCAGGTATAAGGCTTAGATCATTTTTATATATGCAGGTGCAGGTGTCATGAAGTGAAGTTTTGTACTTACGTTTTTGTTTAGGTCATGTGATACATCCAAGCAGGTACAATTCAATCAAAATGACCTGAGATATGGCTGACATCTCAGAGAAAAGCTGAGAAATAGAACATTGAGTTTATTATATTTATACCACAAATATACTCTTTGTGTTTTCTGTCTCACAGGCCACAGACACCTGACTGAAGAAGAGAGACTGCTGTGTTATGTTAATGTCTGCAAAAGAAGAAGTAACAAATAATAATTGTAGATTTGTTTTAAAGTTTATTTGTATTTTTTTTATTCGAGTATGATATGCACGAAAATATTTTTTTTTATTAAAGTTATAACGAAACATCATTACCTTAACAAAAACCTGGAATCTCATATATTTTATTACATACATAAAGTTTTTACATCTTACCGTGTTGTATTTTTGTTTTGTGTTTTTGTCTTTGACAAAACTTAAATAAATGTAATAATCATGTACACGTGCACTTTGTGGAAGCTTATAAATGTATAAATGTTATAAATTTAATCCTATTAAACAAGATTGTAAACTTAGATCAGGTCAGACAGAACAGTTTAAAGTAAACTTAACTCACATCAACATCATTTTTATCACAGTGTCACAGTTAAACCACATCGCTCTATCTGATCTGTCTGTTCTCATGAACAGCATCTTCACACATGTGAACAGACAGTCTGCTGCTCACACTGTGGTCAACCACCACATGATAAATTTACATTGGTTTGACCTGAAGCAACTGAAATAAGTTTATAGCTACACTGATGCAGTCTGTCAGACTAATAGATAAGAAATGATATTTTCTCAAGCTGTTAAATACGCACAGCCCTAACAGGCTACAGCATTAAGAGGTGGAGCTGGTGGTGTGTTATTCGCCGTTTTGAATAAATAAGTTGAACAAAAATGTGAAGATGTGAGCACAACACACACTAAAGTTATTTGCTGCATTTTATTGTAGTGAAAATGTTAACACTTATAAATATGCTTATTGCTAAAAAGTATATATAAAGTAAATATAAAATCATTTCATCATTTATACTTGAGGCTATATACTTGAACTATTAGTAATTGTCACATTAAGTGCAGTCTTTTGAATATTGTCACAGGCTCCTGGATGTTTTTTTTAAACTCTTACTCTACCCCCTCCAGGAAAAGTGCACACCTGCTGACATAGAAAATTAACATATAGACAATATGTACTGTATTAATCATAATTATTTTGAATGTTCAGGAGGCATGGGTTAAAATGACTGGGGCGCTGCTGGTAATGTTGGGTAGTGTGTGTCTGCTTTGTGTTAGTAGGTAGATATCCTAGTCAGCTATGTTCAACATTTTACATAAACATAAGATTTTAAACATATGTTATAGGGTAAAGCAGAAACAAAAATGTGATTCAGCCGCACAAAATCCAGGTTATCTTTCAGATTTTCCTCTATTGGTTCTTGTGAGGTACTGGATAATTTTATCTGAAAAATGAAATAACTGATATTTATAGAGAGCTTTCTTCAAGACAACAACTCTTTTGAATGGTATAATTGACTTGCAAATATTACAAAACATAGAATAACGGCAACAACAAAACAAAAATTGATTGTCAAGAAGATCGTGAAGACAGCTTTTACATAACTATTGTCAATGTACATTTATGATGCACGCCGCCAAATTTCAAACAAATCATGTCATGTCAGCCAAATAATATTTGATTCAATATTCATACAAAAAAAAAAAAAGAAATGTTGTTGTTTCAAGATAAAAAAAAGTGATGTGACCTCCTCTTTACTACTTACTGAAATGTGTGTTTTCATTCAAACATACCCAAAAATGGCAACATGCTGCCATGCAGGACACTTCAGGTTCAACCATTGGGAGCAATGTGGGGACACTTCGACAGGAGGAGCATAAGCTGGACAGGAAGAGGAAGTTCTCACCTACATACTACATATTTGTTTTTCAGTCTGATACTCAGTCAACAGGAAGACAGCATGGAGCTAACAACTCTCCTCTACAGACTGTGTGAGTCTCAGGTTTTTCTTCTTATTTCTAAGATTTTTAAATCCTGTAGATCAAACCATCTGTCTAATATTTCACTTTCCTCCTCTGTTTATCCAGTGATGTTTGAATTTGTTCTGCTGGGGACCCAAGTTCAGAACAGTTATACTCAGAAAAGTGGTAAGTGAAATAGAAAATCCTCTATTTATTTTTGCATATAACCATCCAAAACCTTTTTTTAATATCTTGTTTCATGTGTCAAACAACATATTTCCCCAGCTCTGAATGTTTCTTTGGGAACACTATCATCTCTTTCTTGCTTTCAGATGCAACTTTTCTCCGTATCACTCCAGATAGACTTCAGCACTTTCAATTAGAATCCATTTCTTTTGAATGTGGGGGGATTGATGATTCAGCTCAATTGAGATGGATAAAGAGTGCTACGGACATTGATCCAGAATGTGGTACTATTAAAAGGACGCTAACAGGGTCCTCTTGCACGATTGACAGAGCCTATCCAACAGATAGCGGAGAATACTGGTGTGAGACTGAAGGAGGAGAGAGAAGCAACATTGTCAACATCACTGTCACTGGTATGTTTATTATATTTCTAAAACCACAACACACTGTATCAGTTTGGAATCAATTTGGAATTTTTCTGAGGTTTCTCAACCAAACTGTGAATTCATGACATGAACAGATTTTTTTCTACTGTGTATTTTTACAGAACTATGCAAAAATATATAGGTTATAGGAACATGTTGAAGAACTAAATTGCATTTAAAAGGTCTTGTAAGATAGTTGATTTTTGAGTCTCATTCCCAACTCGTCAAATACTGATGCTTTGGTTTTGTAGGTCAGGTCGGTCACTAACCCAAAGTGTAAGTATTTGACGGGTTGGGAATGAGACTCATAAATCAATGCAAATATACAAATACAAATATGAGTTTTAAAGGCTTTGTTGGTTAAACTTTTCTGTCTTTTGGAACATGTGTTGTCGATTAGTTTGTTTAAACATGATTGTGTTGGGTTAAACTTAAACCTAACAAAATCACTGATAAACTACGGTACAGACGTGTGTGAGTCATTGTCTGGGATGTCTTTTTCTCTGTCTGTAAAGAAGTTGCAGTTGACTGCTGACATTTTTTGTAGAAACAGCTTCTAAGGTTTGAAAATGTATCCTAAGTTAAGTAATTTGCTTATTACATGTTTTTACTGTAAAGCACCTTGCAACTTTGTTTTAGAAAGGTGCTATATAAATAGAAATATAGATTATATTATGAATAACCACTTCAGAAAAATTTCAATATTTACTTTAAATTTAGAATAGGCTATATATGATTGTTTCATTTGGCTTTTGTTGCCAGATACTTGTACAAACCCAGATTCTTGCATAGATGATGGCTGTTACTTGGTGTTAATTATACATTAAAATGTGCATATCTTGTTGAGCTCTACAGAATGAAAGTAGGTTTGAAAGCCTTCAGTGCTGCCAAGGGCACATCAAGGAACCTTTGGTTAATATCAATCATGATGCAGATGACACACTGCTATTCATGGATAATCATTTATTGTGCTTCTTTTTTACTTTCTTTGAATGTTACCACCACACCGTAATTTAAGTGTAGCCTTTATTGTTGTGTCTTTTTCAACATGTTTTCCAGCTGGTACTGTGATCTTGGACAGTCCTGTTCTTCCTAATTTGGAGGGAGAGGATGTGACTCTGCACTGCAGAAGCAAGACTCCTATCTCGAACCTCCAAGCTGACTTCTACAAAGATGATGTCTTCATGGAGAGCAGTCCGGCAGGAGAAATGACCATTTACAGTGTTTCCAAGTATGATGAAGGCCTCTACAAGTGCAGCATTCCTGGTGTTGGAGAATCACCAGGAGGCTGGTTTGCTGTCAGAGGTAAAACAACAAACAACTTTGTCATTGGTGTGTTTATGTTTTATCAAAATTAATTCCCTGAAATCCATTAGATTGTGTTATGAAATGTTATACATGAGAGAGCTGAAAGAAGAAATTAAACTGATATCAATCTTCTTGTCTCAGTCCCATTAAGTGATTAAACAAGCATATTGCACCAAATTTCAGATAATGCTACAAAACTTTTGTTTTCTAGCTCATTCTGTGATCCTGAAAAGTCCTGTCCTTCCTGTGATGGAAGGCAACAATGTGACTCTGAGCTGTATGAAGAAGAAGACTTCCCTGAACCTCACAGCTGATTTCTATAAAGATGGACTCCTCATTGGGAGCAGATCCACAGGAGAGATGATTGTTCACAATGTTTCCAAGTGTAATGAAGGACTCTACAAGTGCAGAATCTCTGGAGCTGGAGAATCACCAGAGAGCTGGTTGGCTGTCAGAGGTAAATCATTGCACTATTTAATATTAAAATAGCTAAAAATTGATTAAACAATGCATTTTTACCATGCCTGCAGTCTGAAGGCAGCGTATCTATTCATTGATCATTTTTTTCTTAGTGTTACATCAACTAATGGCTCTTTAAGAAGCATATCTCCAATTTTCCTTTACATTTGTTCCAGAGTAATGCTATGGCAGCCTTTTAAGACAGCCTGTTAGATACTATTAATGCTGCCATGCTGTTACAGCAGATATATCCTCTTGTCCTTACAGAAGAGCCAAGAGAGGCGTGGCCGTCCTTGTATGTCCTCCTCCTCTTAAGGACTGTTTTCACCATTTTGTTGGTGCCT
This sequence comes from Pagrus pagrus, assembly GCF_965226575.1. NCBI lineage: Eukaryota > Metazoa > Chordata > Actinopteri > Spariformes > Sparidae > Pagrus > Pagrus pagrus. Next base: position 2,373,762 of record NC_140204.1, on the reverse strand, counting down.
CTGCTGCTGCTGCTGGTGGGACTGCTTCACTGTGGGAAACTCAGAGTTACACACAAATAACTCAAACTTGTATACAAGTAATGATCTGATAAATGATCGATACAGTGAGTGTCTCGTAAGCTTATTTGGTCATTACGATCGACCATCATGCTTTGGGTCAAAGAGGCACTTTAAGGGCAATCTATCTTTCTATCTGTCTTAATGTTTGGTTCTAAACTTATCTGTGCTACGTGTTCAGTCTTACAGTAGCTTCGACTTTCTCACGCTCAGTAAAGTTAAAAACCACAGAGGTACTGACCGCTGCATTGACTATTTTTAAAAAGCCACGTCTGCTCTCTCGCTCTGTAAATGTTCAGCAACAAACAGTTAATGCTTTGATAGAGTTACCTGATGGTCACTTGAGTCAGCCTGTCTAAATATTCACATTAAACTATCTGCTGTGTTACTGTGTCACCTGTGTTTTTTTTAGGCTCTCCAGAAATTGCAGAACACACTGACAAGAATACAATATGATTATTATTATGAGAACATGGTAAACATTATACCTGCTATACATAACATGCCAGATGTTACTGTAGCATTGTCACAATGATAATCACAGCATGCAGACATTAGCATGGAGCTCAAAGCTCACAGCTGTGCCTTAGTGTAGCCTCAGAGGGTCTAGCATGGCTACAGACCAGTGGTTCCCAACCAAACAAAGTCCTTAATTATTTTGCCTTTTACATACTTGGGACATTCAACATTATTCACATAGTATTAATAATATTTTGGCAAAGATTTTGATTTTAGATTTACAGTTAAATCTGCATAATTTTAATGACAGAAAATTAAGAACCTAAGTGTAATATATAAGTTACACTTAACAAGATTGTTTTTTTGCTTTTTCATTTGTTGTTTTGTTTTTTTAAAAAGCTGATTTTGGGTCCTTGATGTCAAAAGTTTGAGAACCACTACCTTGAGACAACTAGTACTAGACAATCAGAGGTATACAGTAGGGTGGATCAATCCTTCCCCATCCCAAAGAAACACTCAGTAGCAGAGCTTCAGTTTCACACAGTTTAGGAAAGAACCAGGCAGTTTCTTGTTCTGTGTTCTAACATTAACCTTTTTCATAAGTGAACCTCACATTCAAGATGATTCTGGAGCTTAAATGTTGCTGCATGAGAAAATCAACTTATGTTCACTGAGATTTACAGTACAATCAGTCTATAAAGGAACAACTAACAATAGTGACATATTTTTACTCTACCTTTTTAGTATTCAAGCAACTTCAGAAAAGCACAAAATAAGAATTTTACAAAGCATCAGACAATGTACAAATATGAATCTATAAATACACAACAAATGTGTGTATATATTGTTGAAAAACAATTTTTGAAAGTTGAAAAATGGAGCAGTTTAAATTGAATCAAAAACAATTTAAAAAATATGTTTATTTGTATGTTTAAATATAAACATAAGCATAACATCTTTACTGTCAAGAAGACAAAGGAAATTGTTGTGACTCTATATTCATAACAATGGTCTCAAATTTTGAATTCTAGATGAAAACTGATGTGATGTTGTGTTCGGTGCATTACTACAATGTAGTTTCAAAAGAAGACCTGAGTTAATGTTAATACTAACTTAATGTTTGGTCATTTCAAGTTTTATAATGCTTTTTAAAAAAACAAACTAAAAAGAAAGAAACAATTATAGCAGCTTGGCTTATTATGATTCCAACCTGGTTTGTATGTGATTAAAAAGATGTGGACTATTTATAACATTTCACATTTTTTCACAAGTCTATTTGCAAAGTTAAGTGATGCACCAAAATCTTCATCTGCAAGTGACAGAGCTTTGACATTTTATCCACAGCTAATATTTTATTACAGAAACAAAGTCGGTTTTGTTTTGGTATCATACAATCAGATGACAAAGCTTCTTTACTACGGCTGTGAGACTCCTTAATTCATCCTCAGCAATCCACTTTGAAAATAATATTGTTTTAATATAGTCTGGACAACTTTGAACTGGAACCAGTGACACCAGTGAAAGAGAAACACCCCAAAACAACAACACAAACAAAATTCTGCACATTGTCTCACTTACTGCTGGAATATGTGCAAGGTCCCCATTTTTCGATTACACCTGTAAAAAAAAAGGTTGGACAAAGCTAATAAAATCTTCTTGTTTCTTAAGCAGAGTCAGGACTATCCAACTCCACAGGTACCCTGATTCTAACAAGCAACCACAGACCCAAATTCAACAGAGTCAGACCTTGTCTATTCTGCAGTCCAGAAGGTAAGACTGATGGGAATCTAGCCTCCAGCAGCATCGCCCTCTTAATTTAACTGATTTCTCTTTCTCAGGCTTCTCGAGCTGCATGTATGTCACAGCTACATGACATGCTCCTCTGTTCAAAAAGTGGTGACCATCAAAGATCAGCCAGGCAACTGTCAGTCAGTGGCTTTGGAACTCACAGGTGTGTAATCTACAAATGGGATTTTCAGAACCTGCTTAAACCAGTTTTTTATTTATTATTTTTATAAAAACACCTTTTTTATTCGCAGGTGTCATGGAGTGAAGTGATGTTTTGTAGTTATGTTTTTGTTTAGGTCATGTGATACATCCAAGCAGGTACCATTCAATCAAAATGACCTGAGATATGGCTGACATCTCAGAGAAAAGCTGAGAAATAGAACATTGAGTTTATTATATTTATACCACAAATATCCTCTTTGTGTTTTCTGTCTCACAGGCCACAGACACCTGCCTGAAGAAGAGAGGAGAGACTGCTCTGTCTGTATATTTCCTTATTAAAATTATTAGAAAACATCATCACTTTACCACAAACCTGGAATCCCTATATTTTGTTTTACATAAATAAAGCTTTTTCATCTTACAGTGTTGCATTTTTGTTTTGTGTTTTGTCTTTGACAAAACTTAAATAAATGTAGTTAGATCAGATCAGACAGAACAGTTTTAAGTAAACATCACTTACATCAACATCATTTTTATTACAGTGTCAAGAGTTAAACCACATCGCTCTATCTGATCTATCTGTTCACATGAGCGAAGACCCTGTTCATGAGAACAGACAGTCTGCTGCTCACACTGTGGTCAACCCCCACATGATAAATTTACATTGGTTTGACCTGAAGCAACTGAAATAAGTAGAAGTGAGGTCATGTATTAAATTAACAAGAGGTCATGTATAAAAAATAGCAACATGCTGCAATGCAGGACACTTCAGGTGCAACCCCTGGGAGCAATTTAGGGTTTTGTGATGTTTTGTGTCAAGAACACTTCGTGAGGAGGAGCATAAACTGGACAGGAAGAGGAAGTACTCAGCTACATACTACATAGTTGTTTTTCAGTCTGATACTCAGTCAACAGGAAGACAGCATGGACCTAACAGCTCTCCTCTACAGACTATGTGAGTCTCAGGCTTTCTTCTTCTTTTTTCTAAGTTTGAATTCCTGTAAATCAAACCATCTATGTCTGATATTTAACTTTGTTCCTGTTTTTATCCAGTGATGCTTGAATTTATTCTGCTGGGGACAAAAGTTCAGGACAGTTATACTCAGAAAAGTGGTGAGTGAAAAATATGAATTCTGAAAGATGCTGTTTAACATTTTGTTTTTTAGTATTACAGTTTCTATCTAAAGCACCAACACTGAATATAACCTTTCAAATCAGTGTTTGTATCTATGATGTAATATAGATTTCAGTTTTATTTAATGTAATGAATTAATGGCCATGTTGCAAATGCATACCAGAATATGTTTTACAAAAAATCCAAGTTTATTCTTTTCAATTCGAAGCCACACAGATTTAGATCTTGTTTAATCTGTTATAATAAGGACATAATCAAATTCCAGCTCTGATTGCTCTTTACATGCAGACACTGTCATCTTTTTCTCGGTTTCAGATGCAGTTTTTCTCCGTATTCATCCAAACAGACTGCAGTACTTTGAATATGAGCCTGTCTCATTTCATTGTGAGGGAAGTAATGGTTCAACTCAGTTAAGAGGAGTCAGGAGTTCAGAGGAAATTAATCCAGCATGTCAAAATAAGAGGACATCAACAGGGTCCGTCTGTACTCTCAGGGACATCTATGTAGCAGACAGTGGAGAATACTGGTGTGAAACTAAAGGAGGGCAGAGAAGCAACAGTGTCAACATCACTGTCACTGGTATGTTTAATGTATTACTGAAACCCCTTAATACTGTTTCTGTTTTAAATTTCTAACTACCTGAGGTCTCTCATCCTGTATGTGCAGTATGAAACTTAACTAAATTCAAAGTTCTCACATCAACCAGACTGTAAATTCATGTCATGAACAGATTTTTTATTGAATGTAACTTGTCGATAATATATATTTTAAGGCGGTGAAAGTCTACCACTATCCTGAGGGACCCATGTTTAAATGAAAGGAAAAATAATAGCAGAAATAACAATAATTGTAATAAACCATTGTCTATGCTCCAGAGTAGCCTATTCCTAAGGAGAAACTTGGAGAAACTTACTTACTCATGCGCTCAACATTAATGCTTCTTTAGTCTGCATAACCTGAGAACTCATGCAGGGTTCTTCTCAAATCTGTATTTTAAATGTTTCCACAGGGAAATCAAAAATTCTTTAATCATTATATTTTAGTGTTTAAACATGAAAAGAAATCACCAATAAACTACTGAACAGATGTATGTGAAGCTTTACCATTTTCTCTGTAAATATATTGCAGTAAGCTAGGACTGTTGACAAAAAATGTCATAGTTGTAACAAGAGTAGCAGTTATAAATCCCCAGACAATACTGTACTTGCATTACCCTACATCAAGCAGCTTTTTAGCCTCTAAATAGCTTCTATTATTACTAACACAAAATTTCAATATTTGCTTTTCGATTTAACAGTATTTAGTCTGATCTTATCTGATCTGATCTAACTTATGTAACTAGTTATATTTGGCTTTTGCTGACAGACACTTGTACATACACTTCAGAGAGTTGAGCTACCACACAGTGTTAAATCACTTGATGTTATTTGTGTGGTTGCAACTGAGTGATAATTATACAATAACATTTACAAATCCTTTAAATCACCAAATAATTTACTTGCATCACTATGCAGACGATACAGTACTATACATATGTAATTGGCAATGATTTTTGCCTTTTTTTATCATGTGAATGTAACCACCCAACCCTACTTTATTCTGTGTTAATTCTAAAAACTACAGGGTTGTGCGTAAGACATAGGAGTAACTTTTTTATTTTTAACATTTTGTCCAGCTGGCTCCGTGATCTTGGAGAGTCCTGCTCCTCCTGTGATTGAGGGAGACACTGTGTCTCTGCATTGCAGAAGCAAGACAATTATCCCTAACCTCCAAGCTTATTTCTACAAAGATGACCTCCTCATGGAGAACAGTTCTGCTGGAGAGATGGCCATTAACAGTGTTTCTAAGTCTGATGAAGGACTCTACATGTGTAGCATCCCCGGCGTTGGAGAATCACCTGGAAGCTGGCTGGATGTCAGAGGTAAAACAATGCACTGTTTCAGATCAAAAAGCAGTGCACCAAAACAACATTCCTGTCATTGGTCACTGTCATTTTATGTTTCAAAGTGTTAGAAAAAGAAAAAAAAACAAACAAACAAACAAAAAAACAGGCCGAGAGCTAAAAGAAGAGATGAAACTGATATTAATCTTCTTGTCTAAGTCCCACTAACTAATTTAACAAGTATTAAGTAACAACAAGTAAGACTATATTTCATCAAATTTCAGAAAATGCTACAAATCTCTTGTTTTCCAGCTGGTTCTGTGATCCTGGAGAGTCCTGTCCTGCCTGTAATGGAGGGCAACAATGTCACTCTGAGCTGTAGGAAGGAGAAGACTTCCTTGAACCTCACAGCTGATTTCTTTAAAGATGGCCTTGTCATTGGGACCAGCTCCACAGGAGAGATGATCATCCAAAGTGTTTCCAAGTGTAACGAGGGACTCTACAAATGCAGAATGTCTGAAGCTGGAGAATCACCAGAGAGCTGGCTGGCTGTCAGAGGTAAATCATTGCACTATTTAATATTAAAATTGCCAAAAATGTATTAAAATATACAATTTTAACATGCTTGGACCAAGAGTAGCTCATCTATTCATTGATCAGTTTTTATTGATTTTATATCTACTAATGGCTCTTTAATACTGCCATGCTGTTACAGCAGATATATTCTCTTGTCTTTGCAGCTCTTCACAGAGAGACGTGTCCCTTCTCCAATCACTTTGTCTATCTTCTCCTCCTCTTAAGGACTGTTTTCACCATTTTGATGGTTGCTCTGCTTCTGCTGCTGGTGGGACTGCTTCACTGTGGGAAACTCAAAGTTACACACAAATAACTCATACACATATATGGAAGTAACTGACTGATAAATAACCAACACATAGTATCTTGGAAGCTTGTTTGGTTATTACGATCCAACTTTTGCTTAGTAACCAAGCATCTTTTCTGACCTGGCAAATCTGGCAGGTCGGAAATATGCAATCACCAAGATTTATTACATTTCATCTTCACATGTTTTTACTTCTATGATTTTTTTACTTTGGTGTTAAGCTTCTCTGTGTTTTGTGTTCAGTCTTGCAGTGGCTGTTTGACTTTCTCACGCTCAGAAAAGGCTCATAACCACAGCGGTACTGACTGATGCATTGACTATTTTTAAAAAGCCACATGTCAGTTCTCTCAGTCAGTAAATGTTGTTCTGTGCTTTGTTTTAGACTCTTCAGATGCTGGTGATAATTTGAGCTCCTCAGACACAAACCACATGAGAAAATGTCTTTATGTTTGTAGATGAGGTATTCAGGAGACTTGGTAGAAGTGCGTGAGCCTTTGTAAATACTCACATTAAACTATCTGCTTTGTTGCTGCATCAACTGCATTTTTTTTCTTTCCAAAAATAGCAGAAAAAAATTGACAATAATATGACAATGATTATGAGTGGTGAACACAGTAAACATGATACCTGCTAGCATGTTAACATCGTCACTATGATCATGTTAGCATACAGTAGTGCCTAAGTGTAGCCAAAGCATGGCTGCAGACCGGTGGTTTTGAACCAAATGAAGTCATGATTATCTTTATGGAATTTCCTTTCCTTCACAAAAAAGGAACAATTCAGAAAGGTGACTCAGTTTTACTCCCTAGACCTTTAGTATTTGAACAATTTCAATTTTCTTCTGGTGCTCCATTTTCTAAGTTCTACATTTCTACATTACAGTGTGAAACAGAGTGAAAAAATGTGTTTTCATGTGCTGAGCCAAGTGAATTTGTGGTGCTGAGAGGACTAAAAAAATGTGTGTGAAACCCAGTGAAAAAAATATTTTTCAAGAGGAACTAAGGCTCAAGTGTTTTCATTCTGTAATACTCATTTTGACCACATCATTTTAAAATACTTAATTTACCAAAAGGCTTTCATGTCATTCATGAGATTTATGATCAGCTTCCTTTCACTAAATAGGAATGATGTAGACTTCCGCAGCTGCAGCAACTGTCTGAGTTAGTATTTTTAAATCTGTAATCTGAAAACACACAGAATCATCTTGTAACTGAAAATGAAAAAATCTGAAAAATAATTGAATGGTTTCAGTAACAAAGATCTGTCCACACAGCTAACTGCAGAACATCAAAGAATGTACAAATATCACTGTAAAAACAAAATATCTTCATTTATGTTTTGTAAAAACATACATTGAAGTTAATATTTCTCAAAGCAAATGTTGTCAACATCAGCACCTGTAATTCTAGGATTGAACTCAACCACATATTACATACAAACTTTCTCATTTCTCATCTCATTATGCAGAAAAATAGATACTTCTAAAGTGAAAAGTTGAATAACAAACAATGTAAAACATAAAATACATGAACAACATAACTACTGTAAATGTATATTTGTGTTGCAGGACATTACATTTTAATATTAATATTTAGTCCAGTAAAAAAAAGCACAAAAACGTTATGAGTTATGTTAGCTCACATTTTGAACAGTTCAATATTTGAGATTTCACAATGAATTTTTACTTCAACAATAAGAAGTGTTTTTTCAGGGATATGTTCACTGGATTGTCTGCATTTATATGCCCCGTATAAAACAACACAGTCCGGACGAACAGAGCAAAGTCTCTTAAATGCACTTCCATCGTCAAGCAGTCCATCTTCAGATCATCACATTATCACATAGTTTAATGGAAGTGCAGTTGGATTCTCTCAGCACCACGGTTGTCCTCTCTAAATCCTTATGAATCCTCCTTCAAATCTTTCCATCAACTCATGATTCCCATTGAGGTCAAGGAAAAGTGTTCAGGAAAAGACATAGAATGTAAGTTTATTGATCATTTGACCCAATCCATGGTCAGCTCTTGTTTACTGTATTACAGGATATTCACCATTTAGCAGCATTGTTGTTGTTAATGGTGACTCATGTCTCTAGAATGAGAAAGTGTTCACTCTCACAGTCAGGTGTTCAGACAGACACCAGGTCAAAGTGAAGTCAATTAAAGAAGAGAGTGGGATCAATTCAGTTTTACTTGCTGTCTGAACAACTTTAGACTCACACAGGACAATAGTTATGCTGACTTCTTGTTGTTAGGGTTATGGACAGCAGTGACACTTGAGTCTGTTCAGTCTCATAAACAGTTGTTTGTTGTCCCAGATTTGCTCCCATAGGTTGTTTGAATTCTTGGTGTCAGACAATCAATCAGTGTGATAGAAACAGAAATTGTTAAAGCATGTTTTAGATTAAAAATTAACCTTGGTCTCTAGCTCCCTCTTCAGGTCACTGCTTCCCAAGCTTCCACTCTTTTTATCCTCACCTTCTGGAGCTGCTTCTCCAAGACAAGCTGAGAGACATTTTGTTTTTATTTAGTACTTAAATTAGTGCATATAATATCCTGGTTTGCATAAAATCTAAGTTCAAATTGGACAACAAAGCTAAATTAGTTAGAATATTTTAGATCATAATAAAAAAAATAACCTTGGTCTCCAGGTCCCTCTTCAGGTCCTTGTTCAGCTTTTTCTCTTTTCGTCTTCTCCTCATTGAGCTTCTTCTCCCACTTGGAGGGAAAGGAGAGACGACTTTTCATCACTTCATTTAGTGAAACAACATCCTGGACTAAATGAAGGACTGGAGGTTGTGATTACCTTTTAATGTGCATATTGTTTGAGGTTTAAGCTCTGTTTTGGTCTGAGCACATTAATACTGTATATATATCAAGTACATAGCTTATGTAACAGTCAGTGCTTTACTTTACAAATGAAATCATCAAGTAATTAGAAAATAAGCGCACTGAAGTGAAAGAAGAATTGTCAAAAATATTTAATAAACAAAGAATGTTTAATTTGAAAATGTACAACAAAATAAGATTTGTATTGTATTTATATTATAAGTACATTCCCTGGTACACTTGTTTGTGCTACAGTGGAACTTTAGTCCAGTTTCAGTTATTTGGTGTCTCAGATTTGCCCTCATGGTTACTGATCTAAGTAAAAAATGAAAAGATGAACCTTGTTACCTCTCTTTCTGCTTCCTCTGCCTTCTGCTGCTCATCCTGGAGCTGTTTCTCCAACTGGGAGGAGGAGAGAAGACAACAAAAGAGTTGTGAGTGCAGCTCCCATCAGCTACCCAACATCAGCCATTAGACTGAAGCTAACCTCCCTTTCCCAGGTTTACTGGCATCAGGCGAGACTTTCAGCGCTGGAAAAGAGAATTTGAGGCCCTTCAGAGGCAAGGAGAACCCACCGGGTCAAGAGAAGTCAAAAAGTTCCGGCTCCTTGACAGTTTGGATGAGAAAATAATGAGAGATCTTCGATTAATGACCTATAACACAGCAGATGACATATTTCGGGTTCTGGAGAACCGGTTTGGAAGCCAAACTGCCATCGCCATCGAAATAGTTGAGGAGCTCCAGAGACTTCCAGCTGTCAGAAGTCATCAGCCCAAGAAAGTTGTTGAGCTCATTCAAGCTGTTGAGAAAGCACTTGAAGACCTGAGTGACCTTGGTGACACTGGTGCTGTAAAGAACCCTCTGGTGACAAAGTCAATAGAAAGCAAGCTTCCTGACGGATTGAAGAAAGAATGGCTTCTCTATGCAGCAGAGAGAAGCAGTGCTGATCCAGAGAGACGTTTTGACAGTCTTCTGACCTTCCTCAAGAGTCAAGAGAGGATCTATGAGCAGCTGGACCAACTGAGGGATGAAGAGCCGCCAAGGAAGGAAATCCGACCTCAGCAAAGGCAAGCCAGAACCAGAGCCTCAAACCAGTCAAGTAATCATCTCTCAGGATGCATCGTCTGTGGCGACATTAGGCATAAGAAAAAGCTGTACTTCTGCAGAAAGTTCCGCGTGCTCAAGCTCACAGAAAAGAAGGATGCATTGCAAAAACTGGGAGCCTGCTGGAAATGTCTGGAGGTCCATGATGATGAGACTCACTGCAAAACTTAATTCCTGTGCAGAAATCCTGAGTGTGAGGACAAGAGAGCCACAGACCACCACTACTATCTGTGTCCCAATGCTGAAGCATCCAGAGGCAGCACGGCCCAGAGGAGCAGCAAAGGCAGCACAGTGGGAGGTGGCAACAAGAGGAATTTCACCGAGGCCCAGGAAGAATTCTTCAGAAAGCTCTCACATGAATTAGCCCAACAATGCCTGGACGCATTCTGCAACACAGCAGCGAGCACCTCCCATGTTGCAAAGAGTCACTCAAGTCTTCTGGTAGAGAGCGGGCTAGTGGAGTGGCCTGTCATCATGATACTTTTGGAGGTAACAGCCAATGCTGGCCAGAAAATTGGGAGCCTGATTGATCTAGCTTCTGACACCAATTATATCACCCATGAGGCAGCAGGCCGGCTCAATCTCAGAAGCAAAGACATCACGCTTGTGATCCATGGTGTAGGAGGCATGAAAGTCTTCGTCAATACAAAGCGGTACCTCCTGAAAATCCATATTAACACCCCTAGAGGCACTCTCAAGTCCCACCAGCTGGTTTGCTACGGCTTGGACAGAATTGCAGATATCCAGTTCTTCCCAGACATCCCGCTCAGTGACCTGGCAAGGCCAAGAGAGATCCAGCTCCTTGTAAGTCACAAGGAGGGTCAGCTGGCTCCGCAGAAAATCCGCACAGTGGGGGACCTCGTGCTGTAGGACGGACCAATGGGAAAGACAGTTGTCGGCTCCCATCCTGGGCTGTTTGAGGAGGTCACCGCATCAGCCCCAAGAAGGACTTCGCACTTCACAAGATCTATGAGAACTGCTGCTGTGAAGTATCCAGAACACACCTGTGTAGTCCCAATTCATCCCCCACAAAACCAGCAAGCCCCAGTTGCTGCCCAACCTCAGCACCCAGTTGTGCTACTACTACATCCTACTTCCTCGACTGGTGGAAATGGGACAGCATCTGTGCTGGCTGTGTCCCGAGATGTGGGGGCTGTCGGTGTGGAAACTGTCAGCCAGGCGGCAAAGAAATAACCCTTGCTGAAGAAAGAGAGCTGGAGGTGGTAAAGAGTGGGCTCACATAAATAGCTGCGGATGACCACAGTGAGAGGCCTCAGTGGCACACCAAGTACCCGTGGGTGGAAGATCCAACCACATTACCGAGCAACAGGAGTGCAGTTGAGGCCACATTCTTGAGGACTGAGAGGCAGCTGGCCAGAGAGCCAGAGTGGAAGGCCGCCTATGCTGCTCAAGTTCACGAGATGGTCAAGCGCCAGGCCACAATGAAGTTGACCAAAGACGTCCTTCATGCTTGGACTGGCCCAGTATGGTACATCAGCCACCTTATCGCACTCAACCCACACTCCGTCACAACTCCAGTGAGACTGGTCTGGAACAGTAGTCAAACGTGCAGAGGGGTGAGTCTCAATGATCTCCTACTAAAAGGCCCAGACGTCCTCAACTCAATCCGTGCTGTGCTTCTCAAATTCCGAAGGGGAGGGTTTGCTGCTCTAGGAGACATAAAAAAAAAAAAAAAAAAACGTATAATTCAGTGTAGCTGGAAGACCAAGAAGTGCATTTGCATAGGTTCCTGTGGTGTGACTCTGAAGAGGAGGAGCTGGGTGAATATGCAGTCATGAGAGTTAACATTGGAGACAAGCCAGCAGGTTGTATCGCTCAACTCGCCATGAGAGGGACAGCTAATATCTCCCAGTTCAGCCACCTTGAGGAAGAGCGGCGAGTGCTACATGAAGACAGCTATGTCGATGACCTCTTAACCTCCCATGACAACTTGGACCAGCTTAAAGTCATCTCAGAAAATGTGGAGCAGATCCTGAAAGCAGGAGGGTTCGAGCTGAAGCCGTGGGTATTCTCTGGTCAAAGTAGGAGGGAGTCTTCTGGAAAACAGGAACAAGTGGCTACTCCAATGACTGTGATTCTGCCGAATCAGCTCAAAGGAGGAGGACAACAAAGCTCTTGGCCTCGGCAACACGCTGGAAGATGTCAAGCTTCATGTCATGGTTGGGATAAACTTGAGAACTTGGGAAAATGAGACTCGCACAAGACCTTCGACTGGAGCAGGTGAGAGCTCAGACGCCAGACCCACTGACACAACGAGAGTTACTCAGCCAAGTTTCTGGGCTGTATGACCCAATTGGTCTAACGACACCTGTAAAGCAGAAAGGGGCCATTTTGGTACAGAGAGCATTTCAGGAGGCCAAACCCAAGTGTAGCACCATCAAAGACACTTGGGACCTTGCGCTATCAGGAAAGCTCAGAGGAGATGCCATCCGCCTCTTTGAAGAATACGCTCAGCTGAGCAAGGTCAAGTTTCATAGAGCACTGACACCAGTGGGCGCACTGGCTGAACCTGATGCAATCACCTTCTCCGATGGCAGCGAGAATGCTTATGGTGCCGTCCTGTATCTGCGGTGGGCCTGTGACCAAGGGTAGGTACTCCATTCGGCCCTGAAAACCTCCTGGGTGGGGCTTGAGGTTAACCTGGCGTTGATTGGCTAAAGCTAGAGCAGGCTCTGATGCCATCAGAAAGCACCAAAACAACCGGCATTTTTAAAATCCAGCAGAAGGGGAGCATTAGCCTAGCAGACAACAAGAAAACACAAGATGTACGACAAATGGACCGACGACGAGGTGCAGGCGTCACGATCGAAACTGTCACACGATTACGTGGCAATCGAAACTCATGACATCGCCGAGGGGTCCGACTCTGCAGTGGAGACACAACCATTGAGAGGGCCGAGTGAGAGGACTGTTCCTGCAGAAGTTCCTACCCCCTCCTTTTGCCAGGAACTCCTGCAGTGGAAACACAGCTTAGTAGTCCTTTAATGTAAAATAAATACTCAATAACAAGTAAAACAAACTGTAAAACTCTGCTTAGGGTAACATTTAAAAAGACAGTCAGGGTTAGTCACAAACCTTTATGTAACTATAGGTCATGCATATTGATCTTCATGTACTGTATTACATTCATAATGGAACTGCTATGACAACTTCTGGCCCCAAGATGTCCTTGTAGAGCATGTAGAGCACCAGCAGGTGGCCTCTGACACTCCAGATCTGGTGGCTCTTTCTTCACCTGAGCTCTTGAGAGTGCAGCAGTGAATGATTTCTTCTGCATCTTTCCAACACTCTCTCTGGCAGTTGCTGATACATCCTTTGCAGACTTATTCGGCCACTCATTGGCTGGTAGACTCAGGAACTTTGGTCCTTGCTGCCATGGTGAATTTCCACCCAAGTCTCTTGGACCAGCCCCACGAGTGATAATAATCTGCGATGTTCAGTGGTCCAGGGATCCACCACCAATCCTGAAGTTGCGTGCTGCTTTGGATTTCTCCAATCCTGTTGGCGAAGAAGGTCTGGAAGCCATAGCTCTCACGTTGAATTGCACCAAGGACTGTTTGGCTGTCAACAAAGTGGTACCACTGCTTGACTTGAATTCGGCCATGTTGCTCAAAGTACTTCTTTAAACAGGCGGCGAACACTGCTCCACAAAGCTCTGCCTTGACTGCTTCCCCCTTATGGTCCAAGGGAGTCAGATTAGCTTTAGACTTCACCAGCCTCACCGTAGAACCTGGAGTAGGTACTCCGTTGGCCCCCGTAAAAGTTCCTGTAAATGGCCCTGTGGGGGAGGTTCCTGCAGTGGAGACACGCACCAACGGGGCCGGCCCCTTAAAATTACCCCGTGGAAACGTGCCTCTACTGTTTCCTCAGTAGATCTGACTGGATCTTTGACCTGAATACTTTCATCATCACTGGGAGAATTTATATTTAGCTCAGTTGCAAAATTGCTTTCTGGGATTCTTGCAGAAGTGAAGTTACAGGATGCATTGACACAGCGGTTTTATCTAAAGCATTTTACAATCAGACTTCACTCACACAACAATGGCAGCAAGCTGCCGTGCACAGCCTGGCTTAGCAATTCAGAACAATATGGGGTTTAGTGTCTTACACAAGGACTCAGCCATCCCAGGTTAAGGTAACTAAAGGATTCATGATCCAACTGCAGGGGCAGGTTCAGATCTTTCTTGAGTGAGTGTCTGTAACTGAAGGACTGACAGATCATGTTAAAGTGACTGTGACTCTCAAGCTCTTGCATCAACATCAGAAATAACTGCACAGGAAGAGGAAGTTGTCACCAACACACTTCAGTTGTATTTCAGTCTGACAGTCAGACAGTCAACAGGAAGACACCATGGAGGTCACATCGCTCTGCTTCAGACTGTGTGAGTCTCAGGTTTTCTTCTTTTCTTCTAAGTTTTAAATCCTGTAGATCAAACCATCTATGTCTGATATTTAACTTTACTTCTGTTTTATCCAGTGATGCTTGAATTTATTCTGCTGGGGACACAAGTTCAGGACAGTTATACTCAGAAAAGTGGTGAGTGAGAAATAGAAAATTCTGAAAGATACTCTTTAACATTTTGTTAGTATTATACTTTCTACCTAAAGGACCCACACTGAATATCGACCTAAACCTTTTAAATCTGTTTGTATCTAATGCTCTAATAGATATTCAAGATTTATTGAATGTAATGAATTAATGAACATGTTCCTAGCAAATACCAGAATATATTTAACAAAAAATCCAATTTATTCTGCCAAAATTCAGAGATATTGAGACTTCACTGATCTTGTTTCATCTGTATATACTAAAGACATCATAAAATTCCCGTTCTGAATATTTCTTTACAGACACTATCATCTTTTTCTTGGTTTCAGATGCAGTTGTGCTTCGTATCGCTCCAAACAGACTGCAGCACTTTGAAAACCAGCCTGTCTCTTTTCATTGTGAGGGGACTGATGATTCAATTCAACTCAGAGGGATCACGAGTGCTAAGGAATTTGATCCAGAATGTGATATTACGAGGACGTCAACAGGGTCTTCCTGCCCAATCGATAGAGTCTATTCATTAGACAGTGGAGAATACTGGTGTGAGACTGCGGGGGGAGAGAGAAGCAACAGTGTCAACATCACTGTCACTGGTATGATTGTTGTGTTTTTAAAACCAATACATACTGTAACTATATGTAACTACTACTACTACTACTACTATTTGTAATTATCTTGTAGGTATCTAATCCAGTATGTCCAGTAACATACTGGACTCTCAACTGATATATTCATTATTCTCAGACCAACCAGACCGTAAATTCATGTAATTAACATATTATTTCAAAGTGGGGTTTTTTGGTTTTTTTTCTTTACAGTCATGCAAAAATACGTAGAAAAATGTTAAAATGCTCAATCATTACTGCTTAACACAGCCTTTGGAAATATCACATGTGGTTTAAGTTCATTTCTATGCAGATGATGCACTATTTTTTCTCCATTCTGTGAATGTCACCACCTAACCCTACATGTTATGTTCAGCCTATTTTCTCGTATCTGCAAAGACTAATATTACATTTTTTTATCATGTTGTTCAGCTGGTTCTGTGATCTTGGAGAGTCCTGCTCTTCCTGTTTGGGAGGGCAGAAATGTGATTCTGCACTGTAGAAACAAGACAACCTACCTCCAGGCTTACTTCTACAAAGATGACGTCCTCATGGAGAGTAGTCCTACAGGAGAAATGACCATTCACAATGTCAACAAGTCTGTCGAAGGAATCTACAGGTGCAACATCCCTGGTGTTGGAGAATCACCTGGAAGCTGGCTGGGTGTCAAAGGTAAAACTATACTCTGTACTTTTTCAGGTCATAATTAAGCTGTAACTAAGTTTAGCAAGTCTGCAGTGTCACCAGAACGCAACTGAATGTTGATTTCTTCTTCTAATGGTTCTTTAAAAACAGAACACCAACTCATTATCACTGTCATTGGTGTGTTAATTGTTCTATCATAAATCATTGCTTGAAATTCATGAGATTATCGCCTGACTGTGTAAGAACAATAGAGAGAGCTAAAAGAAGACATGAAACTGTTATCAACCATTGTGCTAATTCCCACAACATGATTTAATGAGTGTAACAATCTAAGAACAAAGCTATCCAACCTTTGTTTTCCAGCTGGTTCTGTGACCCCTGAGAGTCCTGTCCTCCCTCAGACCAAGGGCACTCTGCACTGTAGAAACCAGAAGACTTCCTCCAACCTCCCAGCTGGTGTCCATGAAGGTGTCCTCCTCTTTGGGAGCAGCTCTGAAGGAGACGTGACCATCCACATTGTTTCCAAGTCTGATGAAGGGTTCTACAAGTGTAACATCTCTGATGTTAGAGAATCACTCGAGAGCTGGTTGGCAGACAGAGGTAAAACATTCAAATGATTAAAATTAAAATAGCTAAAATAGATAAATAGACAAAAGAGCAGAACATCAACCCAGTAGATTGTCAGCAGCCCTTAGAGACAACCTGCTAATGCTGTCATGCTCTGACAGCAGATATATCCTCTTGTCTTTGCAGCTCTTCACAGAGAGACGTGTCCCGTCTCGGATCACTCCTTCTATCTTCTCCTCCTCTTAAGGACTGTTTTCACCATTTTGTTGGTGCCTCTGCTGCTGCTGCTGGTGGGACTGCTTCACTGTGGGAAACTCAGAGTTACACTCAAATGACTCAAACTTGTATACAAGTAACGGACTGATAAATGACCAACACAGAGTCTTGGAAGCTTGTTTAGTCATTACGATCCACCATCATGCTTTGGGTCTGAGACAGTCAGAAAGATTGTTTTACATTTCATCTTCATGTCTTTTACTTTTATCATAGTTTAAGTTTGGTGTTGAGCTTCTCTGTGCTACGTGTTCAGTCTTGCAGTGGCTGTTTAACTTTCTCACGCTCAGACAAGGTTTAAAAACCACAGCGGTACTGACTGATGCATTGACTATTTTTACAAAGCTACATGTCAGTTCTCTCAGTCAGTAAATGTTCTGGGTTCTGTTTTAGAGTCACAGATGCTGGTGATAATTTGAGCTCCTCAGACACAAACCACATGAGAAAACGTCTGTATGTATGTAGACGAGGCGTTCAGGAGGCTCAGTAGAATAAATAGTTCATGGTTTGAGTAGCTTGAAGTGTCAGATGTGTCTCGAATGTATATACTGTAAGGAAATGTAAAGTCAGCCTGTCTAAATATTCACATTAAACCATCTGCTGTGTTACTGCGTCAACCGAGTTTGTGTTTTTATCTGTCAGTCCCAAAATATCAGAACAAACTGAACTAATAAACTGAAATAATGAAATAAAAATATAACAGAAAGGTGAACGCAGTGAGAGACCAGAGACTTTAGAAACGTAGATAACTTGTAATTTTTTTGAGTTGTATTTTTCAACTGTTCTTTGTAAAAGTTTCATGTTGGGCATTAATAATGGAGGTTGGTTTCTCAGTAGGAAGTACACAAAGTCATGTTTTACAAGGAAAGTCTGAATGTTTGTCTCAAAATAAGGACATAAGGATCCAAACAGGAACATAAATATTTAACATAATTCTCTCTTTCCTTCAAACTGGCATTTTACAGTCCCTGATATTTTTACAGAAGGACTTTATTAATATATTTGTTCGGAAGAGGGCTTGAATATTGTTTCTATGTTTTCTACTTTATCAACGATGATATGTTGTGGTTTCTTTCTTGTGACAAATGTACTTATTGTAAGTCACTTTGGACAAAAGTGTAAAAGCTAAATGCCCTAAATGTAAATGTACATTTTAATATATACTTTTGGTAGAGTAGCAGATTCAGTTTGTTCAATATCCACATTTAGTTCAGGAGAGAATCAGGCAACATGTTATTGTGTGAACGTTACATTCATCATGATTTCTGAATTTGATTCCTGGTGCACCATAAAATCCTCTGATGTTCACTGACATTTATGATCGTTCACTAAAAAGGAACAGCAGCCATCCTTCCACTCAATTTATTTAAATATCTTTCTTAGTATTAATAAAGTTCAGATTA
Source organism: Pagrus pagrus (assembly GCF_965226575.1). Lineage (NCBI taxonomy): Eukaryota > Metazoa > Chordata > Actinopteri > Spariformes > Sparidae > Pagrus > Pagrus pagrus. Next base: position 2,355,402 of record NC_140204.1, on the reverse strand, counting down.
TATACAGAATCATATTTGAACAGAAATGTGTAAATAAAAAAGATGTGGTCAACAACAAATCATCAAAGTCCAAATATCACTCAGAGCAAATAGAAATAAAAACACTTGGTGAAAAGATTCAACAGTTGACAGAATTGTAAACAGACAGTTAAACTGAATTACAAATGTGAAACACAATAATAAAAATATCTTTACTGTGAAGAAGATCCAGAATACACTTGCTGTTACATAACGACCTTATATACATTTGTGTTGTAAAAAAAAGTTTCATGTAAATATTCAGTTTGTTGACTTTATTTTATCCTTCATAACAACTGAATATTTTTAATATGTCACAAGAGAAACATGTAATAATGTTTGAGTCAATATTAATAACAAAGGTTACTCTGTCTTGTCTCCAGATAACAAAGTGATGTGATGTCATGTTTACTGCATTACAAGCACAACATGTGTTTTCACAGAAACATCTGAGTCCTGCTGTTCCAGATGTTTCATGTTTCAGTTTGCTGGATTTCAGCTCTGTTTCCCCTCAGAGTGAATCTTTGTGTTTATGGATGGTTCATTTCTCTGATGGCTCTAAGCTCTAAAAGAGGAGACGGTCAGAGTTCATATGGAGAAAAGAGGGAAGGTAAATAATGCTGTGACAGCGGGGCTGATTATTATCTTTCAGTCAATACGATTTTAAGTTATAGAGAATCTTTCCAGGACAGCTGATGAGGGAGACCTGCACTTTGTCTGCAGAGCTCCAGAACCTCAGGTCCTTCAACACCACGTCAGCGGGAGGATAACTGCTGACATAAGCACAGCAGCCCACCTGTAACACAGACATACAAGCTGAATTATTATTATTATTATTATTATAATTATTATTATTATTATTTCCTAAAGTTTACTTTTTTTTCCAAATGGAACAAATCAACAGTAGTGAAAGAAAGGAGAAACAAAAGGATACATTTAACAACATCAGTTGAGAAATCAAGACTCACAGTGAAAACTTCTCCAGCCTTGAGGTTGCATGGTTCCTTAAATGTGTGTTTGATGGGTTCATTGTCGTTGACCTGTATGTGTAAGGCCCAGCCTCCCAGTCGTTGGTCCTGCAGGAGGGAAATTCATTGCCAGGTGGAGGAAGAGAAAGAAAGACGAGAGAACAAATGAATGTGACCGAGTGTTAAATCTCTTGTGTTTATAAATGATTACATTTCACTCTTTATGTGAAAACGAGAACATGGATTCATGTTGGTTTGGTTTGAACACGTGAAATGTTCCTGATACACTTGGTTAACTCATCAATTGTTTATCCACACATGAACATCTTTACCTCAGTGGATGTGTTTATGAGTTGGATATATTTGTCTTGTGGGTAGACCTTAACGCCAACTGCAGGTCCTGTGGTTGAGCTCTGACTGTTCCTCTCCTGTTCCTCAGACTCTCTCTGGGGGAGACAACACACACAGATCAGTCAGTAATCAACTTATTTCAATATGTTGCTCATATCCCTGTGTGTGTGTGTGTGTGTGTGTGTGTGTCTGTGCATGTGTGAGCCTCAGTGCTTCCTCTCAGGTTTCTCCAGCCAACAAACAGACAGATGGATGTTGATCTCACAGCAGGAAGTGACGGACTGACAGAACCTGAACTGTTTCACTGCCGACTGAAACACACTTTGTTTTCAGACTGTTGTCTGTCTTATAACATCAATTCCAAAAAAGTGAGGACGCTGTGTAAAACATACAGTTGTTTTAACATTTACTCAGAAATCAGTAAAAACTAATATATTTAATGTTTCTATTGATTTTCATACATATATGCTTATTCTGAATTTTCCAAATGTTTCAGACATGTTGGGACAGGAGCGACAAAAGACTGTGAAAGTTGTGTTACGCTCCAAAGACATTCACAGGTGAACTGGCTCACTGTTAACAGGTGATGGGATCATGATTGGGTATGAAAGGAGCATCCTCAAAAGGCTCAGTCGTTCACAATAAAGGATGGAGCGAGGTTTGAAAGGCTCTTGAGGACAAAATTCAGGATTGTCAACACCTATTAATTTGGAAAGAGCAATGACCGATGCAGAAACTCCAGTTCTCAGCGGACCAAAAGTGTAACTTCATCATTAATGTTTAGTAGAATAGTAGAATAATTTTTCAAAAACGAGACTTAGACTTATAGAGTGCTGCAAAGAACTGACAGTGGTCCATTGTGTGTGTACTTATTTCTTAAGCTTGCTTGGTAAAAAAAATGAAGCCTCTGATTTTTACTGAAAAACAGGTGAGAAATCTCAGGCCGACATGTAGTAAAATTCTGCTTTATAAATTCAGATCCTCTCTGCTGCTTTGATAAATGAGTTCAGAGCTGCACAAGTTCACTGTTAATGAATCTGATGAAGACAATACATTAACAACCAGCAGAGAATATGTCTGTCTGACTGACTGACTGACTGTCTGTCTGTCTGTCTGTCTGTGTGTCTGTCTCAGCATTGATGTCAGTCACAGTCTAGTTATAAAAGGACTGAGGGATCCTTTTGTTAAAGTTATGAATAAACTACAATAATTGGCTGCAATGTTCCCTCTAAGCTGTGTGCTTGCGCAATTGTGCACTGCTCCCGCGTTCTCCGTGCACAGCAAATCTATGCAGCGCATAAAATAAAATCCAACCTGAACTGTAAATAAAATAAACACATAACAATTTATTCTGTACCATTTTGCAATGCAACTCAGTGAGTGACAGGTGACAACAAGCGGTAACTACAGTAAAACAATGACTAACACTGTCCAGCCAATGATATGATGCGGTTCACACGTATTTACTTACTCAGCCAATCAATGTCATTAACATCGCTTTATGTGTACGTGCCACTGTTTTGCAGGTTAGCTTATAGCTAACGGTGCGGCGGAGTTAAGAGAGGTAAATGCTGCTAACCCATTATTATGGTGAAACGAACGGGCAATGGCACATCCACTCATCAAGCCAAAGTACAAAAGAGATGCAGTTCTTTTAAGATGGAATGGCTGTCGGACTATGTGCGAAGAAAAGAACAAGAGGTGAAACTGGGTGAGATTTTATCTTTTTCGAGTGAGAAAGGGCTGCTCTGCAAAACATGCTGCGAAGCCAAAGTAGCAAGCGAGTTTTCGGAGGGAAAGGTGTGGACTGAATGGTAGTTGAACTACCCTTAAGCGTCACATTCAGCAGAAAAGTCATTTGAATGCTGTTGGAATTGTACGAAGACGCAAGACGGGAATGGGCATCGGTACATTATTGGAGGAGAGCGCAAAAGATCGACAGAAGAGGAACAAGCTGTCACACAAAAAGAAATCCGACCCCGAGCAAGTTAAAGTTCTCATCGACAATATTGTACTCGGCATCAAAATGAATGCATCAATGCTGTTGGTTCAACAAATCCACTATCACATGGCAAAGTATGTGAGTATACCAGAAGTAATCTAACAGAAATTACTGCTCTAATTTGATTCTTTTAATAAGATATGTCACTTGTTATGATCTCAGGTTTTTATGTGTTAATTTTATCCTTCCTTGTCTGTGTCTGTTCTGTCTGCTGGTGGGTTTCCTGCTTTAGCTGGAGTCCCAGTGTGCAGACCTGGACTCAGAAGTGGTAGCAGCTCTCTCTGTACCCTCACAGCCTCAGCCCAGAGATGGACTTCCTCTGAACAGCTGCAGACTAAAATTCAGGCAGAGAAGCTGTCTAAAGTGGACCTACTTTATTGCAGAATTTTTGATGTGATGAGGAAACCACAGTGAAGAAATTGTACTTCATCAAGACAGCTTACAAGAAAGGAGGAAGACTGGACTAGAACAGACTGGACTGGGACAGACTGGCTTCTTTCCAACTTAGGAGAAAGAGGGAGATTTATAGAGACATATTCTTTCATTAAAAATACATTAAAATAAAATATAAATCATTAACATTAAAATATTTCATCTCAAAGCTTCTCTGTGAAGTTTTAGACCTTTAGTAGCACCATGAGCTCACACAGGCTACATGCTCTACTGGACTCTGTGGGTATAGCACTGCTCTAACCAATAAAAAGGTCAAAAGATGAACCTCCTTGTTGTTGGACTCCAGGTCCTTCGTCAGGGTCTTCAGGTCGGTCTCCATCTCCTGAATCTTGCCCTGCAGCTTCTGGACTTCAATTTGTTTGTCATCAATCTGGAAGGAAAGAAAGATAAGAGTCCATTTCAGTTTGTACGTCTACGTTAAGCTGCTGCAGACAGAAAAACATTTCAGTTACTGCTCAGACTCTTATTGGCCAACTGCAACGACCAGAGCAACACAGACACTGTCCTCCCAACAACAACATGAATCCTTCAGATAGTGTCAGAGCAACACAGACACTGTCCTCCCAACAACATGAATCCTTCAGATAGTGTCACACAGCAACATGAACATTAAGTGACAAAGCATCAATAGTAACTATGATTTTCAGTTGTTTGTAACAGATTTAGAAGACACAGATGAATAATATCATCCTGCTGAGGTGCATGTGTCAGTCTAGAGGGCTCAACAGCTGTGATGTAATGATCCTTTGTCAAGGCTGCAGATTCATCACATATATCTGTGAACTGAAGCTTTTCTTACAGGGAACAGCAGCTGCAGACACACTGTGACAATCAATCCACAGTTTGTAGATCATCCACTGGTTGTACACTAGTAACTGACATTGTTGCATTCTGTTCTGGGTTTTTTGTTTTGTTTTTGTGTCATAAACAGAGACAATCATCTCAGCAGCAGAGAGACTTTACATCTGGAGACAGATGTTTTCACATGTCTGCTCTCTGTGCAACATTTAAGACTCAGTCTGAGTCAAAGCACCAAAAACTCTCTTCATGTTGCTGCATTTGAATGAAACCACCTGCTTGAGTCTCTCCACTGAGTGCAGACATGAACATACAGCCTCTACAGTCACACTGCAGTCGCTGCAACTTCCTCTGTTTGTCTCAAGACCTTTTTTACTTGAGCTGTTTGTGGAAGTGACTTGGACAGAAAAGTGAAAACAAACAAGTTTGAGGCTGAAACAAATGTTTCAAAGGAAAAGATAGAACAGAAACCTCTTTGGTTTTGGTGGCTAATTCTGTCTCTTCAGTCTCCAGCTGCTTCTTCAGTGTCTCCACTTCTTTTTTAGCTTCCTTCTTCTTCTGCTGCTGCTCCTCCTTTTTTGAACCCTGGATCATATTAAGAGACATGACTGAATGTACAATACTGTGACTCATATGGTAAAAAAAATTAGGCCTCTGATAATCTGCACAAGTTAACTGTTAATGAAACTGATGAAGAAAATACATTAACAACCAGCAGAGAGTCTGTCTGTCTGCCTGTCTGTGTGTCTGTCTGTCTGTCTGTCTGTCTGTCTCAGCACTGATCTCAGTCACAGTCTAGTTATAAAAGGCACTGAGGGATCCTTTGTAAAAGTAATGAATATATTACCATTATTGCCTGTTTGTTATTTCTATTTGAGGACACATCAGAGTGTGTTACTGTATTTAAATCATGAACACTTACCCAAAATAACCTAGAATGTTTGGCTATTGCAGCTCGTAATGTCTCCACCTGTGAGAGAAGATAAAGTGACATGAGAACATTAAAGCTGATGAATAATTATACAACATGACAGTTAATCTAAGTACAACAAGTATCTTTGTATACAGTCACTACATGGTATATAGTACATGTTACTGAGTAGAAGTAAATAAGATGATTTGAAGTGTCAGTCAGAATAAAACAGATGCAGATGAAGACATGAACCTCTGTGTTCTTGTTCTCCAGATGTTCCTTCAGTCTCTGCAGGTTCTCCTCCTTCCTCTGCTTCTCTTCATGGAGCTGCTGCAGATCAGCTTGTTTCTGTTTAAGCTGGAGGGACAGAGAGAAGGTTCAGAGACACAATGACAGACATGTTCACTTATCAACTGACTTTAAATCTGTGACAGAAAAAACAACATGTGTCTGGATTCAGCCTGCTGAGCCTCATGTGGACATTTAGTTTGTGACTGACCTGCCAGACTGCTGCAGCATTGACCTCTCTACACTATTAAAGACATAAAGATGTGACTTTAAACTGAAATCACAATCTTAAATGATGAAAGTGAAGATGAACCTCAGTCTTCTTGGTCTCCAGCTCTTTCAGGAGCTCCCCTCTGTTCTCAGCTGCCTCCCTCCTCTGCTGCTGCTGGAGAGAGATGACCAGAGACGAGACCAACACATTTTATTATGGAAGGTAAGTGATGATACCACAAAGTGACACATGCATATGTACCTCAGGATTGATTTGTGCAGCCTTTACCTTGTTTAAACCCTCCATTTGCACTATTGTGTCTGTCATGAGCGGCTCACTCTCTGTTTCGTCTTCAGGTCTGTTACGGTTAGAGCCGTTCGTCTCGTCTCCTTCATTAGTTTCATTTGACTTACAGGATAGGTTTTGTCTCCATTTCCACACAACAGAGCCAAGAATCAGAATAACCAGGATGCAAACAGCCACACTAACAGCCAAACCAACTGTGGTAGAAGAAACACTGGACAGAACCTCAAAGAAATCATCTGAAATGATAAAACACAGAATAACATGGCAGTTATAGAAAACTGGACCTCAGCTGTTTGAAACTAAAACAGTGATCACATCATTAATTTTATAATTCACTACCTTGAACATGTATGAGTGTCTCTCTGGTCTGGTTGGTGTGGTTCTGTTGGACTCTACAGGTGAAGCTGTTGCTGTGTCTCTTCTCCACAGTCACTCTGCTGCTGACAGTATAGAGGTCATCAGGACCTCTGACTGTCTCTGTAGGTCCAGCAGAGAGGAGGTTTCCCTCAGCGTCCAGCCAGAACACCTCAGGTTCTGGATACCAGCTGTTAGAGTCACAGTTTAAAATCACCCCTCCTCTGTTTCTGTCAATCCCTGACAGACTGATGACAGGTATGGATGCAGTATGTAATGCTGAGCAGGAGGAGAAGTTTAAAACAGTGATATCAGTGGAAGGAAAACATTGATGATATGCAAAACACCTTTGTGAAACTGTTAGTTTGAAAACATCTTCTTTCATTTTCCTTATGTAACTTCATACATACGTATATAACTCTGTCATATCGTCCACACCAACATCAACAGTTACTGTACATGTCAACTTACCAACAACAAGCCTAACAGAAGACTTTTTATTCATTAGCGGGATGTCACACACGTATGTTCCCTGATCAGAAAGTTGTACTTTGGACAGTTTCAGTGAAATGTTTCCTTTCTTCAGTTCATCAGGGAACAGTGATGTTCTTCCTTTGTAGGATGGATTCTTCACATTTACGAGGTCATGACCAGAACGCCTCACGTGGACAAATCTCTGGTCAAGGTCAGGTCTGGTCCACTCTATCGTCTCTGCATTAACATCCATCGCAGGTTTTAGGTGACACGGCAAAATTATGTCATCGCCAATTCCTGCCAGTATTGACCGAGGTGGACCAATTAACTGAGACTGACCTGGAAAGAAAATAGATGTGTTTATTAATTTGTATTGTAGGAGACAGTTTCCAAGAACATTTGTCTTTTAAGTAAATTAAAAGTGAAGTATCAGTCATAGCAGTTTTCCATAAATCAATAGAAAAGTGAGAGGGGGAGACAGTTTGGCTGAGACTGAATCATCAGTTCCTGCAATCGCTCATTCATTGCAATGCAGCTTTAATAAACACATGCAGGAAACCAAATAACTCCATCCATCATGGTTTCAGAATTTTTACTCAGCTTGCCTTTTGTTTCTGTAACCTACCTGTCCTGAGGCTTGTGATTGGGTCCTTTGTCATTAACCTTAATATGAACTGACCATTCAGGGCCCAGCAGACTCTGAGGAGTCTGAGACTTTGAGAAGGAGCTATATAACTTGTTGTTATACTCTTACATGTATTTAGGGAGTGTATAAAAGAGACTGTGGCAGAGAGTACGAGGAGGCTGCACTGAGAATGGCACACAGGGAAGTGTCAAAGAAACTAGGTTAAAATGTTCATCAGCATGATAGCCTCCAATCCAGTACTTCTGAGTCTACCTCCAAGACAGCTAAGCCTGCTAGCCTCCTACCTGCTACAGCTCCTCAGTCTGCTAACCGCTGGCTATATGCACTAGAATCCAACACAAGCATCCAGCCAGCTTGAAACCACAGAGGCAGCCAGTTCTTTTCCTGGCCCTGCCCTGGAAACCCTCCAGGAGGAACTGTTGCTCCCCGAGACATCTACCCAGCTCCACCTCTTCACGTCTTGTCTGCTCCCAGTTAACTGTCAGCAACCCAGATGACTGTTGCTCCTGATTACCCATTGGACCTCCAGGTAACCATCCCTGCCGAGTTCCAGCTGGAAGTCCCTGAATCACAGCACCCACAGTAGGCAGCCCCTGCCGACACCCAGCAAGATCTCCAGCTGCCCGCCTCCTGATCTGCCCAACAGCCGTCCACTTTTCCTGTGCTCCAGCGGTCTCTTGCTCCCCTGACTCCACTGGCTCCCCTGCCACCAGTCCCCAGCGGGGTTTCCCCCACATTTCAGCTAACCTGCCAGCCTCCTCAGTCTACTCAGCTACATGATCACCCTCCAGACCGTCTTTGCCCTTTTGCCCTGCCTCCCAGTTGCCCCTCAGAGATCTCCATCTCGGTCCTGCTCTGCAGCTCCTGGGCAGTCTGAATGAGAACTCTGGTTCCTCTCCTTCCCAAAATTTCAGTGCCCCCATTTTCCAGCTGTTCGGTGGTCTGCCTGATGTCTCTCTGTGCCTGACTTTTGTTTCTACAACCTACCTGCCCTGAGTTTTGCATTTGGGTCCTTTTTTAAACCTTGACACTCCCAGAGTTTTCATTTGCAACAGCAAAAACATTTTCATTACAAAGTCATTTGCCCCTGAGTGCTTCACTGAACCAATTGCATTAAATTTGCCTTCAGAGGAAAAATGTTTGAACACTGAACAGAACACTTTCCATGTAATGGTTGATTCATGGGTCATACCTCTACAAGAGTGTGTCAGGAGCAGATTTAAAACCCAAACTCTGAGGAGGGGTCTGAGCAGTGAAGGACAGGACAGTCTGTGGGTCTGGTGAGGCATCCTGCAGCTCTGAAAATGGACCAAGGATACAGCGTTTGAAAAGAAACGCTTTTGAATTGATATTTAGGTCAAATAAGTAATTCAGACATTCATGAGCAGACGTAAAGGGACAGGCCACCTATGAAGTGTTTAATCTCCGTGGAGTTGAAGAACTTGTGACACAGATTTAAATGATAACAAATGTAAATGTTGAAATCAAAGCAGCCGAGGCCGAGACGTCCTGTATCTTATATTGTTGTAGTAATGTTGTGTTTGTGTTGTGTATGAAAAAAAGGAACAGCACACACAATCCTGGCAATTTTCTCTCTATCGAACAATTAAAATACATGTGTGGACAAATATATGAAATCACACTCTTTTCACCTTTCAACATAGATGACCCATGTCCTCATATCTGAGTAGGTTGAACACAAACAGATCAACTGACCCAAAGGCTATAAATATAACTACAGTACTCTTTTATAAGATACATGTGTGGTCTAAATGCAGGGCTATGTTCGTTCTAGAAGGTGATAGTGTCTTTCAAAGTAGAAAGTTACAATATGTAGAATAAGCAAATATAAATAAAGAAGACGACGTACCTGTAGTATGATGTGTCGGTTACTTCACCTGACTGCGTGACCAAAGTCTGTAAATCATTGGCAGTTTGTGATCTTAATTCATTCTGGTTTATCAACTACAATCTGATCCACTAGATTTAATTCAAACCAGAATCAACAAATCAACAAGTAAAGCAAATTATATTTCAGATTTACGTCTGAGCACCATGGCTGAGATGATGTATTCATTAATCGATCAGTTATCTTTAAACACAGTGTTGTAATTCTGTCTGGTTTAAATAAGTTTCACTTTGAGTGTCTTTCTAACACATGACTGAACTTTGAACCTGTTGCTAGGCAACTGATGGCTTGTATAAAACCTTACAATAACCTTATAATACCTTAGCTGTAAACAGGAGGATAAGGAGCGATAACACTGTTCTTCTGATGTCTTGAGAAAACGACAGCGGTCGTGAGGTGTTAGGTCTGTTATCTTACTGTAGGGGGCAGAGCAGGTCTTCTGTGTCAGGTTCACATTGGTTGGATGCTGATTGAGGACAACAGCATACAGATCCAATTTTAAACTGTGATATTAATACTGACTGCAGAAGATCTTCACAAAAGAGTTTCTGACTGCAAGCTAAATGTTAGATTGTCTTTCAGCTTTACGTTCTGATCCATCACAGCCATTTTTACAATCACCTACTGACAAAATATGTGGCACTGCTTATTCAAAGAAATTCACCTACCAGTGCATATTGTATCTGTCCAGTGTGCACGATCATGCTAATGAGTAGACAACAAGAAACTCCTGGCAGGAGGTAAAGGTTGATGACGATCATGTCTGTGAAGATTCTCAGCCATGTCGTAGTAGAACCACAAGTACAACATCTAAGGCCAGTGGACGTCCCTTTGCAGTTCATGGTTCAAGTCCTTGACCCTACGCACAGGAGGACAGCTTGATGTTCTGAAACACCTCCATAGCGTAACCCCTCCACTCTGACACACTGTTCCGAATCCGACTCTCAACTTCCAATTACTTCTCAATAGGGTTACGGTCAGGGTCAGGGGTTCCCCAATAGCCTTTTCGGAATAGCGGGGTCTTTAGAAATAATGGGAAACCACGCCATTGTGAAGAATGAAAGTCTATCTTCGGAACAGCTGGGTTTCGGAGAGCCGGGGTGTAACCACGTCACAGGGCTGCACCACACTGCCGAATGATGAAGCCACACTGAGTTCAGCTTCTATATCAACATGAGAAATAAAGTGAACAGGAAGAGGAAGTTTCATCTGCGTTACACTTGAGCTGTAGTTCAGTCTGATGTTCAGTCAGCAGCGAGACAACATGGAGGCTGCAGCGCTCTGCTTCAGACTGTGTGAGTACTGACTCTCAGGTTTCTTGTTCCTGTGTATATACGGTGTACTGTATGCAGTAAATGAGTCTATGGGTGACATTCATTTTGTTTTCTTTGTCTATCCAGTAATGCTTGTATTCATTCTGCTGGGTGCACATGTTCAGAACAGAGGTGAGCAGAACTCAGTCGATGCTGAAGATACACATTACAAGTCACAAGGTGCAGATTGGTCTCATGCATGTTTCCTTTGTAACTTTCTTCACTGTCTTTCTGTGTCAGATGCAGCTGTTCATATCGTTTCAAACCGACTGCAGGTCTTTGAATACGAGTCCGTCTTTCTTCACTGTGAGGGTCTCGATGGCTCCACTCAGTTGAGAGGCATCAGGAACACTGCGGGGTTCATGACAGCGTGTGACGAGAAGATGTCAGTAGTGTTTTGCACTATTCAAAGAGCCTATCGAGCAGACAGCGGAGAATACTGGTGTGAGACTGAAGAAGGAGAGAGGAGCAACAGTGTGGAGATCACTGTCACTGGTATGTTTACAGCAATGAAATCCATGAGATCATCTCTGAAAATGTTAAAGACAATGTAGAGAGAGCTAGAAGAAGAAGATTAAACAAATTATATTTCATAAAATTTCAGAAAATGCTACAAAACGTTTGTTTTCCAGCTGGTTCTGTGATCCTGGAGAGTCCCGTCCGCCCTGTGACGGAGGGCAACAATGTGACGCTGAGCTGCAGAAACAAGACGACCATCTCCAACCTCACAGCTGATTTCTATAAAGAAGGCGTCAATATTGGGAGCACTTTCACAGGACAGATGATCATCCGCAGTGTTTCCAAGTCTGATGAAGGCCTCTACAAGTGTCAGATCATTGGAGGTGGAGAATCACCAGAGAGCTGGTTGGCTGTCAGAGGTAAAACATGACAAAAGTTAAAGTAGCTAAAATTAGATTAAAATGTTGTAGCATGTCTGCAGTCTTTCCATCGACTAAGTCTTTGTTCAGGACAATCAGAACAAAATAGCAACAACATAATAGATTTTCAATTTGTCTTTGCAGCTCTTCCCAGAGAGACATGTCCCTCCCTGTATGTCCTCCTCCTCTTAAGGACTGTTTTCACCATTTTGATGGTGCCTCTGCTGCTGCTGCTGGTGGGACTGCTTCACTGTGGGAAACTCAGAGTTACACTCAAATAACTCAAACTTATATACAAGTAACGGACTGATAAATAACCAACAGAGTCTTTAGTCATTACGATCCACCATCATGCTTTGGGTCTGAGACAGTCAGAAAGATTGTTTTACATTTCATCTTCATGTCTTTTACTTTTATCATAGTTTAAGTTTGGTGTTGAGCTTCTCTGTGCTACGTGTTCAGTCTTGCAGTGGCTGTTTGACTTTCTCACGCTCAGACAAGGTTTAAAATCCACAGCGGTACTGACTGATGCATTGACTATTTTTACAAAGCCACATGTCAGTTCTCTCAGTCAGTAAATGTTGTTCTGGGTTCTGTTTTAGAGTCACAGATGCTGGTGATAATTTGAGCTCCTCAGACACAAACCATATGAGAAAACGTCTGCATGTATGTAGACGAGGCTTCAGGAGGCTCAGTGGACACAACAAATAGTTCATGGTTTGAGTAGCTTGAAGTGTCAGATGTGTCTCGAATGTATATAAGGAAATGTAAAGTCAGTCTGTCTAAATATTCACATTAAACCATCTGCTGTGTTACTGCGTCAACCGAGTTTGTGTTTTTATCTGTCAGTCCCAAAATATCAGAACAAACTGAACTAATAAACTGAAATAATGAAATTAGAATATAACAGAAAGCTGAACGTAGTGAGAGACCAGAGACTTTAGAGACGTAGAGAACTTTGTAATTATCTTGAGTTGTATTTTTCAACTGTTTTCTTTGTAAAAGTTCAGTTTCAGAATTAAATGTTGGGCAGTAATAATGGAGGTTGGTTTCTCAGTAGGAAGTACACAAGGTCATGTTTTACAAAGAAAGTCAGCAAACTTCCAATAACAGTTCTGCTAAGTTATCATGAAGTCAGTGAATGTTTGTCTCAAAATAAGGACATAAGGATCCAAACAGGAACATAAATATTAAACATAATTCTCTCTTTCCTTCAAACTGGCATTTTACAGTCCCTGATATTTTTACAGAAGGACTTTATTAATATATAACTCTGGTAGAGTAGCACAGCTTCAGTTTGTTCAATATCCACATATAGTTCAGGAGAGAATCAGGCAACATGTTATTGTGTGAACGTTACATTCATCAGATGTTCATTGACATTTATGATCGTTCACTAAAAAGGAACAGCAGCCATCCTTCCGCTCAATTTATTTAAATATCTTTATTAGTATTAATAAAGTTCAGATTATACACAGAATCATATTTGTTTTGTTTGAACAGAAAATGTGTGAATAAAAAAGATGTGGTGGTCAACAAATCATCAAGGAACAATATCACTCAGAGCAAATAGAAAACAAAAACACGGTGAAAAGATTCAACAGTTGACAGAATTGTAAACAGAAAGTTAAAACTGAATTACAAATGTTAACACAATAATAAAAATATCTTTACTGTGAAGAAGATCCAGAATACACTTGCTGTTACATAACGACCTTATATACATTTGTGTTGTAAAATAAAGTTTAATGTAAATATTCAGTTTGTTGACTTTATTTTATCCTTTAAAACAACTGAATATTTTTAATATGTCACAAGAGAAACATGTAATAATGTTTGATTCAATATTAATAACAAAGGTCACTCTGTCTTGTCTCCAGATAACAAAGTGATGTGATGTCATGTTTACTGCATTACAAGCACAACATGTGTTTTCACAGGAACATCTGAGTCCTGCTGTTCCAGGTGTTTCATGTCTTCAGTTTGCTGGATTTCAGCTCTGTTTCCCCTCAGAGTGAATCTTTGTGTTTATGGATGGTTCATTTCTCTGATGGCTCTAACCTCTAAAAGAGGAGACGGTCAGAGTTCATATGGAGAAAAGAGGGAAGCTAAATAATGCTGTGACAGCGGGGCTAATTATTATCTCTCAGTTAATACGATATCTTTCCAGGATAGGTGATGGTCCTCCAACACCAGGTGAGCGGGAGGATTACTCTTGCTATAACTATGGTAACCCACCTGTGACACAAACATACAAACTGAATCATTATTATTATTATTATTATTATTATTTCCTTAAGTTTACTTTTATTTCAAATGGAACACATCAACAGTAGTGAAATAAAAGAGAAACAAAAGGATACATTTCACAACATTTATCGAGAAATCAAAACTCATGGTGAAAACTTTTCCAGCCTTGAGGTTGAATGAGCCCTCAAATGTGATGTGATGTCATACACATAAATAATCTTCAGATAAAATAAAGTAGTGATGATGAGACTGAACAAAAGATACATGATGAGGGATCTTTTCTCTTGTTAAAGTATGTGAGTCAAAATACAGAAGAAGACATGACAGAAAGGTACTGCATGGTCTGATCTGATGTTCCGTCTTGGTCTGCAGCTTCTGTTGCTCCTCTGTGAGCTTCTTGACATCAACTAGTTTATCAGGTGGATCAATGACCAGCAGAGCATCTTACAGCTGTTAGTCTCCAGCAGTCTGTCTCTTTAACAGCTAAATGCTCCACTTTGTTAGTCTCTAACTGTGTCTGTCTGCTGTTTGCTGCTGAGCAGGTGGTGTACAGTGGCTCTTTATTCATGTTTCTATGTGTATAATGTGTAAAATTGAACTTATGGTTAGGTATAGTACTCAGAATGGCAATAGTAATTATGATTTTCAGTTCTTTGTAACAGTTTTAGAAGACACAAATAAATAATATCATCCTGCTGAGGTGCATGTGTCAATCTAGAGGTCTCAACAGTTGTGATGTAATGATCCTGTGGCACTCCTCAAGTCAAAGGCTGCAGATTCATTGTTCGGTTACGGGTGTAACCTTTGTTCTCTGAGCGAAGAGACTATCTCTCCACCCATTACATATTACATATGTATGGGGAATCGACCTACTGGATCGTGCAACGTGGATACTCTTTAAGACGCACTGGTTGTACCGGCCACGCCCTTGATAAGTGTTGTTTAAAACACCTGTGCTGCCGTGGGACTAGTGCTTCATACTGATCGACACACGCCTCCGAGCGGCCCTTTGTTGGAGAGATAGTCTCTTCACTCAGAGAACAAAGGTTGCACCCCTAACCGAGCGTTCTCTATCGTATCGAGACTATCTCTCCACCCATTACATATGTATGGGGAACCTCTGTAAGACACCCTGTGAGGAGGCCGTCCGGACCAAGCACAAGTGCAGATAGATAGATAGATAGATAGATAAATGAACTATTTACACTATTTAGACACCCCCCCGCTGATGGCGCTGCCAGATGCAAATGCTCCCTGCCATAAGCCCAGTGGCAAGACGCCAACCTGGGCCTACCAGCCCCGCAAGACGCAAGGGTGTAGTGGAGGGGAATAAACCTCAGATACCTGCCAGACGCAAGTCTGCCTGAGTTGAAGAAAAGATAGATTGGGCCCCTTGGGCCTCAGTGTTGGGGGCAAGAGTAACAAAAACACAAAAATAAGGCTCCCTTTCAGGGCTGCATTGCGGCTAGCACCTGCTCTCCAAAGGATGGGCTTGCTGCTATGTTAAGTATATTATTTTGCAAAGGTTCAGGGCGTTGACCAGGTGGCTGCTTTGCAGATCTCCTGTAGCGAAGCACCTCGCCATAATGCCCATGAGGTTGCCATGCCCCTTGTTGAGTGAGCACGGAGTTGACCTGTCTGTTTCTGTGTCGGATGGCGTCTACAACCCATCTGGACAGTCTTGACTTTGACAGCGGTTCGTCCAAGCGCTCTGCCTTGAAGCAGGCAAAAAGCTGGTTCGGCTCGAACGGGGCATGCTGGAGTGCCCCCAGCACTCTTTCTAAGTCCCATGGGGGCACCCTTGGCGCCTGAGGTCGCACTGTTTGTCGCTGGGCACCCTTAAAGAATTGTGAAATGAGGGCACAGCAGCGTCTCGACAGACTACAGTTCCCCACTCGTGAAGCCTTAATCATGGCTACCATGCCTCTGAGGGTGGCAACAGATTTACCCTGGCTCAGCTGCTCTTGCAGGAACTGCAGGATATGCAGTGATGTGGAAACGAGGGGGTCCACGTGATGGACTTCGCACCAAGAGGTGAACTTGCCACAACAGAAGGCATATGCCGCACAGGTATAAGGTGCCCTTGCCAACTCCAATGTTTGGATGACTGGCTCTGGCAAGCCTAGGGCCCTGAATTCTGCCCTTTCAGGCCCTGCGGGAAGGAGTGAAACAAGGTGCCTCATGCCTGTAGCAACAGGTCTCTCCAAATAGGGAGCTCCCAGGGAGTTCTGTTCAAGAATGGTGCGATTTCTGAGAACCATAGGATGTGGGGCCAATTTGGGGCCACCAAGATCACTGCTGCATCCCCTAGCCGGATCCTCCATAAGAGAGGGTGGAGAAGGCTGAACGGGGGAAAGGCATGCAGCAGGCCTTGAGGCCACTGGTGAGCCAGAGCGTCCGTACCGAGTGGTGGGTTGTCCCTCCCCAGGGAGTAGAACATTGGACAGTGAGCTGTCTCCCTGGAGGCAAACAGATCGGCTACTGCTGTCCCAAAGCGGTGCCAGATCTGTGCAACAACCTCCGGATGGAGCCTTCATTCTCCTGGCTGAGGGCCTCCCCTGGACAACAAGTCTGCTGCGGTGTTCAGAGGGCCCGGCAGGTATGTGGCTCTTAGAGAAAGGAACCTTGGGTATGCCCGTGTCCATAATTTGTGGGCCAGCTGCCCTAAGTGGGGAGAGCCCAGCCCCCCCTGCCTGTTGACATAGGCTGCTGCCACTGTGCTGTTGGTCCTGACTAATACATGGCAGCCCTGCAGGCATGGGAGGAATTGTAGGAGCGCAAGGTGAATTGCCTGGCCCTGTGTTGAGGTGAAAGTGGCAGTCATGCCGAGAAACTGGGTGACCTGTGATGGTTCTAGGTCGCTCTTTCTTTCATTTATCTGCAGCCCCAATTTCTTGATGTGCCGCAGCAACCTGGATATGTGGTTGCGGCACATCTGTTGTGTCTCGGCACATACCAACCAAACATCCAAATAGTTGAGGAGCCTGAGGCCTCGCTGACGCAGGGGTCCGAGGACTGCGTCCATGCACCTTGTGCGAGGTGCAAGAGAAATTCCGAAAGGGAGGACCATGAACTCGTATGTTCTGTCCCCAGATTGGAACTGAAGGAAGCGCCAATGCCGTCTCCAAATTGGTATTTGAAAATACTCAGACTCAGACGACTTTATTAATCCCTTTGGAAGGTTCCCTCAGGGAAATTAAAGCTCCATGTCACTCACAGCACTGTTAAACACACAGTAGGAAAGTATACATACACATAAAATGTAAACATAAATAAATATAAAAAACACTGTAAGAATAAGTTAAATATATTATATACACACACTTGTATATATACTGACACATATTAAATGGGAGTGTCTTAGTTTCTTGTGTGATGTGTGCCAACCCGACCCAGAGACAGATGTGAGCAGGTATGATCATCTGTTTTGAGAGTTACTGGTCAGAAGGTTGATATTGTTCTTTGGACATATGAGTCAGCTTTAAAGGATGATTAATGATGTAGAGCCTTTTTATCTAAAGACATGTTTCAGTGACTAATTCATCAGTAAACATGAATATCTGTGATGGTGGCTGAGCTGCAGCAGAGGGCAGAATAGAGCCTCTTTCTCACGAGAGTGTTCATGAGCCAATGAGGAAATGAGTTAGTGTAAGAAATACAATTATTTAGAGAGATAAAGTTATTTAGAGAGATAAAATAAATGACTTATAATTTCATGTTTAGGAACGTCTTAACATCTGGACAGAGACAATAGGCTACATGAATAAGATAAAAAGTTTTGAGAGGAGGTTGACCCAGAATCAGAGCTGTAAGATCAGATCTGAACACAGACCAGCTAACCATCGTCTGAACACCAGAGACGAGCTGCAGAGGGAGGGTTTAGGTTTGGAGGAGGGTCTCACACATTTCACTTGAGCTGCACCTCAGTCAGACTTTCAATAGGAAGACACAAGGACGAAATTTTGATTTCAGAGGTGGGGGGGACACAAGTTCTTCTAGTTTTCTATTGCTACTTTTAAGTTTACTGTTCACTTTTTTGGTTTGAATGGTTGTAAAGCATGTAGCAAAACATTTTCACCCAATTCTGTGTTTCACCTTGTTAGTCAACTTCACTCCAACTCAGTACCACCAATTTTACACTTATTTTTGGAATATATGGTAAACAGACCTCATTTCTGCTCTTCCATCTTGTGCTCCTTTACTGCCTGAGCATCTACTGACCCCTGGCTGCTGCTGACCCAGCTAAGATAAACATTACAAAAGGTGGAATATCTATGAGCAACTTATAATTTAATTAATTACAATAATGACAACAAATATTGCCAAATAAACTAGTTTATGTCACTCCTACTGTGAGTTCCGGACCCAGCTCGTGAACTCTCTGCTTAGTCGCTACTATTTCTTACCAATAAAATAATACATTTACACATTTACACAGACTTTTTAGTACACCGGCCTCAATATAAAACTGTACCTGGCCAGTTTGCTTCTTTCATCTGACAAAATATAAGATGCATGGTGTTTGAACTTTGAAAGCTCTGATACAGATTATCATCACCCTCACATTTGTCACAATGCTTAATCTCATGACTAACATATGTTTATTCTTTCAACCTCACCTGTGAGCCTCCAGCCTCTCCTCCTCTACCTCCTCCAGCTTCTCCTCCTCCATCTCCTCCAGCCTCTCCTGCTCTCCCTCCTCCAGCCTCTTCTCCTCCATCTCCTCCAGCCTCTTCTCCTCCATCTCCTCCAGCCTCTCCTCCTCTACCTCCTCCAGCCTCTCCTCCTCCAGCCTCTCCTCCTCTACCTCCTCCAGCCTCTCCTCCTCCAGCCTCTCCTGCTCTACCTCCTCCAGCCTCTCCTCCTCCATCTCCTCCAGCCTTTCCTCCTCTACCTCCTCCAGCCTCTCCTCCTACATCTCCTCCAGCCTCTCCTGCTCTCCCTCCTCCAGCCTCTCCTGCTCTACCTCCTCCAGCCTCTCCTCCTCCATCTCCTCCAGCCTTTCCTCCTCTACCTCCTCCAGCCTCTCCTCCTACATCTCCTCCAGCCTCTCCTGCTCTCCCTCCTCCAGCCTCTTCTCCTCCATCTCCTCCAGCCTCTCCTCCTCTCCCTCCTCCAGCCTCTTCTCCTCCATCTCCTCCAGCCTCTCCTCCTGTATCTCCTTCTGCATCTCTACTATCCGTCACCTGACAAAAATATATTGATACATGACATGAACAGTGGGACAATTTGGGGTGCAACAATCATCAATTTTGATGATACGGCTATAGAGGAAAAAGCTTAGTTTCACAATTATCATGAGTTTGGATATAAAATCACATTTGTAATCCGAGGTTTTATTGTATTTTTCCCTAAATCATTCATTGTTGGTGTTTTTTAAACAGTTGCTGCCTTTCAACATAAAAATAATACATGAAAATAAGTGTATCTCTTCGGCATTAAATAGAAGCTTTTTTAAAATCTTTGCATCGTTGGGGCTCTACAGTTATAATAATAATAATAATAATAATAATAATAATAATAACAACAATAATAAAAATACATTTGATTTATCAGCACTTTCAATACAACTCAAAGACACTTTACAAGATTATTGAGAGCTTTGTAATTGATGAGGAGGATCTTGAAGTGGATATGCTGCTTTATTGGGAGCCAGTTGCAGGATGGGTGTAAGGCATTTCTTTGAGTAACTTACACTTTGACTTCTAAAGAAATCTCTTATGTCCACTTTTCTTTTTTTAGACATCCTGGCTGCGCCTAATTACCAAACACACATACGCACGCACGCACACACGCACACACACACGCACGCACGCACATGGACACCGATTCAAACGTTAATGTAAATGAAACCTCTGATATTACAATCCTTCTAGCTGACGTGACCCAGGCAGAACAAACGCCCAATTTACCGTGGCAGATTAATAAGGACTCCTGGGGGGTATTCCAGAAAGCGGGTTTTGTGAAAACTCTGAGTTTGTTAACCCTGAGATGAGAGAAACTCTGAGTTTTCAGTTCCAGAAAGAGAGATAACTTAAACTCTGGGTCTGTTACCGCGGTAACTGACTCTGTGAACATAACCTGCTCACTGGCAGGTTCACCTGAAGAAACCCTGAGTCTGACGGAGCTGTCTGACAGCGGCTGTCCTTTCCTTCAGTCCGATCATGTTGAAGCAGAAATAATTCACACAGTTTTACACCAGGAGGAGAATTTAGATTAATTTAGATGAGCTCTCGCTCCCTGACGAGGACTGAACCGAACAGTAGACCGCTCCTCATCAGTCCGTCATTTATATTCTCCGGCCGCACAGCGAATATCAGGCTACACGTCATCGCTGACGTGCTCTCAGGTCTGAACCATCCTCTGCGTTTTTTTTGTTTTGTTTTTTTTTGTTTTGTTTTTTTAATCACTTCGCAGGTTAATCAATCACCTTCAGCAGCAAGAAGGAGGAGGAGCCACCGTGAGACTGTTTTTATAGGTAGGCTATTTCATTTTCAGCCGATTTAAATGAAATAAAATAGCCTAAAATAAAACATTGAACAACATTCAACCACTTCCCCAAAGGCTAATATGAAAGAAACTGATGTTAAATTCCAAATGAAAAGACGACCGCATCTAAAACTCTGTCAGTGATTTTACGGCCGCAGCCGTGTTGCTTTTTTTTTTTTTTTTTTCCCAGAAAATGTCTGCTTCCTGTTTTCTCCCCTGTTGCCATGGTGAATCACAGTATCGGAGCTCCATTGATGATGGCTTTTTACTAGTCGTCAGGCACGAGCTCAACTCAGAGTTAACATACTCAGAGTCGACTTACCTGACTCAGATCAGCTGTTCTGGAACTGAAAACTCAGAGTTTCACTTCACAGGGTGAGTCAACTCGGAGTTCAGGGATAGACTCAGAGTTTGTTGAACCTCCTTTCTGGAATACCCCCCTGGGCAACTAGCAGACCGGTGTGCAAGCAAGATGGAGTGACAGCGGGGCCGGCCAATCACACAAGAAACGGCTGAGCCAATCGAGGAGCTTGTGGGCGGTCTAAACTCAGGGAAAACAGGCTTCAGCTTGAGCGGCCGTTTTCCGCTTGGTCCTAGTGCTTGTCGAGTCTCTGTTTACTATAGCGTAACATTGTTTTTGGACGGTAAAAACTGCAGGGAACCACAACGGCCTTTTGAAAAAGTGCAGGGGACATGTCCCCTGTGTCCCCCCCCAAATTACGTCCGTGATGACTGCTAATCTGAACTGTCTGGGGTCTGCTTATGTACTGCAGATTGTTATATTTTAAGTTTCATGGGTGAGATCGTATTAAATACTGAGCTGAAGTCAACAAACAGCATTCTGATGTAGTTCTTATTTTCAAAGCGTGTGAAGATGCATGGAGGGCAATGGATAAGTCATCCTCTGTGGAGCTGTTGGTTCTGAATGCACACCAATAATAACATCACAACTAGTATTTTTCTTCTCTAGAAAGTGAATCAGGAAGGGGAGGGATTAAGAAAATGTTCCAGTCTGATGTTCAGTCAGCAGCAAGACAACATGGAGGCTACAGCTCTCTGCACCCGACTGTGTGAGTACAGACAAATTAAATTATGTAGTTCTCAATCACATTTTAGACATCAGTATATGAATTAACAAATTGTTTAATATTAAATATATTTGAGCAGAAGACATTACTTGTAGACTAATGTGATTTACTTTGTGATTTTTGTTGTTTCTGGCATAAAAAAGGCAGAGCATGATTCATTTTTAATGTCCTTTAGACTAAAAGACAAATTATTTCTTGCAAGATAAAGAGGTGGTTACATTTGTATTTTGTCACATCTGCTGTCCCTTTGTGTGAAATTAATTAAATTACCAAACTGCATTCGTGGCATACAGAATGAATGTCAGCAAACTCATAAGAGTTGTGTTACATCTGAGCTCAACAAAAATCAGCTCACTAATTCTAGGCACAAAGTCCATTTTTTTTTTTTTTTTTTTTGAGAATCCTTTTATGGACTATTTTATTTTATAATTTAATGATAAAACTACTGAGTTCAAGTTTCACAAAAGCTCAAAGTGTAGCTGAATGTGACATTATGTTACTTTTCATAAAGATCAAGTCATAGAAGTGAAAATGTCAGGCATCACAGCACCACGATGACAGACACATGATTGTTCCTCTGATTGTTATGTAAATGTTTTATTTAACAGACAAAATAGTTATGAAATCATTAAACTCTGATATGTTTCTCTCTAGTGATCACTGTGTTTCTGCTGCTTGCTGCACAAGTTCAGAACTGTTCCTATGCTCAAAAACTGGGTACGTATTATTCAAATAATTTCTGCATTTCCTTACTGTTGTAAGCCTGATATTTCCACAAGGTTACACCATTATTTATTTTTAGGTAAATGCACGACCGTTATTGCCTGTTACATCTTTACAAGGCAGGAGTGTATCAGTTAGATCTGCTTTTAAACTGCAATCAGTGACTTTGTTTAGTGTGTGCTTCATGTTTTTCAAATAACAGGTTTGGGTAAATACCTCTTTATCTTCCATTTTCTTTATGTCTCTGTCGCAGATGCAGCTTTCCCTCGTATTGAACCAAACAGACTGCAGTTCTTTGAATATAGGCCAAGCTCTGTAAAGTGTGAACATTTGGACTGCTCACCTGAATGTAGAGTGATGAGGAAGCTGAAGGAGGATTCAACAAATACAACTCAACTACTGGAAACATCAACAGGATCCATCACCGTTAAACTTCACTCTACATCAGACAGTGGAGAATACTGGTGTGGAAATGAAGAGGGGGAAAGAAGCAACAGCGTCAACATCACAGTCACTGGTATTATTAACTAGGCTACTAACTAAAGAGAAAGAGACTGATCATGAGTGCCTATACATGCATCCTAATTTTGCAATGGGTTCTTTTCTCAACAATGCAAAACTTCAGGGTATTTTTTACTAGCTTTACCTAACTCTCTTTTTCTTTTTTATTCTAATAGATGATGAACAATGTGTAAGCCTTAGAATCTATTTAAATAAACAGCAATCACAGTTGTTCTTCTCTGCAACACACCGTCACACTGAGGCAAACTTTTAAAATGAAAATTCATAGATAACAGTAAACAATTGCATATCAAAATCATGTTTTCATGTCGGTTAGATGGTGATGTGATCCTGGAGAGTCCTGCTCTGCCTGTGACTGAGGGAGACAACTTGAGTCTGTACTGCAGAAGGAAGACCTCCAACCCTTTCGCTGACTTCTACAAAGATGGTTGCTTCATTGCAACTGAATATACAGGAACGTTCACCATCAACAGTGTCTCTAAATCTGATGAAGGACTCTACAAGTGTAGTATCTCTGGAGTTGGAGAATCAGCAGAGAGCTGGCTGGCTGTCGGAGGTGAGATCACCTGTTTTCAAACAAAACTAATTATCTGTCAAAAGAACAAGCTTTTAGTTTTCAGAAGTTGAAAATGGCAAAAGTCAAGATGTTGTGTAATTAATATTAATATTTGTCTCAACTGCATATAAAATATAGTGTGAAAGTAACGACAATTACAAGAAGACACAGAACTGAAAAAATAAAGATGCTATTCTAACATTAAGGCACTATGACTGACTTCTCATCCAGCACTGTGATGAGGTGGATATTTCTGGTGTTGGTTTTATGTCTTTATACTTACGTCTGCAAGGCCCGGAGCCACGAGGATGGTGGTAGTATAGTGTATGTCATATATTACTCACTGTTTAAAAGTCCACACCATTTTGTCTCGTGTTGCAGCACATATTACTTTACCACCTGAAGAGATTCAAGAGACTTCAGAGACTCCTTCAACCATCGAGTCCCCTCAGGTCCCGATCCTTCTACCAGTGGTTTTCACCATTTCATCTGTGGCTGTGCTGTTGTTGTTGGTGGGAATACTTCACTGCCTGAAACACAAAGGCAAAGATCAGTTTTACTATGTATTAAACCAGAGCATGGTTAAAATAATCTATGTGATACAGTTCTGTACCAGTTCAGCCACAGTGGTTGGGCCTTCTCATTTATTGACTCAGAAATAAATCAAATCATGCAACAGTCTGCACCAAGTTAGACACCAGTGTGTTGCTATTCACCCCAAGGCTAAAAAATATGCTAAATCCTTGAGCTACTGACATATACATTATTGTATTGACACTATTATTTTTCATTTTTTGTTCTATAGTGGGCTGCTTTTCTTCAGACACAACACCAGGAAGAGATTCAGGTGGGTCAGCCATTATGTCCATAACAAAATCTTTGCTCAGGACAAATAAAGTTATCTTGAATCCTGAGTCTGTATAACATTTAATGTTATAGTTCAATATATATACATTTACAGTACCTACTGTAAGTATGTTGACAACAACAAACGATCTACCAAAAATGAAAATTGCTATCTTTATAAATCAACTTCAACAGGAAAATAGAAATAGAAATAAGAAAAACTGTCTCAAACAATCCATTAGCAATATGCTTCTGTCTGCATTTTACTTTATCTAATGCTCATGCTTAACAGACACTTGGATAATTATGGTTTGGTTTTATTTATGTTTCAGGCTCTGGGGAGGCGGGTGTTGCTGATCCAAACACAGCTACATATGCTGTTGTTACAAAACACCGTAAGAAAAGAGGTACAATTATTTGCACACATTATTTTATACTACTATACTACTGTGTTTACTTTATTTTGAGCACTGGGGTGGCAAATTGGTGAGGCAACAACTTTGAATTTTAACATTACATTTTAGTAAAAACACACAATAGTGTCTTTATTGCAGTAAAACAAATTTAAAATGCAGTTTTATTTTAAGTGCCTGCTGCTGTTTAGAACTGTAGTTGCGTTTGACATTAGGAATATTTTTTGTGTTGTGTGCATAAAAAATGTAAAAACAAATGCACAACTGATGATTATGAAATCACTCCAACTGGTCCTGTTTCATTATGTTGTGCAGCTGATCATTTGAACTGCTCTTTGAGTTTTTAGACACAAACAACATAAGAAAAACACACACACATAAAAAAGTACTCCCTCACTAGGCTTTGGAAATATTTCTTAAAACCTCTATAATTAAGCCAATATGGGTGTGATATAAGATAAACTTAAGCTATTTGTGAGACACTCTACATATTATTCGACTCTACCTCTGGTGGATTGACGGAGGTGTAAATATTTAGGACATTTGCTCAAGAATTTGATATGAGAACATAAATAGCCATAAATAAACAGAAATATAAAGATGGGGATCATCAGCAAACAGATTGAATATGTATATTTAAGTGATTAAATGGAAGTATGATCTGTCATGTTGACAGAACCAAAAGTATTGTATATTTCAATACATTCGTAAATGACCAGAGCTATAATTGAACTCAAACTGTATGGGCCAGAGAATTGAGCCCTGTGGCACCCCACATGTCGGACATGCATGGGACAAAGTTGAATGACAATAAAACATGTTTATCTTACAGAGCTAACTTTTAGATTTTTGTTCTCACCTTTGTTTCTAAAGCAGAACCCGGAGGATCCAGCAGCTCAGCCAGGCAAACATCTTCAGCAGGCGCCAAATCTTATTTAACAGACAACGATGTTGTCTATTCTACAGTCCAGATAAGGTGAGTGTAATACAGGGATTGAGGGTAAAAGTCTGATGATGTGACTGGTATTATTTTCCAGACAAGAGGAGCAATTTCAACAGTAAAAAACATTGTCAAAATTACAGAACAATAATACTGGTACATTTTGACCTTTGACAGCTTTAAAGATGATATTACCAACATTAACAAGTTCTTAATTGAAGGCATGTTTAATTTAAAGGTCCAGTGGGTAGGATTTGTGGCGTCTAGCAGTGTGGTTGCTGTCTGCCCTTAGATCCAACTCACTGGACCTTTGGTTAATGAATGAATAAGACAAGTGGGGTTGAAAATGGTAAAGCTGGTAAAGAAAGTGGAACATCCAGATACTCTGGGAGGAGTCTTGTAAAAATAAAAATGTAATTGCTTGATTGTATTCGAAAACTAATGAGAGTCTTGTTTGTCTTATAGGTCGCCGAGAGCAGAAACTTGGGCCTAGAGAGGAGCTTAAAGCTGTGCTGTTGTACATGGATATGAGGAGGGAGTAATACCGTATATTTTACAGTAAACTAGTGGATCTTTGATGACCTGGCTTTCTGTGGCAAATGCACTGCAGTTTGCATATAACTTGAGGTTCAACAAACAGAGACGTGACTTTAATCATTAATATCAACCCTTCATCTGTGGGCTTCAGCCAACATGCTGCATTGCTGTCTATCTTTAGGAGTGAGTGGTTTCTCAGACTGTGACAGTTAAACCACATTGTTCCAGACATCTGTTCATATGACGCTTTTTATAAGAACAGAGCTGCTGCATCTTTAAATACACTCGCTGTGGTCGACTACCAACATGACACTGTTAGAGCAGTTTGACCTGAGGCAGACACATATAAATGTACACCTGCTGCGTTCATGCTATCTTAAAGTTGTGGCAGTTACCACTTTCAGTTTTTTTAATAGCATTCAGGTCCCTGAATTTGTTTGTTACCTTTTAACCTCATGTAACCTCGTCTCTCTGACCGCTCCTCCCAACCTGATGGATGCTTATTTCTATTAAGAAAGGGACTTGATTATACTATATGGGCTCATATATATAATTCCAAAAATAATACAACTAAATACAGTAAGCCATCTTATTACGCTAAACCTCACAAAGGATTACTTGAAGATTGCTTGATTTTTCCTAATTACTCATCTATTTCATTTTGTTCAACTTGCAAACATTAAAACAAAGTGTTATGCAGATTGCAGTACCTTTATTCTTAGGGTCATACAGTAGGTCAAATAACTGGTCATGATTTTTAAGAGATGATACATATTTAATTAGCACATAACTACTGACAATGCATTTGGCTGGACAGTCAAAATGTTGAACAGTCAGTATCTGTGATTTGCCTTTGTAGGGCAGCATACTGTATGTTGTTCAGCTGCTTCTGTGATCTTGGAGACTTCTGCCCATCAGGTGACGAAAGAAATGCTGTGACTATATGTATAATGTTATAAGTTCTGCACAGAAAATCACATATTCTGGTATTGTATGCCTCGTCTTATGTGTATGAAAAGTGACTCTGTCTAGTTTTTCTACTTCTTCTTAAACTTGTTATATTTTTATTAAACCCTTCAGAAGATCTTCAATGTGCTGTGACTGCTGTATGATCAAGAGATGAAAATGAATGCAGGTAGAGATATTTATAGTGTTTTTACACCCTACAATATCTCCATAATCATACAGTATTCCTTTTCATAGTTTCTTTTAGTTTAACCCTGATGGACACTGTGCACAATAACCTGAGCATCCCAGCAGCTCTGTGAAAAGAGGCTGTGGCTTTGCTCGTCCACAGAGAGCTATGATCACACTTTGGTTTGATGCTAACAGCTGCTGAGTCTTTCATCACTTACTGTAAATATCCTGTAGCTAATAAGCTATAAAGAATGTGAATAAATGGGTTTCAATAATCTGCACGGTGTGATATAATTTCCTTTACTGCAGAATATAATAATAATAAACAATTTAGCTGCATTGATTTTCTGTTTCTGGACAGAGAATATGATTTTATTTTAATGTTTTAATCAATATTTCACAGATAAAAAATAATTATTCTACAGAACATCTATCATCACCCCAAAATAAAAAACAATATTTAAATACATTTTAAGCAGAGAACAGTTATCTATATAAGGTGTTGTTAAGAAAAAACAAGCTAAAACAATAAAAAATTAAATATACACACAAAAGAAACATACACACAAACACATACTACGTACATTAATTTGTAAGAATTAGTACAATTTCTAGCTCTCAGACGTTGATTAACAAATTCACATGGCAGCAAACGTGCTTTGAATGTACTTTTGGACAAAATAATGGCAAGAAAAATTACATTTAATGTTATAAATCATAATATTATGATTCAGTCAAAGCCATAAAGTCATAATTCCAAACTTTAAAACAAATATTACATTGAAAACAAAGCAATTTCTTTTCTTAAATGTAAAAAATGGTTGCAGCTGTAATATGTATTGTTATTCTTTCTTTTTGAGAATTACATGATTACACCT
This sequence comes from Pagrus pagrus, assembly GCF_965226575.1. Taxonomy (NCBI): domain Eukaryota; kingdom Metazoa; phylum Chordata; class Actinopteri; order Spariformes; family Sparidae; genus Pagrus; species Pagrus pagrus. Next base: position 2,327,141 of record NC_140204.1, on the reverse strand, counting down.
GACATGTCTCTTATTACTGCTGAAAACACATCTGTATGTGCACCAGAAAATATTCAAACTTTAGTGATAGTCTAATAATCAGTTTCCTCTGAATCTCCTCCAGCTGCTCACTGAGTTTCTTCTTGTGGTTCCTCCTTCTTCCTGTCTGTTATCTTCTTTAACAAATAGTTTGTTTTGGTCAGTATTGTCTCTGTTTGTATGTGAAGATTTTGATCTTCTTGTTTTCTTTTGCTCAGCAGAGTTTTGGCCTCTAATGTGATTTCTTTCATTTTGTGGAATCGTTCACCTTCTGCCGTCTTCTCCACTGACTGGATCTTGTTCTCAATATCTTTAATGTTTGTCTCCATGTCCTCCTGTTGTTGTCTCAGTTGCTCTCTCTGGTTTTTCAGTTCCTTAGTTTGTTCGGTCAGTTTATTATGAACCTCCTGCTCAAAGTCCTCTTTCTTCTGTAACTCTTCTTTAAGTCTTACCAGTTCTTCCTGCAAATCCTTAATTGTCTCTCTCTCTCCCATGAGCTGCTGACTGTCTGTCTTTTTAGTTTGATCCCCTCCGTGCATCTTTGTGTCTGTGTGAATATAAGAACAGGTAACAGTGTTAGATTCAGTTCAGACTTGTTCTGCTGATGCATTTTGTAGAGAAAATGTGTCAGAGTGACACCACAGAGACAAAATACAAATATTTAGAATATTTTACAGCATATACAGTGTTTTATCAGAAAATTAAACAGGATCTGATTTCTGACATACTCAGTTGGATCCTGTCTGCAGTTTGCAGGTTGACTGGAACCAATACCAGCTCGTGATACAAGGCTCACCCGGGTCAAGTCACCAGTGTGTACTAAACTTAGACTTATATTTTAAAGTCTTTATTGATTTTTCTTTAATAAACATAATAATCTAAAGCCTTAATTTCTATTATTTTTAAAACACAACCCCCAGTGACATCTTGTGGCCAGTTGTTCACATCACATCAGTTAAACTCACCTTTGGTTTGGTTCTGTCTCCATTTCCACCCGACACAGGCTGCTGCAAGAATAAAAAGGAGCACAAAAACCACTATAACACCGACAAGAGCAGAGCAAGACTTGGCCTCCAGGCTGTCAGCTGAAATGACAAAACACACAACAGAACAGTGGTTATATTAAACCATAATTCAGCTGTTTGAAGAGAAAATAAGGACATTAGAGAAAAGAACTGACGAAACCAACCTGAAACCTTGATTACAGTCTCTCTGATCTGGTTGATGTGGTTCTGTTGGACTCTACAGGTGAAGCTGTTGCTGTGTCTCTTCTCCACAGTCACTCTGCTGCTGACAGTATAGAGGTCATCAGGACCTCTGACTGTCTCTGTAGGTCCAGCAGAGAGGAGGTTTCCCTCAGCGTCCAGCCAGAACACCTCAGGTTCTGGGTACCAGCCGGTAGATGTACACTGTACAACCTCTGCAGTGCTGTTTATGTTAATCCCAGCTATGACTGGTGACGCGACAGAACCTGAGGATGAGAAAGAGAAGACATTACTATAATATATATAATATATTATGTTGGCATGTTTTGTTTCTGCAAACCACCAACGTATTCAAACCCTAACCCCAGTATACCATACCATAGTCACATGGTTTTTGAGCTAGGTGGGAAGGATGCCAAGACAATACGTCAAGGCATTTTTGAACCATGTTTGTACTGACCAAAAACTGATATTTTAAACAAGATATTCAGACATTTTCCAGCAATATTTGTGGCAAAACCAACCATTATAGTAAGACATCAGGACATTTTCCACCTGTATTTTTGGGGACTAAATAAAAGCAACATTTTTCTCCTGTCATGATTGGAGGCACTACAAATAAGAAGTAATGTAGAAGCATTATACAAAATATGCACAAAGAACATATGCCCACTCACCAACAACAAGCTCAACATTTGATTTTCTGTCCTGTGAGGGAAAGTAGCATCTGTAGACTCCATTATCAGAGAGTTTCACTGCAGACAGATGCAGTGAAAGGTCTCCCTGCTTCAGATTGTCGATGGACACTGATGTTCTTCCTTTGTAAGATGGGTTTTGGTTAACCAGGAGGTTTCGACCTTCGTGCCACACATGGACAAATCTGGGCTCCAGGTCAGGTCTCCCCCACTCCACACTCTTTGAAACAGCATCCAGGGGAGTTTCCAGGCGGCACGGCAAGACGACGTCCTCACCAACTAATGTCACGATTGTTTGAGATTGTTGAGCCACCTGAGACTGGCCTGGAACGACACAGGTTCTTAAATCTTGCAATCAGAACTCCTGCACAAAATTATTGTTGGCTTTCATGAGTGGCTTATGAATATGTTTGTTTTCCCCTTTTTTAAACAGGCTTATTGTGGTGCTGATGTAAATTACCTCTACAAGAGCCTGCCAGTAGAAGGAGGATCACAGTGTGTTGGAGAACCAAAGCTCTGAAGGAACTGAGCTTAGGTTTAAGGACCAATCCATCATTTAGGCCAAGCATCCTGGAGGTCTGGGGAAATACAACATTCTGAAATGTTAATTTATAGGAAAAAGGACCAAAATGTTGTTGGCTGTCAAATCATTGAATCAGTCATAGCTTTAGTTAGCTGGTTAGCTATGTAGACTAACTTCTGAGCAGATACAGTCATTTCTTTTTTCTCTTCCATCACATGCACAAAATTGAGGCACAAATATAATGTCATATTAATGTTGATTTACATTCATTTGAGCTCAAAAATGGTATCAGAATGTAACACACACACACACACACACACACACACACACACACACACACACACACACACACACACACACACACACACACACACACACACACACACACACACACACACAAACTGTGATCAGAAATATCACTGCATGCTTTAGCATTAAGAATACTATTCATTAACTAAAAGGCCAGTGGCACAATTCACAAGAACCAGCGCCGGTCGGTACTTCCTCCTTCAGTGAACTTTACAGATAGCACATTAAATGTCTGACCCTTGCCGCATTTCTAGGTAATAAAGCGTAATCCACCACGCCTCACATCGCTATTGTTCCGGAGCAGGATGGCCGCCATTTTCTGTCTGTATCAGATAGTAATTTTCCGCCATTTTGAAGTTATATGTTTTGTATTTGTTTAAATATAACAGCTTTACAAATAAGTGACACATTAAAAACAAGGAAAACATCACCAAGAAGGGGAGGCAGTGGTTTGAGATTCTGACCTCCAAGAGAAAAAAGTTTGAGAACCTCCTGCACAGAAATACTGATAAAGAGATAAATAACATCTAAACAGACAATTAAATAAAGGCATGTTCTTCAGCCCCATCATTTTGCTTCACTGTCATGTATGTTTGTTAAATTGTAACTGGACTAAATGATATTTCACCTTTATTATTGTGGACAGAAGTGGAAAAAGACGTGCCCTTCATGCTGCACATCGTGAAAACTAGTTTCACCTACAGCTCAACAGTGACAATAGACACACAGTAGAACAGTTAGTTGAAGTTAAACTGTATTACAAATCTATATTGTTGTAACTCACAGTAACAGACCTTACATTAAGATTATATGTGCAGTAAGCCACATTGAGATTGAGATTTTTTTTTGCATAAATGAAACAAACAATGAAACTCACAGCATTTATATCTGTGAATAACTAAAACAAAGAGTCAAAGCTAGAAAACATCGAACACACATGCGAAACACACTGTAGGAAATAATCGGCCACACTGCTGCAGATACAGAAGCTGCTCTTAGCAACGGTGTAAATAACCAGTTTTTTTTTGCTCCACAAATTAAAACACATTCCTTTAAATGAAAAAGTAGTGAAAGCACCATCAAGATTTAAATTAAAATATGTTTACTCAACAAAAGGCTCTTACCTGTTGTATCCCTGAGTCCGGTCTCGCCTGAGACTACGAAGCCAAACGGCCAAAGTCCTTCAATAAATAAATGTGTACTTTGACCCCACTGATAAGGTGAGTACTGTACTGTGTTCACTCCTAGACTTCAGTGAAGTAAGTTACTGTATGTTGCATATATAACATGAATAATATTATAGGTTTTATTCTGTAAATGAAATGTTCAGTTGATTCAAGATTCAACATGTTTATTGTCACTCCGGTTGGACACAAAGTACACTCATGTGAAATTATTTGTTGAGAGACTCGGCTACAAAAATAACAAAGTCAATATCAAATATAACGAAATAAAATAAAAGGAAAACAGAATAATAGCAAAAATAGTTAAAGAAAGCAATGTGGTGTGAAGTAATGAGATGTATAAAAGGGAACGGGTGTCATGGTTGAGTGTGTTTTATATGTGTTTCCTGTTTTGTTGTGCTCCTCTCCAGTCTGCTGTCCCTTCACACCTGCACTGCATCTCCCTCATTAGCCTTTCCCTCCTTCCAGTGTTTTATGCTCAGCCTCTTCCCTGTTTCTGGTGTTTTTCCGGTGATTTCCTTCACCTGTGCTTCTCCGCCTCACTCCACCTGCACCTCATCTCCTCGTTAGTATAGTTTGTATTTAAGCTGTTCTCCCTGCAGTCTTTTTCAGATCGTCCTGTGTTATTCCCCTGAGACTGTTCCTGTTATTCGTTCCTGGTGTTATGTTTCTTCGTCATTCATCGTGTTTTTCCTGACTTGTGCTTTGCTTGTTGGTGGCTACTTTGTTTTAGCTTTTGTGTTTTTGGATTTCAGCTTGTTATTTTTCTGCATTTGGGTCCTCACCACTTTCTCCTAACCTGACAAATGGGTATGGAACAGCAGGAATAAAGTGCATATGTGTTTATATGTTTAAAGATGTACATAAGACAAAAAAAAAAAAAAATGAAGAGGATTGTAGAATTTAAATACATGGGAAACAGAGGACAAGATCGTTCCCCTCCAACTGATCTCCTGCTGTTTTGGTTGGTTTCTAAGCACGTCTCAATTCAGCTTTGTTTCTCGTGGCATCTTTCATACCAGCATGGAGCCCAAAGTGCTTGAAACAACACAGACCAAAGATAATAATAAAAAAGTAAGCGACAAACAAAACTATGTCAGTCTAAAAATTACAACAATAAAATATATATATAAATTAAAGATCAACAAATAAAAGTCAATGAAATAAACTAAAAAAAAAAAAACTTAAAAACTAAGGCTGTAAGATGACTTCAGGTTGAAAGCCAGCTAAATGACAAAGGTCTTTAATGTCCTTTTAGAAGACCATAAGGGCTTACCTACTCTAATAGCAGGAGGCAGCGAGTGTCTGCATACTGTGTACTGAACATCTTAATGTGCACACACTTGAAAACATTTTCCAAGGCGCATTTACTGTAATCCCTTTATTTTTATCTCAATGACGAGGACAGACACATTTATAATGTTAGACATTATATAGTTACACACTAATTTTACATAGGCTCAACTGCACCTGTGTAATTTTAGGTCAAGTTTGCTATTGTTTGTTTTATTAATAAAATGTAAAAATATTAACCTCAGTGTGATTTGCTGCTTTTATTCTGATGGAAAAATGATTTAGGACAGACATCATGATCAAGACATGTAGTTACAGGAGTGTGTTTGTTCTGTTTCTCTCTCACTCCACACACACACACACACACACACACACACACACACACATCAATTGTCACAGAAGTATATCATAACATAAAAATATATTTAAAAAAAAAGAAGACATGCAAAATACAACATAACAAAACATTTAAATCAAACAATAACAAAGACACTAAAATCCAATTGATACCTTACAAATGAAAATGTTGCATGCAGTCAATTGTTACATGACTTGATATTAGTATAGTTGTATATAAGGAATATCATTTTATATAGTTACATAATTTTGCTACTTGTATCTGAGATCAACAAACTACCCAGCAGCACAACACCCAGCAGTCAGCATTCACATATGATGATGGAAAATAAATTAGCATATAGGTTGCATTAATGATGAACTAAAGGTAAAAAAAATGATTAATTACATGTGAGAAAGATTTATTAAGAATGAACAAATACTGATTGTCATGAGCATAGAGTGATACCTGATGATTTGTTAAATGGTGCTCTGGGATGGCGGCGGCCCCGTCCAACAACCCAAAGCATAATTATTTGACGAGTTGGGAATGAGACTCAGAAAATAAACTTTTCTTACAAATGCCATCTTTAAGTCCAAGTACAGTTTTTACTAATTTGGACTAAATCAACTTGTACATTTTCTGTAAGTAGGGCCATTTTTACTTACAGCTTGTAAAATGTTTTTTAAGATTATGGCTGCAAGGGTCACTTTGTATTCAAACCGTTGATAATATAACATTTTATAACAACCATCATTAATAAATGCTACATTATAGTTAATCAAACCATAGTAAATATATAATTTCTAACATGCCATAAAATGCTTTATAAGCCATTTATTAATTAATTGAAAAGGTTTATATATCAGCTTACAGAGTATGTATTTATGATGTATTTATTTATATATAATCATTAATGATGGTTTAACTGAATCTGTGTTTATAACCAATTCTAGAAACAAAAGTCAACTTTCTGACTACTCTTTGTGAAGGTGAGTGTTTTCGTCTTCACTGTCTACGTCTCCCAGGGACAAGTTAATCACTTCCATTTGGTTCTCTACTTTCCTCTTCCTGTCTGTCACTGTCACCATCACACCCTCTGTTTTCTGCAGCAGCTTCTCCATGTTCAGCTGCTGCTTCTCTACTTCTTCCTTTCTTTTCTCCAGTCTCCACTGAGCATTTAAAAGGGCTTTCTTTTCTCTCAGGTAGCCCTCTGTCTTGTCAGTTGCCTTTTCTATCTCACTCGCTGCTATTTCCCTCTCCACTAATTGAACCTTCTCCTTGTTTTCCTCTCTTTCTTTCTCTATTTCTTCTAGCTGCAGTCTGAATGCCTCTCTCTGGTTCACCACTCCGGTCTTCAGCTCCATCAACGGAGACAAAGCTGCCACCCACGCGTTGTGTTCTTCTTGTGTCTTCATGGATTGTTTCCGGAGCTGATCCTTTTTGTCAAACAAATCCTTCTTTTTTGCGGAGAAAATGTAGGACACTGAAAAACACACAGATGGTAGAATTAAATATAATACAAATAATACTAACTGAAAGATTTACCAGCTCATGAATCTAGCCTGAATATACGATTTACTCTCAAAAGAAACAACAAACAAACAAACATTTCTGAAGATTTACACATTATTTGTATTAACATGGATAATATTGACATATTAATATAAAATATTAAAAACGTTTTTTACTTACTGATTTTTGTTTTTGTACATTTCCAGACAATAAAGAGACCCACGATCAATACAAGTCCACCAGCTATGCCACTAACCAAGCCAACAATGATACAGTAAGGACAACAAGATGGAGATGTGATGGAGAAGTCACCAGCTGAAATTATAAACAAAAAGAAAAAGGCATTCAAAAACAATTTTAATAGACAATTAAGAAATATTTATGGTGCTTTTTTATAAGAAAAAGGAAACAATTGTTATCATAGTTAAATAAATATAATGTGATTAGAAAGTTATGGTAATGTTAACATTTCTATGTCATTATCATGTCACTGTGACTCACGTTGCTTCTCTGCAATGTCACTAGACGTTAATGGTCTTGAGGAACCTGAGGAAAGATGTGACATGCATCCAATGAAACATCCATGAAATTAATTTATTTAGTGTTAACTGTATTTTGTTGTGTTGTCTGTCCACTGTGTGTTTTATTATTTGGTTGTGTTTTGTCACTGCAGCATTTAAAAAAAAAAATTTATTTATTTATTTATTTACGTATATGTTTAGTCTATTAGTACCATGTTTTTAGCTGGCTAAAGCGTGTTAGTAAATGAAATACACTTCTTAAAATTGTATTTAAATAAATATAAGATCTGAAGAAAAGAAGTAATGTCATCAATGAAAAGAGTTCTGTGGAGGTGAAATAGACCTACATAAAAAATATTTATTATAGCTATTGTTGAACACTGGAAGACACGGACACAGTCTTGATGTTATTGGTGAATGTGATTGAAGTGCAAACAAAATATATGATCAGACATCACATGATAATTATGCTTCAAGTATTTAACTCTAGCCCACTGGTTAAAGATTTACCTCCACACAAGACTAGGAGTATTAAAAACAGTAAAAGACTCCACAAGGTACAGGCCATTCTGCTCCTCCTCATCTTGAAGTACTAGAAAACAGAAGAAAAAAAAACTGTGTTTAAATGACAAAAAAACAGTAAAAAAACACATTTAAAATACAAAATATTAATCGTTATAATAATGACATATCCTGTCAAACAATCAGTAATTAAGTAATGGCATATACAGTAATGTGAAATATTTTAATAATCAAGTAAACAGGTAGTGATGGAGAAAGTATTGAATGCAAAGTAATATTTGTTGTAAAATTCCTTAACACTAATGCAGTTACATTTAGCATAAATGGTAAATGGTAAATGGTCTGCATTTCTATAGCGCTTTTCCAGTCCTCTCGGACAGCTCAAAGCGCTTTACAATACATGCCACATTCACCCATTCACACACACATTCATACACTGATGCCGGAGGCTGCCATGCAGGGCGCCAGCTGCTCATCAGGAGCAATTTGGGGTTCAGTATCTTGCTCAAGGATACTTTGACATGTAGCTGGGGGGAGCCGGGATTCGAATCAATGACCTTCCGATCACTAGACGACCCGCTCTACCTCCTGAGATACAGCAATAACACTAATGTAATGAGGCTAAAGCTGTCAAATAATTAGAGTAACCAGTACAATATTTGCCTTTTGAATATAATGCAGGATATTAAATATAAGTAAGTGTGTATACATAAAAAACTGTTCTTAAGTACAGTGAGCTGATTTAGTCGCCACAAAACATTTAGCTTGGAGTATAAATATTACCGATCTAAAACTCGTAATAGTGATGAATGGTAAGCAATGCCTTGTTCAATCACACAGTGATACATGATGCCTCTAACATTTCTGTAAAAACTGTAGGATGGTTTGTTGACATACAGCTACATACAGCATCGGGCTAAATCTCTCATGGCGTTTGGGAGATAAATAACACAGAACAACAGTTTGGTGCTCAATGAATCAAAACTCCACCGATAGATGATAATGAATATTCTTGTACAAAATACAGGCATCTTAATAAAAATCTTCATTGAAACAATAATCTTGTGGGACGAGAATTGAATTCCTCAAAGCTCACCTACCTGATTTGAATGCGTCAAAGAATAACCTCACCTTAGCTGAATGACATGCCTGATCAAAGTCTGGCTGTAAAATCTGGTGACCTGTGTTCAGCTTGTTCGGCTGGTTAATATTTAATCTGAGACTCATATCAGTCAGATATCAAGTTCCTTTCACTTTCACCCTAAGTGTGTGAATAGGTGCTGTTGAACTCTAGACACAGTACTATCTGCAAAGTAAATGATTACCAGTAATATAACATAATAGATTACTACTACTACTGTACCTGTCTAGTTTTACTGTCACTTACTGCAAATCACACTATCTCACAGAAAGCTATAGAATATTAAAACCTTGAAATAACATAGCAGGTGCAGTCAGTTACACGATACTTAATATGTAATGTTCAGTTACTAAAATTACATTGACAAAATTTGCTCAATTATGAGTAAAATAAATGTTACAAGTAACAAGTTAAGTGTGTTAGATCTTTAAAGGCCCAATTAGAATTAGCTGACCTTTGTAGTTAAAACATAGACATCAGCAGCCTACTGAAATTGTTAAGTATTATCCCCACTCTTAAATGTATTGTCCAGCACAATCACACTCTAAATATAAGCAGCACTGGCTTTGTATTAATGATGAAAACATTTGGCCAAGTCAGAAAAGCACTTTATTCAAGTCAAAGTGAAATTACATGTCTTAATAACAACAAGTCCTCCAAACTAAACACCCCATTTTGTTGTTGATGATATCTTCTGTAGTAAACAGCTGTTACATAATCGGGTCAGTGTCAGTACCTGATCCGTACCGGCTGTAGAATCAGTTCTATACATGTGCGCACGTCTACAGGATCTGATATCACCGTGTTGGTGTTGTTCCTGGAACAGCATTGTAACTGACCAATCATGTTTTTGTGAAGTCATAGCTGTACAGAGAAAGATTGGAAAAATATGCACATGGGAGAAGTTATCCTTTACTCACTTGTGGTTAACATTGTGAAAGGGTGTATTTTAGCCTAAACTATATGTCCCCTAGACCTAACCGAGTGTTACTTTTTAACTAAACCTGACCAAACAGCTGCAGGAAACTGAAAATACATGGAAAATAAGTGACCTTGGTGTAAAAATAACAAGTGGTAGGTGTTTTTTACATCCAAACTCGACTCAAGCCCGACACAGTTGATGCAAACTGAAGCACTGAGTTTATGTTACGCTGACTAACGCTGCTAAATTCTCCTTCCTCGCGGTCATCCTGGTCAGAAGACCCTCTGCCTCTTCGTTCTGCAAAACTTTGTCTGTGTTCAGCTGCAGCTTCTCAAGTTCTTCCTTTCTCCTCTCCAGTTTCCACTGAGCATTTAACAGCTTTCGTTTTTCTCTTAAGAGTTCTTCTGTTTTCTCAGTTGCCTTTTCTCTCTCACTCTCTGTTATTAACTTCTCCACTGACTGGATCTTCTCCTTGTTGTCCTCCCTCTCTCTCTCCACGTCTTCCAGCAGCAGATTGGACAGCTCCCTGTGGTTCTCCAGAAGCCTCCGAAGGCATATAAACGTGATCCGTTTGTACACTTCATTGTCCAGTTCTTCATTCGTCTTCTGTAGGTCTTGATGTTTGGCCTTTGTCTCATCCAAGTCCTGACTTTTTTCTTCTTTCAAAGAGGAATGTTGTGACACTGAATGAGAGAAGACAATTATTTAAGAGGTTGTTTCACATGACATGACACGAAAACTATAATTTACTTTCTTGGTAATTCTTGGTAACTACTGTTTTTTATATTATTTTTTTTAAATGTGAAGTTTAGTTTGGCAACTGTTATTTCACCACTTATTTACCAATTATTTTGACCACTCAAATTAAAGTCAACCAATAGGAGCTAAAATTACAGTTACATTTGGGATTTGGTTCAGTTTATGTCTACATTACATCATTTCTATTTATTAATTAATAATAATTTAGAATAAACATGATATTGTAAAGTTTTTTTTCTTAACATGCTAATGAAAATTTGAATGACGCCCCTCATGACACAGTGCTACAAGAAACTGAGTTAGTGTCTCACATTTTTTGGAACATTTCCACATCCACACGACGACTGCTGTAGAAACACACACTGCAGAAAGAGCCACAACTTGTCTTGTCAGACGCAGATCTGAATGGGACCATGAAGAACCCATCTGAAATCAGAAAACACAGGGCAACACATTAACGGATTGAATTACACTTTGAACAATTTTCACATTAACATATTAACTATCATGTTTAAAATAGAGGCAGCGTTCCGACTGAAGACATCAAGTTACTCCCATGTAATCTGTGCTATCTGTGCCATGGCAGAATTAATATTATTTCGATCGATATTGTTTCGATTGTAAATGAAACAGTAGAAAAAATATTTCTTGAAAATTTTACTTTGACCTTAATATGACAATGAAATGTCTTGTATGTATGTAACTTGTTCTCAGGTCTCTCTTTAAAAAAGTGTTGGACTCAATATGACTTTCCAAATTAATAATATTTCATAACTAAACTGAGTTCTCTGTCTCATAAATATTCATAATTTACATGCTTATCAATACATATAATTATTTTATTAGTATGATATCACATTTAACTACTAAACAACTTTGATGAAAGAAGATTGTAGCTGCAGTTTGATCTGCACAGATAGACTGCTAAAAGATTTCAACTTTAAAATGTCCTCTTACCTTTTCCGAGCAGCAACACTTCAGCTCACTAGCTGAAGGGTCAAAGTCCTTAAAAGCACTGGCAGCCTGTCAACAGATAAGGTCTGGTCACATCGTGTTTTACATTCCTTTTCACTGCAGCTTGGATCAACCTGTATGTGTAGATTTCACACTGCAGGAACAATGTTGCATGTAATTCACTTAACTTTCATCTTAGAATCACAATCACACATCTAGCATTTTTATCATCACTAATAATGACAAGTTTTATGCCAATGCTTCAACCCATCATAATGTTCTGAAACTCTTTTTAATGTTTATATATTGTTATCAAACCGTTCTGTTGCATTAAAGGAGATGTTCAGATAGAGTTATTATTATTAAGTTACTATCAAATGAATAATTCCCATGTCTTCGAAATACTGTTAATCAGACTTTTCAATAAAGAAAACATTCACAAAAACAAAAAACAACTTAGAAAAGTCATGGAATTACATTTTAATGGAGCACGAGGATGTGCAGACTCTGGTCAAAATATGAGTTCACTGAACTGATATTTTTTTAATAGCAGGTCTGGTCTCTATCACCATTGTTGGTTTTTCAGTTCTACAGTTTTCATTTTTAACTACATGGTACTTTGAACTTGGCAGCATAGCCTCCTTGGTAGGTGATTTATAGTTATATATAGATGCTAATAAAAGGGTTTCTTCCTTATTTTTTGGCAATAAAGAGGAAAGAATCAGGTTTGAGATGTGTAATAATGGCTAATTTACAACAGAGGGCAGAATTGAACTACTTTTACACGTTAATATGTGACTGTGTCTGGGAGAAAGAGAGGAAGGTGGCTGAACCTGTGTGCACAGACCCTTTCTTTGTGTCTGAATAGAAGCAAATACCTGCAGCCACGTTCCAAAATCTGGTGGAAAGACTGAAACCACACAAGTGAGAGCTGTTATAGCTTCAGATTTAGGACCATGGTTTTGGAATGACATGTTATGCTATGGTAGTAATGCTTAGTTGTCCACATACTTTTGACCATATAGTATATTTGTTGATCATGATCTACTGAAGCCCAGTCACTAGGATGACATGTTGGCAGAGAACGTTTCTGCAAACCACTGATACTTTCAAATTTGTATGTGTCATAGGCCTACAGACCATACGGACATTTCTACAAATGTGTCATATCACGTTAACATTAACTATTCATGATTTGTCATAATTGGAGGTGGAGGTTTTCACTCACTGGTTGCAAGTGCAGAACTTACCACAAAGCTGCCATGCATTGCAGATTTAACACTAGCCCAAAACACAATGTTTCCTACGAGGCCAACTTAAACACAACATATGTTGCATATTTTGTATGGCCACTCCAGCAATAAAGTATTTTACTTCCATAAAGTTAAGTAAACATTAAAGAGACACATATTAGAATAGAACTGTCAAAGCCTGGTTTGATAGTTTGAGCTCAGACACAAAGAGGCTCTGACAGTTGACCTGCTAAATCTGAGTATTTTTATCCTTCAGAGAAACTGGGGGCTGACGGTTATAATGCTATATACCACTGTGGCCTCTATGCTGCACAGGAAAAGGAAGTGTTGCACCATCAGCTACATCATATTTAGGCTGTGTTCAGTCTGATCTTCAGACAGTTGGCGACAAGACGGCATGGGGGTTACAGCGCTGTGCATCGGACTGAGTGAGTCTGCTTTCATTATTTACTCTGCACTTCAAATCTAATCAAAAGAGTTTGATAGAAAATACACTTTGAATTGAAACCAAAAGGTTTATTATCAGTTATACATGACAGTAGTGAGAGTGAAATATGGTGGTGTTTGCAGATACATCACTTACTTCATGGTTCATGTTTGAAGTAAAAGTGGTACAAACGTTAATGTGTCATAGTGATGTTAATTATAGATCATATATCGCAGTATCTTTTGTGAGTTTTTTTCTGTATTTGTAGCTATTGGTGTAAAAGAGAAATGCGCATTTAACGAGCTAAGTAGATTCTTCTTTATAGTTGACTGTATTCAAATATCAAAGCGCAGGCTGCACCTAGCTGTAGAGCATGTACTACTACTATATATTATTGGGCAGTATCATTGTGTTGTGGATGCTTATCACAATGCATTACAGTTATTATCCTGGTCCTATTTTTATCCTTTATTTTCACATTATTATTATTATAAATAACTAGAATCTGTGCACCACTCAAGTTGCTCTTCCAGAGCTGTGGCATTGAACAATGTCCTGAATATTTTTTGCAGGATATTATGGTGTCACAGTGCATTTAATTGCTGACCTTTTCGATATCAAATGGCATAATTTCATAATTTAATCATATTTGACATTTGTATGTCGAATGTTATCGTACATGTGTGAATTCTTGAGTAATAGCTTCAAAAATGAGGTCACAAGGGAATTTGACCTCTGACCTTTGGCCACCACATTCTTATCAGTTTGTCCTTGACTCATAGTGCACATTTCTACCAAATTTTAAGAAATTCCCTCAATGAGTTTTTGAAGATACAGCATTTATGACAGCGGGGTGCCATGAGGTCACAATGACCTGGACCTTTGAAAAAAAAATCTAATCTAATGATGCTCAGCAGTGTTAATTGTTGTTTGTTGCAGTGGCTGATTGGCTGTTTATCTCTGTGTATCTCAAAGTAACTGTACATACACTATAAAGACATGAACTGTATGTCTGACACACTGATCTATTCTTCTGTCTCTCCAGTGGTGAACGTCCTGTTGCTGTTCAATGCTCAGAGTGGTTACTATGATCACAAAGCTGGTGAGTCCAGGTTTATTATTTGATTGAATGAACATAAACAGGAAATTTCAACAATTCTTTAATCTTTGAATGGTATACACCAACATGCTCAAGTTGATTTTTCCATATTCTATCTATGGATGGATATCTGCCTCTTATCTCCCTAACAGATGCAGCTTTTCTTCATATTGATCCAAACAGACTGCAGTTCTTTGAATATGACTCGATCTCAATTAACTGTGCGGGGTTTCACGATCCAGCTGAATGGAGAGTGATGACAAAGGTTCCCTCAAATACTGCTCGATATGAGACATCAACAGGATCGGTGAAGGTTAAACCCGCCTTTGTATCGCACAGTGGAGAATACTGGTGTGAAAATAGAAATGGAGAGAGGACTGACTCTGTCAACATAACTGTCACTGGTATGTTACAGGGGTCACCTGGCTGGTCACCATGTGTGACTCCGCAGCTCATCTCAACAAGTGAACCCTCGTGGTTCAGTTCAGATGAAGTTCACTAACTGATCGTGGTCTTATTCTGCATGATTAATTGCTGATTTGTTTTCTTGTTCAGCCAGTGACGTGATCCTGGAGAGTCCTGCTCTCCCTGTGATGGAACGACAGACTGTCACTCTGCGCTGTAGAAAAAGGGCGACGTCCTCCAACCCCCCAGCTGATTTCTTTAAAGATGGCCACTTCAGTGAGACTGGATATACAGGAGAGATGACCATTCACAGTGTTTCCAAGTCTGATGAGGGGCTGTACAAGTGCAGAATCTCTGGACCTCGAGAAGAATCACCAGGGGGCTGGCTGGCTGTTGGAGGTGAGACATACCAGTGTTTAATTTTTTTAATCACGTATAAGAAGCTAAACAACAGTAATTATCAATGGCAGGTGGATCCTTAAGGCTGTTCATTACACCCCATAATATCAGAAATATGGTACAAAAAATGCTTCTATTCTTACACCTTTACTGATAGTAGTGGGAAAATGTTGTCAGGGTGGCGGTAGAAGACAAGCAAAGATGTGATTAAGAGTTGTATGGTAAATATCCTCAACAACTCAAATTCAGAGACCTAAAGAGGGGGGATCGCAGTTATTGCAATTCATCCTCTGGGGACCACGAATGTCAGTACCAAATTTAATGGGAATCTATCCTGTAGTTCTTGAAACATTTCAGTAACAACCAAAACATCAACCTTGTGGTGGTGCGAGACAAAAACATCAGGGGGTTACCAACGTCATAAGATTCATCTCCTAGGGGCCCTGAATGTTTGAATCAACATCCATGGCAATTCATCCAAAAGTTGTTAATTTACTTTAGTCTGGACTGACAACTGAATACGAGTAGTGGAAGCAAGTACATTTAATCAAGTAGTGTACTTTATTTGAGCATTTCCATTTTATTCCGTACTCCATTACATTTATCTGAAGTGTGAGTTACTGTTTCGATTACAGCTTCATGCACTTTAATTAAAGGTACTTTATGGTTAGATATGGTAATTTAAAATAAGTGTCCAGACACACTAACAAGTACTGTAGTGTAACTATGGGAGAAGGACATATCTTGACCTATTTTGTCATAGAAATGTTTTATAACTTTGAGGAGACGGTTATGTATAAACTTACTGACTGATCATGTACAATGTTTAACATTTTAAATGTTATATTAATGTACAACACTTCCATATTGTCAAACCATCTTTTCTCGTCGTGTTGACAGCATATATTACTCCTGCACCTCAAGACACGACATCTCTCGAGAGTCATGAGGCTCCTCCTCATCCTTCTCGCCCTGGCTCCCTTCTGCTCTCCATCGTGGTAACGCTGGTCTTCGCTGTTTTATGTGTGGCTGTACTGCTGTTGGTGCTGGGACTGCTTAAGGGTCAGAAACACAGAGGTACTGAAAATATTATTTGAAGAAATATTAAGTATGAAAATTGCGTAGCAAACGGCTACCTTAAATAACACACACAAAAAACTATCAAATATCAAAATATCAAATAATAAGTATAATATTGTATATTACCATCATTTCAGAAACTAATTAAGGTTACACAGTCTAGTCTAACCTCAATGTCTCGAGCCTCAACGTTTGTATTTAAGTTTGGAACTTTGAACTGAACTGATTTAAGTCTCAGGAGAAAATAACATAATACAATGTGTAGAAAAATACTGTTTTAATGGATGTATGTCTTCGTACTACTGAATCTAACCTCTGTTACTTTTATTTTTTTTCAGTGAATGAGCATTGCAGTGTTCCTGAGCCACAACCGTCCATGTATACTAGTGTCAGAATACACAGGAATAGAGGTAATTCTCTGACAGCTGATCAGCTAAATTTAAGTGTTTCACCCTACTGAGTGACTGAGGCATGAACAATGTTAGAATACAATTGTTAACATTTACAATGCCCAACTATTACAACTAAAAATCACAATGGAATGTAGATGTCTCAGTTAAATGTAAATTAAATCAACACAACAAATCAATGTGCCTTAGGTGCCTACTGTATTACAAAGTATTGCCAAAGTATGTAGCAGCCCTTCAAGTTCACCGAGTCAGGCACGAAAAGTACATGTTCTCATTCCAAATTCAAATTTGAAATAATAAATAACATGCAACATCTGATTAGACTTTCAAAAGCTTCCACAGAAATATTTCACAAGATGTTATTTAATGAAGATTTACACAAGTAAAAGAACTCATGTACGCTATTAAAAATGGTTTCATGCCCGAGTAAAGATGTTGTTACAGATGTGAAATTGAAGTCCTTTCATAAATCATAACCACAATATTTCCCTAACCTTAACCAAATGTTTTTGTTGTCTAACCTGAAAAACATCTTAACTTTGGCTAGTTTGCCAAAACCACGATCTTTTCTTACCTTGTCGTACTTTAGTTGCCATATGCAGATAATGTAGGAAGTTAGAATGTTCAAAACATTGCCAGGAAAACTGAAACTAATCCGGGTTTTGCAAGGTCATTCGTATCGACATTCTTCTCTGTTGTTTTTGTAGCCCAACTCCATTTCCTTTTTTTCATTAATGTAAATATTCTTAATTTTGTTTTACAGAGACATCCTTTTCGTTTAAGATGCCAAAAAGAGAATCAGAAACAGGTGAGTATCAAATAGTTGCTAAAGAAAGTATTTACATTTTGTTACATTAATATACTATTACTATGTGAAAAATGTCACGTTATAACATAGTAACTTATCTTTAACATAAATGTGTCACTTAATAAGGTGATAAGTTATTATTGAGACATGAAATATTTCACTTTAATATACTATTGTCTTGTATCCAAAGCATGCATTTGTTCTCAAACTATTTCGTCAGTTGTTTCACATTGTTCAACATGATTGATATAATTTGTCATAATAATGTCATAATGTGAAACGTTTCAATTCATGACAAGATGAATAGAACATTGTTAGAACAACAAAGGCTTATTGAAATGACATGATAAGTTTTTGGTTACAACTTACAAAAACATCTTGTTATAACATTAACTTTGTTACGTTATAATCTGATACTGACCCATTTTTCTATTTCTGCCAGGGCACACTAAACTGCAGTAACAATGTATATTTCTGTCATTACAGAAATACATTTAGATAAGATAGTAAGTTAAGTAGCCATTCAACCTGATGAGCTTTCTTTATACACTCAACTCAACTTCGAATCTCAACTTCAGTACAGGAGAATAATTCATAATAAACACAAAATAAAGCAGCATAATGCATAACTGTATGTCTTCATTCTACTAAATACTTATCACATTTCATAAATAAATCATATTTATATTTTCAGTGGAGGAACATGGAAGTGTACCTAATCCACAAATACCCACATACGCTAGTGTCAGAAAACCCAAGAAGAAGAGAGGTAATTTTTTGAAATTATATTATTTCTACTATAGTTTCACACATAATGTTTATTTGCTTCATATTCTTGGAACTTGTTTGTTGTTGTTTTCATAATTCACATGAGAAACCCATAGATAGATTTTAGAGTTGTATGTTGTATCCAGATGGGGGAACAACTTTGGCAAATGCTTTTTGATTAACCACTACTAGTATAAAAGTTGAGATTAAGAGAAATACAAAGAAGGCACAGATAAATGTATAACTATCTAAAAACTATATAACTATTTTTTATTTTTATTGTTACAGGCAGTCAAGAGGCAATCACATGAAGGATGCAACATATGCTGTCACAATAACAAGGAAGGAGAGCGGTAAGTTATGAACATTTAATTAATCTCACTTCATAGTAAAACAAATAATGGTTATATAAAAGCTTGACTGATGTATTAATCTCTAATTATGTTACTGACTGTTACAATGCATGCAATATCACCTAATATTTTCATATTTCTACCAAGTAGACTACTATAACTCTGTGTTTTCCAGGTTACTGACAGCAAAAACACCCACTAAAGGATGGGTGAGAAACAGCGAGTGCAAGACAGACAAAGAAATGCAACCTTACAGCAAACTACATACTATATATATATATGTACAAAAACATGGTTACAAAACGAAAGAAGTTATAAGTAGAATGGCCGTTGAAAGCATTTTAAAATAGATTGACGAGGTTCTCAGACTTTGAGATCAACATTAGCCTTCATCTGAGAGCGTTGCAAGACTATTTTTGAAAGGCTGCAGTTTATTATAGTGTGACAGGCAACCCACCTGGCTCTACCTGCACTGTCTGTTAACACATCTGAAGGTGCTAGTTACAAGAACAGAGTCGCTGGTGCTGGTTTTAAATGTAGTCGCTGTGGTCAACCACTGACGTCAGTGTCACAGATCTATACTGAACGAATGTAAAATAAGCATTTTCATTGTCTGTCAAATAAAAAAAAGCATGCAGATACACGAACAATGTCACGTTTTTTGTTAAGTAAATGTCCATGTGTCAGCAGACATAGCTCAATGCTGCCCTCCAAAGACGAAACATTGTCAATGAAAAAGAAGGCTCTTTATATGTGGAAATCATATTAAATCATATTAAATATTATATCAAATCAAAATCAAATCAAATAAAAATGGATGATGAAACCAAGCCCTAAAAATGTATTTACATTGGCAGTATGAAAACATCCAGCTTTTGATGCTCAGATGAGAGATAACCCAACATAAAGCCATGCTAACAGCTCTAAGACAAATGAAAATGGTAACATACTGATGTTAAGCAGGTATAATTCCTTACCATGTTCATCATCTAACATTTGAAAACTAGCACTACAACAACCAGTGTTTGCAAATTGTGACTTATTGTGAAAATGTATTACCAATTATTTTGCAAAGCATTTTTACAGGGTTTATACTGGCTATATTATGTACAGTGAATTCATGACCGAAATAGTCCAAGAATGAAAATAAATCAAGTAATCAAGTGTTTCTATAATCTGCAAGATGGCCACGTTTCTCTGATTTTGTAGAAAAGACATGATTGCCATTTGTCTGAACAGAATTTAATATGTGTATTAATACATTAATTTGTTGTAAGCCAACTTCACTTTTCTCATCCGCACACATGCATGTTAATAAATGCGACATTTATAATCAATGACTAGTAAAAGTTAATAAAAACTTGATGAGAGATTCAGTTTAGGAGTGCCCTGAACATTGTCACTGAGGAAAACAGTGTTGGTGATCACAATATTACAATATAATCAAAAATGACTGCTATGCAACACCAACAATAATGAAATACTATAAAACTGAGATGCTTATCAGAAGACTAGGAGTAAAAACAGAAACAGCGGCAGTAAAAAATCAACATCAGAATACTGGAGCATCAAGTTTAAGAGAGCACAAAATATGCACTTAAAGGAGCTATTTGTAATAAAAAAGGATTGTAGGATGGGTCAGCTGCTATCCTAAGCATCAGTTTTTGACGAGTTGGGAGTGAGACTCAAAAATACATTTTTCTTACAAGTAGCACCTTTAAATGTAGAGAATTAGTTTAAGCCACTGGCTCTAATCTCTTTACTTCCTTCAGTTGTTTATTTACTTGTTTCTGGTCTTCTTCTAACCTCACCCTTATCTCTACCATTGTAATGATCATACCCTCTGTGGTCTCCATAAGTTCCTCTGTGTTCTTAAATATTTCATCACGTATTACAGTTCTTCTCAGTTTGATCTCTTTTTTATTTTTCAGCAACTTCTTATCTTCCTTCTTCCTCCTCTTCTTCTTTTCTTCCTCTGTCAACTTCTTCTCTTCCTCTGTCACCATCTTCTTCTTTTCTAAAATCTCCATAAACATTGCAGAGACTTTCTCTTTCTGGCTCTTCAGATCCATCTTATGGTTCTTTAATGTCTCAATAATCTTTAGCACCTGCGTCAGTTGTACCTCATTTTTATCTGACTCTTCATCAAGGTTTTCGTTGCTTTTGTTCATATGGTTCTTTTTCACCTTTTCAGCTAGGAGCTGTGAACTCTCTCTGTCTGACCTCGTCCGAGACTGAAGCTCACCCAGCTCAGTTTTATCATCATGGGTTGTCGTGGTCTCTGTGAGAATATAGAAATTAAAAATCAAACCTGTTGTATTTGCCTCAATTTGTTCAGTTGTGTATACTAGAAATGTAACTTAGAATCAAAACAGAAATGTGATGGTGACCTCAATGTGATGTGAATAATGATGATAACCCTAATAGGGACTGATATGGACAACAATTATTTAAATTAGTCTGGTATTGAGCAAGAACACCACAGTGGGCAGCCACAAAACAGACTACAGTCTAACCTGACGGGGTGGTTGTACATCCACTGAAAATGGTTGTTTCTGCCACTGACAGGCTCAAATTGTTACTGTAAGTGTGGGACAATATTATAGAAAGTGTCCTTACAGAGAAATAAAATGTTTTTCTTTCACAAGCCCTGAAAGATCACACTGCTGCCCATTTTGCAGCTGTTGATTGCAGTCCTCTTGTTAACACTGGACCAATTTCAAAAACTGTTGTCCACATGAGAAAATAGAGTTTTGGTAGAAAATTCCCTTGTTTCCCTTTCATCGATGGATTACTTAAAGTTAAGAAAACTGAATTTGTGACTTACGGATTTCTTTACGTCGTATTAAAAATGCACCCAGGACAACTGCAAGGATACTGATGAAGCCAACGACCGAGACGATGATGATACGACCAACAGGACAAGACGGGACCACAAATAAATCTTCTGAAATAACAAAACACAAGAAATAAGATTTTGTCTGCAACACACCAAACTTCACTATAGATAAAACATTACATGGATAATAATTATTTACCTGGAACATGTATGAGTGTCTCTCTGGTCTGGTTGATGTGGTTCTGTTGGACTCTACAGGTGAAGCTGTTGCTGTGTCTCTTCTCCACAGTCACTCTGCTGCTGACAGTATAGAGGTCATCAGGACCTCTGACTGTCTCTGTAGGTCCAGCAGAGAGGAGGTTTCCCTCAGCGTCCAGCCAGAACACCACAGGTTCTGGATACCAGCCTGTAGACTCACACTCTAACATCACTCCACTGCTTTCACTGCTGAGTCTGGAAAGCCTCAGAACAGGTGATGAGGCCAAACCTGTTGATGAAAAATTCAAAATGATTCAAACAATATGTTGACAAGGATCAGTTCTACATTTGAGACTAAATGAGAAGACTAATATACCTGGTTAGCTTAGCAAAGCATAAAGACTGGAAACAGGGGGAAACAGGTAGCCTGGATCTGTACAAAGTTAAAGGAATCCACCAAAAGAGACTTAAAAACCAAAGTGTTAAAATGACTACTTGCCTTTTTGTTTCTTTTTTGCTGGTTTATGTGCTGAAGTCTTGGCCAGCAGCCATTGCCAGGCAACCCGTTTTTAAAAGACAGACTCAAAAGTAGCCAACACATTGCCCCTATTAAACTGCTAAAAGTCAAGTTAGATTTTTATTACCAGAGTGCCATTTGGCATCTGCATGAGACACACCTGGCTGTAAAGTAACTCCAATGTAAACCCATACACGGCAATATTAGACTGCTCTAGCCGATGTACAGAGCTGCAAAGTTCTAATATGGTGGAGTTTGGGCATAAAGGACTCTCACCAAGGACATGGGATTTCGTGTCCCATGTGAAATCAAATATCAACAATCTTTTCAGAAATCTAGCCAAGTAGTTTTTCTGCTTGACTCTAACGAGTGTGCCTTTGACAAGCCACAACTACTCCACCCAATGTAGTATACAGAATGAGGGGTGGAGGTCGGGGAAGGGCAGTGTGCAATACAGGACCATTGCCCTTGAAACCAGAATTCCTGTCCACTGTGAAACCAAACGTCAACGAAGCCTAATCGCGTAGTTCTTGTGCCTAAACCTAACCAAATCCCCTTTGATGTTAATCACATGGCTTTCTCGCAGGAAGGCTTTGCAAGCCGCACACAAACAGTAAAAGGTACTTTGTGTGTCTTCATGAGACGTCAAGGGGTGTAAGGAAGCGGTGTCAGTGTGTCAGTTGTGTTATTTTTATTTTTACAGGATGAATTGATATATGCCCACTTACCCACAGCAAGCTTCACTTCAGATTGTGTTCCCTGTTTGGGGACAAGGCATCTGTAAGTTCCCTCATCAGACAGTTTCACTTTGGAGAGTTTCAGTGAAAGGTCTCCACACTTCAGTTTGTTGATGGGCACTGAGGTTCGCCCGATATAAGATGGATTCTGATCAATCAGGAGTTCCACACCTTCCCGTCTCACATGGACAAACCTGGGGTTCAGGTCAGCTCTCGCCCACTCCACAGTCAAGGAAACAGCATCAAAGGCAGGTTCCAGGTAACATGGCAAAATTACGTCATCACCAGCCATTGCTACTATTGGCTGAGGTTGTCCATTCACTTGAGAGCGACCTGAAGAAAGATAGATATGCTTTTTAACTCTTGCTTAAGCTCCTTTGTTGTTGTGAAAAAGTTTTGATCAGTTACCACGAAATTTGTTCTGGACATTCATCTAGCATCGTCATCAGGTCTAACTTTCTGTATGCCCAACCAATGACATGCTGGTTAAACTACCTACTGTGTAGGTACAGTAGGTACTATACCTACATCAGTCAAGTGCTAATTAGCAATTGTTAGCATGCTAACAGGCTAAACTGAAGTGTAAATGTGGTAAACATTAAAAAACATCAGCATGTTACCAATGTAATCAAGACATATTAGCATGCTGAAGCTTTTAGCACAAAGCACCCGTGTGCCTGAACAGTCTCATAGAGCTGCTAGCATGACTATAGATTCTTTGTCTTGTTTTTTATAATTGTGTTCGTGTCTAACTTACCTATACAAAAGTGTGCCAGGAGAACTAAGACAACAGTTTGATGCAAAACCAAAGGACTGAGGTCACATGGCAGAGGTTTTAAGGATTTTCTGTTCTTCCGGTGAATCATTCTGGAATTCTGGAAATGAAAACAAATCAACCGTAAACCAAAATGTTGTTTGAAAAAGCATCAAGACTTCTTTTATGAACCCACCCCCTTGGCAGTCGCACACCATTAATGGAAGTACAATTGGGGTTGTATAAATACTGATACTATATCGTAAATGCCACCAATACCCCCCCATGCAACAATCGGATACCATTATTTCATTAGCCCCAAAAGGGGACCCTTGCCAGCAATGTAAGGTACGCCTGTATGCAACTTAACAGATGTTTTACTGCCAATGTAACCATTAGGCATACAGCAATTTGTGTACTTTAAGCACATAAGCACATGTAGAATTGAAAGATAATTAATAAGGGAAATAAGCTACATTAAAACCTCGGTCATCGCTGTAAAGCCAACTCCAGCTACACTGTGTGTTCAATGTCATAACTATTTATCAATTAAAATGGAAAATGCTACAATTCATAATGTATTGTAAACTTCATAACAGGAGGCACATTGGCTTGGTCCAGAGTGACTTACCATTCAGTGTGAATGTGGACTTGAGTCCGGACATTGACATGCCCTGTTCTTTGTCATCCTTTCTCTGTATGTATTCACTCATGTTTTACAAAGGATTTAACCTCAGCTCAAAATGTACCAGTCTCTCTCTTTTGTGTGTCAGAGCGTCAGGGGAAGTTGGCAAAGAGCATGCAAACTTACAGCCCCTTGAGTGACCTTTGTCCACGGTTACTCTTTAACTAAAAAGACAAAGAACTTCCCTTACCTGTTTTTGCACAGTCTTGTCTCTTAAGCAACTACCGTCATAATCGATCAATCTCTGCGTATGAAGGCAACTTGGCTTTTGTCCTACAAACAGGCTATAATATGCTATTTCAGACACAGAGTTGTGTAACATTTTATTAAACTAAGGAACTAAAACAAAAGTATTACAGTCAAAACGTACATACCTGTTGTGTGCGTCAAACAGTCTTCTAATCAGAAAGGACAGTAGGTTGCACAGTCAAAGTCCAGTAATAAAATGATAAGTACTTTGAGCCCGCCTCCATCAGAAGAATTACCATAAAGGTACAGCAGTGATAAACACATTACCGGACCTAGTAGCTGTAGCAATGTTACTGCAAATCCTACAAGAAATGTGTTATCACTGCTTAAAGTAATATATTACTATTACACATTAGTTTTGTAGTGCGTTACCCCCAACAGTGGTCAGGGGTCAGTAAACACATCATGCGGACTGAATTCTTTGGTGTGCCGTATCGTGGTATCCTCCAGTAGGACGCGTAGTATAATGGTAAGCATATGAACAACTACATTCATGGTGAGTCAGTTTTCTATGTCAACGCGTGGTCAGGTTGTCTGTTCTGTCTCACGCATTCAGTCCTCAGAAATAAGATGCACAGGAAGAGGAAATGCTCCTCTATATTGAGCTCTATCTTAAACGTAATTCAGTGTGATGCTCAGACAGTCAGAGGCGAACATGGAGGTCCCGGCTCTCTGCATCAGACTGTGTGAGTACTGACTGTCTGTTGACTTTTAATGTATTGACATCTGTATCTCTACACAGATGATGTGTGAAGTTTGTGTAGCCATCAGATGTGAATTTATATGAAAATCACAAGTATCTCGTCTGTCTCTTGTCTCTCCAGTGATAAACGTACACCTGTTGCTGCTCTCTGCACAAGTTCAGTGCAGCTGTTGTCACAAAGCCGGTGAGTCAATCTAACATCTATTATATAACATTGTAGTTGATATGTGAGGATTTAATTTGATGCACAATACCAAGTCACCCACAAATGCATATTTAGTGCAAAGATGCTAAACTTGCCAGTTTATATCTAATCATTATCATTTATCCATTTATGAAAAACAATTATAAGGGTCATGAGGTATCTTTATATATAGAGGACCAAGTCTTCTGTCTTCCTCTGCAACTAAGACTGAAGTTACATCTGTACCAATACACTAACTGTCTGTTATGTGCTAAAATCTAGAATGATAGATATTTTATGTAGAAAATAATACTTCTCTTTCTTTCTTTCTTTCTTTCTGTTACAGATGCAACTTTTCCTCGAATTGTTCCATCCAGACTGCAGCTCTTTGAATTTGACTCCGTCTTTATAAACTGTGATGGCTTTTCAAACGATTTGACCAATTGGAGGGTGTTGAGGAAGATCAAGGGGATGAATACAACATGTAATCGTGGATGGGAGATATTGGGACCCTGCAACATTACAACTGCCTTTTCAATGGACAGCGGAGAATACTGGTGTGAAGCTGAAGGAAAGAAAAGCAACTTTGTCAACATCATAGTGACAGGTGTGTTCAGCCAATAGCAATCACAAAAAAAAAGGTTTTGAATAATGTCTGACATGTGGCTATTTGAAGATTTGTGGGTTTATTGATTCCCATATTTTAATACTTAAACATGTAAGAGTGCCTCATATCACATAAGTGTAAATGATAGAGTTTTAGAGTGTAGACTATGAAGTTAGGATGTTAGCATGACGTTGGCCTAAGAAGGCTGCTTCTACATGGTACCATTAATTTTGCCTTTTCTATGTCTAACCTACTTTTTCTCTAATTGAAAGCAACACTGTATTAAATTTATTTTAACAAATACAAATATTTTTTACCCCCACCTGCTGATCAGCTGGGTCTGTGCTCCTGGAGAGTCCCGTTGTTCCTGTGATGGAGGGAGAAGATACGACTCTGCCCTGCAGAAACAAGATGTCCAACCTTAAGTCTGCTGATTTCTATAGCGATGGACTCCACATTGGGAGCAGCTCTACAGGAGAGCTGACCATCTACAGTGTTTCCAAGTCTAATAAGGGACTTTACAAGTGTAACATCGCTGGAGCTGGAGAATCACCAGAGAGCTAGCTGACCGTCATAGGTGAGAGATCAGAACAAAGCGAATTTGCTTTTGGCCAATCCAGATTGTATCTACATTGATTTTAGGAAGTCTAGATGACAAAAGACCTCAGGAAATGCAATTTTAGCTAATTTGATCTAATCCATCATTCAAATCTGATTTCTACAGATGGGTCTCAGTTCGGCTCTGGTGGCTTATAATGAATTTCAAGTGTCTTTTGTGTCCTCGCAGCATGACACATATCGATGACTTCAGATCTGAAGAGACAGAAACGTATCAGGGCGGCTGAGCAGAATCCCTGCTGCTACTAGCAGAGCAGTATGAAGGCAACACAGAACAACTGTCTGCTCCGTGACTACGCAGCACGATCGTGATCGAGAGCAGACAGAGTTACTTAGGCCTATGTTGATACCGTCGCACAGATCTGGGATCTGATCAGTTGCAAATAATAGTGTGGACACTCCATGCAAACTGCTAGCTCTGTGAAAACTCTTCATACCTAAATGAAAAAAAAAAAATACATAAACATTAATTGCCAACATTTCATTCTGGTGACTTGGCTGTTGATTTCTCAATAACATCAGAGCCATCGGATGATTTGAAGTCAAACAATTGTTGTGACATTCTTGCATCACCATGACTTGGATTTTTAGCCATGCTTGGCATTTACTGGACCGTGCTCTTATTATTTTCACTACCTTTTCCACCTTAGCCAAACCTAAAACAGTTTTTGTGGTATTTAGATTTTTTTTTTTTTTTTTATGTAACTTTGCCTTGTTTTGCCTTGACTTTGTATTGGTGGTGTTGCATGAATAGAAAAGGTTCTTAACAATCCACCTACAGATGTGTGGATTAAAAAATTTTGCATAAATGCAGATGAGTTTTTAATACTTATAAATAATGTAAAAATTCATACATCTTGCAGGGATTGGATCCCTTCCTGAAGACTGCCATCCTTCCCCTGATTGCTCCCATCACGGCCTCACTGTGCTGCGGATCTTTTGGACTGTTGTATTGGTGGTTCTGTTGTTGGTGATGGCACTGCTTTACTGCAGCAAAAAAAGGTACAGAAATAACCGATTCCAAGTTAAAGCATGCCCTTTAATGTAGATTGTGATGCCAATATCTTATAAGTTGTCATCACTTCAGTGGATTTTTAGACAATTTTCATTTTGATTCAAGGATTGCTAGAGTTGTTGTGATGTTTTCTGGTAGATTATTATCTTGTACATATATTTAAATTTGCTGTTTCTTTAATTCTCTCAGGAATCTCGACCTTTCCTCCTTCCATCTGTGCTTTCGCTTTTCATCAAACCGGTAAGCTATTTGTATGCTTTCCAAATGACATTTACACAAATCAGTCGGAAATCAAATAATCTTAACTCAAGGAACACTAAGGTCCACAAGTTTTTATACATCTTGCAACTGCATCACATCAACTTGTACCATGAGCTCACCGAAGCAGTTTCCAACACATCTGCACCATATTCTTGACAAGTGAAAAAACTCCATTAATGAAGGGTTTTAAAAGATCTATGGCACAAGGTCTAAAGCACATGGTGCAAGTGCTTTAAGAGTGTGTCCAGCTCTCTTTTGCGATTTCAGTCCTGTGTTCACTCACCAGCTCCATTTGACTGCATATGAGCAAGTGCACCAGTTATACGAGGAAGCACCGATGCCTGTGTGAGATATTGATGTACAGAATATAACATCTCTGGTCCGTGTGGAGGGATTGTTTTTCCATCGTTTTCACAGATTTTGTCTTCCTGTTTGTCTTACAGGTCACAGACAGAGGAGTCATCTTACTGAAAGTTGGAGGAGACATACTGTGTACAAATGGAGGAATTTAATTACATACATGCTGCCGTGTCCACTGCTGTTCATATAGCATTTTAAAAGGTCCACCCCCACCCTCGCTTGAATTGTCTTTTTGTGTGAAACTTGCTAAAAGAATAAACTTGTTTGGTATCGTCACTCCCTGTGCTGAGTCTGGTGCTTGATTGACTGGAGTGATTAGGTCAGAGCCAAAAAAATATAAACGCTGTACAAACCCAATATTTATCATCTGTAAATCCTTGAAGAGTACAGGTTTTATTGATTAATGAACATAACCATTGACATTTTTGTATTTTAAGAGCATGCAACAATAGACATCAATTTGCAGAAAGTATACTGACAGACAGTTAAAGAGTTTGTAGAGTTTGCATATTTCTGAAGACAATTCTAATAATGACAATGTAAAGTATAAATCGTAGATCACAGTCATAAATAGGCATGGGCGAAGCGAAGCATTTAAACACATTAACCACATACAGTGGTCGGCATCACCAGCATAATAATTACCATCAGCCTTCTCACACCATCAGTGTATTTTTAAGACGTCGGTCTGTGTGCTCTGCCTGTTCACTCATCAGTTTACAAGATGAACTGCCAGTTTTAGATGCACTCACTCACGGTGGTCACCCACAAACTAATCTTCCCATCACTGTGGTTAATCACAAACAGCAGTTTATAGTGTAAATTACGTAAGCTGTATAAGTGAGTGCAGCCCGTTCTCATGTCAGCACGTCAACATGTCAAATACAACAGCCTGGTCAGTGGCTCTACAATTCTCTAATTGAGAACTTACATTACTTGAAGCGCCCTTCTAGTGCAGTAGTATGTCCAAGTTGGTAGGAGGTCTGGGTGGTTGAATAGGTCATACACTGAGCTTTGTTCCCAGAGACCGGGGTAATAGATTTTAAAGCATAAACCTAACCAACAGAAAGCATTTCACAACATTTATAACAGTCCAAAACACATAACGTGTCATAATATGTTAAATGTTTGTCACTTCATTTTGGATGTCTAAGTGGAGGTTGCATATGTATTATTGCGAATTTGACAACAGAGCCATTCACATCCAAAACTGACACCAGAGGTCGAGCGTCATTGTTGGACGCTTAAGGCCACCGACCAAGCGTCCAACAGATGCAGTTCAATTTACATATATGGTGTTACATTGTTATGTTACAAATGCAGAAAATATAAGTCAAGGTTTACTTTAGATACGTTTTGGTTACTTCTCTCAGAGCAGCTTAGACTTCTCAGTGCAGAGAAGACCGTTGCCTCAGTCCCCAGAAATAAGCCCCACAGGAAGAGGAAGTGCTCACCTCATTGTGCTGTGTCTCACCCGAATGATCAGACAGCCAGCAGCAAGTCAACATGGAGGTTACAGCTCTCGGCATCAGACTGTGTGAGTACTGAGTCTGTCATAGATCACTGCATCCTAGATACATCCTTTTTTGTTTTTTTATGGGGGGTGCAATATTTTGGCAGAACATCTGTAAGTCCTTGAAGAGTTAAGGTTTTATTGATTAATGAACATAACCATTTACATTTTTGTATTTTAAGAGCATGCAACAAAAGACATCAATTTGCAGAAAGTATACTGACAGACGGTTAAAGAGTTTGCAGAGTTTGCATATTTCTGAAGACAATTCTAATAATGACAATGTAAAGTATAGATCGTAGTTCACAGTCATAAATAGGCATGGGCGAAGCGAAGCATTTAACACATTACAAAAATGACTACGCTGGTCGGCATCACCAGTATAATAATTACCATCAGCCTTCTCACAGTATTTTTAAGACGTCGGTCTGTGTGCTCTGCCTGTTCACTCATCAGTTTACAAGATGAACTGCCCATTTTAGATGCCCTCGCTCACGGTGGTCACCCGCAAACTAATCTTCTCATCACTGGGGTTAATTACAAACAGCAGTTTATAGTGTAAATTACGCAAGCTATATAAGTGAGTGCAGCCCGTTCTCATGTCAGCATGTCAACATGTCAAATACAACAGCCTGGTCAGTGGCTCTACAATTCTCTAATTGAGAACGTACATTACTTGAAGCGCCCTTCTAGTGCAGTAGTATGTCCAAGTTGGTAGGAGGTCGGGGTGGTTGAAAAGGTCATACACTGAGCTTTGTACCCAGAGACCGGGGTAATATATTTCAAAGCGTAAACCTAACCAACAGAAAGCATTTCACAACATTTATAACAGTCCAAAACACATAACGTGTCATAATATGTTAAATGTTTGTCACTTTATTTTGGATGTCTAAGTGGAGGTTGCATATGTATTATTGCTAACTTGACCACAGAGCCATTCACATCCAAAACTGACACTAGGGGGTAGTTGAGCGTTGTTGGATGCTCAAGGCCACCGACCAAGCGTCCAACAGATGCAGTTTAATTTACATTTATGATGTTACATTGTTATGCTACAAATGCAGAAAATATAAGTCAGGGTTTACTTTAGATACGTTTTGGTAACTTGTCTCAGAGCAGCTCAGACTTCTCAGCGCAGAGAAGACCGTTGCCTCAGTCCCCAGAAATAAGCCCCACAGGAAGAGGAAGTGCTCACCTCATTGTGCTGTGTCTCACCCGAATGATCAGACAGTCAGCAGCAAGTCAACATGGAGGTTACAGCTCTCTGCATCAGACTGTGTGAGTACTGAGTCTGTCATAGATCACTTCATCCTCAGAAAATGATAAATCCTCCAAGTCCCTACGATGATCTCTGATGAGTTGTTTTTCTTTGCCTTAAGACATGAATTGAGATTTTAAAAAAGTGTCTGAATTTCAGATTTCTTATCTTTACAGTGATGAATGTTCTGGCATTGCTGTGTGCACAGGTTCAGCACAACTCTCACAAAGTTGGTAAGTGAATAACTCGAATATTTCAACATTATATATCCAGTTTGTACTTTAGTCCAAATTAAAATGTACTTTTCAATGTGTACATGATGCAAAATTAATCTCTGATCATAAAAAAATGTTGATGAAAAAATTCTTTTTTAGTTAGTTAGTACTTAGTTCTCCAACTAAGTACTTAACGGAAGAGAAACCCTCGTCGTTTGATGGAGAGACCGTTACATTCTCAGTGCAGGTTCACTAAATTGTGTATCTGAGATGTTTTATCAGAAAAATGTACTTTTCAAATGTCGTGTCTGTCTTTTCTTTCTCAGATGCAACTTTTCCCACTACCACCCCACCCAGACTGCAGTTCTTTGAATATGAGTCTGTCTCTATAAACTGCAAGGGCATTTTTAAACATTCGAGAGAATCGAGAGTGATGAGGAATATCAAGGGAACTGATACTATATGTAACGTTAGAGTGGAGATAACTGGATCCTGCACCATTACATCTGCCTTCACAACGGACAGCGGAGAATACTGGTGCCAAGCTGAAGGAAAGAAAAGCAACTCTGTCAACATCACAGTGACAGGTATGTTCAACACATATGAACTTAGAATGTTACTCACCCAAAAACATTAAAATTCATTTTGTTTTTAAGAAAAAGAAGTTTACTCCTACTCTCGATGATGTTTTTCAGCTGGTCCTGTGATCCTGGACAGTCCTGCTCCTCCTGTGAAGGAGGGAGAGGATGTCACTCTGCAATGCAGAAACAAGACAACTCCCTCCAAATTCACAGCCTATTTCTATAAAAATGGCCTTCTCCTTGGGAGCAACTCTACAGGAGAGATGACCATCCACAATGTCTCCAAGTCTGACGAAGGACTCTACAAGTGTGACATCTCTGGAGTTGGAGAATCACCAGAGAGCCGGCTGGTTGTCGGAGGTGAGAGAAAACAGTGTGGCCAACCTCTTCTGACTTAAGGCCCATTTGTATATATATATTTTTTTGTTGTTGACGTCAAACAGTCACAGTTTTGTTAAGTTTAAAAAAAGTACTTGATTATAGTTCGGAAAGGATCACACTTCAGTTTGAAACAACTAACGTACATTTAGAAGCCACTTTATTTTCTTTTTTGTTCCAACATACAAAACAGGGACCCTGCATCCTGATAGTCATCCCTTCACTCTGTTTTGGATGGTTGTAACTGTGTTACTTGCGGCTCTCCTACTGCTTTTGGTGATGGGATGTTACTATATAAAGCACAGAGGTAAGACATGTAAAAACACTTGATTAAATTAGTATTTGATACCATGTTTTAAGTATGGTGTACATCAACATGCACTTATTAAAAATATCATTGTTGTATCATCATGTTAAGTTTACATAAGTTAAGTATGTTGATGGATTGTCACACACATTGTCAATAATAATCAAAGCAAATGATCATTTCTGCTAATCTTTAGTATTTACCTATCTGCTGCTCACATTTAGGAACTTGGATCCAGATTTTAGTGACTTTTTTAAAAGTTTTATTTCAGTGTCTGCAGAGGCCAGTGTAGGTGATCTTCAACTGCAAACGCATGCTGTCGTCAGGGAACCCAGAAAGGAAAAAGGTAATTAACTTCATAATGATATATACAGAAGTATACTTGTTACACAATTTTATTTTTTTATGATTATGTCTGCAGAGACCAGTGCAGATGAACCTCAAGACACGCAGGCCGCTGTCACAAAACCAAGGAAGAAAAAAGGCAATTAATATGACACTGACAAACCCAAAATGTGAACTGTTATGCCTTTATTTAGTTAAAACCGCTAACTGCTTAAACAGTTTCAAGTTCGTCACATGTTAATCCTGACAACCGTGGCTGTGAATAGACGTGTGGTGCCACAAGCAGAAAGGGTTGCAAACCACTGAGTTAATAAACTAACATTTTAGAAATAGCTTTAAAGAGTCACGCATGCGGTTTTAAAGTATCTTCGCCTGCGTGTGCTTCAGGAGCATACGTGCTTGTGGTAATTTTAGCTCTTTATTAGCATCTCAGACAAATCACCCCAAGAAACCCACAGACAGAAACAGGTAAACAGACACGGGTTAGCAGTTTCTGTGTTGGCTAAACTTACAGTCAAGGGGGAAGCTGCAACTGAACCAAGTAGTGAATCTCTATAGGAAAGTACATGACACAGTATTCATTAGGAGACATGCAGAAATATTCATGTGAAGTCTGCAGCAACCTTGCAGCTTTGTTGGTTGAGTGCTCATGAACACATAAAAGTGCCAGTTTAACTGTGTACAGATGGGATTAGGGTAAACATATTAACAGTATTGTTTATTAATTATTAATATGATTATTAGGATTCCCATCTTTAGATACTTATTAATCTGACGTCTGTATACATTTTCAACACCAATGTTAAGTTGGGTGTCATCTGCAAAGAAATGATAATAAAATGTGAGTTGTGCAGTTCAGAGGAGATATATACAGAGACAACTAAACTTGGCTGAGAATTTAGCCCTAGGGTACACGTTCAAACAATAACTGTTCAATAGCACACTACGCACATCGACCTAATACTTCAATTTTTAATTTATTTGCTGTCCTCGTCAAAGTATCTGTGACTTACACTGTTTTCTCTCTATCAGATCAATCCTTGACTGCACAAGCTGTCTATTCTCTGTGCACAGGTAAGACTCCGCAATCAAGTCTACAGTTTAAAAGAAAGTATTTTCTGACTGGCATTATTGTATTTCTTTTAATGACAGGACCAGGAGTATCCAGCTCCATTGCAACACCAACTCCCTCTTCAAGTATCAACCCACTTTTAACAGAAGACAGTTGCTTGTATTATATGATCAGTTAAGCAATACAAAATCCATCTTTGCTCTTTATTTTTATAGATAAAAATGTTTTGTATAAGTAAAAATAAGCAGAAGCATGTGTTACAGATATGTTTATACATCCTATGTGTCTTAAAGGCATGATTGAGTTTATGGCTTGAGCTACCTGAAAGCACGCTGTTTCAATTTTCTTTTTATTACAGTGGAACAATTAAAACACTTTGTTCCATCTGCTCTGCTCGTTCACACGTCTGTTTACGAAGATTTTAAAATACACTCATTGCGGTCAAATACTAACACGATGATGTTACATCAGCACACACATTGAGTTTACAGCTGCAGCTATGTAAACACTAACAATGTAGTCGTGTCCTATATAAGCTGTTACCCAATGAATGTAATTAACTTTTAAGATCCCACACTTTCAGATATTACCAGTCCTACAAATACATTTCAATATTTAGATTTGAAGTGTGACAGATGTCCCCATGATATCTGTGTATTCCTATGCTATATGTCATAATTATATACTGCATGGTCATCAACACGTGTTAAAGGATGTGATGACATGGTTCCCATACTGGGTATTTATGTGTAAATGGTGCTTGACACATCCGTCCTGAAAAGAAATGAACATGTGGATAATCATTGGGAAAAGACACTGAAGATTGATTGGCTAAGCTCACTGCTGCCCCCCGAAGGCCTTACATTGTTTGTGCAAACACATTTTTACTGTATGCTGTATATTCTGTACTATGTGCATGGTGCTGACACAATTATTCATTATAAGTATGAGATTACTAAAGCGTGCGGCCCAGATTTAAGTCTGCCACATTAAGGTTACACATTGTAAATGGTTACAGTTTCATTCATGTTTTGTTGACTAAACTTTTATTGTATTATTTTACTTTGTATTTGTTGCATCTGAAAGTACTTGGTAACTATGTTAAGATAAGCACTTTACAAAAATATTTTATTACCATATCCCTTAAACTGCAGCCAGACAGCTTTCAAAGAGTGGTTTACCTCCAATCACCTTCTGTCCATCGTTACCTTTATTATTCTTAATAATAATTATATTTATCAGTCATTTATATTTAAATTCAGTCTTCAAGGTCATGGGCAGTATTAAGTGGTGACAGTGGCTGATTTACTGCAGAGGGCAGTGTAGAGTCCCTCCTGAGTAAGATGACACAAAGCCACACATGAAGCCTTCATACTGCAGACGTAAGCCACACAGGAAGTGCAATTTATACATAGCATTGAATGTCAACTGCAAATAAGTCTTGTGTTCAGTCGGCAGCAGGACATCATGGAGGTCACATCTCTCTGCATCAGACTGTGTGAGTACTGTCTCATATTGGAATGTTCTGAGGATGAGCAGGAGAAGTTGAACTCTTATATCTGTTTACTTAAGATAAAGTCAGTGTCAGGCAAACCTGTTGAGTGAAGTTTCCACAGGGTGTTATTGGTGACATCAAATACACATTCAAATCATTTTAGGCCTGAAAAGATTCAATGACAAAACATTAACATTTCAGGTTCACTGCAGTGTTGAAAAGCAACTCCATTACCTCAAGTACCATGCTGAAGTACGACTTTTGTACACTTGTAATTTACTTGCGTATCTACATGTTATGATACTTTATATTTGTCCTTTACCACATTACATTCTGTATGTGTATCATCATCCTTTGACCTACATTTACCATGTACAGCATCTATATTTACTAGTCTGACCAAGATTGTACTTGGGTGCAAGGGTGCTACATATTTATAAAATATGATACATTTTACTGATTAAGGCTTATCCATGAACTCTGTTTTTTTTTATTTTACTTCAGTTGGCATTGAAGGCAATGAGCTGCTTCAGAAATTATGACGATGTTATAATTATTTATTGATTATTTTTGCTAGCAGATAAGTATTTATATACATGTCTCATGTACAACCCTCTTCCTTTGTCTGTACAGTTTTCAATCTATTGTTGATGCTGGTGACGCAAGTAAAGGACTGTTCCTATGCTCAACAAGCTTGTGAGTAGAAGTTAACTATTTAATTTTGTCGTTATCTTTAACCTTTCCTTTTTTGCATTATATAACTATTTTAAGACACAAGCCAGGTTTACATTTTGTGCGGTTAAAGAACATCATTATTAAGTATTTTGACTTGAATTTAAGTGCTTTGGCTTCCTTGACCTATGCATGATGCACTCAGCTCACTTTAATAATATGTTTTTTAATGAAAGAACCGTTTGTCTGTTTTGTTTTTCCATGAGTGGCTTTTCTCCAGCCTTCACAGAGCTGTCGAGGTGCAGTTTTATGTTTTGATTTGATGAAATCTTTTACTCTCTGCATCGTTTAATGTCTCCGTCTCTCTTGTTGGTGTCAGACGGAGTGTTTCCTCGTGTCGTTCCATCCAGACTTCAGTACTTCGAGTACGAGCACATCTCTTTTTACTGCGAGGGGTTACAAAGGTCGCCTGGATGGAGACTGATGAAGAACATCTCAAGTAAAAATACTTCATGTGGCACAAGCTGGGGATTTTTAAAAGAGTCCGTTTGCATCATCCGAGATGTTTATGTAGATGACAGTGGAGAATACTGGTGTGAGACTGGAGAAGGAGAGAAGAGTGGGACTGTCACCATCAGCGTTACTGGTAGGTCAACCATGTGTTCAGTTGCTTTGGTATTTCCTGGTTGTACACGTAGCTGTTCAGAACATCGTTGGTGCTGCAGTAGCTGTCTTGATATGAGCATTGTTTGAATTTTTGAATTGTTCACATACTCTGACTGCCCTAGCACCACCAGCTTGGTCCACGTGGCCAGGTATCCCAGCATGCTTGTGCATCGAATCAGCCGCTTTCCATATAATAAATGAATGCAAGTTTTGTAGTAGTGTCCAACCCATCGCCAGAATAAATATTAGCTAATTGAGTTTCTGCAAAACCACAGATAACCCTATTGGCTAGGGCTAGGAAAACATCATGGTTTGGATTAAAATACATGTTTTGGTGGCCACAGTGACGGATTAAAATGGTTGGACTTCCAGTTAAAAATAGCTGGTTTTGGTCACCACAAAAACATCTGAAAATGTCCACAGGTCTCCTCAAAAAGTCCTTTGTTGAGGACCATTGAACTGAAATTAAACAAGTGTAATATCACGACACATGGACCAATGAAAACAGTCCTGTTTGAAAGGAGGCAGGGCATCACAAAAATGATGACGTATGAATATACTAACCATTAAGTACACTGTTGGTCACCAATGTTAATTTAAATGGTCACATTATTCACAATAATAACTACAATGTATGTGTTCAGCTGGTTCTGTGATCCTGGAGACTCCTGTCCACCCGGCGATGGAGGGAGACCATGTGACTTTACGCTGCAAAACCAAGACGCCTTCTTCCAACATCTCAGCTTCCTTCTATAAAGATGACGTCCTCATCGGGAACAGTGCGACCGGAGACATGACGATTCAAAATGTTAAGAAGTGTGATGAAGGACTCTACAAGTGCATCTCTGGAGCTGGAGAATCCCCAGAGAGCCAGCTGACTGTCACAGGTGAGAGATAACCTGAATGAAATCAGATTACTTTGCCAACCCAAAGACACCAATGCAATTTATTGAATCAGCACAGATGTGAAAAGTCAAAGCCATGTGACAGTTTTAACACAGTTCTGTGAATCGAATGGATAGAAAGTTGGGACAGTAACAACAGCATTGTTGTTCCAGGATATCACAGAGGAACCGTTCCCTTTTGTTCCGATCAACTTCCTGTTCTCCTCTACTTCCTCATAAAGACTGTCGCCACAGTTTTTTGTGTGGCCCTGCTGCTGTTGGTGTTGAGAAAACGTGACTCTGGGAAACGCAGAGGTAAAAAATATTAGAACTAACT
Organism: Pagrus pagrus; assembly: GCF_965226575.1. NCBI lineage: Eukaryota > Metazoa > Chordata > Actinopteri > Spariformes > Sparidae > Pagrus > Pagrus pagrus. The sequence goes on along the minus strand of NC_140204.1, from coordinate 2,288,791 downwards.
TCAGCTGCTAGAAGAAAATCAATTTATTCGGCTTTTCATTTCTGTATTTTGTGCCTCCTTATCTCCTCTTTCCTCTGCCCTCCTGTCTGTGCAGCGCGCCATGTCGAAGGATGCCGCACTTCCTAAAACGCTCACTCATGAAGAGAGGAGGCCTGCCAGAGGAGCTCTGAGCGAGGACGCACAGGTGTATCCTATCCTACACCTGTGGCCAAGAGAGGCGTGACAAACACAGCTGGAATATACAAACCAGCAGGATTCTACTATTCATTTTGTATTCAGATGTTAAAAATGTGTGTGAAATCGTGACATGATAATCTGTACAGTATGTGTTTGATGCAATATGACTTTTAATTGAATTCACAATCTTTTAACTCTGTTTTGTATGAAATTACTTTCAGCATGTTTCATGTTGAGGCTTGAGTGTATGGAAAAGATGACTGTACTGTAAATACTGACGTATGTATTGTATTGGTGTGAGGCCAGCTGTGATCAGTGCATGTCATGAGATGGAGTGAACACAGTTAAGATATTTTAAGTCTCACACAGTCTCTTGCTCATCATATTTATTTTTGTTCTTTCATTCTTGTTTTTATAGTCTCTGTAACCCTGACTGACCCTGTGAACGATAACCGCAGCGTCTCTACAGCTCTGTGAAGAGAAGCTGTGGCTGTGTTTCAGTGAAGGCAGCTCGCCCACCGAGAACAATAGTCACGTTCTTTGGTTTGATGCAACAGAACAGCTGCTGAATCTTTGACCACAAATGACTTGTGTGAAACTGCAACATGTCAAACTGCTGCACTACAAACGTCAGTATGCAGCTGTCATAGTGAGCCTCGTCCTGATTGGTTCCACCTGTTTATCCTTCCCTCTGTCTGTGTCAGCTGATCTGTTTTGTTCCCAGTGTCTCTGTGATGCTTCATGTATTGTTGGATTCCTCCCTGTGTTCTCTGACATCAACTTTATTATTAAAGCCTCCTGTTTGCAACCTGCCTGCCTTTGTGTGTCATGCGTTCGCGTCCCTTTTGTGTTAATCACAACAATTTCAAAGCAGATGACAGCAAAAATAAATAAATAAAATAAATACAACAAACATAAATCTCCTTGGATATATAAACTGTATTTCTGCACACGTCACAGTATACATATGTTTATTTTACTACTGTTATATATACATATTTATGTACATCACATCAAAGATTACTTCTACTGCATTGTACCATATTACCCCAGTGTAATATTTAGATATTGTATTTCCGTATACATATATATTCTCTTTTTCTCAATTCTGATTTTCTGGTGTGATTTTTTTTTTTCCTTAAGAAAGAAAAGAAAGATTGAAGTTCTGTCACTTTTGGTCACATTAATCCCAAAAACCTTAAGAAAAAAAGCTAAAATATTACTGAAAACTATACAAAATACAAAATAAATTGTATTTCTTGAATAATATTTTGCCAAATAGCTGCAGTTTAGGAAGTTATGACCTTTCTTATTGATAAAATTTACATTATTTTCATTCTCATGATGACATCTGACAAATGAAAATAGTTTTACTGTCCCATTACTGAAATAAACAAATCAGTATGTGCACCATAAAATATAAAAACTTTATTGATAATCTGATCGGGTCAAGATTCTGTTGTGACTGAAGTTTCCTCTGAATCTCCTCCAGCTGCTCACTGAGTTTCTTCTTGTGGTTCCTCCTTCTTCCTGTCTGTCATCTCCTTTAACAAATCATTTGTTTTGGTCAGTATTGTGTCTGTTTGTATGTGAAGTTTTTCATCTTCTTGTCTTCTGTTGTTCAGCTGAGTTTTGGCAGTTAATGTGATTTCTTTCATTTTGTGGAATCGTTCACCTTCTGCCGTCTTCTCCACTGACTGGATCTTGTTCTCAATATCTTTAATGTTTGTCTCCATGTCCTCCTGTTGTTGTCTCAGTTGCTCTCTCTGGTTTTTCAGTTCCTCACTTTGTTCAGTCAGTTTACTATAAACCTCCTGCTCAAAGTCCTCGTTCTTCTTCAATGTCTCCTCTTTCTTCTGTAACGTCTCCTCTTTCTTCTGTAACTGTTCTTCAAGCTTTACCATTTTCTTCTCCAAATCCTCGGTTCTCTTCTTCTCTGTGATGAGCTGCTCTCTTTCAGTTTGATCCTCTCGCTGCCTCTCTGTGTCTGTGTGAACATAAAAACAGGTAACAGTGTTAGATTCAGTTCAGACTTGTTCTGCTGATGCATTTTGTAGAGAAAAGGTGTCAGAGTGACACCACAGAGACAACATACAAACATGTTTTAGCATTTTACAGCATACACAGTGTTTTATTACAAAGTTAAACAAGATCTGTAACAGGATCTGATTTCTGACATACTCAGTTGGATCCTGTCTGCAGTTTGCAGGTGGACTGGAACCAACACCAGCTGGTGACACAAGGCTCACCAAACTTAGTGTAATATTTCACCATCTATACTGACTTCTCCTTTTGAAAATCTTGATTTTAATAGAGCCTTAATTTCTATTATTTTGAAAACACAGCCCCCAGTGACATCTTGTGGCCAGTTGTTCACATCACATCAGTTAAACTCACCTTTGGTTTGGTTCTGTCTCCATTTCCACCCGACACAGGCTGCTGCAAGAATAAAAAGGAGCACAAAAACCACTATAACACCGACATGAGCAGAACAAGACGTGGCCTCCAGGCTGTCAGCTGAAATGACAAAACACACAACAGAACAGTGGTTATATACAACTAGACATCAGCTGCTGGAAGAAGAAACAAAAGGATGTTAGTGGAGGGAAAAACACCTGAAATCTGAATGTGTGTCTCTCTGATCTGGTTGATTCTCTGTTGTTGGACTCTACAGGTGAAGCTGTTGCTGTGTCTCTTCTCCACAGTCACTCTGCTGCTGACAGTATAGAGGTCATCAGGACCTCTGACTGTCTCTGTAGGTCCAGCAGAGAGGAGGTTTCCCTCAGCGTCCAGCCAGAACACCTCAGGTTCTGGATACCAGCCTGTGGACTCACACTGTAGATTTAACACGCTGCTGTTGTATTTAGTCGTTGATATGACAGGTGTGGAGAGAGAACCTGATGATGGAAGAGAGGAGAACAAATGCTACACATGGTGGCTTTAAACATTATGTCGGAGCAGTATGGACAAAAAGGATTGTACGCTGACTCACCAACAACAAGCTCAACAGTAGATTCTTTACTTTTTTGGGGAAAGTAGCATCTGTAGACTCCATTATCAGAGAGTCTCACTGCAGAGAGATGCAGTGAAAGGTCTCCCTGCTTCAGATTGTCGATGGACACTGATGTTCTTCCTTTGTATGACGGGTTTTGGTTCGCCAGGTGGTTTCGACCTTCGTGCCACACATGGACAAATCTGGGCTCCAGGTCAGGTCTCCCCCACTCCACACTCTTTGAAACAGCATCCAGGGGAGGTTCCAGGCGGCACGGCAGGACGACGTCTTCTCCAGCTAATGTCACGACTGTTCGAGATGGTCCAGCCGCCTGAGACCGGCCTGGAACGACACAGAACACATTTAAAAAGCTGCACTCTGAACTTCACACTGGATTCACATGGTGCTGGTGTCTGGGTGTAAGTTACCTCTAAAACAGCCTGCCAGCAGGAGGAGGGTCACGGTGTGGTGATACACCGAACCTCTGATGGAACTGAACAATCCACGATTCAGGCAAAGCATCTTGGAAATCTGGGAAAATAAATAAGAATTAATTTATGTAAGGAAATATGGGTGATACTTTTACAGATCCAACGACCAAGCAAAATATTTGAAAATTCTTTGAAATTGCAAATTACTATAATAATGACCTCAAAATGTATTGAAAATGATTCCAACATGATTAAATAATAATAGTTTGCTCTTTACTAATAAGGAGTTAACAAATAGTGATTTCTTTGAAACTTCTGACTGGTTTCTGCTTGACTGCAGCTGATCATTACATTTTTCACCAGTTCAACAATCATAAATCAGTCTTACTCTCTGACACACACACACACACACACACACACAGCTATTGTACGCAGATAAACGTGAACTTGTTTTCCTGTTAATAATTCATTTGCTCAGGTATCGTTGTCTCAGAATATAGACAGAGTGGCATTTAACTTAAATAGTGTGAAGATGTTATCATCAGGCCTCAATAGTAAATGAAGGAATTAAACTTTTAAAATGGGTAATAAGTCACGATACTCCAACTCTGACCCCTGTCTACCATGACAACAAATGAACCTTTATTCCTTGAGCAGCTTGTAAAATAGGGATGTACTGTAGGTAGGTATAGGTTACAAGCTATTATATGACAGGTAAGCAGGAGCTACATGCTAATGACCCCTGTTCCAACATTTCCTTTACAACTACTGAACGTTTGAACGGCTTGGTCGCGACCGTTGTTGGAATTCAGCCAGCAACCTTTCCCCCCATTTTCTGCCTCTTAACCGGTCATGGTCCAATATTACTCCATTTAATATACCCAAGTCGTCACACTTGAGTTGAAGACATTGTGTTAAAATATTACTTTAGGAAAAGTGAAAGGTGAAGTAATGAAAGTAATTTTCTTGGCGATACATGTACACGTCTCAAAAGAAAGATATGAAGCTATTTATTTTGTTTGAATGATTTCTGCCTCCAAAATGTGGAGTGGAAGTATAAAGCAGCAGAAAATGGAAATAGTGAAGTTGTGTACACAAACCTCAAAATTGTTCTTGGGAAACATATTCAATTACGCTCCATCACTGGTAATAATATATATAATATACAGTAATATAATATAATATAATATAATATAACATTATATTATATTATATTATATTATATACAAACATAACATATACTAAACAAGTCAAAGCTGGAAGACGTCTTATATGAATGAGTCAAACACACAGTGAGACATTCAGCAGTTGGCACACTGCTGCAGCTACAGAGGCTCTGATCAATGCTTCATTTTATAAAATAACACATTCACTGAAATGAAAAGGTCGTGAGAGCGCCGTGAAAACTGAAATGAAACTATATTTAATAAATAAAAGGTACCTACCTGTTGTATTGCTGAGCCGGTTCTCCCCTCAGACTACAAAGTTGCTCAGCCAAAGTCCTCTGATGAAAAAAAAAAAAAAGACAATAAAACAAAAGACTTTGACCTGAGTCATGAGGTGTGTTCTACTTGAGCAATTACTGCGTTCACTTCTAGACTGGACTGCATCAAAAAAATCATAGATTAAGTTATTTTATGTTGCAACTAGAGAAGACAATTTGTTAAGAAATTTACGGTTGTGAATGCTGGCTGCTGAAAAGTGGAGGCTAAACTGCATTGCTGACTTGAATAATACTAATAAGCAGCTGAAGGAATATTATGGGTTGTTATAGTGGGGAATGGTCTAATTGTTAGGGTTAGTTAGTGCTTTAAGATGTGTATACGTCACTGATTTGCAGCAGAGGGCAGATTAGGACCATTTACACATCTGATGTGACAGAGAGAGAGAGAGAGATGGCATACTGTATGTGGCCAAAAATATGTGGACACCTTTTTTTTTTACTTCTGTTCTGTGACTGTTCTCTCTGATGTTAGCTTATGAGCATTTATGGCAGTTCTTGTTTAAATGTGCCCCTGTGCATAAAGTAGGCCCACTAACAAATATATGTGGAAGAACTTGACTTGGTCTGCACAGAGCCCCGACCTCAACCCCATCTGACACCAGCCAGACCTGAACACCTAACATCAGCGTTGGACCTCGCTAATGCTCTTGAACTGTTAAAGCACCAGATTTATTCCCCTCCTGGGAAGTTGGCTTTCTAGCTTGATGTTTTCATCTTCTGAAGGTGTGGTCACTTTTGGTCTGCCTGGTCGTGCTTTGGATACAGCTGACCCAGGTTCTGAAAAGTCAAGCCTTGATTTGATGCAAAAAAAAAAAGCCCCTCTTTGATTTGAATAACAAAGTGACATCCGGCTTTTCCGCTTGTTTGTGTGGCCACGTGTCCCACTATCACAGTGCTACTTAAAAATTGATAACCTGCTGAAAACTTGAGTTACAGCCATTATCACGACAGGTGAACAATGGCTGCAGGTGAATGAGCCTCAGATGAGTAAACCACATCCACCTGAAGTTTATCTTTGCACGTGACAGGGATACAATTCATGGAAATCTGTTCAGCTGGCCAAACTACAAATGAGCTTGTATGTGTTGCTGACCTAGAAAAAGTGTGTGGGATCTTAAATACATCACCTTCATTTTTAATGTCACATAACATGGCTGTTATTAAATGTGCAGAGGCCGAGACGTCCTCCTTTTACTGACAGGTTTTGGTCATGCCCTTAGTGTACTAGATCCTACATTTCCCATGATGCAACTCGAGAAACTGCTCACGTCTTTCAAACTCCAGTCTACATATTTGTAATACAAGTTTTCTGCTAAAACTTGAAAATGCAGTTTGTATGACTGTGTTCACAGCCTGAGAACTAAACATAACGAGTAAACTGGTCTTTACAATTAACAATATATTTTACCAGATTTCCTTCTGTGTCGTTCAGGTTTGCTACTCTGCTCTCAGTAACCCCGACTGGCTCTGACAAGCTGAATGAAACGCCTCTATCTCTCAGACCAGCTCAAACCTGAAGAAACAGCAGCTGTGCTATAAACTGCTGTGGTCGGCCCTCTGCACAGGAAGGGGAAGTGCTTCACCTTCACCTACAACATGTTAGCTTCCATTTAGTCTGTCACTCAGTCAGCAGCCAGACAACATGGAGGTCACAGCGCTCTGCACCAGACTGAGTGAGTACATTGATAATATATCAAATAAGTAGTATTTACTGTTAAAACTAACACTCAATCACAGCACCTGCTGCTTGTAGTTAGTTGCAGTTTCTCATTATACTCAGGTTGGGTACATATGAAGCCAGTTATGTCTGATACACTGCTCTCTTCTTCTGTCTCTCCAGCAGTGAATGTACTGATGCTACTCACTGCTCAGAGCGCTGGCCTTGTTCACAAAACTGTGAACGGTGAGTTGATGGCTGTTAAATAGCTTTTTAAACATTAACAGACGATTTTGAACATTTATTTAATCCTTGAACGGTCTTTCTCGTCCTTTAAATGTAAGACATTATGTATTTTTGGCCTCACTTGTACAGAGAGAGTGATGAGGGAAAAAGCTGAATTACCGTGCAACAAGTTTTCTTAAAGAGTGGATATCTTTGTCTTTTGTTCTCTGTCACAGATTCAGCTTTTCCTCACATTGATCCAAACAGACTACAATTTTTTGAGTATGAGTCCTTTTCATTAAATTGTGCGGGGCTTTACGGTCCGACTGGATGGAGGGTGATGACAAAGGTTCACTCAAATACTTCTCAATGGGAGACATCGACAGGATACTTGAAGATTAAACCAGCCTTTGTATGGCACAGTGGAGAGTACTGGTGTGAAAGTAGATCCGGAGAGAGAAGCAACTCTGTCAACATAACTGTCACTGGTATGTTCAGAAAACACTGACTGAAGTTATATTTCTATGGTTTAAAAGCAGCAACATTTGGTTGCAGTGTTGTGAGTGAAGTTCACTAACTGAGCGTGGCTTTATTCTGCTTGATGATTTGTTTCCTTGTTCAGCTGGTGAGGTGATCCTGGAGAGTCCTGCTCTCCCTGTGATGGAACAACACACTGTCACTCTGCGCTGTAGAAAAAGGGGGACATCCTTCAACCCCCCAGCTGATTTCTTTAAAGATGGCCGCTTCAGTGAGACTGGATATACAGGAGAGATGACCATACACAGTGTTTCCAAGTCTGATGAGGGACGGTACAAGTGCAGAATCTCTGGACCTCGAGAAGAATCACCGGAGGGCTGGTTGGCTGTTAGTGGTGAGATATGTCAGTGTTCTTCTTCATTATTTTTATATAAAGAGAGAGTCTACAGCCACGCTAGCCGCTCTGTCAGGCTGTACTTAGATAAAAGCTCACATCAGCATGCTAACATGCTCACAGTGATGATACTGGCATGTCTAGCTAGCATTTTCATTGCAAGTGTTTGAAATAAATCACACTATTGGAAAGAATTAAAAGTTGACCTTATCATGGTAATAGGTATAATGTGATGGGCATAGGAGCACTTCTTCCGCTGGGGACCGTGAATGTCTTTACCAAATGTCACGGCAATTCATCCAGACGTTGTTTCGACAACTCACACAAATCTCAACTTCATTGTTCAACTGGAGGAAATGTATGGAATTGACCAAACTCATTAGACTTTATTCTCTGGGAACGTACCTAATAAAACAAACAAACAAAGTTTACCTAATCTTATAGCAACCCATCGAATAGTTGTTGAGTCATGACAACCAGAAATGTCAACCTCGTGGTGGTGCTGCAGAAAGAGTCAGGCTATCAGGAAGTCAGTCATCGTCAATAGTATTATCATCATAATAGTCATTGTCTAGGAACCATGAATGTTCATCATCTATCCATCAAGCAGATGTTGAGATACTTCACTGCTTAAGTAAAAACTTTGACCAGCAGTTGGCACTAGAGGGAACGTTGGAGGATCACCAGCCATCTGATATCTGTTGAGATTTTTTTTCGTGGGGAGTTATTAGGGTTCATCCTCTGGGGACTATAATAATCTGAACCCGAATTACATGGTAATCCATCTCATTGTTAAAACCACCTTTTCTCATGGTGTTACCAGCATATAGTACTCCTCCACTTCATGTCCCAACACCTCAAGACACTCCTGCTCCTCCTCCCGGCCCTGAATCCATTCAGCTCTCCATCCTGCTGCCGGTTCTCTTCACCATTCTGTGTGTGGCCGTGCTGCTGTTGGTCGTAGGACTGCTTCAGCATCGTAAACATGGAGGTACAAACTACAAATAACATCCCGAAAAAGTTTTAAATCTTGGATACGCCCATTGTGTTATTTACTTGTCCGCTTTTGCCACACCTCTGGAATTAAAGATAAAAGCCAGAAAAATATAAAACTTCATGAAACTTGATTTAGAACATTTTTTGGAACTTGGATTTAAAAAAAGGCCAACTTTCATTGAGCTTCCAGTCTCCTTTTTTTTCCCTTTTTATTTGGACTTTAATTGGAATATTTATGTTGAAGACTGAGTCAGATGCACAACTTCTGAACCAGTTCTTTTTCCATTTTTTTCCAACTAGCTGCATGCTTTTCATTAGAGGCACAAACAACAGGATCAGACCCTGGTGCATCAAGTATTGAAGGAACACAAGACATTTGTACAGGTATAATATATTGCTGTCGTTGTAGAAATGTATTTATGTATTTCTGAATACATGTCTTCTTATACTCTAGGATGTCAGCATTGTAGTATTTCCAAATGACTGTCACTGATATTAAGTTTACATGTCAGTCGTATCACTAATGTTACATCTGTTGAAATATAATTTTTAATTTGTTCCAGTGTACCAACATGTCACTCAAGCTGATCCACAAACGAGTATATATGCTAACGTCCCGAGACCCAAGAAAAAAAGAGGTAGTTGTGTTACTTCATGTTATTTATATGTTAGCTGCACTTTTGTATGTGCAATTTTGTTTTCACCTGTGTCTATGGGTGACAACACTTGATCTATAGTTTTTTTGTTGAAATAATGGATGTCTGTAAACTCTTTTAATGTTACAGGTCGTCGGGAGGCAAATGTAACTGCGTATGATAATGCGACGTATGCGGTCGTCTCAAAAAAGAGGTCCAAGAGAGGTACTATATTGACTTCATGATACATTTAGCTAACATTGCTTGAATAACAGATTGTTGACCGTTAAACACAAGCAACATAAAATCGGTGATGCAGCAAGGTATGTCTTAGTCGGTGTAGATATGTTTACATGCATTTGCTGAGTTGAACATTCAAGTTGGACAAAATTTTAGCTCTTTAAATCCGGTCTGGCATGTTTGTAAGTGATAATTATCAACATCATAAGCCTTCATCTGAGAGCTTCGCCTCTCTCAATGCATCAATGTCTATTTTTAAGAGTGTGGGGTTTCTCAGGGTTTCAACAGTGAAGCCACCCTGCTATATCTGTTGTCTTTTCATACATCTGATGACGCTGTTAAAAAGAATGAAGCTACTGCGGCGTTTAAAAAGGCAAACTGTGGTTAACCACTGACACTATGGTTTGAGTTTGACTTGAAGACATGTTGAGAGACAGATCTCTACCTTTATATCAATGGCATGTTAAGTTGAACACAATTCAACATTTATCCAACCCCTAAATTTCAGCAAGCCAGATATAACGTGTATATACTGTGCTTACCTGCTCCTTTAGTTTAATGATTTGTACATATTGATTTCAGTTTTTCTGTTGAAATACTGGATAATAATGGTGATAATTATTTTTTCCTTTATGTCTCAGTGTCTACAGACGCACATCGAGCTCAAACAAACAAAGCAAAACAGAGGAAGGAGAGAGGTATTTTATTTAAAATTCTGATCACCTAATCTCCTTTAAAGTCCTTTACTTTCCATCGCATGAATGTTGGAGGGTTACAATCTTTCCTTTCATGTGCTTGTTTCTACTGTATGCATGTCAATTCCCTCGATACTAGAATGTACTAGGCCCTTTTAAGTTATTAATTTGCTAGTTTTATTTATTCTTTATTTCTTTATACCTACTTTTATTGTGATTATTTTGCATTATTTGTATATTTGTGTTTCCTTGCATAATTTAGGTTGTGTACCCTCTGAATGTTAAACTTTGTGGGGGGAGGGGAATATCTGTATTTATGTTCAAATATATGTTTTTATAGTTAATGCAATTTAATGCTAACACTTTATAATAGCCTGTGTCCACAAATGGTAAGTTTATAGTTAACTAAGCTTTAGTTAATAGTTATTTGACTATAAAAAACAATGATATGCCTTATAAAGTATGAATTAAGCAATTGTAAAGAGTTTCTTAAACATCAGTTGCAACTCCACAATGAACAAATTCTCAAAAAATGGTATACAAAGTATGTCTTGTTTGTTAACAGCAAACAACCTACGATTGATTATCTATGAACTTACCATTGTTAGTTGTTAATTGTTTCCAATTAGATTAATATAATGTCAAATTAACTCGTTACTCGCACAAGGCATACGTTTTGGTGAGTCAGATTGGTTTTAGAAAAATACAAATTCTGTTGCATCTGCATAACAGTTAATATGAAATGCATAGCAAATTCATGCAGAATGTCTAAATATTAGCTATGAAAAAAAATAGATATCAAAGAAGTAAGGAAAGTCTGTTGTGTTGTATCATGGCAACAATATCACAACAACAGCTGTAGTAAACTGTCCATCCTGTGTCTCTTCCAGGTCACAGAGCTGAAACACCTGAATGAAGGATGGAGGAGAGACTGTGTGAAAGCTCCTTTAAACATTGTGTCAGACTGAGAAGTGAATGCAACTATAACCTGGGCTCCTACAGCAATTTCTAACTTTTTAATAATTACTTGTCCTTCTGTACCTTTTCTTCTGTATTTGTTATGTTGCATGTGTCCGAGTTTTTGTTTGCTAATTGCTTTAATAAAAGCAATACATACATATTTTTAACCCTTTTTATGTTCTGTAAAAACCACATATAAAACATATTAGGAGTAAATGATCTTGGCATGATTTTTGCCATTTTTCACTCAGATTTAGATATTTGTTATGTTGACCTTAGAGATTCCTGATAAAGCTTGCTCAAAGAGAGCAGAAATCGGGCTGATCTGTCTGTTGTAAATAGACTGAAACGTCATCATGATCACATGACAACTTGAACTGACTCACAACGTCAGAGTCTATGTTTAGAAAGCTGGTGGTTTATCATAGAGGAGCAGTTAAACCACAGTGTGTTATCTGCTCTGTCAGTTCACACACTGCTGCAGCTCGACTGTCTGTGGTCAGCTACGTGATGGTTTAACCTCAGTTTGACCTGCTGTCAGGCAGTCACTCTAACAGACCAATAAATTCATATTTAATGAGGTGGGAAAATAATGACCATGCAATTTAATTTCAAGGTGGAGCTTCTATAATTTACATCATATATTATTTTTTCATAAAATGTTGAAACAGCTCAGTTAGAGTAGATGAACAATATGAGCTCGTGCTTCACACATCAAAAAGGTGAAAACATATTTTTGGGGTTATTACGTTTATTATCTCCTAAACATAGGAAAGCATGCAAACACACTGATGCAATGACAGTGCAGTTGTTCAAATACTGTAAATAACGAGATGCGATGCTGCCCTCCAATGGAAGAAAGTAGTTAGTAAAATTACAAATCAATTATTTTTTATGCACAGGCTGTGAAAGGCCAATCCAAAAGCTCTAAGCCGATGACTGCCTTCATTAGGTCGTGCTTTAACCTCCTCTCAATGTTAATTAGTCATTTTTTCATAAATTTGAATGACTTGAGAAAGACTTCTGCTAGATTACTGCTGCATGGGATAGACTAGACTATAATGTTTTTTGGTTGTTAGTTTTTTTTTTATTGGAAAGGTTACATAAATGATTTTAAATGTAAAGCCCACAGATAAAATGTTTGACATATGTAAAAAATATATCTGTTCACACGAACCCCCCCTTCACACAATAAAATCCAACAGATTTAAAAAAAAAAAAAAAAAAACATACATTCAGAGGTAACTTTTTCATGACGACAGCAAAAATTATATGAAATTACAAAAATGTACGTTGTATCCAAAATGTAACTGCCTTCTGTACCAGTAGATTGTTTGTTAATAAATAAACATGAGTTTAATGAAAGGTAATTTTCTTTCTCATTGTTTTCTATCTATTTTTCTTCTATCAGCACAATGTTGTTTACTTTGAACATACAGTAGCTTTCAAAGGAAGTCAATTACAGAGTTTGTGCTATTTGAACCTGTTCGTTGCAATTTTCTGAGACGTGTTTATATTTCAGAAACATTCTGACCGAAGAGCAGGTTCATAACCTGCCGACCTGCAGAATGACGGATCAGTCAGGGATCAGGGCAAACTGCTTTATTATCATAAACTAAAAATAAGTGCCCTCTCTTTTAGGGAAACTAAATTTGTCCAAATTACCTGGCTCATCTCCAGCTACCAGTCTACAGTCTGTGCTGGATTTGAACCGACCACACTCCAGTTCCCAGACTGAGTCCCTGCAGATTGATATGCTGCTGCAATAAAGTGTAGACATTTTGTAAGATTGGTAAAATAAAACTCTGAGTAAATATACGTTTACAACATCTGTACAACAACACTTATCATTTATAATGACATCAGAGTCTCACTGAGTCGCCCATCATCTCTTCTGTTTTAATCCCAGTCTGCTCTGCTCTGCTCGACTCTACATGTGAGCTGTTGTCTCCTGCTGGACGGTCAGGGACATGCAGGTTGGGTTGTGTCTCAGCTGTTGGTGACAAATCAGTACTTTTGTCTGTGTCCTCTTTGCTCTCTGACTGAAGTTGAATCTCATCTCTTTGGCTCTTTGTGTCTTCAGGTTGTTTTCTCATTTCCCTAATCTGCTTTTCTACTTTCTTCGCCCTTTCTGTTATTCTTGTAATAAAATCATCAGTTGTCTGTATTCTTCCCATGATTCTCTGTAATGATTTCTCATATTCAGTCTTTTTGTTGTCCAGCTGCAGTTTCATCTCTGATAGCTTCTTTTTATTCATGGGTATACTAACTGACTGAAGTTTCTTCTCATTCTCTGTCCTCTCTGTTTCCACCTCCTCTATCTGTGACATCAGTTGGTTTTTGGAGCTATCCAGTTCTTTCTTCTGATTCGTCAACTCTGAAATCATATACATCATGTCCATCTTTTCTTCCACTTTCTCGTTTAACTTTTCTTCATCCAGACCCTCCATTTTCTTCTGTCCATTGACGAGCAGCTCTGTTGCTTCTGTTCCTTCTTCAGTTGCTTTGTCATGGTGCTTCTTGTTTTCTGTACACAAACAGAGGAAAGACACTGTTGAACTGAAACTTTAAACCTGATTTAAACCACGAGACTGTGACTTGAACAGCAGTCAATAAAGTATGATGGTGTTTGACATTAACAATCAATTAAATCAGATGTGTAACTTACGGCTTTTGTTTTGTCTCCAAACAGTAAAGACGAGTGCAGAACAAAGCAGGACGCAAACAACAGACAAGATGATATGAAGTCCTACAGCAGAAGAAGATGGCTCCATGAATACATCCTCTGAAATGAGAAGCAAAAGATCAACATGACATTTTTCACTTGATACAAACTGAAAAAATGTGAAATTGACAAAGCAAACCACTTCCTACCTGGAACATGTATGAGTGTCTCTCTGGTCTGGTTGATGTGGTTCTGTTGGACTCTGCAGGTGAAGCTGTTGCTGTGTCTCTTCGCCACAGTCACTCTGCTGCTGACAGTATAGAGGTCATCAGGACCTCTGACTGTCTCTGTAGGTCCAGCAGAGAGGAGGTTTCCCTCAGCGTCCAGCCAGAACACCTCAGGTTCTGGATACCAGCCTGTAGAGTTACACTGCAGAACCAGTCCACTGCTGACTTCATCTTTTCCAGTCCTCTCCAAGCCGATGACCATGGATGAGACGACACCTAATGAAAGAGAGGAGGAACATAAAACAGTGGCTTCAATAAAACTAACGATATGAAACCCTACATGGAGGTTTTTCTGTGTTTGTCCTTTACAATCAGAACAAACTGTGTATTGTTTATTAAACTACAGCGTATTTACTCACCGACAACAAGCTCAACTGTAGATTCTCTGCCCAGTGCGGGAATGAAGCATCTGTATTTGCCGCTATCAGAGAGTCTCACTTTGGACAGTCTCAGTGAAATGTCTCCACACCTCAGCTTGTTGACGGACACCAATGTTCTTCCGTTGTAGGACGGATGTTTTTTACTCTCCAGTTCCACTCCGTCACGCCACACATGCACAAATCTGGGGTTGAGATCGGGCCTCGTCCACTCTACAGTCATGCCTGAGGCATCCACAGCAGGTTCAATCTGACATGGTAAAATGATGTCATCACCGGCTGTTGTAACTATTGGCCGAGATGGACCAACCACCTGGGACTGACCTGTGGAAGAGCAGTTTGGGTTTTACATCTTGTTGTAGGGAGCGCTGTCACAACCCGATCTGAGTAGCGTATAGGCGAGCACGTTCACTTGGACAGTTGGGTATGACAACACCACTTAGCAATCTGTTAAGTTAGTTAATGAGTATGTCAACATTTGCTAATGATTACATTGAACTGTCAGAGCGTTGATTTTTTTCCAATTCAAATGGGCCTGAAAACAATGGTGCCAAAGCAAATTCACAATGGTAATGGCAACTACACTCCATCATAAGAAAAAATATATCCCAAACATTATCATTTGCTGTAGTTCTGCAGGTGGTTTGTTCTGGTCTTGGTGTTGCTGTCCAAGATGGCCGATGCACCCAATGAGGGCTGACAACCTGTTCCAGCGAGAGCATTTTTACAACGGTTATGATTTTGTACCACAGAGTTGTTGGGAGAGGGTCAAGGTGAATGTTGGTGCTACAAGTTTGGTTTGTAGTTTTGATGAATTATTAATGAAGCTAACAATAAAACAATAAAAACATTAATCACACTTCAGTTGCAAAGTGGATATTTCTGAAAAACAAATGAACATGTTGCCACTGAACATTTTCAGCAGTATTAATCCTCTCATTAATCAAACTGCGAAGAGCACATTCACGTAATAGTCCTTTAATAAATATGTTGTGTGTAGGTTACCTGCACAGTGCTGTGTTAGATGAAGGAAGACAACAGTGTGGAAAACCACAGCGCTGAAGGAACTGAGCAGAGGTTTAAAGGAGAGTCCTTCCTGCAGGCGAGGCATCGTGGAGAACTGAAAACTGAAATAAATCAGTTGTAAAGAGTTATTTTCAAGCAAAATCATAGCAGATACCGATATCTCTAAATGTGGCGCCTCAACCAATAATGTAACTGGATCATGTTCAGTAGTTTATGTTGAGCAAGAAGATAATTACTTGTTACAATTCTGTTCAAATGTGTTCATGTCAAGGATACAATTTAGTTTGTGGGTTTGTTTTGTCTGTATTGTGTTCTGTATGCATGATGTGTCTTTCTCCTGCAGTGGCAACACCTTGTTTGTTATCGCACAATTAAATAAATAAATACAAAATAAAAATTCCTTCAATAAGAGTGGCTGCTTTTAGTATTTTAAACATTACACGTGCAGTAATGCCACTATAGCAAATAGTGTGGCACGTTTAAGCAGCAAAACAAAACGCTGTAGCTTTAAACTTGACAGGACAGAGGAAAGTCTCCAGAGGAAACAGAATTAAACTTTAAGTTTTGAAATAACTATTTTTGAAGTTGAGTTCTGATATGAACCTGGTGACTTTTTGGACGTGTAGAAAAACAGAATATTAACTAAAATCAGATTCTGACGAATCCTGTCAGCCTGTCGTCAGGAGTAAAGCTGCTGTGCCTAAATGTCTAAATTGTCTCAAAGGTGGATTATTTAAGAGCATAATGTCTGTGCTGTAGAAACCATTAAACAATTCACCAAATAAAGAGTGACTTTTAGCTGTGTTTGTTGGCAGAATCATTTCCAAGATTGACATTTTATATATTGTGTTTGAATTTCTATAATCTGAAAGAAAAATCCTTTAATGCTATAACTTCTTAATTAGGGAGCGGGCAACTGAAGCCAAACCAGCCCTGATCAAAGTCTTAAGTCAGAAGTTTGTACCATAACCACCCGCTGTTCTAGCTATTCACAGTTTTATGTAGAACATGTGAATGTCACAAAGATTCCCACTGGATTTAATCTATTTTAATTATTCCTTAAAAAAATGTCATTTAAAAGCCAACATAGACACGTACCTGTCTCATAGCTCGAAGCGTCAGTCATCTCGGGAAGAAAAAGCAAACTGAACAAAGTCATCAACTTGTCCTGTTTCTTATCAGCTGACCCACATTCAGTCATGTGTTTACACTGTGACCTGTTAATCATTACTAGTATAACATAACGTAATGTACATCATTTAATCTACAAAACTTTGGATGAAAGCTAATTTTGTTTTCAGTTTTTGAGCCTTATGAGGACTTTGTATTAAATTATACTGTATACATGTGTACATACATGTAGAACAAATATTTGTCCTGTAGTTAACAGCACACGTCCTGTACTGCAGGATGTGGTTACCGGCTGTGCCCTGTGTGCCAGCCCTGCTGCAGGAGTCACAGTGTGTGTTGTAAAGCAGGAGGTGTTTGAGTACAGAGAGACAGAGCAAAAGAGGGAAGGACGAGACGATCTACAATACAAACTCAGTGCTACTGAACACAAATGATCGAGTCACTGATACGACCAGAAACTGAGAGAAACGAGAACCAGAGGGAGCACAAACTGTGAGCCTATAGAGTGCTGCAGGAACGAGTCTAAAACCTGGAAATAAGTTTGCATCTTTGCACTTCAGATTTCCTGGTCTCAAAGTCAATGAGTTTTGGTGAAATGCCTGAAATAAGGTTTGTATTAAAGCAACATTATGTTCTGTATAAACTGACGTTTTGTGTGATTTGGGGCCGTCACAGTTTCTGAGTGCAACAACAGTGTCCTAAACACAAATCTCAGGTGTGTAACAGTTTGTCAGATGTAACGTAGGTGCTGACTACAGACAAAACTCTTACGTCATAACAACGCTATGTGCTGAAAACTTGTATTTAACGCTGTGATCCTTCCTCACTGAAGTTACAGCAGCTTTTACTTATTTTCTGCAATAATCCAAAATTCAACAGTGAACCAGGATGATGCTTATTTACAAAGTTCCTTATCAAATATATTAAAACTGATATAAAATTCATTAAGATATATTAATTTGATGTTATCTGTGATGGAGGTGGATTTCCACATGATATGTAGACATGTTACCATTCTTTGATTCATAATTTAATATATCGATGCATTTCTTTGAGTCGGGTGAACATAAGCGCTCAGCTGCAGCAGAGAGAGGTGTGGAGGTGGCTGATGAGAGCAGGGCAGGTGAGTTGACTGTCACAGCTGGAGCTTGTTGGCTCATTACTCTCTCCTTTATAAACCAGTAGCCTGCTGGACATCAGATGACTGCAGCACACCGAGGACAAACATCCACAGAACGATGAGGAAATATGTTGTTTCTTAGCTGAGCTGTGAGAATTACTACGACTAAGCTCACAAGGGCCGGAGACACTCGTCAACCAGAGACACAGTAAAGAGTCTGTTTATCTTGAAGGTGTGTGAGCAGCAGTTCAAACAAACACTCACATGTCTGTGCTGAGGGAAGAAACGGTGGCAAATGTGAAGCTGTTTGTGACAAATGGACGGGTTTCTGCTTTAAATTCATTCATTCAACCTTTATTTAAATCTCGAAAAAACATTTTCCCTGATGTCGAGAGCACAAATAAAAAAACAGAATAGGTGCAAAAATGTGATAAACAGAAACAACAAACATAATCACAGAGCAAAAATAAACAGAATGGGTCCATAAAAATGATTACAGATCAGAAGCAATCTGACAGAATACCAATAAAACGGAATAGAGTGCTTGAAAATAATAAGAAACTGCAGCAAACGAACGTGATAAAACACAAATAAAACTGAGGTGCATAAAAGATAAATGGCAGACAACCATACAGGACAGCATGTAGTTAAAAACGGTTGCATTCAAATGATGAGTAGTTCAAATCAAAGTCTTAAATTGACCTTTAGGTATAACTGTGTCAAGTTTAAAGCTATGGTCTACGATTTGAAAGATTTGTTATTATTATTAACATCATTTAGATGGTGGTTATGACCCAATAGTACCACCTACACAATGTGGAGAGTAAAAGGAACCAAAAAAATCCATTCTCTCTAGTGTCTGTAAAACTGAAAAGAAATTGACCAATAGGAACCATCCGGCCCGGATGGCTCCTATTGGATCGATTTTCCGATCCAATCCTCGCTCACTCTCCTGCTCCTGCTCACGTCTGGTCCCGACCCACTTCCGCATTTAAAACTACAAGCGGACAAGAGGTTTGTTTTGCTCTGAGCTGTTCAGCTGCCTCTGCTCGCCCCACCGACAAAGAGTCAAAGAGAGAAAGTCTGTCACTGAAAAGACACAAACCGGAGATGTGAAACAAAGAGGGCTCAAACCGAATAAACATCGGGTCATCGTTTGAACGGTGGCGAAAGGTCCGTGAAGATATGGACCCGGTGCTGATACAGCGGCGTTTCTGTTGAGCAGGTAACCTTCGTCTCTATTGTGGATGTTGTGACACAGATAACTTTCATGCCGATGCTGCTTATGACTGTGAAAGCTGCCGTTAGTTTGTTTCTGTGTTATTAGACGGTGTCTGTCTCTGCAGTGTTGTCAACACTTGTTTACTTGTTCGACGGAGACGTTAGCCTCTATGCTAGCATTGTAAGCTAACAACAAGTCTGAGTAGCACCGAACAGCAGCTGGGACACACAGGTTTGTTTTTCAGCCACAATGTGGAAGCGATTGTTGTGATGAAAGCTGGCGGCAGCATCTGTTAGTCTCTTGGCCCTCAATAACTTTTAGAAGTGGCTAACTTAGCTGTTGTAACTGATTACGTAGCTGTAAGGTAACGTAGCTGTAGCATGCTAATGACGTTACGCTAGCTTGGCTGTGGAGCTTAGCTGTGGACATTGTAATGACTTACAAGATTTACGTGAGTTTCAACGTGCATTGTAATAACTTTATCTGTGAATCCGACATCATTATTCCGCATTCAAAGCTGGGCTGTATTTGGTTTCTGCCGGTTTGTTGCTCTTGGTGCTTGTTGCAGGACGTATAAAGTTCGTTGAAGAGAAAAAAAAAAAAAAGCTTGTAGCCGGAGGAGTGTGTCGCGGGGCTCCGTGGGGAGAGCGATACAAGCTCGGAGGGGAGGAGTTAAGGAGCACAGAGGGGAGGGGTGTGTGTGTGGGGGGGGGATGCTTTTTTCAAACCTTTCTCAGATCGTAGACCAGAGCTTTAAATGTTGTAAAATGTTCCAGTTTTCCCAAATGTAGTGTTTACCAGGGAACATGCAGCATCAAACAATCACTAGAGCGTGTTGAATAGTGACTCTGACCAGTTTAATAAAGAGCTGATATATGGTGGCATGTTGCTTTACAAGTGACTGACAAACATACTGTCATAAAACATGGAGTTAGAGACTGCCTGCCAAGAGAAAACAACACAAACCCTCCCAATAATCGTTCTTACTTGATTAAGGAAACAAGACAGATGGTTAACAACATATTAAAAATACAAAGCAAATAACAATGTCAGTATGTAACTACAGCACAACATAAGTTGTTCACACACAGAGGAAGCAGATATTTAACATTACACAGATCGTATTCAGTAAAGAAAAGTCAGACTTCTAAATTAAAATCCAGTGCTATAATATCACAAAGTGTTGCATTTAAAACGTTGTGTCTCTGTACATCGTTGTTGGGCAGTTTTCTACCAGGGCAGCAGTTAGTGGTCGGTAAAAAGGGCCTGGGTGGGCGGACTGAGTGTCTCCTGCTGGACTGTCATAGAAATATGTTTTATGTTTCAAATGAAATGAAATGATGTACTTTCAGTTCCAGCAGAGTCTGTCATTAACTTTCTTTGGTGGATTATAATGACAATAATGATTTCTGTCTCCTCTCTCTCTGACTGATCTGAGTTGAACCTCGTCTCTTTGTCTCCTCTAGTTGTTTCATTTCTCTAATCTGGTTTCTGTGTTTCTGTTTCTTGTTTTCTCTGTAGAGATTTCTCATATTCAGTCATTGTGTTGTCCAGTTGCAGTTCAATCTCTGCACAGAGTGTATTATGTGAAGAAAGGTCTAGACGTTTGGAAAAAGGAGAAATGTTTTATCATCACAAAGTATTCAATTAAAAACCACCTCTGCTGAATGTTATTCTTATAATTTATAATGACATTAGTGTCTCACTGTCGTCCAACATCTCTCCTGTTTTAATCCCAGTCTGCTCTGCTCTGCTCTGCTCGACTCTACATGTGAGCTGCTGTCTCCTGCTGGACTGTCAGAGACATGCAGGTTGGGTTGTGTCTCAGTTGCTGTGAACAAATCAGTACTTTTGTCTGTCTCCTCTTTGCTCTCTGACTGAAGTTGAATCTCGTCGCTTTGGCCCTTTGTGTCTTCAGGTTGTTTGCTCATTTCCCTAATCTGTTTTTCTACTTTCTTTGTCCTTTCTGTTATCATTGTAATAAAATCCTCTGTTGTCTGTATTCTTCCCATGATTCTCTGTAAAGATTTCTCATATTCAATCTTTTTGTTGTCCAGCTGCAGTTTGATCTCTAATAGATTATTTTTATCAATGTACCTAAAAACTGACTGAAGTTTCTTCTCATTCTCTGTCCTCTTTGTTTCCACCTCCTCTATCTGTGACATCAGTTTGTTTCTGTCGTGCTCAAGTTCGTTCTTCTTTTCTGTCAACACTGAAATCATATACATCATGTCCATCTTTTCTTCCACTTTCTCCATTAACTTTTCATCATCTAGATCCTCCATTTTCTTCTGTCCATTGACGAGCAGCTCTGTTGCTTCTGTTCCTTCTTCAGTTGCTTTGTCGTGGTGCTTCTTGTTTTCTGTACACAAACAGATGAAAGACACTGTTGAACTGAAACTTTAAACCCGATTTAAACCACGAGACTGTGACTTGAACAAGATACAGAAGCACAACAGAGAAATGATGGTAGGACTCACACAGACCTCTGCTACAGCAGTCAATGAAGAAGGACAGTGTTTGACATTAACAATCAATTATATCAGATGTAACTTACGGCTTTTGTTTCGTCTCAGTTTCCAAACAACAAAGACGAGTGCAGAACAAAGCAGGACGCAAACAACAGACAAGATGATATGAAGTCCTACAGCAGAAGAAGATGGCTCCATGAATACATCCTCTGAAATGAGAAGCAAAAGATCAACATGACATTTTTCACTTGATACAAACTGAAGAAGTGAGAAATTTACAAAATACTTTCCTACCTTGAACATGTATGAGTGTCTCTCTGGTCTGGTTGATGTGGTTCTGTTGGACTCTACAGGTGAAGCTGTTGCTGTGTCTCTTCTCCACCGTCACTCTGCTGCTGACAGTATAGAGGTCATCAGGACCTCTGACTGTCTCTGTAGGTCCAGCAGAGAGGAGGTTTCCCTCAGCGTCCAGCCAGAACACCTCAGGTTCTGGATACCAGCCTGTAGAGTTACACTGTAGAACCAGTCCATGACCGACCTTTTCAATACCCACTGTGGAAGATGTGGACACAGCACCTGATCGTGGGAAAAGTTTAATTATTGTCAAACCACTCAAAGTTATTAGAAATTTGAGTGACCTTTTGTAGAAAGAAATGTGGGTATTTTAATGTGTGTAATGTTGTTAAAATATGTTTGACTGTCTGAATTAGCTAAAGGAAGGTAAATGTATGGGGACAATTGAACTACTTAACATTCATCTACCGACAGTAAGCTCCACAAAAGAGTCTTTCTGCCACACTGGAAGGAAGCATCTGTACTTTCCCTCATCAGAGACTTTGACTTTAGACAGTTTCAGTGAAAGGTCTCCAGACTTCAGTTTTTCTCCAAACAGTGATGTTCTTCCTTTGAAGGATGGATTCTGCAGGTCCATCAGGTTCACACCAGAACGCCACACATGGACAAATCTGGGGTTCAGGTCAGGTCTGGTCCATTCAAACGTAATGGTAGCAGCATCAGCGGCAGGTTCAAGGTGACATGGCAATGTGATGTCATCACCAACTGATGCTACGACTGGCTGAAGTTGACCAATGACTGCAGACTGACCTGAGGAAAAAACAGAAAGACCTATATCCATCACACCACACATGCACAAATCTGGGGTTGAGATCAGGTCTCATCCACAGCCACCTGGGGCTGACATGAAGAAAAGCAATTTGGGATTTACATCTTTCTACAGGAGCACTGTCACTATCCAATCTGAGGACATCTTGGACAGTTAGGCACGACAACATGTAGTTGGACAAATCACACACGGAGCAGCAGAAAAAAACTTTTTTAGAGTTTTTTCAATTCAATTAAAAGAGGTTTTATTGTTGAAACTTCAAGAACGACACTGCCAAACTGCACAAAAACAGCAAAGTTAACATAAGAAAATGCTATGTAGGTTGTGTTTGTGTGTGGTTACCTGCACAGCCTTGTGTTAGGAGAAGCAAGACAACAGTGTGATGGAAAACCACAGCAGTGAAGGAGCCGAGCAGAGATGTAAAGAGGAGTCTATCCAGACGAAGCATCATGGAGTCACGGAAACTGGGATAAACCAGTTGTGAAACCTTCAAGTAAAGGCAGGGTAAGTTTATGAATTATAATAGATAATAAATCATATCACTCTTAAATTTCACGATTATTTATTTTCTTATTTTATGAACTCTCTTAAAGCTAGAATATGTAAGAGCAGATAGCGTGTGCTACACAATCAACAACAAAACAATTCATCAACTCAAATACATTCTCAATAAAAGGGCAGAATTGAAGCCAAATCAACCCTGACCAAACTTAACATTTACATTAAAAAAAATGTTTTGAACAGATTTAGCATCCAAGTTTACAGTGAAACAAAAACATATCCGTCATGTACATTCCCTTTAACATGTCATAATCACCAGCACTCTTTGCTAAACACTCTTAGTACTTTCATAAAGAAGTCCATAGTATTAAATCTATGAAATCATTGCTGGAAGAATTAATTTAAACGCCAACATAACCACGTACCTGTTTCATGGCTCAGAGCGTTGCTTCATCTAAGAGAAGGAAGTAGACTAAAAAAACACAACCTGTTCCTTATCAGCTGACCCACATGCAGCCTGGAGTAGTCATTACACTCTGATCCCTATCATGTTAATCATTGCTAGTATTTTGATTTACATGATTTCATTAAAAAACTTTGGATGAAAGCTAATTTTGTTTTCAGTTTTTGAGCCTTAAGAGGACTTTGTATTAAATTATACTGTATACATTCATACGTGTAGAACAAATATTTGTCCTGTAGTTAATCAACACACGTCCTGTACTGCAGGAGGATTTCCAAAAGTTTTGTAACCCCGGTGAAAATGACCATGGATAAAAGCTCTGAATAAATATCATTCAATCAATCTAACTTCATTTATGTAGCAGCAAAAATCAAGTGCAATTCAAAGTGCTTTACAAGTGACTGACAAACATACTGTCATAAAACATGGATTCAGAGACTGCCTGCCAAGAGAAAACAACAGAAACCCTCCCAATAATCTTGCTTACTTGATCAAGGGAACAAGAGGGATGGTTAACAGCATAATAAGAATACAAAGTAAATAACAATATCAACACAACATAATTACTTGTTCACACACAGAGAAAGCAGATATTGAACATTACACAGATCGTATTCAGTAAAGAAAAGTAAGAATTCTGAAATCCAGTGTTATAATATCACAAAGTGTTGCATTTAAAACGTTGTGTCTCTGTACATTGTTGTTGGCCAGTTTTCTACTGAGGGGGGCAGTTTTGGGTTGCAGTGGTGGGTAAAAAGGGCCTGGCTGGGCAGACTGAGTGCCCCCTGCTGGACTGTCATAGAAATATGTTTTATGTTTCAAATTAAAAGCACTGTGGAATTAAATGATTTATTTGATCATTTCTCTAATGTGGTTTCTGTTTCTTGTTTTCTCTGTAGAGATTTCTCATATTCAGTCATTGTGTTGTCCAGTTGCAGTTCGATCTCTGCTCTCTGTTTCATCATAAAACATTTTTCAATTAAAAACCACCTCTGTTGAATGTTATTCTTATAATTCTCACTGTGTCGTCCATCATCTCTCCTGTTTTAATCAGTCTGCTCTGTAACAGTTTATCTCGACTCTACATGTGAGCTGCTGTCTCCTGCTGGACGGTCAGAGACATGCAGGTTGGGCTGTGTCTCAGCAGTGTTTTTGTCTGTCTCCTCTTTTGCTCTCTGACTGAAGTTAAATCTCATCTCTTTGGCCCTTTGTGTCTTCAGGTTGTTTGCTCATTTCCTTAACCTGCTTTTCTACTTTCTTCATCCTTTCTGTTATTTTTGTAATAAAATCCTCTGTTGTCTCTACTCTTCCCATGATTCTCTGTAAAGATTTCTCATATTCAGTCTTTTTGTTGTCCAGTTGCAGTTTGATCTCTAGTAGCTTCTTTTTATTCATGGGTATAATAACTGACTGAAGTTTCTTCTCATTCTCCGTCCTCTCTGTTTCCACCTCCTCTATCTGTGACATCAGTTTGTTTCTGTGGTGCTCAAGTTCGTTCTTCTTTTCTGTCAACACTGAAATCACGTATGTCATGTACGTCTTTTCTTCCACCTTCTCCTTTAACTTTTCATCATCCAGGTCCTCCATTTTCTTCTGTCCACTGACAAGCAGCTCTGTTTCTTCTGTGAATAGAGCAAGATACAGAAGCACAACAGAGAAATGATGGTTGGACTCAAACAGACCTCTGCTACAGCAGTCAATAAAGTATGATGGTGACATTAACAATCAAGTGAATCAGATGTGTATCTTACGGCTTTTGTTTCGTCTCAGTTTCCAAACAACAAAGACGAGTGCAGAACAAAGCAGGACGCAAACAACAGACAAGATGATATGAAGTCCTACAGCAGAAGAAGATGGCTCCATGAATACTTCCTCTGAAATGAGAAGCAAAAGATCAACATGACATTTTTCACTTGATACAAACTGAAAGTGAGAAATTTACAAAGCAAACCATTTCCTACCTGAAACATGTACGAGTGTCTCTCCGGTCTGGTTGGTGTTGGACTCCTGCTTGGCTCCTCAACCAAGGAACCACCAGCACCTTTTCTTCAGAGACTGGTAACGTGGAACTGGGCCTACACAGCATAGCAGAGCACAGCTCTGGTTGATGTAATGCACATGGGTTCAATCTGTGTGTTTGATCACTGTTTGGGTGTTATTGTGATCTCTGTGTAGCCAGTTTATTGGTAGTAATTTGATATTGGATGAATGATGCTTCACACAGACTCAGCGTCTTTACTGTACATGCAGCTAACCATCTTCTACACACACACACACACACACACACACACACACACACACACACACACACTCCTTCAGCCTGGGGCATATCACACCCACATGTGATATCAGTGAGCACATGATGTGAGAACCACCATTGTTTCACACACACACACCTGTATAAAGTACATGTTAGATAGATTGTGTTTTTTCATTTTGCGTTAAATAAAACACTTTTGAACCGTCATGCTGTCTATTTAATGTTGTACAAGAGTGAATGTTAACAACCTCTAGTCAAGGACTCCTGTTATGGTAATATTGGTTGTAGTTATTAAATTAATTAATTAATCAGAGTCACCAACTGACACTTTAATACCTTTTCTGAGACTGATTTGGTGACTTGGCTATCTGTTCCTTTTTTTCAAGGATGGTGCCCCAATTAGATCGTAGACATTAGATCTTATCATTTGATTATTATTGATAGCCAAATTTAACTCAAACTCACTATTAATGTTGTATGAAGCACTACGATTGTATTCCTTCTTCTAAGTTTACAGTGAAAAAAAACACATCCGTCATATACGTTCCCTTTAACACGTCATAGTCACCAGCACTTTCTGTAAGCAAACACTCTTCATACCTGTATTATTATTATTTTTAAATATTTTTAAAGTGTTAATGATTTCCATAGGATTAAATCTATGAAATCATTGCTGAAGAATTTAACTTCAAAGACAACATAACCACGTACCTGTTTCATGGCTCAGAGCGTCACTTCACCTAAGAGAGGGGCGTAGACGAAAAAACACATCCTGTTCCTTATCAGTACACTTTCATACAGAGTCACACACACACACACACACACACAAACACACACACACACACACATAAACAGCTAAAGTCCACAGAAAAAGCATAACTCAAGTAGAAAATGAAAGAAAATCAAACAGACTGACAGACTTAAACATTTTATACAGCATGTATGCATGTATTATATATGTTCAATACAGTATGAGGTCATCAATTTGATAACATAAGTTTGATACTCCAAATAAAAAATCAGGCATATATGCAGTATAAGTCGTATGGATTCATTATGACAATACATTAAATGAATAATTTTGAAATGAACTGAACCGACTGTAAACTAAAGCTTTATTCTTTTTTTTAAAAATGGACTGACATGTAATCATCATCATGAACCTCCCCTCCATCTGAGGTCTTCAGTTGTCTCTCAGCAACAGTGTGTATTTTAAAAGGTGAGCAGTTTAACCACAATGTTCTCTCTTCTCTGTTCACACGTATGAAGATGCTGTTTATAAGAACTGAGCTGCTGCTGCTTTTAAATACACTCACTGTGGTCAACTGACAGCGTGTCGGCTGGTTAGAGCTGAAGCTGCTGTGTGACAGCTCGTACTAACTTCATCTGCTGAGACATCAATGTAACGAGAAAACACCAGTCACTGACGTGTTGTGGCACATGGAAACATATTTAAGGCTTCATTTGAACCTTTTAAAAATGCAGAAAGGTATCTAAATATCATAAGATATGTTTATCTTCTAAACATATTAAAAAAAAATAGTTATTAACTATATAACTCATAGTTACTGTTAAGTGTGCAGGCCTGCTCCAGAGACAGATGAACAGATTATGATCACAACTGAAACAACAGAGACTGATATCCTGACCTTTAGGGTCAAACCTTAAAAAATGCTGAATCTTACATTTCCCATGATGCAACTCAACAGCATCTTTCATTAGACTGTCATCACTTGCCTGTTACATGCTAATGGCAATCATTGCACCAGCTTCCAGTTTGTTACGCAAAATTTCTGTTCAGAACTTTTCAGGACTCACTTTTAATACAGTATCAAGCCGAATGACGTGATCCTCCAGATCCACAAATAACATCGCACAAATGTTTTTGCAGGCTGGGTGTAGGCCATGAAAAGTAAAGTGGATATTATGTGTAATATTAAAAAAACAGATATCAATTTACAGTTCCTCTGTGTTACAGCCGAAGCTTGCTCTTGCGTCGACATCATCCATTAACCACACAGGAAGAGGAGGTTCTCCCCTGCGTTACACTTCGGCTGTACTTCAGTCTGATGTTCAGACAGTCAGCAGCAGGTCAACATGGAGGTCACATCTCTCTGCATCAGACTGTGTGAGTACTAAATCTAATCTCTCTAAGTCTTAGTTTGACATTTAGCAAAACAAATACATGTTGTAATGGCCCCTAAAAAGTATTTATTTATTACCAAAAACATCAGAGTTCATATTACATTGATGATAGATGTGATGTTACAATGGTCAGTCGAGTAAAGATATATAAAATGTACCTAAAGACATGAAACTACAAACTTTCATCTCTGCAGTGATGAACGTGTTGACACTGCTGGCCGCAGTTCACCTTTATTATACCCAGGAAAATGGTAAGCAGCAGTTAGACAATTTGTGATTGTGACACAAGAAATATGTACATTTTGTTCTATATATTAAAATTACAAAATACCATAAAAGTTATTTTTAGCTAATATCTAAATCTGTATTGTCTTAATCCAAAATATAACCTTATTATTATTGTTATTACAAGCTCCTCTTATAACATCTCTTTATCTGCATCTTTGTCTCAAATGCAGCTTTCCCTGTGATCGTTCCGACCCGACTGCAGATCTTCGAGTACAGCTCCATCGCTTTTTCATGTAAGGGTTTTAAAGCCACGGCTGGATGGACCATCATGAGGAGGGTAAAGGGAAATGTCAGTGAGTGTGTCAGTACCTGGGTGGGAGCAACAGACTTCCCCTGCGCCATCAAACCTGCTTACTCAACAGACAGCGGAGAATACTGGTGTGAGACCGGAGAAGAGAGCAGCAACGTCGTCAACATCACCATCACCGGTAACTGATGAAAACAATTTACTGATTACTAATGAGTTTAAAGAAATATGCAACCATGTAAGTGTCATATGTAAACTGCACATTTTCATAAGTGATCAGCTTTTTTCATAAATGCATGACAAATTAATATTAACACAACAGCAACATGTTCCATTAAAGTTAATGTAGAAAAATGTCTATGAAATTGTTTTTATTTAGTCGGAGATGTGATCCTGGAGAGTCCCACTCTCCCTGTGATGGAGGGGAAGACTGACACTCTGCGCTGTAGAAGTAAAATGACCTCTTCAGCCCACATAGCCGATTTCTATAAAGATGGCTTCCTCATCGGCTCCCGCTCTACAGGAGAGATGACCATCCACCATGTTTCTAAAGCTGATGAAGGACTTTACAAGTGCAGCATTTCTGACTTTGGAGACTCAGCAGAGAGCTGGCTGGCTGTCAGAGGTGAGACGTGACGAGGTTTCGATTGTTCTGTGTGATTGTTGGCAGAATATCAGAATTTAAAAGAAAATTTAAAAAGTCACAGCAAAATTAAACACTGTAATAACACCACTGTGGTTAATTGTTACAGATGTAAATCCTACTAAAAGCTCTGAGTTTAAAAAAATGGTAAATTGGTAGATTTTAAAAATTGTAGGATGTTATTGTAAATTCTAAATTGCATATCTAATGGAGCCGAAACTTTTGACTTTGTCTGGTTTTGTAGTTACGAATGACGCTGTGAAGTGTGCCGAAATGATCATCTAAAACAAAAGAGGAAGTGTTTTTAAAATGTAAATGTAAAATCTGAACAATTGAGTAAGAGCACAATTCTGTAACTCGTAGTGTGTTTATACACCCAAGCAATATTGCAGCATCTTAAAAAGTATTGTTACAAAATAAACAAATGTTGCGTTGTAATTTAGAAATTTTTTTCTCCCAATAATAATAATAATTATAATTTAAAAAATGAAAAGAAATCATTACATCATTACAAGAACGCGTGTTGAAGTTGCTCGATCCAAGGCTTATCAAACAATCCTTTCTGCAATTTAACAATCAAACATATAATTCTATAAAAAAAAACAGCATAACACACGGAAACATTTCTGTCTCTCATGTAGATATTTGTTGTTTTGTCTTTGCAGCACTTCACAGAGAGACTCATCCACCCTCAGAACCCTCCTGCCATCTTTACCTCATCTTAAGGACTGTTTTCACCATTTTGATGGTGGCTCTGCTGCTGCTGCTGGTGGGACTGCTTCACTGTGGGAAACTCAGAGTTACACAAACATACGTATGTATATGTGACGTGTGCAAAGGTAAATGCCAAACCGAACCAAACAATAGTGTAAATGATAAAGAAGAGTTGACTGAAAGCAAGTCTGATACTTCAGTTCTCCGTCCTGCTTCAGAAGATTAGAAACTGACAATCAGAAAACAGTCATTGCTGTTTTAATTTACATGCCTACTGTACCTGCTTTAACTCACCTTTGCCTTAACTTTGTATAGCTTCAGCTAAAGTTGTTGAACCAATTTCTTTTCTGTACATTTCATTGAAATTTGGAGGAACACAGACAAATATGGCAGCCTTCATTCGATTAAATTGCCAGTGCAGGTACAGAGTCAGTCTTGCCACCATGTGTGGCGGTTATTATCAGACCTTGTCACAAGCAGAAGAGGTGAAAAAACCACACGTGGACATGTGACCTATTTTCACAAGGCCTGCTGTACGTCTTCTATGTTTTGTTTTAGACACTACAGACGCTGCTGATAATTTAAGCTCCTTAGACACAAACCACGGAAAAAAAGACGGTAAAGGGTGAAGCGCTCCTCGCAGGGTCTTTCTGTCTGTTGGAGGGCTAATATTAGCTTAACTGAAACAAAATGCAGGTCAAGCAAGATGTTACATGTCCCAGTCTGAGTTCACACATCATTAAAAATAGGCAGGTAATAAACTGTATCTACAACCAAATTCTGGTGGCTCCCTCCCATCACATTTTAAAAATTGTAAAATACTTTGAGGGTTAGCAAAAAATAGTATAAACGCCTGTGAACGATGAGTGACGATCAGGATATATTTGAAAATGACAAAATGTGTAGAGGGTGTCTCATTCTTTTTAACATATAAACTGAATGACATACTGTAGAGAAGTCCTAAATGGTCAACTCTATGTCAGCATTGACCTCGCAAGGTTCAGAATTACTTAAAACATTACATGTCATTTTGAGCCATTTTCAAGTCATAGGCGGTCTATTTGTATATATGTGTAATTTTTAAAGTCAGTGTTTACACCAGCATTGATGTGTTTCATTAAACTTAAGTCTTATAATTCAGTTTACAGCTAATAAAACACAAGTGTGCAGATGTGTATTTCAGCATAATGACTTGTCTCATTTGTATCTTTGTGCATCACAGAGATTTGTCCTCGCTGCATCTATGGAAGAAAATCCATAAATAAGAATAAAACTTGTTTATGTGTTCCTTCAAGTCTATACATTTTTTCTGTTTCTCAAGAGCTTTGTTTATATTTTTGACAATTGAATTAAGCATAAGCATTT
Source organism: Pagrus pagrus (assembly GCF_965226575.1). Classification (NCBI taxonomy): domain Eukaryota; kingdom Metazoa; phylum Chordata; class Actinopteri; order Spariformes; family Sparidae; genus Pagrus; species Pagrus pagrus. The sequence continues at coordinate 2,257,360 of NC_140204.1, read as the reverse complement.
ACCAGAGATGGTCTTAAGACAACAGAGAGTCCATGTTGTCTTGGATTGACAGTAGGAAACATGGATGATGACCTTCCTGGAGCACATCAATTAGTTTTGCAGCACATTTTTTGAAGGGTCTATGATTGACTGTACTTTACTGTTTTTATTGTTTCAAGAAATAAAGATTATATTATTATTAAACAGTTGCATTATTTCATGTGTCCATAATCCACTCTAAAAGTGTCCATTTGCTGTTCAGGACAGTAATATATGATAATATGATAAAGGTTTATTAGTTATTACACACTTAGCCCCATGTACGGTTTAATTATCCAAACAGACACACACACAATATTCAGTCAGTGTCTCAGTAAAAACACGACATTTAATGGTTAACAAAAACAGAATATTGACGTATTAAATTTAACCAAAGAGGCAAAAGTCATTCATCAAAATACTGCAAAACATTTATAAAGGTGACATGTTCAGTTATTATAGAAACAAGAGACAAAACAATCAGCATTTCTGAACTGTAACACAACAGCCACTGTACAAAGTTTTGTTATGAATTCATTTGATTTGGGAGGAAACTGTACTGATTATGCTGCACGTCATCTTTGAGCAGATCTCACCGCCAGGGGGCGATGTTTACTGTAACCTGAAGGAAATACAACAACTCAGCAGGTGTGAACAAATTAAAATATCTGTGTCAAACTGGATTTAAAATGTCTGAAGTCATTTTAAACTAAGCAAGGGGTTAGAAAATGTATAAAATAATTTACTTTTTCCATTAATAAAGAGAAAAGTGAAAAAGTGAAAAGTGATCAAGTGATGAATTATCAGAAATGTTCTGTGATAATTTGCTCACACATGTTGTACAAAGTATTATTTCTGTCAGTGAAGGACGGCCTCACATTTTACCAGTAAAATAATATTACAGCACAATAATTTCAAATCAGGCAATAATGTGAAATAAGAAGAGAATAGACTGACAGTGGGACACATCTGGGTTGGAAGAATAAGATAGTGGAAACTGATGTCACTGAGGCCCTAAAAGTTTTCTGTCTCTGACTGAAGTTTCCTCTCAGTCTTTTCTATCAGTCTCTCAGTCTCTTCTCTCAGTCTCTTCTATCAGTCTCTGAGTCTCTTCTCTCAGTCTCTCTGTCTCTCTCAGCTTTCTACATATCTGCTCCTTATCTCTCTCTAGCTTTGCCTTCCTTTCTGTCATCTCAGTAATCAGATCATCTGTTGTCTTCAACAGATTTTTTGTGTTCTTCAACAATTTCTCATGTTCTGTCTTTGTGTCCTCCAGATACTTCTTGGTTTTTTCAAACTTCCCCTTTTTTTTGTCTTCGTTCAGCACTCGGCTCCTCTCAAGCCTCACCTTCTCTTCCTCTATCAGTGTCTTCTCCTCCTGCTGTAGTGAGATGAGTTTCTCTTTCTGCTCGTCCAGATTCTCCTTCTGCTCTTTCAGTGTTGTAATCACATGTTTTACATGTTCCAGTTCTCCCTCAGTCTTCTGTAAGTCCTCATCAAGTTTAGCCTTTGTGTTCTCCAAATAATCCATTTTCTCTCTCCCTGTCATGAGCTTCTCTCTGTCCATCTGCAGCTGAAGTTCATTGCTGTTGGGTGTGTTTTCTATGTGGGGGGGAGAGGAGTGGGTTTAGCTGGAAACTCCCAAGTTGCTCTTTTTATTTATGTGTTAAAGATGAGCAATGAATCTGCAGCCTCCTTGAAGATATTAAGAAGCAGCAGGGAAGAGGGTGAACAAAATGAAATCTCTTTAACAATATCATGAAGGAGTGCAAACTTACTGATTATGTTTCGTCGCCCTCTCCTCACAATGACGAGAGCTGCAATAATGGACATGAAGCACACGGCGGAGCAGATGGAGAGGCGAACAGCAGAACTGGACTGGACCAAAAAGAGTCCATCTGAAATTAGAAAACACAAAAGAGATGTGTTTAAAGAGTAAGACTCTACATTTAGCTACATAAATCCATTTTCCTACCTGGAACATGTATGAGTGTCTCTCTGGTCTGGTTGATGTGGTTCTGTTGGACTCTACAGGTGAAGCTGTTGCTGTGTCTCTTCTCCACAGTCACTCTGCTGCTGACAGTATAGAGGTCATCAGGACCTCTGACTGTCTCTGTAGGTCCAGCAGAGAGGAGGTTTCCCTCAGCGTCCAGCCAGAACAACTCAGGTTCTGGGTACCAGCCTTTGGCTTTACACTGTATCAGCGCCCCGTTGCTGACTTTGGAAATCTCTATGTCAGGTGAGGAGGCCGAACCTAAAGCAGAGTAGAAATGATGGAGAACAAAAAAGATTTCATGTTGATTCATGTTCAGCTTCATGTGCAGTTCATACAGTTTCCAGCTGAAAATGATCTTCAAGCTTTAAATGCTGGTTGCATGTCAACATATAACATGTAATAATGCAGGTTATACACATAATTCATAAAATACTCAGACCAGCTTCACTATTCAGACACAAGATGGCAGCATGGTTCCAGCTCCAGTGCAGGATCGACTGTGGAGGGCTCGATGTAAAAATAAACATGTGCTCACTCACCAAAGACGAGCTTCACAGTTGAGTCTATATTCATTGTGGGAATGAAGCACCTGTATGTTCCCTTATCAGACAGTTTCACTCTGGACAGCTTCAGTGAAATGTCTCCGTGCTTCAGTCTGTCGATGAACAGCGATGTTCTTCCCGAGTAGGACGGATGCTGATCGCCTAGAAGCTCTTGGCCAGAACGCCACAGATGGACAAATCTGGGTTTCAGATCAGGTCGCGTCCACTCCACAGCTGTGGAAGCAACATCCGTGGCAGGCTCCAGATGACATGGCAAAATGATGTCATCACCAACGGATGCCAGTATTGGCCGAGGTGGACCAACTACCTGAGGGTGACCTGGGAAGTGTAGTTAAATGTGTAAGTACAAAGAAAAGAGAGTTCAGCTGCATCCATATGATGCAGCAATCAATCAAAAAAGACTTCCAACACATTTTTGCCTTCACTGACTTCGTATTAACTTTGAACACTGAAGGGAGACGTGTGATTGTAAGTTACCTGTACAGCAGTGTGGTAGAAGAAGCAGGACAACAGTGTGATGGAAAACCAGAACTCTGAAGCTACAGAGCTCGAGGGATCGTCCATCCTTCAGCTGAAACATCTGGACTTCTGAAAATCATACCAATTTATACCCTGCTCTTCATCTGTTGTGTTCATCTACACTGAACATGAGTCACATTCAGTCGGCTTTGATTTTACAGCAAATGTTGCACTTTTACACCAGAGACTGAAATATCTCAGACTCTTTCAGCGATGTGTGGACTTCACACACGTATCTGTGGTTTCTTCAAACAGACCTTCAGGAAGTAGTCCGACCTTTTTAGCTCTCACGCTTTAATCTGTTTTTTCTTACTCTAGAGACATTTTTTCATTTCTTTTAGATCAAGTGTCGGTAAACGTTGGTTAAAAAGCACAGAAGATAATAATCATGTTCATAAAAGCTGACATACCTGTTACGGCGGGCAGTGAAGTGTCACACCACAGACGACTAAACAGGATCACATCAGATAAAGTGGACTTTCCCCCAGACGACAGGGAGTGTTACACTGTGTGACGTATTTTTAACTTTCATTGCTGTTCTGCTGCAGCTCTGCAGTACAATATAATCTCCTCTCCTTACATTAAATGATGAACTTTATCCAGCTGGACAAATCAGTCACTATTCAACAAAATACACAACGAGCACTTTTACTCTCTTTAGATCCAATCTGAATATGTTAGTATAATAGCAGCCATGTTGTTTTCTGTGTGTGTGTCTTTGCAGCACTTCATATAGAGACTCTCCCCCTCAGATCACTGCTGTTATACTGACCTCACCTTCAGGACTGTTTAAACATGTTAATGTTGAGTTATCACAAAATAACAGACGTCCACTCAAATGCAAAGGTAACAAACCAACTGAATGAAACTAAAGAGTAAATGACAGGTAACACTGAGGGTAGTTTATTGGATGATACTTTGGTTATGAAGATAATAAAGTAGTTCATATCCCAGCATGCCTTGCTGGGTTTGGCATCCCTCCAAATAAGATCATGTCCTCTGCCTGTCTTGTTACTGTGTGCAGTGGTTATTATCAGACAGAGGCAGAAAAGGTTTCAGACCACAGGACACGACTCTGTTTCCAAAGACCAGCTTTACTTTCTCTTCTAGGTTTTGTTTTAGACGTCACAGTAAATAATAGACCGGGTGAAGACATTCATGTTTTTTACAGAGTCAATATTAATATAAAAACTCAGATCAGTGACGGTTAAACAAGGTGATTCATGTCCCGCTCAGTGTGCACATCATCCTTTAGTGGTGTCTCCTTCAAAAACACTTTTTTTAAATATTAGAGAGACATTAAGATGTTTCCTTCAGCATAATAATTCTTCATTTGTTTTGTCTATATGTATATATCACAGAGATATCACTTTGGGGTTTATGGATTGGGTTTATTAATTCATTTCTTTACAGTTCACCACATAGATGGTTTATTCACACACACACATCTAAAAACAAGTTTAAAAAAAAAACATGACATGAGAGATTTATATGAAAAAATGGGTAACACTTTATATTAGGGAACACATATTAACCATGAACTAGTTTCTTATTAGCATGCATATTAGTAGCATAGTGGCTGTTTTTAAGCCATTATAAATCACTTACTAATGCCTTATTCTGCATGATCATATTCTGCAACCACTAGACCATTAACTACAGGAGTTGGGAGTTGGGTTAGGGAGTTGTTGTAAACCACTTAATAAGAATAAGCTAATAAGAAACTAGTTCATGGTTAATATGTGCTCCCTAATATAAAGTGTTACCAAAAAATGTATATAAAACTCAAAATACACATATTTTTACCAGGAAGCAAGTGTTATTCAGGAGAAAAACAAAACATCACAAAGGCAACATGTTCAAGTAATGCAAAAAAAATAGTTATTCTCAACCTTCTCACGTTCTCCTGTTTTACCTTTGAGCTTATCGACAGACAGAAGATGAAATCTAAAATTCTTTTAAAAATTCCTCAAATATATTTAAGTATTTAATCTAAATGCACATACACTTAAAATTAACCATAAGAAGATAAAACAAATCTGAAGGAGAGCTGATACAGAGTACCATAAATCATTCAGGATCATAATCACACATACTTACACAGTATTATTTATGTTAGTGAAGGAGGAATCAGCTTCTCAAATTACAGAACAACATACAGTGAAGATGAAACAGGCAACACTCTGCCTTGGGTTGGACTAACACAGGCAGGCTGCTGAAACTGATGACACTAGAGATCATAATCACATTTTCATGAAGTAAAACAATCATACAGAATCACCTGAATGTGGCAGACTTGCTATCTTTCGTTGTTTTGAGCCGTCCTTATCAGTGCGAGTGTTGCTTGCCTTGCAAACAGTCGGACGCCTGCAGGTTTCTTTTGTTTTCCAGATTATCTTAACTGAACCCCTTGAACCCCCCCAGCCCCTACACACCTTCAGTTCTAATACTTTATTTCACTGAGGACTTGAGAGCTTGAAGGAGCACATTTCAGTTTGATTGTCCCTGAAGAGGCATCTGTTTATTGGTTTATTGTCCATTTATTGGTTCATTGGGCATCCCCTCTAGATTTACATGTTCTTTGTAAATGTTTTTATGTAGGTTGGGGCTGGTCTGTAAGCATTTTACTGCCAGGACCATCACAGGATGGTGGATCATTTCTTTCGTTTTCTGTCTCTACTTTTCTCTGACTGAAGTTTCCTCTTTGTCTCTTCTCTCAGTCTCTTGTCTCAGTCTTTCAGCCTCTTCTATCTGTCTGTCAGTCTCTTCTATCAGCCTCTCAGTCTTTTCTATCAGTCTCTCAGTCTTTTCTATCTGTCTCTCTGTCTCTTCTCTCAGTCTCTCAGTCTCTCTCAGCTTTCTACATATCTGCTCCTTATCACTCTCTAGCTTTGCCTTCCTTTCTGTCATCTCAGTAATCAGATCATCTGTTGTCTTCAATAGATTTTTTGTGTTCTCCAACAGTTTCTCATGTTCTGTCTTTGTGTCCTCCAGATGCTGTTTGGTTTTTTCGATCTTCATCCTTTTTTCTTGTTCATTCGTTTTTCGCTTCTTCTCCAGACTCTCCTCCTTCTCCTTAATCAGTGTCTTCTCCTCCTGCTGTAGTGTGATGAGTTTCTCTTTCTGCTTGTCCAGATTCTCCTTCTGCTCTTTCAGTGTTGTAATCACACGTTTTACATGTTCCAGTTCTCCCTCAGTCTTCTGTAAGTCCTCATCAAGTTTAGCCTTTGTGTTCTCCAAATAATCCATTTTCTCTCTCCCTGTCATGAGCTTCTCTCTGTCCATCAGCAGCTGAAGTTCAATGCTGTTGGTTGTGGTTTCTATGTGGACAGGAGAGGAGTGGGTTTAGTTCAGAAGATCAAACCTTCTTTGTTTATGCAGTGTTGCCTTTCACCATTTAAATCATAGCCAAAAAAAAAAACCTAATTTGACATCTTTTAACATATTGCAACAACATTGTAGGGATGATGAAGTGGGTAAAGACAAGTCACAGACAAGAATTAGAACAAGAACAGTTCAGAAAAATCACATTACTGACGTGTAACGCAGCTTTAAAACCAGGTAAAGACAACACTAATGACATATCATGATATAATTATTGCCAAAATCTGAAACAATATATAGCCATATATTATGATCAGCATATGATATCAATATAATGCCCAGCTTTGATGAAGATACCTTCAGTGCAAACTTACTGTTGGTGTTTTGTCGCCCTTTCCACACAATTAAGAGAACTGCACAAATGGACAAGAAGCACACAGCGAAGCAGACGGAGATGCGAACAGCAGAACTGGACTGGAACATGAAGAGTTCATCTGAAGGTTAAAAAAATAAAGAAACCCATATGTGTTGATAAGACGAGACTGTATGCAACTCATGAAGTGATGACATCAATAATGCGGTTCACTACCTGGAACATGTATGAGTGTCTCTCTGGTCTGGTTGATGTGGTTCTGTTGGACTCTACAGGTGAAGCTGTTGCTGTGTCTCTTCTCCACAGTCACTCTGCTGCTGACAGTATAGAGGTCATCAGGACCTCTGACTGTCTCTGTAGGTCCAGCAGAGAGGAGGTTTCCCTCAGCGTCCAGCCAGAACACCTCAGGTTCTGGGTACCAGCCTTTGGATTTGCAATCTAACGACACTCCATTGCTGACTTTAGAGATCTTTATGTCGGGGAAGGAGACAGAACCTAAAAGAGAGTTTAGAGTTTAAAGAGTCAAGTGTCCTTTTATTGTACATTTCAAGTGGTAAAGTACAATCTGACAATCTAAATTGTGCCACATGGGACTATATAATGCATGTGTTCCTCTGCAGGATGATTATAGTTTTTATAAGTGCAACATAGATTAATGTCGACTTACCTACAGCAAGCTCAGCCGCACAATCTGTCGGCCTACCACTTGTGGGAACGAAGCCTCTGTATGTTCCCTCATCAGACAGTTTCACTTTGGAGAGTTTCAGTGAAACGTCTCCAAACTTCAGTTTGTTGGTGGACAGTGACGTTCTTCCCTTGTACAACGGATTCTCCTCAAGTACCAGCTCCACACCGTCTCGCCTCAAATGGACAAACTTGGGCTCCAGGTCGGGTCTTGACCACTCCACAGTCAGGTCACTGGCGTCCACAGCGGGGTCCATTTGACATGGCAAAACGATGTCATCACCCACCATTGCCACTATTGGCTGAGATGACTCACCTAAGGGGAAAAAAGCATGTTTTTTTTGTTCACTATATCAGCACAACAGTATTTTCAGTGTCATTTAAATCATTTAGTCGTGACTGATTAATGCCACTATGTGAAATTGAGCAGGATGACGACACATTGAATTTCCCATAATTTCCAAAGATTCTCAATATTCAGTTGCTTTAAAGACTTAATCATTGGGTGACCCGACTGAGTGGCCCATTATTCTGAAACTCCAATAAGTCTGAAAAACGTCCCAGTGGACTGAGAGTTCATTTGTCCAACAGCCCACCTCTCTGAAGTATATTGTCGTATTGTACAGACACTCTTCTTTGCGTTTGTTCTGCTATATATCCTCGGCCTGTCAGTGGCTTAGGCCTGCAGTCATTGAATGAACATCTGACATCAACATAAGGAAGCACTGGCACAGCTGGAAAAGGACTGTTTAAGGCTGTAATGCTCCCATTTCTATTGCCCACAGTCAATTTGTTAACATATACAAGCTAAGAAGGAGATATCTTCTGTCAGTGTCAGACTTCAGCATGCAGCACCATTTGCCACCTGAGCCATCTAACCAAAACCACCCGGTTCCCTTTAACGCAACACCAGTATATAGGCAAGCCTAACTATTTTTCTCCCAGTCATCTCAAGTTCTCACAACCCTCCCCCCCAGACCCTCTATCCTGGACAGGACCACAAAGCAGGCCAGCTTTCGACATCACCGCCTCACAATCGAGATGCGCGCTCATTGAGACGTACCCCCACTCTGAGTCTCAGCCTCCCTGGTTCCTTCCCTGACCCCTCTTTCCTTCATCCACCTACCTCGATCAAGCCTTCGATCATTTCAATAAAATTGCCTTTGCGCTAAATGATGACGTGGTCTTTGTTAGTGAATGGATAAGTTCTGAACACAGTTTGTACCAGTATAGAATTAAACATGTAAAACAATCAGTAGATTCAGTTATCATTCATGTTATACCAACAACACCATTACCAGACCAGGAAAAGCTACTTTTTTAAATATAGCTTATAAATTCAACTTCTCATTACAAGGTGAAAGATCGTATGAGTTCTGATTTTAAAATCTGAAGCTCCTGTTATGACATTAACACAGCAAAGAGTCTCGAACAGCTCCATTCATTTGGACAGTTCTGCACCTCAGGATTTATGTGTAGATAGACATGTAAAATCCATGTTTGATGTTTTTATATCTCATTTACAGCAAAACTAGGAGACCTGATTCACCAGTTGGGCCACAGTCTCATAAAAACTAGAGGTAAACCAACATAGTGCATCAAAGTATCACAGTAGAAGGTCAGATAGCTCAGACTAATGTGTTTTATTGTCTGTCTTTGGATGTCACAGTTACGACTGAAAAAGACAACAGGAACTGTCACATTTCTCCACAATGTAAATCAACAGCAGTTTTCTACCCGGAGGTGGTTTTTGTTTCTACAACATTACAGTGATTCGGTCTACAGTGTGCCCTTCTACAGAACTCCACTAAATGACATTTTATATTCTCAATATCAATGTTCATGTGACCGTTACAATAAAAAAACACATTGGTGTTATAGCTAATATTTTGATGGTGGTCATTGAACATGTGTTTGTTGTGTGTAATTCACCTGCACATGTCAGGAGAAGGATGAAGACAGTGTGATGTAACACCACTGCAGTGAAGCCACTGAGCTGAGGTCTGAAGAGTCTGTCCTTCACGTGAATCATCCTGGAGCTCTGGAAGAACAAAAAAAATGAGTCAACTATAAAACATGTGAGACCAGTTCAATCTTGAATTCTTATCAAACATGAGATGATGCCTCTCTGCAGTGTCATAAAACTGAAGGCAGTAAACGCTCAAATCATTTACAAATGCGTCAAACTGGCATTCAAAGATGATCGTGTAACTGTAAGACGAGCTCCTGACTGTGAAACTGAATCAGTTTGAATATTAAATGTCTTTTGATTTAATTCTCTGCTGAAGCGTTTTGTTGTGTTGCTTTCTTCAGCCGCTGCTCTTCATCTGTTGTGTTCATCCACACTGAACATGAGTCACATTCATTCTTTGATTTTACAGCAAATGTTGCACTTTTACACCAGAGACTGAAATATATCAGACTCTTTCAGTGATGTGTGGACTTCACACACGTATCTGTGGTTTCTTCAAACAGACCTTCAGGAAGTAGTCCGACCTTTTTAGCTCTCACACTTTAATCTGTTTATTTCTTTCTTTAGAGACAATTTTTCATTTCTTTTAGATCAACTGTCGGTAAACGTTCGTTAAAGAAAGCACAGAAGATAATAATCATGTTCATAAAAGCTTACATACCTGTTACGGCGGGCAGTGAAGTGTCACACCACAGACGACTAAACAGGATCACATCAGATAAAGTGGACTTTCCCCCAGACGACAGGGAGTGTTACACTGTGTGACGTATTTTTACTTTCATTGCTGTTCTGCTGCAGCTCTGCAGTACAATATAATCTCCTCTCTTATATTAAATGATGTTTTCACTACATTATGACATGATTTAATAGTGTTGTGATGGACTGACGTGCTGTATGTCAAGATCTGATCATTTATTGAACTTTATCCAGCTGGACAAATCAGTCACTATTCAACAAAATACACAATAAGCACTTTTATTATCTTTAGATCCAATCTGAATATGTTAGTATAATAGCAGCCATGTTGTTTTCTGTGTGTGTGTCTTTGCAGCACTTCATATAGAGACTCTCCCCCTCAGATCACTGCTGTTATACTGACCTCACCTTCAGGACTGTTTAAACATGTTAATGTTGGAGTTATCACAAAATAACAGACGTCCACTCAAATGCAAAGGTAACAAACCAACTGAATAAAACTAAAGAGCAAATGACAGGTAACACTGAGGGTAGTTTATTGGATGATACTTTGGTTATGAAGATAATAAAGTAGTTCATATCCCAGCATGCCTTGCTGGGTTTGGCATCCCTCCAAACAAGATCATGTCCTCTGCCTGTCTTGTTACTGTGTGCAGTGGTTATTATCAGACAGAGGCAGAAAAGGTTTCAGACCACAGGACACGACTCTGTTTCCAAAGACCAGCTTTACTTTCTCTTCTAGGTTTTGTTTTAGACGTCACAGTACATAATAGACCGGGTGAAGACATTTATGTTTTTTACAGAGTCAATATTAATATAAAAACTCAGATCAGTGATGGTTAAACAAGGTGATTCATATCCCGCTCAGTGTGCACATCATCCTTTAGTGGTGTCTCCTTCAAAAACACTTTTTTTAAATATTAGAGAGACATTAAGATGTTTCCTTCAGCATAATAATTCTTCATTTGTTTTGTCTATATGTATGTATCACAGAGATACCACTTTGGGGTTTATGGGTTGGGTTTATTAATTCATTTCTTTACAGTTAATCACATATATGGTTTATTCACACACACACACATCTAAAAAGAAGTTAAAAAAAACATGACATGAGAGATGTATGTGAAAAAATGTATATAAAACTCAATATACACAATTTTCAACCAGAGAGCAAGTGTTATTCATGAGAAAAACAAAACATCACAAAGTCAACATGTTCAAGTAATGCAAAAAAAAAAAATCAGTTATTCTGAAGCATCAGAAACTACAATTGCAAAAATGTTCTCCTGTTTTAGTTTTGAGCTTATAGACAGACAGAAGATGAAATCTTGGTAAAATTATATAAAAATTCCTCAAATATATTTAAGTATTTCAGTCTAAATATGCATAAGTTTAAAATTAACCATTAAAACAAGAAAAAAAATCTGAGGGAGAGCTGATACAGAGTACCATAAATCATTCAGGATCATAATCACACATACTTACACAGTATTATTTATGTTAGTGAAGGAGGAATCAGCTTCACAAATTACAGAACAACATACAGTGAATATGAAACAGGCAGCACTCTGCCTTGGGTTGGACTAACACAGGCAGGCTGCTGAAACTGATGACACTAGAGATCATAATCACAGTTCATGACATCAAACTTTGTGATTTAAGATAAAGTAAAACAATCATACAGGATCACTGCATGTTGGTTTGTTTGTTTGTTTCGTTTTCTATCTTTGCCTGCTCTGACTGAAGTTTCCTCTCAGTCTCTTCTGTCTTTTTCAGCTCCTTATCTCGCTCTAGTTTTCCCTCCCTTTTTGTCATCTCAGTAATCAGACCATCTGTTGTCTTCAATAGAGTTTTTGTGTTCTCCAACAGTTTCTCATGTTCTGTCTTTGTGTTCTCCAGAGTTGTATGCAGATTCTTTTTCAGCTTCTTCATCTTCACCTTGGTAAACTCCTGCTGTAGTTTGATGAGTTTCTCTTTCTGCTCGTCCAGATTGTCCTTCTGCTCTTTCAGTGTTGTAATCACATGTTGTACATGTCCCAGGTCTCCCTCAGTCTTCTGTAAGTCCTCATCAAGTTTAGCCTTTGTGTTTTCCAAATCCTGTATTTTCTCTCTTCCTGTCATGAGCTTCTCTCTGTCCATCAGCAGCTGAAGTTCACTGCTGTTGGTTGTGGTTTCTATGTGGAGAGGAGAGGAGTGGGTTTAGTTTAGAAGATCAAACCTTCTTTGTTCATGCAGTGTTGCCTTTCACCATTTAAATCATAGCCAAGAAAATGTATTTTATATTTTTGAGCAGGAAGGATGGATTAGAACAAGTAGAACAGTTCATAAAATCACATTATTTAAGTTTAACGCAGCTTTAAAACCAGGTAAAGACAACACTTTTGACATATTATGATATAATACTTACCAAAATCTGAAACAATATATAGCCATATATTATGATCACCATATAATATCAATATAATGCCCAGCTCTATGTGAAAGTAACTTTAAGTTTCAACCTACTGGTTGTGTTTTGTCGCCCTTTCCACACAATGAAGAGAGCTGCACAAATGGACATGAAGCACACAGCGAAGCAGACGGAGATGCGAACAGCAGAACTGGACTGGACCATGAAGAGTTCATCTGAAATTAAAGAAAAATAAAGAAACCCATATGTGTTGAAAAGACGAGACTGTATGCAACTAATGAAGTAATAACATTGATAATACCATTTCCTACCTGACACATGTATGAGTGTCTCTCTGGTCTGGTTGATGTGGTTCTGTTGGACTCTACAGGTGAAGCTGTTGCTGTGTCTCTTCTCCACAGTCACTCTGCTGCTGACAGTATAGAGGTCATCAGGACCTCTGACTGTCTCTGTAGGTCCAGCAGAGAGGAGGTTTCCCTCAGCGTCCAGCCAGAACACCTCAGGTTCTGGATACCAGCCTTTGGATTTACATACTAACGACACTCCATTGCTGACTTTAGAGATCTTTATGTCGGGGAAGGAGACAGAACCTAAAAGAGAGTTTAGAGTTTAAAGAGTCAACTGTCCTTTTTTGTACATTTCAAGTGGTAAAGTACAATCTGACAATCTAAATTGTGCCACATGGGACTATATAATGCATGTGTTCCTCTGCAGGATGATTATAGTTTTTATAAGTGCAACAAAGATTAATGTCGACTTACCTACAGCAAGCTCAGCTGCACAATCTGTCGGCCTACCACTTGTGGGAACGAAGCCTCTGTATGTTCCCTCATCAGACAGTTTCACTTTGGAGAGTTTCAGTGAAACGTCTCCATACGTCAGTTTGTTGGTGGACAGTGACGTTCTTCCCTTGTACAACGGATTCTCCTCAAGTACCAGCTCCACACCGTCTCGCCTCAAATGGACAAACTTGGGCTCCAGGTCGGGTCTCGACCACTCCACAGTCAGGTCACTGGCGTCCACAGCAGGGTCCATTTGACATGGCAAAACGATGTCATCACCCACCATTGCCACTATTGGCTGAGATGACTCACCTAAGGGGAAAAAAGCATGTCTTTTTTGTTCACTATATCAGCACAACAGTATTTTCAGTGTCGTTTAAATCATTTAGTCGTGACTGATTAATGCCACTATGTGAAAGTGAGATCATAGTATATAAATATGTAACCAATTTCTCATGAACAGCAGACAAAAGAAAGATATTATAGGATGACGACACATTGAATTTCCCATAATTTCCCAAGATTCTCAATATTCAGTTGCTTTAAAGACTTAATCATTGAGTGACCCGACTGAGTGGCCCATTATTCTGAAACTCCAATAAGTCTGAAAAACGTCCCAGTGGACTGAGAGTCCATTTGTCCAACAGCCCACCTCTCTGAAGTATATTGTCGTATTGTACAGACACTCTTCTTTGCGTTTGTTCTGCTATATATCCTCGGCCTGTCAGTGACTTAGGCCTGCAGTCATTGAATGAACGACTGACATCAACATAAGGAAGCACTGCCACAGCTGGAAAGGGACTGTTTAAGGCTGTAATGCTTCCATTTCTATTGCCAGCGGTCAATTTGGTAATACAAGCTGAGAAGGAGGTATCTTTTGTCAGTGTCGGACTTCAGCATGCACACTTATGGACATGTTCTGGATGCAGTTTGTACCAGTATACAATCAAACTGCAAAACAATCAGATTCAGTAATCATTCATGTTATACCAACAACACCATTACCAGACCAGGAAAGGCTTTTAAATATAGCTTATGAATTCAGCTTCTCAACACAGTAAAGAGTCCCGAACAGCTCCACTCATTGTGAGGGACCGCCGTGGCCTCCTCACGTAAAGGGGATCCGGGCAGACTAGAACCAGGTAAGTAGATGAAACCACCAGCCAGCGAAGCGTCAAATGCCAGAAAAAGGCTTTTTATTTTCCACACAAATATGAAAATAAACACACACACTCTGAGAGCACAGAACAGCAAACACTGGTGATCACATAGCCTTGCACCTGGCAACTTCCTCTCAGAGCCCCCGCCCCCAAAGAGCTGAATGAAGCTCCCTTAAATATGGCAGCATGCTAAGCCCAATTGGGGCAAACCATTAATGAGGGGGAACACCAAAACCAAAATGGTCCACATCTGCCATTATACACATGAATATCCCCCAGAATAAACAATACACCATCCCCTTTTAACTCACATAATATTTCACATGTCAACACAAAACCTCTGCATAATAATCACCCAAACCACTATACACTATCAAAACCAACACCCCTGAGTGCTCTGGGACGCGCCCCCCTTGCCCCGTGCTCAATAAAGACCGCCCCTGCAACGGCGCTCGCTTCCGCCGAGGAGCAGTGGAGCCGGACTGTGAGTGCAGGTGTGTGTATGTGAGTGTGTGCAGGACCAGAGTCTTTACCAGTGAACAGATGAAGAGCGGGACGAGTAGTGGGTACCTCACTACACGCCCAGATGATAGAAAGGAGTGAACACTGTCATAGGTGAGTTGAGAGTGTGGTGCGTGCGAGCCGCGGCGCACCGCGTTCCCGACGCCGGCGCACGGCTCACGCCACCCACGTTAACACAGCATGGCACACTACCCACGTATCATAAACGTACACATCAAAATACTCATACATACTCAGAGTCCTTAGAATAATCTGTGGGAGTGTATGCGTGTGTGCGTGTGTGCGTGTGTGTGTGTGTGTGTGTGTGTACAAATGTCCGAGCCAAGTCTCTCCTCGCTCCCTCGTGGGCCACGCCACACACCGGCGTCACCCGAGGAGACGGTGAGAAGGGGGGGGGGTTGCTCACCTTCTCACACTCATTTACAGCAAAACTGTCACTAACGTTACATTGGAGACCAAATGTAACTGTTGGACCACAGGCTAATGAAATTTACAGCTTCAGTTTACCAAAAACTAGAGGTTAGTCTGAGATGACAAAGATGCTAACTAACCAGTCTGGTGCATCAAATTATCACAGTCGAAAGGTCAGTTAGCTCAGACTAATGTGTTTTATTGTCACAGTTACGACTGAAAAAGACAACAGGAATAAACAAGTTCTGCAGTTTTCACATTTCTCCACAGTGTAAATCAACAGTTTTATACCCAGAAGTGACTGTTTTGTTACTACAACATCCCAGTGAGTGTGTAATTCACCTGCACATGTCAGGAGAAGGATGAAGACAGTGTGATGTAACACCAATGCAGTGAAGCCACTGAGCTGAGGTCTGAAGAGGAGTCTGTCCTTCATGTGAATCATCCTGGAGCTCTGAAAAAACAAAGAAAACGAGTCAACTATAAAACATGTGAGACCAGTTCAATCTTCTCTACTGCTCAAACCAACATGCAGTCTCTGCAGTGTCAGAAAACTGAAGGCAGTAAACGCTCAAACGGTTCAGCCATTCAGTGACCTGTTGTTATAAACGCCTAAACATTGTGATGTAACACTTAATTCAGTTTATACAATTTAAACCTGTATAAATGAAACCAAACACTGTAGTTAAACCAGAGGAGTGCTGGGATTGACAATGTGAAATAGAAGGTAAAATGCTGTGACTGGTTGCAGATGAACCATTCACTGATAACACAGCGTACAGCCACTCCTCAGGGCTGGACTGGGACAAAGAATCGGCCCACCGGGTATCGATGGAAAGACAATGAAGCCTATGATTGAAAACAAACTTTCTTGTGACAATGCTTGTACACTGTCTTGTTGGTGTATATGTGCTATACCCCGCCGGAAGAACATTTTGAGATTGACAAGTGACAGCTGAAATGGGTGGGACTTACCCACATGGACGAAATGTGATTGGCTATCAGCATAGGCAGTGATCCGTGAACACAGGTATAGCCTGCCTATCACCACAATATCCGGCCGACCCAGCGGACCAGGCTGCGATAGACTTTTCCCCCACTTTCTTTTTCTTTATCTCATGGCCCCTCCCACCGGGGAAACCCCCGTGTCCCGCACAGTCCGCCCTGAAATCACTTTCGTTTTCCCGTGTGGTCGTTGTTTGTATACACGATGTTTACCAAAAGTTACAACACATTTCTTAAGTTATTCTTTAAGCAACTGGTCGGTGGAACAACACCCACAGAGAGCTATGACGTCAGTTTGCAGATGAATCTAGAAACAGGCTGTAAATAATGACAACGGCAGGTAAAACATGTCACCAGAATAATCCATTACAAGTTCTGTGTATGAGTTGAGTTGAGTTCCTTGTAAAAAGGCTTCATACCTGTTTAGTGTGTGTCCCCGTCGTCTCGTCTCAAAGAGCAGGCTGCACGGCCAAAGTCCAGAATCAGCCTCAGATACAATGACGTGCACTTCACCACGCCCTCTGTAAATCAGATCCGTTCAGTTAGGCTCAAGTTAATCAATGCATCTTACACACAGTTAAATGAGTCTGCAGAGCACCTGTATTCTTCTTTTTAGATTGTTGAAATGAGAAACAGAATAAACACAAGAACACGCCTCTAATCCAAACACAGAAAACAAAGCAAATACAATGCATCAGTCCGCAGGGACCTGACTGCCTCATATCAGCAGTCCGGTTTACTGGAAATGATCACGTGTGTGTGTGTGTGTGTGTCCTCCAACTGCACTTTCATTTTCTCTCTCTGTTCATATTACAGTTTCTGCCGAATGCTTACACACATGTTGCAGGCTTTGGCTCACTCAGTGCTGCCAACTTTATTTAGCGAGTTTTCTGGTGCATTCGCAGACTTGTGGAGACTCTGGCGTGAAAGCACGTATCGTTCAACGAGCAGCGGGTGCTGCCGTGGGCCCGTGCCAAAGCACCCACAGGCGGCCCGGTCCTCACGCAACAGTCCCTCCCAGCTGCAGCCAGAGCAGCAGCAGGGTTGTAGCCGATTCCGTGGTCTGTCCAGGGACCAGGTCACTACCACTAGGGGCGCTAAAGACACTGGTCGCGACCAGTGGCACAGTGGTCGCGACCGGCTGCTCTGTGATCTGTTCTGTTGTTTGGACCAGCTGAGTGATCTGTGGAGTGTTTGTTTGTTTGTATTTATTTTTAATACAACTTTTCCTTTTTCTCACTGTGTTAGCAGAACAGCCTAAATGTGAGAAGCCATAATAGTTTGAATATCCAATGTTATTGATCACTATTATTAATAGAAATCATAATAACAATGATTAAATTATTATTATTAGTCGTAGTTGTATGAGTAGTACTTTTGATTATGCAGGTCCGTGTCTTCCATCATCAATCGATCAGGACCACTAAGCCTCCTTTAACTCCTTTTTGAAGAGAATTGAAGATTCATTTTCAGTTGTTTTTTCGATCATGCCATGGCTGCATGACCACTGCCTTCAAACCGATGCAATGGAGGAAACAGTTGGTGATTCAGTTCCTGGCCAATCACGAGCAATTTCCAATTTTGATGCCAGGTGTGATCATATTGATCATACGCCATTCTGAATCCACGAACAGCAAATATGGTCTAGGATAAATGTTTGGACATATGTTTTTCCAGATTTTACACAGATAAACTTGGAACGATCATCGAGTGATTAGGTGCTGGATCAATCAAGAAAATTCGACTGTTACTTTTGTTACTGTACTGTAGACTACTTAAGTTGAATTTTTAATTAAACCTTTACATTTTTGTATTTCCATTTGATGTTGCTTTGTAACTCAACTCTTCTAGATCAAGATTTGATACAAAGGGGAATATGACAAGCTTTTAAAATGCAACACATTGGTAAAGTTTAAACCAGTCAGGAAGACACGGACCTGCATAATCGATAGCACTACTCATACAACTACGACTAATAATAATAATTTAATCATTGTTACTCTGCCACCAGGAAGAAGACTCTGTGTGCCAAAGTGCAAATCAAACAGACTGAAGTTATTGTTTGTCCCGACTTCTATCAAGCTGTTGAACAACAGAACTAAAATTAAGCTGCCACATTGTCAGTGTTAAAATGTATAGTGTCTTCCATATTTTGATGTTTTTATGTTGATTTTATAATTGTTTTTTTATGTGTGTCTGTTGTTGAGGTATGCTTGTTTCTGTGAAGCAACAAATTGTAGCACTGTGCAAATTTCCCCTCGGGGACAATAAAGTTATTTCTGTTCTATTCTATTATGATTTCTAATAATGGTAAAGATCAATAATATTTGATAGACAAAAGATAATTATTTTTATTTATTTATTTTTACATTTATTCAGCACAGTGATGCCAACATAATGAGAAAAGGGAGAAGGTGTATTAAATGTACAATAACTACTCCAAAGACCACTCGATAAGACAACAGGCAGATGACAAAGACCACAAGACAGACTGGTGTCTTTAGCGCCCCTAGTGGCAGTAACCACTGGTCGGCGCTAGAGACCATGGTCCCTGGACAGACCACGTAATCTACAATGAAAGACAAATGATTATGGCTTCTCACATTTAGGCTGTTCTGCGAACACAGTGAGAAAAAGGAAAAGTTGTATTAAAAATAAATACAAACAAACAAACACTCCACAGATCACTCAGCTGGTCCAAACAACAGAACAGATCACAGAGCAGCTGGTCAAGACCACTGTGCCACTGGTCGCGACCAGTGTCTTTAGCGCCTCTAGTGGTTGTGACCACTGGTCTGTGCCAGAGACCGGCTGGTCCTGACCACACGGATCTTAATTCTGATATAGTGTATTTTATAGACAAACACAACATATGCTTTGCACTGTGTTTGAAATTCTCCAACACACTTCTTGCAAAACACTACACACTGTTTTTTACATAAGACACATTGTTCAAAAAGGAAATCTCATGTAATCATTGGGAAAACACATCTACTTAAAATACAAAACACAACTAAAATTGGAAAAGCACACAGATTCACACACATGAAAACATTTAAAATCTCACTGTAGACCAATCAGTCTAAGCCATAGCACTACAAATACACCTGATGTGAGCTCAGCTCCCTCAGCATGGAGGCAGAAAGAGGAAGAGGGAGAGTAAGAGCAGTAGCAGGATGAGGAAGAGGACGAAGAAGGAGAGCAGGCAACAGAAGGAGACAAATATCTGATGCAGGGGTGCAGATCCGATTCAGGATTGGGGGGGACACAAACGTGATTTTTTTTTTTTGCCGTATGCAGCGCATACCATGCCACCATAAATCACACCTTCGTAGAGGCTCGCCATATCATTCAAAAAGTACTGCGTTTCTTTTTAGACGTGAATCTAAAATGTGAAGAATGTGAAGTCTGAAAATACATTTGTTGAATAATTTAGGGTATTTTTATTGGGGGGGACATGACTATGTGCAAGTAAAGCCGTAAATGAATCGGAGCAAAGATGGTATTACTGTACTTATTGTTACCTATATGCATTCTTTATTTATCAACAGTTTTGAGTCAACTGATTTGATATGGGTTGAATGTGTATTCAATGAATTCTTTATATCATTGCAGAACAGAAGAAGCCTGAGCAGGATCTCCACTCAATTCAATTCAATTCAAATTCGCTTTATTGGCATGAACGTCACAAGAACCATGTTGCCAAAGCATCAATCAATAAAACAAATACAACTCACACAATCAGATATATACAAATAAAATAAAAATAAAAAATAAAAAAAGTATATATTTACATTTATATTGTATACCCTATGTGCGTGTGCATCCGTGTGTTTCTCTAGTCTCATGGCAGAGTGTTACATATTGTGCAGCTAACTTTACAAACTGTGGATCTTCTCCCAGACAGACTTTTAACAGCTCATCATCTGGAGGAAAACCTCTCTCTCAGTTTGGTACAGGGGGCAGGAGAGGAGAAAATGGGCCTCAGGTTCTGTTTCTCCTGAAGAGCAGTGTCTACAGACTCTTCATTCTCTGGGCTTCCACTCTCTCTTATGCCGACCTGTTTCAACCTGCAGCTGATGGTCGCTGAGTCTGTACATTGTTAGTGTTCGTCTTTGTTTGGGGTTATGTATCTGACCAGAGATCTGCTGGAGAAGACTCTCTGTCCAGTGAGCGACAGCATCCAGTTTATTGATGGATTTGATATAATTCTTCCAAATGTCAGTGTGAGTCTCTTTCTTCTCTTCGTCTGTAGACAGCAGGTGAGTTCTGGAGAGAGTCTGGAGGTCTTGGGTTTTGAGGTGGCAGGTTTCTCTGGTGTTTCTCAGAGGGTCTGTCTCTGGACAGAGGCTGTTACTGAGAAAGGCTCTGTGGTGACAGGAACCAGGATCAGCTTGTGCTAAGTGAACCTGGAACTGAACTGACCTTCTGATCATGTGGAGAGAGGGAAGTGTCCCAGCTCTGCTCTACATGCATGGTTTGGACAGTTTCTGTGGACCTTGAGGATTTCCTTGCAGAACTGAAGGTTGAGTTTCTCTGTGGGTGTTGTGTCCCATGAGGTGCCTCTGGGTCATTAGAGGGCCCCACACTTCACTTCCATACATCAGGATGGGTTTTATTACACTGTTAAATAGTTTTAGCCAAGTTGTAACTGGAGGATTTAATTTATATAGTGAGCTTTTGATGCTGCAGTCGCGCTGCGTGCCTTTTCTGTGAGGGAATTTATTGCTTTGTCAAGGCTGCCTGATGAACTGATGGTGATGCCCAGATAATTGTATTCCACTGTATGCTGAAGTGTGGTCCCTCTTACCCTGAAAACATGTTTGGATTCCTGTAACCTGGCCTTTTTCTGGAATACCGTGACTTTGGTTTTGTCAAGGTTGATATCTACCGCCCAGTTTTGACAGAACGTCTCCAGCAGAGAGAGGTTCTGCTGCAGGCCCTGTTCTGTTGGGGACAGTAGAACCAGGTCATCTGCATGCATGAGGAATTTGATGTCTTTGCCTTGTAGATCTAATCCTGGGCTTGAGGACTGTTCAAGAAGAGTGGCCACTTTATTGATATAGATGTTGAACAGAGTGGGAGACAGGTTGCACCCCTGATGCTCCTTTTCCTTGTTTGAAGAACTCTGTTCTTTTGTTTCCAATTTTAACACAGCACTGGTTGTCAGAATATATGGATTTGATTAGATCATAAATTTTACCCCCAATTCCATATTGGAGAAGTTGTAAAAAATAACCCGCTGTGCCAAATTGTGTCAAAAGCCTTTTTTAGATCTACAAAACATGCAAATATCTACCAAACACTTAATGTATACAGTTACAGATCATCTCAGTTGCAGTTGCAACAACACCACACACACACACACACACACACACACACTCAAATACTTCAGTTATAGTTTTATATATATTTATTTTACGATTACAGCAACACACTCATACAAAGACACACACTAAACAGTTTTGCCTAAAATAAATGTTTCATCAGCAACATGTTTGTTTGTTTTTTTTCCTGGGGGGGGGTCTGCCGAATGTTGACCTCGGTATTTCAAAAATCCTGGCTACGGCCCTGCTCGTGTAGTGTAGCAGATTTGGACCCCTATTTTTCTCACAGATACAGCATGCTGGGGATGTGTCCCCACCACTTTGTGAAAAGTCAGATTTTGTCCCGTTACCATCACAAACCATAATTTAACTAACTAACAAAATGTAAAGCTGTCCTGAATGAACGTCCAGTGCTTCTACCCAACCGTCCGTCCTCGACCTCCTCCTTATTCGGACTCCTCTTTTCCTTCTTTATAGCTGCAATAATTACTACAGCTGCTGGAAGTTGTCACCCAACAATGGACATACATATCAGTCGAAACAAGCCTAAATTGACAAGACAGACTGAAAAAAATGCAGAAAGACAGTTTAACTTAACATCATGGAAAAGCTTAATTTGCTTCCTTTAGTCAATGTTCTTAACATTATTCCTTCAGTTGTTTCTATTTTGTCATTTCAAGGCAAAAACATTTGATATTGTTATAGCTGATATGTGACATTGGCATTGTTCTGTTGACACGGTGTTGCAGCTGTGGATGTGATGCAGATGAGTGACTGTTACATGTGCCATTATTGTTGTTGTGATTGAATATTGTCACTAGTTTGCAGTTGTGTTACTGCTGTATCCGATTCCTGAAGAACAATAAAAAACTATTAACCATTAACTGAGCCCTTATTGTATGTCCTCAACACTTCACAACACAAAGTGACCCTTGGTGGTGTTACCTTTATATGACATATTTTCTTTTTTGTTTTTATGTTTTTTTATTGGTTGTTTGTTTATTTTTGATGGAAAAACCCTTAAACAACAGATACACCACCCATTCAAAGGAGGACATCCAATGATGATGCTTATGATGCTCTTTCTTTTTCTTGCTTTCTAGTAATTGTATCTTTATGATTTCTTCGAGATTTATCCTTATGTACAGATTTCAAAAGTCGTTTTGTGTTTAAAATATTTAATATTTTGTTTCCTGCTCACCAGTTGCTTTATATGCTCTAAAAGTCAGGTGCTCTGTCACCACCTGTTGACGCTGTGCTGTATTTAAAGTCATAGCCGCTCTGTCTGTCAGAGACCAGAAACCTTCTGCTTCCTCAGTCATCACACCAGAAACAGGAAGAGGAGGAGCAGCTTCTGACTTGATGATACTTTTGCTTCAGTCTGATGTTCAGACCGTCAGAAGTGAGGCAGCATGGAGGTCACAGCTCTCTGCATCAGACTGTGTGAGTACTACTCTGTCTAATGTGGACCTGAAGAGTTTCTTGATTTAATGTGCTCGCTAGACTCACAATTCTTTGGCAACGATGGAGAAAATGCTGCAGACATGTACGTGTTATAGTTTGGTTATATGCTAAATGGCAGGTATGATACAGCACACAGCTCTCTTATCTCTCCAGTGATGATGGTGTTGTTGCTGCTCATCGTACAAGTTGACTTCAGCTACTCTCAAGAAGCTGGTAAGTAGCAGTCAGATTTGGATTGCTGTATTAATGTTGTTCAAGAAAAACTTTTGACAGTTTAGTCCGACTATAATATCTATATATATCATTCTTTGTTTCTCTGCGTCTCTGTCGTGGATGAAGCTTTCCCTCAGGTTGTTCCAAACAGGCAGCAGCACTTTCAACATGAGCCCATTGAAGTCAGCTGTGAGGGACTGGAGGGACAGACTGGGTGGAGAGTGATGAGGAAGGTCAAAGGAGTTATTAAAACATGTTCTCCTCACTGGTCGACATCAACAGGACCATGCACAATTAAAAATGCCTATCAGACATCAGACAGTGGAGAATACTGGTGTGAAATAGGAGGAGGAAAGAGAAGCAGCACCGTCAACATCACTGTGACTGGTATGCAAACAGTAAAACATCAACAAGGGTCAACACTGAGACATGATACACATATCTGATTCAGTTTGACTCACACTTAGAAGAAATCGTTATTATGCAAACATAAATCTGCTTAGAAACCATAGTGGGGAAAAGCACTTAAGAACCAGCCTTGCTTGATCCAGTGATAGTTAGTAGAACAGGAACAGCTAATTAATTATACAGCATTCTTTAAATGGTGCCAGTTCTCATTCTACATGAAAGAAGGATTTATTTGTCATTCTTGATGTATAACAAGTCCTAATTTCCTCACAATTAAGATGTGTTTTATCAGCTGGTGCTGTGATCCTGGAGAGTCCTGTCCATTCTGTGAAGCAAGGAGATGCTGTCACTCTGTATTGTAAAAACAAGATGACTTCCTCCAACATCACCGCTGAATTCTCCAAAGATGGCCACTTCATGGAGAGCAGCTCTACAGGAAACCTGACCATCGAGACAGTTTCTACGTCTAATGAAGGACTCTACAAGTGCAAAATCTCTGGGGTTGAATCACCAGGGAGCTGGCTGACTGTCAGAGGTGAGACATACAGTACCAGTGGTTCAACATACATTTGTGTAACTGTATTAAGTTGTACTTTGCCTACTGTATGCTGAGGTCTGGATGTTCACAAATGTACATTTTCAGAGGATATGTTTAAAGTTACTTCAGAAGGATTGGACATAATGTTTTATCTGATGTAATGTAATGAAATCAAAAGGCATGCCTTTTACAGCATTAGGATCAAGTCTCTTAAGCTGCACTTACCATTATCTCTCCAGTCGCTGATGAAGAGTCTCACTCGTCCTCCCCTCTGCTGTCTCTGCTGCTCTGGAGTGGCCTCGGTGTTCTGGCTCTGCTGCTGCTGTTGGTGGGATTACTGACGTGTCGGAAACGTCAAACAAACATCAGAGGTACAGAGATGAAATATAAAGACAGTTAACCTCAGTGATTGACACCGAGCATACTAAAAGTTGGTAGTTCTGCGTGTTAAAACTTGCCAGTGAGCACTGATGGCGTCACATGTTAACACATTTTCTTTTTTCCAAACAGATACCACAACCTATTCTTACCCCAGCCAGCCGTCCTCTTCTCCACAAACAGGTGAGCAGCACCAACACACACCAACCGCTTCTCAACATATGTGGGGATTGTCAGTATGTAACTTAACCAACGCATTAGCCAGAGCAAATGTTAGCTGATGTTTCAAGCTGTTAAAACTGTTGTCAAGTCAGTGTTGTCAATGTTATCAAGTGCTGGTTTATAAAAACAATACCCATCCTCCACTGGTAGAATGATATTTAATAAGAAACGATTCATACATTTCTTTATGTTATAGTCATTTTTTTATTTTGTGCAAGTGTTTGTTTTTGTAAATTGTTGTGTGCCTTCATACTACATGCTCCTTATGTGTAAGTTGTTGTGTTGTATTATGTTTCAGTGTCTGAAGGGGCGAGTGTAGCTGCTCCGAGCTATACTGAGGCGACATATGCTGTTGTCACCAAACCCAGGAAGACGGAAGGTAACAACTTGACACAGAGGAATACAAAATGCAATATATAACACCTTTATTATAAAAAGCTAGTTAATGAAAATATGTCACTGAGTGTTAAAGGCAACCTTCCTTTAGGGCGAAGTTTGCAGCACCACTTGTTGTTTTGGTGATATGGTGAAAACCACTGAATTTCTACTGTGACATTTTCATTTTTAAACTGCGTAAGTCTGTGTCTATTTAAGGTGTTGGCTCTCACAAAAGTCAGCGCATCTTCTAACCACACGAGAAACCCACAGACAGTAAACAACAATGGGCCCCTCGGTTCACACTCGGTAGCTGCTCTTCTTGTGGCTGTTGCCACAGTTACAGCGGCTGCTTGCTGTCAAGTAGCCAGCATGAAAATGCCGCCCGACAATGCACTCGCTATATCTATTTTGGTCAGGACACCAAGTACTTCAAGCCATACGAAGGCTTCAACTTAGTCGGTGGTCAGTATTTTTATAAATAACAATAGGTCAGACTACTAATCAGCAGACTCGTGTAGTGTAGCAGATTTGGACCCCTATTTTTCTCACAGATACACTTTGTTAGATCAAAATAACATGAAAGAAATTACACCACACTAAGTGTATCTGTCCAAACTGTGAAAACAAGCAAATTAAATAATGCATTAAAACCAAGATGTTGACGCTGATGTGCAAGTAATGCTAACATTTTGTAGATGTCGACTTGTTAAGAAGAAATAACAAAAATCAACGGCCATTCTAAAATGTTTGAGGAATTGTGTTTTTTAGCCCAGACTGTAAATTGTGTATCATCTGCATAATAATGATTAAAACAACACCAACATTGTGGATGGCCTGTCTCATGAGAAAAGCCTGATTAAACCAGTCAGTATTCAAATAAATGTTGAACCATGTATTAGTGTAGGTCTCAGGCTCTTTAAATTGTCTCTTTGTCAGATGATGAATCCTTCCATCAACCCGTTTACCACGTCTTAAGTCTGGGGGATTATTGACAAGTCAACCATGAAAAGGTAACACAACAGATGTTATTTCAATGTTATTTAGGGTCATACAATTTTGAGTTTTTGGGGTAAATAAAAAACTGAAATGTAATTTGTCTTCACAACAGAACCAGGAGGATCCAGCTACTCAGTGGTACCAGTTCCCTTTGCAGGTACCAACCTACAAAGGATCATTTCTATTTTACAATGGATTAAGCAGAACTGAGAGTGATACTGGCCACTGTCTTGTTGAGTGGAGTTCACAAACAAGAGTGTTAATGTTTTACCCATTGTGATGGTACTGTGTAGTGTCTTGTAGGTTACTGAGAGCAGATACACCTTACTGAATACAGGAACAGAAACCATACGTACAAGGAAGGGAGTCGTATGACTACACAAATCTGTTCACATGAATGCAGAGGACATTTTGTACCTTAAACTGTTTTTGTCATGGTTTGGGTTTTTTCCTGTTTTATTTTGTAGTTATATCCTCATGTTTCACGTTTCACTTCACGCTTCCTTTGTCTGTTTTCCCGCCCCATTTGCTCCTCACCTGCGCTCCATTAGTGAATCACTCCCTGTGTATTTAAGCCTGGTTTCTCCCCACTCTTGGTTGGTTCATGTGTTTGTCTCACCAGTCCTGTGTTCTGCCCATGTCTACCTGTGTTACTTCCTGTTTTCCTTGTGTCTCCCTGGTTTGTTTTGTGTTACACTCATGGATTTCAGTGTTGTTGCCTGAGTTTTGACCACCTGCCTTTGCTTTTATGGACTCTGCTTTCCTTTTTTTACTTGTATTTTGTATTTTATATCTTGTGTGGCTCGTACGCCTGACGCTGCTCATCAAGCTTTAACTGCTGGTTGCATGTCAACATATAACATGTAATAATGCAGGTTATACACATAATTCATAAATAATCAGACCAGCTTCACTATTCATACACAAGATGGCAGCATGGCAGCATGGTTAACTTCAAACACTGAAGGGAGAGGTGTGATTGTAAGTTAACTGTACAGCAGTGTGGTAGAAGAAGCAGGACAACAGTGTGATGGAAAACCAGAACTCTGAAGCTACAGAGCTCGAGGGATCGTCCGTCCTTCAGCTGAAACATCTGGACTTCTGAAAATCATACCAATCTACAAACACGTCAAATTGGCATTCAAAGATGATCGTGTGACTGTAAGACGAGCTCCTGACTGTGAAATTGAATCAGTTTGAATATTAAATGTCTTTTGATTTAATTCTCTGCTGAAGCGTTTTGTTGTGTTGCTTTCTTCAGCCGCTGCTCTTCATCTGTTGTGTTCATCCACACTGAACATGAGTCACATTCATTCTTTGATTTTACAGCAAATGTTGCACTTTTACACCAGAGACTGAAATATATCAGACTCTTTCAGTGATGTGTGGACTTCACACACGTATCTGTGGTTTCTTCAAACAGACCTTCAGGAAGTAGTCCGACCTTTTTAGCTCTCACGCTTTAATCTGTTTTTTCTTACTCTAGAGACATTTTTTCATTTCTTTTAGATCAAGTGTCGGTAAACGTTGGTTAAAAAGCACAGAAGATAATAATCATGTTCATAAAAGCTGACATACCTGTTACGGCGGGCAGTGAAGTGTCACACCACAGACGACTAAACAGGATCACATCAGATAAAGTGGACTTTCCCCCAGACGACAGGGAGTGTTACACTGTGTGACGTATTTTTAACTTTCATTGCTGTTCTGCTGCAGCTCTGCAGTACAATTTAATCTCCTCTCTTATATTAAATGATGTTTTCACTACATTATGACATGATTTAATAGTGTTGTGATGGACTGACGTGCTGTATGTCAAGATCTGATCATTTATTGAACTTTATCCAGCTGGACAAATCAGTCACTATTCAACAAAATACACAATAAGCACTTTTACTCTCTTTAGATCCAATCTGAATATGTTAGTATAATAGCAGCCATGTTGTTTTCTGTGTGTGTGTCTTTGCAGCACTTCATATAGAGACTCTCCCCCTCAGATCACTGCTGTTATACTGACCTCACCTTCAGGACTGTTTAAACATGTTAATGTTGGAGTTATCACAAAATAACAGACGTCCACTCAAATGCAAAGGTAACAAACCAACTGAATGAAACTAAAGAGTAAATGACAGGTAACACTGAGGGTAGTTTATTGGATGATACTTTGGTTATGAAGATAATAAAGTAGTTCATATCCCAGCATGCCTTGCTGGGTTTGGCATCCCTCCAAATAAGATCATGTCCTCTGCCTGTCTTGTTACTGTGTGCAGTGGTTATTATCAGACAGAGGCAGAAAAGGTTTCAGACCACAGGACACGACTCTGTTTCCAAAGACCAGCTTTACTTTCTCTTCTAGGTTTTGTTTTAGACGTCACAGTAAATAATAGACCGGGTGAAGACATTCATGTTTTTTACAGAGTCAATATTAACATAAAAACTCAGATTTAAGTATTTAATCTAAATATACATAAGTTTAAAATTAACCATTGAGAAAAGAAGAAAGAGAAATGTGAG
This sequence comes from Pagrus pagrus, assembly GCF_965226575.1. Classification (NCBI taxonomy): domain Eukaryota; kingdom Metazoa; phylum Chordata; class Actinopteri; order Spariformes; family Sparidae; genus Pagrus; species Pagrus pagrus. The sequence goes on along the minus strand of NC_140204.1, from coordinate 2,228,487 downwards.
GGAGAGCTGATACAGATACAAATCATTTGGGATCATAATCACACATACTTACACAGTATTATTGATGTTAGTGAAGGAGGAATCAGCTTCACAAATTACAGAACAACATACAGTGAATATGAAACAGGCAACACTCTGCCTTGCGTTGGACTAACACAGGCAGGCTGCTGAAACTGATGACACTAGAGATCATAATCACAGTTCATGACATCAAACTTTGTGATACATGTAAAGTAAAAGAATCATACAGGATCACTGGATGATGGTTTGTTTGTTTCATCGTCTCTCTCTGACTGAAGTTTCCTCTCAGTCTCTTCTCTCAGTCTTTTCTATCTGTCTCTCAGTCTCTTCTCTCAGTCTCTCTGTCTCTCTCAGCTTTCTACATATCTGCTCCTTATCTCTCTCTAGCTTTGCCTTCCTTTCTCTCATCTCAGTAATCAGATCATCTGTTGTCTTCAATAGATTTTTTGTGTTCTCCAACAGTTTCTCATGTTCTGTCTTTGTGTCCTCCAGATACTGTTTGGTTTTTTCAAACTTCCCCTTTTTTTTGTCTCCGCCCAGCATTCTGCTCTTCTCCAGACTCTCCTCCTTCTCCTTAATCAGTGTCTTCTCCTCCTGCTGTAGTGTGATGAGTTTCTCTTTCTGCTCGTCCAGATTCTCCTTCTGCTCTTTCAGTGTTGTAATCACATGTTTTACATGTTCCAGTTCTCCCTCAGTCTTCTGTAAGTCCTCATCAAGTTTAGCCTTTGTGTTCTCCAAATAATCCATTTTCTCTCTCCCTGTCATGAGCTTCTGTCCGTCCATCAGCAGCTGAAGTTCACTGCTGTTGGTTGTGGTTTCTATGTGGACAGGAGAGGAGTGGGTTTAGTTGGAAACTCCTAAGTTTCTCTTTATTCAGAAAATATTTATGTGCTAAAGATGAACAATGAATCATATCAGTGGCTAAACAATGAAGGTAAAGTAGCGTATATCAGTGTCTGCTGTGGTGAATCTGCAGCCTCCTTGAAGATATTAAGAAGCAGCAGGGAAGACGGTGAGAGCAGAAGGAAGACAGTGAACGAAATAAAATATCCTCTGGACAGACAATTTTAACAACATCATGAAGGAGTGCAAACTTACTGGTTGTGTTTTGTCGCCCTCTCCACACAATGAAGAGAGCTGCAAAAATGGACATGAAGCACACGGTGAAGTAGATGGAGATGCGAACAGCAGAACTGGACTGGACCAAAAAGAGTCCATCTGAAATTAGAAAACACAAAACAGATGTGTTTAAAGAGTAAAACTCTACATTTAGCTACATGAATCAATTTTCCTACCTGGAACATGTATGAGTGCCTCTCTGGTCTGGTTGATGTGGTTCTGTTGGACTCTACAGGTGAAGCTGTTGCTGTGTCTCTTCTCCACAGTCACTCTGCTGCTGACAGTATAGAGGTCATCAGGACCTCTGACTGTCTCTGTAGGTCCAGCAGAGAGGAGGTTTCCCTCAGCGTCCAGCCAGAACACCTCAGGTTCTGGATACCAGCCTTTGGATTTACACTGTATCAGCGCCCCGTTGCTGACTTTGGAAATCTCTATGTCAGGTGAGGAGGCCGAACCTAAAGCAGAGTAGAAATGATGGATAATTGTTTTTATTTCATGTCGATACGTCTTTAATGAGCCGGACGATTCATGTTCAGCTTCATGTGCTTTTCATACAGTTTCCAGCCGAAAATGATCTTGTGTGGCTCGTACGCCTGACGCTGCTCATCAAGCTTTAACTGCTGGTTGCATGTCAACATATAACATGTTATAATGCAGGTTATACACATAATTCATAAAATACTCAGACCAGCTTCACTATTCAGACACAAGATGGCAGCATGGTTCCAGCTCCAGTGCAGGATCGACTGTGGAGGGCTCGATGTAAAAATAAACATGTGCTCACTCACCAAAGACGAGCTTCACAGTTGAGTCTATATTCATTGTGGGAATGAAGCACCTGTATGTTCCCTTATCAGACAGTCTCACTCTGGACAGCTTCATTGAAATGTCTCCGTGCTTCAGTCTGTCGATGAACAGCGATGTTCTTCCCGAGTAGGACGGATGCTGATCACCTAGAAGCTCTTGACCAGAACGCCACAGATGGACAAATCTGGGTTTCAGATCAGGTCGCGTCCACTCCACAGCTGTGGAAGCAACATCCGTGGCAGGCTCCAGACGACATGGCAAAATGATGTCATCACCAACGGATGCCAGTATTGGCCGAGGTGGACCAACTACCTGAGGGTGACCTGGGAAGTGTAGTTAAATGTGTAAGTACAAAGAAAAGAGAGTTCAGCTGCATCCATATGATGCAGCAATCGATCAAAAAAGACTTCCAACACATTTTTACCTTCACTGACTTCGTATTAACTTTGAACACTGAAGGGAGAGGTGTGATTGTAAGTTACCTGTACAGCAGTGTGGTAGAAGAAGCAGGACAACAGTGTGATGGAAAACCAGAACTCTGAAGCTACAGAGCTCGAGGGATCGTCCATCCTTCAGCTGAAACATCTGGACTTCTGAAAATCGTACCAATTTACAAACTCCTCAAATTGGCATTCAAAGATGATCGTGTGACTGTAAGACGAGCTCCTGACTGTGAAACTGAATCAGTTTGAATATTAAATGTCTTTTGATTAATTCTCTGGTGAAGCGTTTGGTTGTGTTGCTTTCTTCAGCCGCTGCTCTTCATCTGTTGTGTTCATCCACACTGAACATGAGTCACATTCATTCTTTGATTTTACAGCAAATGTTGCACTTTTACACCAGAGACTGAAATATATCAGACTCTGTCAGTGATGTGTGGACTTCACACACGTATCTGTGGTTTCTTCAAACAGACCTTCAGGAAGTAGTCCGACCTTTTTAGCTCTCACACTTTAATCTGTTTATTTCTTACTCTAGAGACATTTTTTCATTTCTTTTAGATCAAGTGTCGGTAAACGTTGGTTAAAAAGCACAGAAGATAATAATCATGTTCATAAAAGCTGACATACCTGTTACGGCGGGCAGTGAAGTGTCACACCACAGACGACTAAACAGGATCACATCAGATAAAGTGGACTTTCCCCCAGACGACAGGGAGTGTTACACTGTGTGACGTATTTTTAACTTTCATTGCTGTTCTGCTGCAGCTCTGCAGTACAATATAATCTCCTCTCTTATATTAAATGATGTTTTCACTACATTATGACATGATTTAATAGTGTTGTGATGGACTGACGTGCTGTATGTCAAGATCTGATCATTTATTGAACTTTATCCAGCTGGACAAATCAGTCACTATTCAACAAAATACACAACGAGCACTTTTACTCTCTTTAGATCCAATCTGAATATGTTAGTATAATAGCAGCCATGTTGTTTTCTGTGTGTGTGTCTTTGCAGCACTTCATATAGAGACTCTCCCCCTCAGATCACTGCTGTTATACTGACCTCACCTTCAGGACTGTTTAAACATGTTAATGTTGGAGTTATCACAAAATAACAGACGTCCACTCAAATGCAAAGGTAACAAACAAGCTGAATAAAACTAAAGAGTAAATGACAGGTAACACTGAGGGTAGTTTATTGGATGATACTTTGGTTATGAAGATAATAAAGTAGTTCATATCCCAGCATGCCTTGCTGGGTTTGGCATCCCTCCAAATCAGATCATGTCCTCTGCCTGTCTTGTTACTGTGTGCAGTGGTTATTATCAGACAGAGGCAGAAAAGGTTTCAGACCACAGGACACGACTCTGTTTCCAAGACCAGCTTTACTTTCTCTTCTAGGTTTTGTTTTAGACGTCACAGTAAATAATAGACCGGGTGAAGACATTCATGTTTTTTACAGAGTCAATATTAACATAAAAACTCAGATCAGTGATGGTTAAACAAAATATTCATGTCCCGCTCAGTGTGCACATCATCATTTAGTGGTGTCTCCTTCAAAAACACTTTTTTCTGAAACATTAGAGAGATATTAAGATGTTTCCTTCAGCATAATAACTTAATCTGTTTTGTCTCTTTATGGATCACAGAGATACCACTTTAGAGTTTATGGGTTGGGTTTATTTATTTTTTTTCTTTACAGTTAAACACACATATGGTTTATTTATTCACACACACATCTATAAAAGTAAAAAAAAAAAACATGACGAGAGATTTATATATATATATATATATATATACAAAGTATATATAACACACAAAATACATGATATTTAACCAGAAAGCAAGTGTTATTCATGAAAAAAACAAAACATCACAAAGGCAACATGTTTAAGTAATGCAAAAAAAAAAAATCAGTAATTTTGAAGCATCAGAAACTACAATTGCAAAAATGTTCTCCTGTTTTAGCTTTGAGCTTATAGACAGACAGAAGATGAAGTATTTAAGTATTTAATCTAAATATACATAAGTTTAAAATTAACCATTGAGAAAAGAAGAAAAAGAAATGTGAGGGAGAGCTGATACAGATACAAATCATTCAGGATCATAATCACACATACTGTGCACAGTATTATTTATGTTAGTGAAGGAGGAATCAGCTTCACAAATTACAGAACAACATACAGTGAATATAAAAACAGGCAACACTCTGCCTTGGGTTGGACTAACACAGGCAGGCTGCTGAAACTGATGACACTAGAGATCATAATCACAGTTCATGACATCAAACTTTGTGATACATGTAAAGTAAAAGAATCATACAGGATCACTGGATGATGGTTTGTTTGTTTCATCGTCTCTCTCTGACTGAAGTTTCCTCTCAGTCTCTGCTGCCAGTCTCTCAGTCTCTCTCAGCTTTCTACATATCTGCTCCTTATCTCTCTCTAGCTTTGCCTTCCTTTCTGTCATCTCAGTAATCAGATCATCTGTTGTCTTCAATAGATCTTTTGTGTTCTTCAACAGATTCTCATGTTCTCTCTTTGTGTCCTCCAGATACTGTTTGGTTTTTTCAATCTTCCCCTTTTTTTTGTCTTCGTTCAGCATTCGGCTCTTCTCCAGACTCTCCTCCTTCTCCTTAATCAGTGTCTTCTCCTCCTGCTGTAGTGAGATGAGTTTCTCTTTCTGCTCGTCCAGATTCTCCTTCTGCTCTTTCAGTGTTGTAATCACATGTTTTACTTGTTCCAGTTCTCCCTCAGTCTTCTGTAAGTCCTCATCAAGTTTAGCCTTTGTGTTCTCCAAATAATCCATTTTCTCTCTCCCTGTCATGAGCTTCTGTCCGTCCATCAGCAGCTGAAGTTCACTGCTGTTGGGTGTGGTTTCTATGTGGACAGGAGAGGAGTGGGTTTAGTTAAGAAGATCAAACCATCTTTGTTCATGCAGTGTTGCCTTTCACCATTTAAATCATAGCCAAGAAAATGTATTTTATATTTTTTAACATATTGCAACAATATTGTAGGAATGACAAAGTAGGTAAAGACAAGTCACAGACAAGAATAAGAACAGTTCAGAAAATCACATTACTGACGTGTAACGCAGCTTTAAAACCAGGTAAAGACAACACTTATGACATATTATGATATAATTATTACCAAAATCTGAAACAATATATAGCCATATATTATGATCACCATATGATATCAATATAATGCCCAGCTTGGATGAAAATAACTTCAAGTTCCAACTTACTGGTTGTGTTTTGTCGCCCTTTCCACACAATGAAGAGAGCTGCACAAATGGACACGGCGCACACAGCGAAGCAGACGGAGATGCGAAGAGCAGAACTGGACTGGAACATGAAGAGTTCGTCTGAAAGTTAAAAGGAAAATAGAAACCCATATGTGTTGATAAGACGAGACTGTATGCAACTCATGAAGTGATGACATCAATAATACGGTTCACTACCTGGAACATGTATGAGTGTCTCTCTGGTCTGGCTGATGTTGTTCTGTTGGACTCTACAGGTGAAGCTGTTGCTGTGTCTCTTCTCCACAGTCACTCTGCTGCTGACAGTATAGAGGTCATCAGGACCTCTGACTGTCTCTGTAGGTCCAGCAGAGAGCAGGTTTCCCTCAGCATCCAGCCAGAACACCTCAGGTTCTGGATACCAGCCTTTGGATTTGCAATCTAACGACACTCCATTGCTGACTTTAGAGATCTTTATGTCGGGGAAGGAGACAGAACCTAAAAGAGAGTTTAGAGTTTAAAGAGTCAACTGTCCTTTTATTGTACATTTCAAGTGGTAAAGTACAATCTGACTATCTAAATTGTGCCACATGGGACTATATAATGCATGTGTTCCTCTGCAGGATGATTATAGTTTTTATAAGTGCAACATAGATTAATGTCGACTTACCTACAGCAAGCTCAGCTGCACAATCTGTCGGCCTACCACTTGTGGGAACGAAGCCTCTGTATGTTCCCTCATCAGACAGTTTCACTTTGGAGAGTTTCAGTGAAACATCTCCAAACGTCAGTTTGTTGGTGGACAGTGACGTTCTTCCCTTGTACAACGGATTCTCCTCAAGTACCAGCTCCACACGGTCTCGCCTCAAATGGACAAACTTGGGCTCCAGGTCGGGTCTCGACCACTCCACAGTCAGGTCACTGGCGTCCACAGCAGGGTCCATTTGACATGGCAAAACGATGTCATCACCCACCATTGCCACTATTGGCTGAGATGACTCACCTAAGGGGAAAAAAGCATGTTTTTTTTGTTCACTATATCAGCACAACAGTATTTTCAGTGTCGTTTAAATCATTTAGTCGTGACTGATTAATGCCACTATGTGAAAGTGAGATCATAGTATATAAATATGTAACCAATTTCTCATGAACAGCAGACAAAAGAAAGATATTATAGGATGACGACACATTGAATTTCCCATAATTTCCCAAGATTCTCAATATTCAGTTGCTTTAAAGACTTAATCATTGGGTGACCCGACTGAGTGGCCCATTATTCTGAAACTCCAATAAGTCTGAAAAACGTCCCAGTGGAGTGAGAGTCCATTTGTCCAACAGCCCACCTCTCCAAAGTATATTGTCGTATTGTACAGACACTCTTCTTTGCGTTTTTCTGCTATATATCCTCGGCATGTCAGTGACTTAGGCCTGCAGTCATTGAATGAACAACTGACATCAACATAAGGAAGCACTGGCACAGCTGGAAAGGGACTGTTTAAGGCTGTAATGCTTCCATTTATATTTCCCGCAGTCAATTTGTTAACATATACAAGCTAAGAAGGAGATATCCTTTGTCAGTGTCGGACTTCTCACGGACAGCATGCAGGCTTATGGATATGTTCTGGATGCAGTTTGTACCAGTATACAATTAAACTTGTGTGGCAAAATTTCAGTTGAACTGCGAGTGGCAGATCTAGAGAATCTATGTAACACCAACAACGCCACCTTAGGACTTGCACCTAAAGAGTATACTCCTTTAACTTTAACTTCTCAGAGAGGGTTTCCCAAAACCACAACCCATGCACAGGTCGATACACAAATGAATACAGGCACGATGTGAAGTCATTTTACAAATTTTATTTATTACTCACAATAAAATAATTTATTTATTAAGTTTCTCTTTAAAAAACATTTATATAGTTCTTTTTATTTCCAAAGAATATTATGTTCAGCCTACACAAAAACCCACAGCGGTTCAGTTAGGAAGAGAGTCATATAGCTAGCTGTAGCAGAGGTCACTGCAAACTCAAACAATCAAAATGAAACCAAGCAATATATCTATATACAAATCAACTGTAAACTCAAATCAAAATGAAAGAAAACAAAAATAACATGCATAAGTTTAGCAGGTCCTCCACTTTAACTGCTGTACTAACCTCTCACAAAAGAGAGAGAGAGAGAGAGAGAGAGACTAGACAACAGCGGGGGTATATGAACACGTCCGCATTAGCGGCCAATGACGCGGCTACACTACAGGTGCCAGTAAGGGCCGTGCCGCAAAACACACAGACTAAAAAAAAGGGACACAGGAGAGAAATTAAATACATAAACAACCAACCACCCGGTTACACTTGCAAAACAATCAGATTCAGTAATCATTCATGTTATACCAACAACACCATTACCAGACCAGGAAAGGCTTTTAAATATAGCTTATAAATTCAGCTTCTCAACACAGCAAAGAGTCCTGAACAGCTCCACTCATTTGGACAGTTCTGCAACATCATCTAAAATCCATATTTGATGTTTTTGTATCTCATTTACATCAAAACTGTCACTAACGTTACATTGGAGACCTAATGTAACTGTTGGACCACAGGCTAATGAAATTAACAGCTTCAGTTTACCAAAAACTAGAGGTTAGTCTGAGATGACAAAGATGCTAACTAACCAGTCTGGTGCATCAAATTATCACAGTCGAAAGGTCAGATAGCTCAGACTAATGTGTTTTATTGTCACAGTTACGACTGAAAAAGACAACAGGAATAAACAAGTTCTGCAGTTTTCACATTTCTCCACAGTGTAAATCAACAGTTTTATGCCCAGAAGTGACTGTTTTGTTACTACAACATCACAGTAAGTGTGTAATTCACCTGCACATGTCAGGAGAAGGATGAAGACAGTGTGATGTAGCACCACTGCAGTGAAGCCACCGAGCTGAGGTCTGAAGAGTCTGTCCTTCATGTGAATCATCCTGGAGTTCTGAAAAAAGAAAGAAAACGAGTCAACTATAAAACATGTGAGACCAGTTCAATCTTAAATACTGCTCAAACTAACATGGAGTCTGCAGTGTCAGAAAACTGAAGGCAGTAAACGCTCAAATGGTTCAGCCATTTAGTGACCACACTGCTGGTTGAGCTGTTGTTATAGGTACCTAAACATTGTGATGTAACATTTAATTCAGTTTATACAATTTAAACCTGTATAAATAAAACCAACCACTGTAGTTAAACCAGAGGAGTGCTGGGATTGACAATATGAAAAAGAAGGTAAAATGCTGTGATTGGTTGCAGATTAACCATTCACTGATAACACAACGTACAGTAACTCTTTCATATTTTACATTTTTTTGTAAATCTTTGTTTTTCCGTGTGATCGTTGTTTGTACACGATGTTTACCAAAAGTTACAACACATTTCTTAAGTTATTCTTTAAGCAACTGGTCGGTGGAACAAAATCCACAGAGAGCTATGACGTAAGTTTGCAGATGAATCTAGAAACAGGCTGTAAATAATGACAACGACATGTAAAACATGTCACCAGAATAATCCATTACAAGTTATGTGTATGAGTTTCTTGTAAAAAGGCTTCATACCTGTCTCGTGTGTGTCACCATGTCGTCTCGACTCAAAGAGCAGGCTGCACGGCCAAAGTCCAGAATCAAACAGCCTCAGATAAAATCAGGTGTACTTCACCACGCCCTCTGTAATTTAGATAAGGTCTGTTACAATGACTGATAGATCCGTTCAGTTAGGCTCAAGTTAATAAATAAATCTTACACACAGAGTTAAATGAGTCTGCAGAGCACCGATCAGAGATCAGTGTTAGTCCAGTTTACCTGAAATGATCACGTGTGTGTTTGGCCTCCAACTGCACTTTCATTTTCTCTCACTCTGTTTATATTTAAACCTGTTTTACAACTGACACTGAACTTTGTACCTGCTGCCGACTGAAAACTGTGAACAACATACTACAGTGGCACTGAGTCAACAACACATGGGGGTGCAACAAGGAAGCTGCTTCAGTAGAAATTATGAATGATAACTATAGATGTCTCTACTTGGTTAACATAAATGTGTATATGGTGAGACATGAGGTTGATATTCTGCAGAGGGCAGAGACAGTGAATGAATCAAACAGAGTGGTGCTCAGAGGGGTCATTTACACTGAGCATGCTGGGGATGTGTCCCCACCACTCTGTGAAAAGTCAGATTTTGTCCCGTTACCATCACAAACCATAATTTAACATATTAAAACACTTTGCTCTTCATCAGCACCTGCTGCAGTAACCAGCCGCTGCTGACTCTCCTGATATGTAGACTGCAATAAACTCAGGGTAAGCAGCACCTGCATGACTTGTGTTATTGTTTATTAGATAATCATTTGAGCACATTCTAGCTGGCTACAATAGCTAGACTGTGACTTATAATACAGTGCTGCTTGCTATAGTTTCAAATGTCTCTTCCTATTTTGTGGTTGCAGTTTCGGTTGGTATAAATTAGGCTACACGTTTTTTTAATTTGTACCTAGCTATTTTCTCTAATTGTCCTGTTGCATCCTTTATTGGTGGAAATTGACATTGGTGATTTTTGAGTTTGGGTGAATATAACACATCCTCACACCTCAGCGTCTCCCAAAACAAAGACTTATTTCACCATTCCCAACAAAACATGATTGTTGCAGCGTAACAGTGACACATCGGACCATCGTTGTACAGTCATTGTGTTACTTCTGTTTTCCGGTACAAACATACTGATGTCATGTAAGTAACTTTCCCTACGTTATGTACTTGATGAACTGCTCTCTCCTGAATGAACGTCCAGTTTTTCTTTAACCCAACCGTCTATCCTCGACCTCCTCCCTATACATACTCCTCTTTTCCTTCTTTATAGCTGTAGTAATTACTACAGCTGCTGGAAGTTGTCACCCAACAATGGACATACATATCGGTCGAAACAAGCTTAAATTAACAAGACAGACTCTTTGAAAAACCCTAAACCTTACTGCTGTATCTGATTCCTGAAGACCAACAAAAAACTATTAACCATTAGCTGAGCCCTTATTGTATGTCCTCACCACTTCACAACACAAAGTGACCCTTGGTGGTGTTACCTTTATATGACATATTTTCTTTTTTGTTTTTATGTTTTTTTATTGGTTGTTTGTTTGTTTTTGATGGAAAAACCCTTAAACAACAGATACAACGCCCATTCAAAGGAGGACATCCAATGGTGATGCTTATGATGCTCTTTCTTTTTCTTGCTTTCTAGTAATTGTATCTTTATGATTTCTTCGAGATTTATCCTTATGTACAGATTTCAAAAGTCGTTTTGTGTTTAAAATATTTAATATATTTGCTTCCTGCTCACCAGTTGCTTTATATGCTCTAAAAGTCAGGTGCTCTGTCACCACCTGTTGACGCTGTGCTGTATTTAAACTCACAGCCGCTCTGTCTGTCAGAGACCAGAAACCTTCTGCTTCCTCAGTCATCACACCAGAAACAGGAAGAGGAGGAGCAGCTTCTGATTTGATGATATTTTTGCTTCAGTCTGATGTTCAGACCGTCAAAAGTGAGGCAGCATGGAGGTCACAGCTCTCTGCATCAGACTGTGTGAGTACTACTCTGTCTAATGTGGACCTGAACAGTTTTCTTGATTTAATGTGCTCGCTAAACTCACAACTCTTTGGCAACGATGGAGAAAATGCTGCAGACATGTACGTGTTATAGTTTGGTGATATGCTAAATGGCAGGTATGATACAGCACACAGCTCTCTTATCTCTCCAGTGATGATGGTGTTGTTGCTGCTCATCGTACAAGTTGACTTCAGCTACTCTCAAGAAGCTGGTAAGTAGCAGTCAGATTTGGATTGCTGTATTAATGTTGTTCAAGAAAAACTTTTGACAGTTTAGTCCCACTATAATCACTCTTTGTTTCTCTGTGTCTCTGTCGTGGATGAAGATTTCCCTCAGGTTGCTCCAAACAGGCAGCAGCACTTTCAACATGAGCCCATTGAAGTCAGCTGTGAGGGACTGGAGGGACAGACTGGGTGGAGAGTGATGAAGAAGGTCAAAGGAGATATTAAAACATGTTCTTCGGTCTGGTCGACATCAACAGGACCATGCACAATTAAAAATGCCTATCAGACATCAGACAGTGGAGAATACTGGTGTGAAATAGGAGAAAAGAAAAGCAGCACCGTCAACATCACTGTGACTGGTATGCAACACGGAGGCATGATACACATATCTGATTCAGTTTGACTCACACCTAGAAGAAATCGTTATTATGCAAACATAAATCTACTTAGAAACCAGAGGAGAAAAAACACTTAAGAACCAGCCTCGCTTAATCCAGTGATAATTAGTAGAAGAGGAACAGCTAATAAATTATTCAGCATTCTTTAAATGGTGCCAATTCTCATTCTACATGAAAGAAGGATTTATTTGTCATTCTTAATGTATAACAAGTCCTAATTTCCTCACAATTAAGATGTGTTTTATCAGCTGGTGCTGTGATCCTGGAGAGTCCTGTCCATCCTGTGAAGCAAGGAGATGCTGTCACTCTGTATTGTAAAAACAAGATGACTTCCTCCAACATCACCGCTGAATTCTCCAAAGATGGCCACTTCATGGAGAGCAGCTCTACAGGAAACCTGACCATCGAGACAGTTTCTACGTCTAATGAAGGACTCTACAAGTGCAAAATCTCTGGGGTTGAATCACCAGGGAGCTGGCTGACTGTCAGAGGTGAGACATACCAGTGGTTCATCATACATTTGTGTTACTGTATTAAGTTGTACTTTGCCTACTGTACGCTGAGGTCTGGATGTTCACAAATGTACATTTTCAGAGGATATGTTTAAAGTTACTTCAGAAGGATTGGACATAATGTTTTATCTGATGTAATGTAATGAAATCAAAAGGCATGCCTTTTACAGCATTAGGATCAAGTCTCTTAAGCAGCACTTACCATTATCTCTCCAGTCGCTGATGAAGAGTCTCATTCGTCCTCCCCTCTGCTGTCTCTGCTGCTCTGGTGTGGCCTCGGTGTTCTGGCTCTGCTGCTGCTGTTGGTGGGATTACTGACGTGTCGGAAACGTCAAACCAACATCAGAGGTACAGAGATGAAATATAAAGACAGTTAACCTCAGTGATTGACACCGAGCATACTAAAAGTTGGTAGTTCTGCGTGTTGAAACTTGCCAGTGAGCACTGATGGCGTCACATGTTAACACATTTTCTTTTTTCCAAACAGATACCACAACCTATTCTTACTCCAGCCAGCCGTCCTCTTCTCCACAAACAGGTGAGCAGCACCAACACACACCAACCGCTTCTCAACATAAATGTATATGTGGGGATTGTCAGTATGTAACTTAACCAACGCATTAGCCAGAGCAAATGTTAGCTGATGTTTCAAGCTGTTAAAACTGTTGTCAAGTCAGTGTTGTCAATGTTATCAAGTGCTGGTTTATAAAAACAATACCCATCCTCCACTGGTAGAACGATATTTAATAAGAAACGATTCATACATTTCTTTATGTTATAGTCATTTTTTTTAATTTGTGCAAGTGTTTATTTTTGTAAATTATTGTGTGCCTTCATACTACATGCTCCTTATGTGTAAGTTGTTGTGTTGTATTATGTTTCAGTGTCTTCAGGAGTGAGTGTAGCTGCTCCGAGCTATACTGAGGCGACATATGCTGTTGTCACCAAGCCCAGGAAGACGGAAGGTAACAACTTGACACAGAGGAATACAAAATGCAATATGTAACATCTTTATTGTAAAAAGCTAGTTAATGAAAATATGTCACTGAGTGTTAAAGGCAACCTTCCTTTAGGGCGAAGTTTGCAGCACCACTTGTTGTTTTGGTGATATGGTGAAAACCACTGAATTTCTACTGTGACATTTTCATTTTTAAACTGCGTAAGTCTGTGTCTATTTAAGGTGTTGGCTCTCACAAAAGTCAGCGCATCTTCTAACCACACGAGAAACCCACAGACAGTAAACAACAATGTGCCCCTCGGTTCACACTCGGTAGCTGCTCTTCTTGTGGCTGTTGTCACAGTTACAGCGGCTGTTTGCTGTCAAGTAGCCAGCATGAAAATGCCGCCCGACAATGCACTCGCTATATCTATTTTGGTCAGGACACCAAGTACTTCAAGCCATACGAAGGCTTCAACTTAGTCGGTGGTCAGTATTTTTATAAATAACAATAGGTCAGACTACTAATCAGCAGACTCGTGTAGTGTAGCAGATTTGGACCCCTATTTTTCTCACAGATACACTTTGTTAGATCAAAATAACATGAAAGAAATTACACCACACTAAGTGTATCTGTACAAACTGTGAAAACAAGCAAATTAAATAATGCATTAAAACCAAGATGTTGACGCTGATGTGCAAGTAATGCTAACATTTTGTAGATGTCGACTTGTTAAGAAGAAATAACAAAAATCAACGGCCATTCTAAAATGTTTGAGGAATTGTGTTTTTTAGCCCAGACTGTAAATTGTGTATCATCTGCATAATAATGATTAAAACAACACCAACATTGTGGATGGCCTGTCTCATGAGAAAAGCCTGATTAAACCAGTCAGTATTCAAATAAATGTTGAACCATGTATTAGTGTAGGTCTCAGGCTCTTTAAATTGTCTCTTTGTCAGATGATGAATCCTTCCATCAACCCGTTTACCACGTCTTAAGTCTGGGGGATTATTGACAAGTCAACCATGAAAAGGTAACACAACAGATGTTATTTCAATGTTATTTAGGGTCATACAATTTTGAGTTTTTGGGGTAAATAAAAAACTGAAATGTAATTTGTCTTCACAACAGAACCAGGAGGATCCAGCTACTCAGTGGTACCAGTTCCCTTTGCAGGTACCAACCTACAAAGGATCATTTCTATTTTACAATGGATTAAGCAGAACTGAGAGTGATACTGGCCACTGTCTTGTTGAGTGGAGTTCACAAACAAGAGTGTTAATGTTTTACCCATTGTGATGGTACTGTGTAGTGTCTTGTAGGTTACTGAGAGCAGATACACCTTACTGAATACAGGAACAGAAACCATACGTACAAGGAAGGGAGTCGTATGACTACACAAATCTGTTCACATGAATGCAGAGGACATTTTGTACCTTAAACTGTTTTTGTCATGGTTTGGGTTTTTTCCTGTTTTATTTTGTAGTTATATCCTCATGTTTCACGTTTCACTTCACGCTTCCTTTGTCTGTTTTCCCGCCCCATTTGCTCCTCACCTGCGCTCCATTAGTGAATCACTCCCTGTGTATTTAAGCCTGGTTTCTCCCCACTCTTGGTTGGTTCATGTGTTTGTCTCACCAGTCCTGTGTTCTGCCCATGTCTACCTGTGTTACTTCCTGTTTTCCTTGTGTCTCCCTGGTTTGTTTTGTGTTACACTCATGGATTTCAGTGTTGTTGCCTGAGTTTTGACCACCTGCCTTTGCTTTTATGGACTCTGCTTTCCTTTTTTTACTTGTATTTTGTATTTTATATCTTGTGTGGCTCGTACGCCTGACGCTGCTCATCAAGCTTTAACTGCTGGTTGCATGTCAACATATAACATGTAATAATGCAGGTTATACACATAATTCATAAATAATCAGACCAGCTTCACTATTCAGACACAAGATGGCAGCATGGCAGCATGGTTAACTTCAAACACTGAAGGGAGAGGTGTGATTGTAAGTTAACTGTACAGCAGTGTGGTAGAAGAAGCAGGACAACAGTGTGATGGAAAACCAGAACTCTGAAGCTACAGAGCTCGAGGGATCGTCCGTCCTTCAGCTGAAACATCTGGACTTCTGAAAATCATACCAATCTACAAACACGTCAAATTGGCATTCAAAGATGATCGTGTGACTGTAAGACGAGCTCCTGACTGTGAAATTGAATCAGTTTGAATATTAAATGTCTTTTGATTTAATTCTCTGCTGAAGCGTTTTGTTGTGTTGCTTTCTTCAGCCGCTGCTCTTCATCTGTTGTGTTCATCCACACTGAACATGAGTCACATTCATTCTTTGATTTTACAGCAAATGTTGCACTTTTACACCAGAGACTGAAATATATCAGACTCTTTCAGCGATGTGTGGACTTCACACACGTATCTGTGGTTTCTTCAAACAGACCTTCAGGAAGTAGTCCGACCTTTTTAGCTCTCACACTTTAATCTGTTTGTTTCTTTCTTTAGAGACAATTTTTCATTTCTTTTAGATCAAGTGTCGGTAAACATTGGTTAAAAAGCACAGAAGATAATAATCATGTTCATAAAAGCTGACATACCTGTTACGGCGGGCAGTGAAGTGTCACACCACAGACGACTAAACAGGATCACATCAGATAAAGTGGACTTTCCCCCAGACGACAGGGAGTGTTACACTGTGTGACGTATTTTTACTTTCATTGCTGTTCTGCTGCAGCTCTGCAGTACAATATAATCTCCTCTCTTATATTAAATGATGTTTTCACTACATTATGACATGATTTAATAGTGTTGTGATGGACTGACGTGCTGTATGTCAAGATCTGATCATTTATTGAACTTTATCCAGCTGGACAAATCAGTCACTATTCAACAAAATACACAACAAGCACTTTTACTCTCTTTAGATCCAATCTGAATATGTTAGTATAATAGCAGCCATGTTGTTTTCTGTGTGTGTGTCTTTGCAGCACTTCATATAGAGACTCTCCCCCTCAGATCACTGCTGTTATACTGACCTCACCTTCAGGACTGTTTAAACATGTTAATGTTGGAGTTATCACAAAATAACAGACGTCCACTCAAATGCAAAGGTAACAAACAAGCTGAATGAAACAAAAGAGTAAATGACAGGTAACACTGAGGGTAGTTTATTGGATGATACTTTGGTTATGAAGATAATAAAGTAGTTCATATCCCAGCATGCCTTGCTGGGTTTGGCATCCCTCCAAATAAGATCATGTCCTCTGCCTGTCTTGTTACTGTGTGCAGTGGTTATTATCAGACAGAGGCAGAAAAGGTTTCAGACCACAGGACACGACTCTGTTTCCAAAGACCAGCTTTACTTTCTCTTCTAGGTTTTGTTTTAGACGTCACAGTAAATAATAGACCGGGTGAAGACATTCATGTTTTTTACAGAGTCAATATTAACATAAAAACTCAGATCAGTGATGATTAAACAAGGTGATTCATGTCCCGCTCATTACAGATATCATCTTGACTGGTCCTTTAGTTTATTGTGTCTTGTTTTCTGAAATATTAGAGAGATATTAAGATGTTTCCTTCAGCATAATAATTCTTCATCTGTTTGTATCTTTATGGATCACAGAGATACCACTTTGGGGTTTATGGGTTGGGTTTATAAATTAATTTCTTTACAGTTAATCACGTATGTGGTTTATTTATTCACATACACATCTAAAAACAAGTAAAAAAACATGATATGAGAGATTCATAAGTAATGTATACAAAGCACAAAATACATGACATTTAACCAGAGAGCAAGTGTTATTCATGAAAAAAACATCAAAAGTCAACATGTTCAAGTAATGCAAAGAAATCAGTTATTCTGAAGCATCAGAAACTGCAATCGCAAAAATGTTCTCCTGTTTTAGTTTTGAGCTTATCGACAGACAGAAGATGAAATCTTGGTGAAATCGTATTAAAAAATCCTCAAATATATTAAGTATTTCAGTCTAAATATGCATTAATTTAAAATTAACCATTAAAAAAAGAAGAAGAAAACATCTGAGGGAGAGCTGATACAGAGTACCGTAAATCATTCAGGATCATAGCCACTCATACTGTACACAGTATTATTTATGTTAGTGAAGGAGGAATCAGCTTCTCAAATTACAGAACAACATACAGTGAATATGAAACAGGCAACACTCTGCCTTGGGTTGGACTAACACAGGCAGGCTGCTGAAACTGATGACACTAGAGATCATAATCACATTTTCATGAAGTAAAACAATCATACAGAATCACTGCATGATGGTTTGTTTGTTTCATTTTCTCTCTCTGACTGAAGTTTCCTCTCAGTCTCTTCTGTCAGTCTCTCTGTCTCTTCCAGCTTTTTCTCTATCTGCTCCTTATCTCTCTCTAGCTTTGCCTTCCTTTCTCTCATCTCAGTAATCAGATCATCTGTTGTCTTCAATAGCTTGTTTGTGTTCTCCAACAGTTTCTCATGTTCTGTCTTTGTGTCCTCCAGATACTTCTTGGTTTTTTCAATCTTCCCTTTTTTTTTGTCTTCGTTCAGCACTCGGCTCCTCTCAAGCCTCACCTTCTCTTCCTCTATCAGTGTCGTCTCCTCCTGCTGTAGTGAGATGAGTTTCACTTTCTGCTTGTTCAGGTCCTTCTTCTGGTTCGTCAGTGTTGTAATCACATGTTTTACATGTTCCAGTTCTCCCTCAGTCTTCTGTAAGTCCTCATCAAGTTTAGCCTTTGTGTTTTCCAAACTTCCTGTCATGAGCTTCTGTCGGTCCATCAGCAGCTGAAGTTCACTGCTGTTGGGTGTGGTTTCTATGTGGACAGGAGAGGAGTGGGTTTAGTTAAGAAGATCAAACCTTCTTTGTTCATGCAGTGTTGCCTTTCACCATTTAAATCATAGCTAAAAACCCTAATTTGATATTTTTGAACATTTGCAACAATATTGTAGGGATGATGACGTGGGTAAAGACATGTCACAGACGAGGGTTAGAACAGTTCAGAAAATCACATTACTAAACTAAAATTCAGCTTTAAAACCAGGTAAAGACAACACTTATGACATACCATGATAAAATACTTACCTAAATCTGAAACAATATATAGCCATATATTATGATCACCATATAATATCAATATAATGCCCAGCTCTATGTGAAAGTAACTATAAGTGCAAACGTACTAATTATGTTTTGTCGCCCTTTCCACACAATGAAGAGAGCTGCACAAATGGATATGAAGCACATAGCGAAACAGACGGAGATGCGAAGAGCAGAACTTGACTCGAACATGAAGAGTTCATCTGAAATTTAAAAAAAATAAAGAAATCCATATGTGTTGATAAGACGAGACTGTATGCAACTCATGAAGTGATGACATCAATAATACCATTCACTACCTGGAACATGTATGAGTGTCTCTCTGGTCTGGCTGATGTTGTTCTGTTGGACTCTACAGGTGAAGCTGTTGCTGTGTCTCTTCTCCACAGTCACTCTGCTGCTGACAGTATAGAGGTCATCAGGACCTCTGACTGTCTCTGTAGGTCCAGCAGAGAGGAGGTTTCCCTCAGCGTCCAGCCAGAACACCTCAGGTTCTGGATACCAGCCTTTGGATTTGCAATCTAACGACACTCCATTGCTGACTCGAGAGATCTTTATGTCGGGGAAGGAGACAGAACCTAAAAGAGAGTTTAAAGAGTCAACTGTCCTTTTTTTGTACATTTCAAGTGGTAAAGTACAATCTGACTATCTAAATTGTGCCACATGGGACTATATAAAGCATGTGTTCCTCTGCAGGATGATTATAGTTTTTATAAGTGCAACATAGATTAATGTCGACTTACCTACAGCAAGCTCAGCCGCACAATCTGTCGGCCTACCACTTGTGGGAACGAAGCCTCTGTATGTTCCCTCATCAGACAGTTTCACTTTGGAGAGTTTCAGTGAAACGTCTCCATACGTCAGTTTGTTGGTGGACAGTGACGTTCTTCCCTTGTACAACGGATTCTCCTCAAGTACCAGCTCCACACCGTCTCGCCTCAAATGGACAAATCTGGGCTCCAGGTCGGGTCTCGACCACTCCACAGTCAGGTCACTGGCGTCCACAGCAGGGTCCATTTGACATGGCAAAACGATGTCATCACCCACCATTGCCACTATTGGCTGAGATGACTCACCTAAGGGGAAAAAAGCATGTCTTTTTTGTTCACTATATCAGCACAACAGTATTTTCAGTGTCATTTAAATCATTTAGTCGTGACTGATTAACGCCTCTATGTGAAAGTAAGACCATAGTATATAAATATATAACCAATTTCTCATGAACAGCAGACAAAATAAAGAAATTACAGGATGATGACACATAAAATTTCCCATAATTTCCCAAGATTCCCAAAATTCAGTTGCTTTAAAGACTTAATCATTGGGTGACCTGACTGAGTGGCCCATTATTCTGAAACTCCAATAAGTCTGAAAAACGTCCCAGTGGAGTGAGAGTCCATTTGTCCAACAGCCCACCTCCAGAAGAAATGCCCACCTCTCCAAAGTATATTGTCGTATTGTACAGACACTCT
Organism: Pagrus pagrus; assembly: GCF_965226575.1. NCBI lineage: Eukaryota > Metazoa > Chordata > Actinopteri > Spariformes > Sparidae > Pagrus > Pagrus pagrus. The sequence goes on along the minus strand of NC_140204.1, from coordinate 2,208,563 downwards.
TCTTTGCGTTTTTCTGCTATATATCCTCGGCATGTCAGTGGCTTAGGCCTGCAGTCATTGAATGAACAACTGACATCAACATAAGGAAGCACTGCCACAGCTGGAAAATGACTGTTTAAGGCTGTAATGCTTCCATTTACGGCGACGCTGTTGGTTCGCAGGGAGAATGTGCTGTATTGCAGCCATGGTTTCTCACACGCGCGGACTTTGGCAACGCAGAGTAGCAGGTGAAGCCTCTCTGGATGAGGTTCAGCTGAGTTTAATACATCTGTTCCCTTGATATCTGTGAAATGCCACAGGGTTGTTTTTTTTATGTGTAGTACTATAAACTCATATATGCAGATGTTGCGGAAAACTTAAACGTGTAATTCAATAAAAAGGTTTTTTTTCATCTACCATTTTCTATTTTTTTTTCTTGCACCAGTGGTCCGCAGCTATGAGCGCATTTCAACACTGAGCATTGTTTTATTATTTCGCAAAGTGGAGGATGTAAATTTCCCTGACGCGCTTGATCACTGAGCATTCGGTCGCTAAGAAGGCTGTTAAGAGTGGGTCAGCTCGATCTTACATTTCCTTCTTAGTGAAAGATCTTCTTAAGCTAAGAGCGACTCTGGGAAACACATCCTTCTTTCACAACGTTCTTAAGAGCGCTCCTAAGAAGATCTTAGCACTTAAGAGCTTCTTAACGAATCTGGGAAACGCGGCCAAGGTCTGTTACAATGACTGATAGATCCGTTCAGTTAGGCTCAAGTTAATAAATAAATCTTACACACAGAGTTAAATGAGTCTGCAGAGCACCGATCAGAGATCAGTGTTAGTCCAGTTTACTGGAAATGATCACGTGTGTGTTTGTCCTCCAACTGCACTTTCATTTTCTCTCACTGTTTATATTTAAACCTGTTTTACGACTGACACTGAACTTTGTACCTGCTGCCGACTGAAAACTGTGAACAACATACTACAGTGGCACTGAGTCAACAACACATGGGGGTGCAACAAGGAAGCTGCTTCAGTAGAAAATGTGAATGATAACTATAGATGTCTCTACTTGGTTAACATAAATGTGTATATGGTGAGACATGAGGTTGATATTCTGCAGAGGGCAGAGACAGTGAATGAATCAAACAGAGTGGTGCTCAGAGGGGTCATTTACACTGAGCATGCTGGGGATGTGTCCCCACCAGTGGTGGACAGTAACGAAGTAAATTTACTTGAGTACTGTACTTAAGTACAGTTTTTGAGTATCTGTACTTTACTTGAGTATTATTTTGGGGGGATACTTTTACTTTCACTCCACTACATTTGAAGGACAAATATTGTACTTTTTACTCCACTACATTTCTATTAATGCTCTCGTTACTCGCTACTTTTGAGCTTACGTCGGCTGATGATTTTTTTTTTTTTTGCAAAATTCAGAGAAAATAAACTGTTTCTGCTGATTTGTGTATGGTTTGTCTTAGCCGTATTGCCGTACCTGTACTACGTCATGAGCACCCGTGGCCTTATCTCAAACCCATGTTTGAGATTTTTGTCACAAAAACTGATTCGTTTCAGTTTAAATGTTGGTTGTTCTTACCGCGGACCAATTATATCACAGACTACAAAGACTCGTCTTCCAACCTGAAAAAGCACGTCGCGGTATGTAAAGTAGCTACTAACGTTAGCTAGCTTAATGTTTGTGAAAGAGAGAGTGTGTGTGTGTGTGTGCGTGTGTGTGCGCGCGCGCATGTGTGTGTGTGTGTGTGTGAGAGAGAGAGAGAGAGAGAGAGAGAGAGAGAGAGTGGATGTGCGCGCGTTAGTGAGGTGCGGCTGTCTTTGATGTGGGTTATCCGGCTCATTTTTGGCTATGATGTATGATATAAGTAAAGTAAACTAGCCAATAAGTTGTTTATCTGTAAATGTCAATATAAGTTCTTGTAGCGCCTGCATCTACATCTTTTTTATGTAGAGAAAGCATGGATGTCAGATGCAAAAATATACTGAACTGACCGCAGCTGTCTGCAATATATTTCATGTGTTGATGAATGCAGCTGAGTCTGTGTTCTGAGGCTTCTTGCCTTTATTTGCTTATTTTTGAGCTATAAACACGTCTGTAGCAGAATCGCATCAGTGTATTGTATAATGACATTAAGCTACTTTCCTTTCCTGTATTTCCTGAGATATTTTTTAAATACTTTTACTTAAGTAATTTTTTAAACAAATACTTTAGTACTTTTACTTAAGTAATATTTTGACTAAGCTACTTTTACTTGTATTGGAGTAATATTTGACAAGGAGTATCTGTACTTTTACTCAAGTAGTGAAGTTGTGTACTCTGTCCACCTCTGGTCCCCACCACTCTGTGAAAAGTCAGATTTTGTCCCGTTACCATCACAAACCATAATTTAACATATTAAAACACTTTGCTCTTCATCAGCACCTGCTGCAGTAACCAGCCGCTGCTGACTCTCCTGATATGTAGACTGCAATAAACTCAGGGTAAGCAGCACCTGCATGACTTGTGTTATTGTTTATTAGATAATCATTTGAGCACATTCTAGCTGGCTACAATAGCTAGACTGTGACTTATAATACAGTGCTGCTTGCTATAGTTTCAAATGTCTCTTCCTATTTTGTGGTTGCAGTTTCGGTTGGTATAAATTAGCCTACACGTTTTTTTAATTTGTACCTAGCTATTTTCTCTAATTGTCCTGTTGCATCCTTTATTGGTGGAAATTGACATTGGTGATTTTTGAGTTTGGGTGAATATAACACATCCTCACACCTCAGCGTCTCCCAAAACAAAGACTTATTTCACCATTCCCAACAAAACATGATTGTTGCAGCGTAACAGTGACACATCGGACCATCGTTGTACAGTCATTGTGTTACTTCTGTTTTCCGGTACAAACATACTGATGTCATGTAAGTAACTTTCCCTACGTTATGTACTTGATGAACTGCTCTCTCCTGAATGAACGTCCAGTTTTTCTTTAACCCAACCGTCTATCCCCGACCTCCTCCCTATACATACTCCTCTTTTCCTTCTTTATAGCTGTAGTAATTACTACAGCTGCTGGAAGTTGTCACCCAACAATGGACATACATATCGGTCGAAACAAGCTTAAATTAACAAGACAGACTCTTTGAAAAACCCTAAACCTTACTGCTGTATCTGATTCCTGAAGACCAATAAAAAACTATTAACCATTAGCTGAGCCCTTACTGTATGTCCTCAACACTTCACAACACAAAGTGACCCTTGGTGGTGTTACCTTTATATGACATATTTTCTTTTTTGTTTTTATGTTTTTTTATTGGTTGTTTGTTTATTTTTGATGGAAAAACCCTTAAACAACAGATACACCACCCATTCAAAGGAGGACATCCAATGGTGATGCTTATGATGCTCTTTCTTTTTCTTGCTTTCTAGTAATTGTATCTTTATGATTTTTTCGAGATTTATCCTTATGTACAGATTTCAAAAGTCGTTTTGTGTTTAAAATATTTAATATATTTGTTTCCTGCTCACCAGTTGCTTTATATGCTCTAAAAGTCAGGTGCTCTGTCACCACCTGTTGACGCTGTGCTGTATTTAAAGTCATAGCCGCTCTGTCTGTCAGAGACCAGAAACCTTCTGCTTCCTCAGTCATCAAACCAGAAACAGGAAGAGGAGGAGCAGCTTCTGACTTGATGATATTTTTGCTTCAGTCTGATGTTCAGACCGTCAAAAGTGAGGCAGCATGGAGGTCACAGCTCTCTGCATCAGACTGTGTGAGTACTACTCTGTCTAATGTGGACCTGAACAGTTTTCTTGATTTAATGTGCTCGCTAGACTCACAACTCTTTGGCAACGATGGAGAAAATGCTGCAGACATTTCCGTGTTATAGTTTGGTTATATGCTAAATGGCAGGTATGATACAGCACACAGCTCTCTTATCTCTCCAGTGATGATGGTGTTGTTGCTGCTCATCGTACAAGTTGACTTCAGCTACTCTCAAGAAGCTGGTAAGTAGCAGTCAGATTTGGATTGCTGTATTAATGTTGTTCACGAAAAACTTTTGACAGTTTAGTCCGACTATAATCATTCTTTGTTTCTCCATGTCTCTGTCGTGGATGAAGATTTCCCTCAGGTTGTTCCAAACAGGCAGCAGCACTTTCAACATGAGCCCATTGAAGTCAGCTGTGAGGGACTGGAGGGACTGACTGGATGGAGAGTGATGAAGAAGGTCAAAGGAGATATTAAAACATGTTCTTCGGTCTGGTCGACATCAACAGGACCATGCACAATTAAAAATGCCTATCAAACATCAGACAGTGGAGAATACTGGTGTGAAATAGGAGAAAAGAAAAGCAGCACCGTCAACATCACTGTGACTGGTATGCAACACGGAGGCATGATACACATATCTGATTCAGTTTGACTCACACCTAGAAGATATTGTTATTATGCAAACATAAATCTGCTTAGAAACCATAGTGGGGAAAAACACTTAAGAACCAGCCTTGCTTGATCCAGTGATAGTTAGAACAGGAACAGCTAATGAATTATTCAGCATTCTTTAAATGGTGCCAATTCTCATTCTACATGAAAGAAAGATTTATTTGTCATTCTTAATGTATAACAAGTCCTACTTTCCTCACAATTAAGATGTGTTTTATCAGCTGGTGCTGTGATCCTGGAGAGTCCTGTCCATCCTGTGAAGCAAGGAGATGCTGTCACTCTGTTTTGTAAAAACAAGATGACCTCCTCCAACATCACCGCTGAATTCTCCAAAGATGGCCACTTCATGAAGAGCAGCTCTACAGGAAACCTGACCATCGAGACAGTTTCTACGTCTAATGAAGGACTCTACAAGTGCAACATCTCTGGGGATGAATCACCAGGGAGCTGGCTGACTGTCAGAGGTGAGACATACCAGTGGTTCATCATACATTTGTGTTACTGTATTAAGTTGTACTTTGCCTACTGTACGCTGAGGTCTGTGGATGTTCACAAATGTACATTTCCAGAGGATATGTTTAAAGTTACTTCAGGAGAATGGACATACTGATCTAGAATATGTTTTATCTGATGTAATGTAATGAAATCAAAAGGCATGGCTTTTACAGCATTAGGATCAAGTCTCTTAAGCAGCTCTTACCATTATCTCTCCAGTCGCTGATGAAGAGTCTCATTCGTCCTCCCATCATGCCCCTCTGCTGTCTCTGCTGCTCTGGTGTGGCCTCGGTGTTCTGGCTCTGCTGCTGCTGCTGCTGTTGGTGGGATTACTGACGTGTCGGAAACGTCAAACAAACATCAGAGGTACAGAGATGAAAAATAAAGACAGTTAACTCACTGATTGACACCGAGCATACTAAAAGTTGGTAGTTCTGCATGTCAAAACTTGCGAGTGAGCACTGATACCGTCACATGTTAACACATTTTCTTTTTTTCAAACAGAAACCACAACCTCTTTTTACTCCAGCCAGACGTCCTCTTCTCCACAAACAGGTGAGCACCAACACACACCAACTGCTTCTCAACATAAATGTATATGTGGGGATTGTCAGTATGTAAATTAAACAACACATTAGCCGGAGCAAATGTTAGTGTGGCAGGACGGTCTTTTCTTTTCCATCCCCCCCCCCCCCCTTTGTTGGCCCAGAGTTTATTAATGTGAGACGGTCTGGAAACTTAAATAAAACTGTATAATAAAAGGATGTTTTATATTTTTGAACACTGTCTCCTGCCCAGTGGTGATTTATGAACCTGTGTGATCTTAAAGCCTCTTTAAAAAGTAGTAACTATTTCCTGGGGTGAAATTCCCCAGGTGGCGTAGTTCGGCAACACTCATCCCTAGCCTCCACCCCGCCACATTAGCTAAGTACATCTCAGGAAACACAGATGAGTTAAAACTGAACATTTCTTTATGTTGCTACTTTCCATTTGTTAAGGTTGAATTTTCTGTTTTTCTCTTTGTCACAATGTTGTTCATATTCTCTCAACAAATCATTTAAAATAGTTTTAAAAAGACTTGTGATGTTTCAAGCTGTTAAAACTGTTGTGTTAAAAAAGAGTCTGAGGTCACAAGAACAACAAACATGTTGGTCAAATCAAGTGCTGGTTTATAAAAACAATACCCATCCTCCACTGGTAGAATGATATTTAATAAGAAACGATTCATACATTTCTTTATGTTATAGTCATTTTTTTTATTTTGTGCAAGTGTTTGTTTTTGTAAATTATTGTGTGCCTTCATACTACATGCTCCTTATGTGTAAGTTGTTGTGTTGTATTATGTTTCAGTGTCTTCAGGGGCGAGTGTAGCTGCTCCGAGCTATACTGAGGTGACATATGCTGTTGTCACCAAACCCAGGAAGAAGGAAGGTAACAACTTGACACAGAGGAATACAAAATGCAATATGTAACATCTTTATTGTAAAAAGCTAGTTAATGAAAATATGTTACTGAGTGTTAAAGGCAACCTTCCTTTAGGGCGAAGTTTGCAGCACCACTTGTTGTTTTGGTGATATGGTGAAAACCACTGAATTTCTACTGTGACATTTTCATTTTTAAACTGCGTAAGTCTGTGTCGACTTAAGGAGTGTTGGCTCTCACAGAAGTCAGCCCATCTTCTAACCACATGAGAAACCCACAGACAGTAAACAACAATGGGCCCCTCGGTTCACACTCGGTAGCTGCTCTTCTTGTGGCTGTTGTCACAGTTACAGCGGCTGTTTGCTGTCAAGTAGCCACCATGAAAATACCACACGACAATGCACTCGCTATATCTATTTTGGTCAGGACACCAAGTAATTCAAGCCTTACGAAGGCTTCAACTGAGTCGATGGTCAGTATTTTTTATAAATAACAATAGGTCAGACTACTAATCAGCAGACTCGTGTAGTGTAGCAGATTTGGACCCCTATTTTTCTCACAGATACAGCATGCTGGGGATGTGTCCCCACCACTCTGTGAAAAGTCAGATTTTGTCCCGTTACCATCACAAACCATAATTTACCTAATACATTAAAACACTTTGCTCGTCATCAGTAATTTAAATTAGTAAATTGGTATAGCACCAACCCCCCAACACTCCCCCCCCCCCCCCCCCCCCCCCCCCACACACACACACACACACACACACACACACACACACACACAAAAAAAGTACTTATATGCACTTGTATGTTTCTACCTTTAGCACTTACATTACACTTATGAAAGGTATCCTTGATAAATAGCAGCTACTTTGCTCTGATGAGGGCTTGACTATTGCTTCTATCTTTTCTACTTTATCAACTGTGATATGTTGTGGTTTCTTTCTTGTGACAAATGTACTTATTGTAAGTGGCTTTGGACAAAAGTGTCTGCTAAATGCCCTAAATGTGAAATGTAAATGTAAATGTAGTTTTAGATTATCAAGACCTGATATGTAGACTTCAATAAACTCAGGGTAAGCAACACCTGCATGACTTGTGTTATTGTTCATTAGATAATCATTTGAGCACATTCTAGCTGGCTACAATAGCTAGACTGTGACTTATAATACAGTGGTGCTTGCTATAGTTTTAAATGTCTCCTCCTATTTTTCCTCTTGGACGTCTTGCTGTTTCGGTTGGTATACATTAGGCTACACTTTTTTGCTTTTGTACCTAGCTATCATACTTTTCTCTGATTGTCCTGTTGCATCCTTTATTGGTGGAAATTGACATTGGTGACTTTTGAGTTTGGGTGAATATAACACATCCTCACACCTCAGCGTCTCCGTAAGCAAAGACTTATTTCACCACTCCCAACACAACATGATCATTGCAGTGTAACAGTGACACATCGGACCATCGTTGTACGCTCATTATGTTACTTCTGTAACTTTCAGTACAAACATACTGATGTTACTTAAATAACTTTCCCTACATTATGTACTTGATGAACTGCTCTCTCCTGAATGAACGTCCAGTTTTTCTTTAACCCAACGTCCATCCCCGACCTCCTCCCTATACATACTCCTCTTTTCCTTCTTTATAGCTGTAATAATTATTACAGCTGCTGGAAGTTGTCTCCTAACAATGGACATACATATCGGTCGAAACAAGCCTAAATTGACAAGACAGACTGAAAAAAATGCAGCAAGACAGTTTAACTTAACATCATGGAAAAGCTTAATTTGCTTCCTTTAGTCAATGTTCTTAACATTATTCCTTCAGTTGTTTCTATTTTGTCATTTCAAGGCAAAAACATTTGATATTGTTATAGCTGATATGTGACATTGGCATTGTTCTGTTGACACGGTGTTGCAGCTGTGGATGTGATGCAGATGAGTGACTGTTACATGTGCCATTATTGTTGTTGTGATTGAATATTGTCACTAGTTTGCAGTTGTGTTACTGCTGTATCCGATTCCTGAAGACCAATAAAAAACTATTAACCATTAACTGAGCCCTTATTGTATGTCCTCAACACTTTACAACACAAAGTGACCCTTGCTGGTGTTACCTTTATATAACATATTTTATTTTTTGTTTTTATGTTTTTTTGTTGGTTGTTTGTTTATTTTTGATGGAAAAACCCTTAAACAACAGATACACCACCCATTCAAAGGAGGACATCCAATGATGATGCTTATGATACTCTTTCTTTTTCCTACTTTCTAGTAATTGTATCTTTATGATTTCTTCGAGATTTATCCTTATGTACAGATTCCAAAAGTCGTTTTGTGTTTAAAATATTTAATATATTTATTTCTTTGTTTCCTGTTCACCAGTTGCTTTATATGCTCTAAAAGTCAGGTGCTCTGTCACCACCTGTTGACGCTGTGCTGTATTTAAAGTCATAGCCGCTCTGTCTGTCAGAGACCAGAAACCTTCTGCTTCCTCAGTCATCACACCAGAAACTGGAAGAGGAGGAGCAGCTTCTGACTTGATGATATTTTTACTTCAGTCTGATGTTCAGACCGTCAGAAGTGAGGCAGCATGGAGGTCACAGCTCTCTGCATCAGACTGTGTGAGTACTGACTCTGTCTAATGTGGACCTGAACAGTTTCTTGATTTAATGTGCTCGCTAGACTCACAACTCTTTGGCAACGATGGAGAAAATGCTGCAGACATTTACATGTTATAGTTTGGTTATATGCTAAATGGCAGGTATGATACAGCACACAGCTCTCTTGTCTCTCCAGTGATGATGGTGTTGTTGCTGCTCATCGTACAAGTTGACTTCAGCTACTCTCAAGAAGCTGGTAAGTAGCAGTCAGATTTGGATTGCTGTAATAATGTTGTTCACGAAAAACTTTTGACAGTTTAGTCCGACTATAATCATTCTTTGTTTCTCTGTGTCTCTGTCGTGGATGAAGTTTTCCCTCAGGTTGCTCCAAACAGGCAGCAGCACTTTCAACATGAGCCCATTGAAGTCAGCTGTGAGGGACTGGAGGGACAGACTGGGTGGAGAGTGATGAAGAAGGTCAAAGGAGATATTAAAACATGTTCTTCGGTCTGGTCGACATCAACAGGACCATGCACAATTAAAAATGCCTATCAAACATCAGACAGTGGAGAATACTGGTGTGAAATAGGAGGAAAGAGAAGCAGCACCGTCAACATCACTGTGACTGGTATGCAACACGGAGGCATGATGCACATATCTGATTCAGTTTGACTCACACCTAGAAGAAATCGTTATTATGCAAACATAAATCTACTTAGAAACCAGAGGAGAAAAAACACTTAAGAACCAGCCTCGCTTGATCCAGTGATAGTTAGTAGAACAGGAACAGCTAATGAATTATTCAGCATTCTTTAAATGGTGCCAGTTCTCATTCTACATGAAAGAAGGATTTATTTGTCATTCTTAATGTATAACAAGTCCTACTTTCCTCACAATTAAGATGTGTTTTATCAGCTGGTGCTGTGATCCTGGAGAGTCCTGTCCATCCTGTGAAGCAAGGAGATGCTGTCACTCTGTTTTGTAAAAACAAGATGACTTCCTCCAACATCACCACTGAATTCTCCAAAGATGGCCACTTCATGGAGAGCAGCTCTACAGGAAACCTGACCATCGAGACAGTTTCTACGTCTAATGAAGGACTCTACAAGTGCAAAGTCTCTGGGGTTGAATCACCAGGGAGCTGGCTGACTGTCAGAGGTGAGACATACCAGTGGTTCATCATGCATTTGTGTTACTGTATTAAGTTGTACTTTGCCTACTGTACGCTGAGGTCTGTGGATGTTCACAAATGTACATTTCCAGAGGATATGTTTAAAGTTACTTCAGGAGAATGGACATACTGATCTAGAATATGTTTTATCTGATGTAATGTAATGAAATCAAAAGGCATGTCTTTTACAGCATTAGGATCAAGTCTCTTAAGCAGCTCTTACCATTATCTCTCCAGTCGCTGATGAAGAGTCTCATTCGTCCTCCCATCATGCCCCTCTGCTGTCTCTGCTGCTCTGGAGTGGCCTCGGTGTTGTGGCTCTGCTGCTGCTGCTGCTGCTGTTGGTGGGATTACTGACGTGTCGGAAACGTCAAACAAACATCAGAGGTACAGAGATGAAAAATAAAGACAGTTAACTCACTGATTGACACCGAGCATACTAAAAGTTGGTAGTTCTGCGTGTCAAAACTTGCGAGTGAGCACTGATACCGTCACATGTTAACACATTTTCTTTTTTTCAAACAGATACCACGACCTATTCTTACCCCAGCCAGCCGTCCTCTTCTCCACAAACAGGTGAGCACCAACACACACCAACTGCTTCTCAACATAAATGTATATGTGGGGATTGTCAGTATGTAAATTAAACAACACATTAGCCGGAGCAAATGTTAGTGTGGCAGGACGGTCTTTTCTTTTCCATCCCCCCCCCCCCCCCTTTGTTGGCCCAGAGTTTATTAATGTGAGACGGTCTGGAAACTTAAATAAAACTGTATAATAAAAGGATGTTTTATATTTTTGAACACTGTCTCCTGCCCAGTGGTGATTTATGAACCTGTGTGATCTTAAAGCCTCTTTAAAAAGTAGTAACTATTTCCTGGGGTGAAATTCCCCAGGTGGCGTAGTTCGGCAACACTCATCCCTAGCCTCCACCCCGCCACATTAGCTAAGTACATCTCAGGAAACACAGATGAGTTAAAACTGAACATTTCTTTATGTTGCTACTTTCCATTTGTTAAGGTTGAATTTTCTGTTTTTCTCTTTGTCACAATGTTGTTCATATTCTCTCAACAAATCATTTAAAATAGTTTTAAAAAGACTTGTGATGTTTCAAGCTGTTAAAACTGTTGTGTTAAAAAGAGTCTGAGGTCACAAGAACAACAAACATGTTGGTTAAATCAAGTGCCGGTTTATTAAAATAATACCCATCCTCCACTGGTAGAATGATATTTAATAAGAAATGATTCATACATTTCTTTATGTTATAGTCATTTTTTTATTTTGTGCAAGTGTTTGTTTTTGTAAATTGTTGTGTGCCTTCATACTACATGCTCCTTTTGTGTAAGTTGTTGTGTTGTATTATGTTTCAGTGTCTGAAGGGGCGAGTGTAGCTGCTCCGAGCTATACTGAGGTGACATATGCTGTTGTCACCAAGCCCAGGAAGACAGAAGGTAACAACTTGACACAGAGGAATACAAAATGCAATATATAACACCTTTATTATAAAAAGCTAGTTAATGAAAATATGTCACTGAGTGTTAAAGGCAACCTTCCTTTAGGGCGAAGTTTGCAGCACCACTTGTTGTTTTAGGTTAGGGTTAGCCTAACCCTGTTATATACGGTGAAAACCACTGAATTTCTACTGTGACATTTTCATTTTTAAACTGCGTAGGTCTGTGTCTACTTAAGGTGTTGGCTCTCACAAAAGTCAGCGCATCTTCTAACCACACGAGAAACCCACAGACAGTAAAAGGGCAATGGGCCCCTCGGTTCACTGAGTAGCTGCTCTTCTTGTGGCTGTTGTCACAGTTACAGTGGCTGTTTGCTGTCAAGTAGCCACCATGAAAATACCACACGACAATGCACTCGCTAAGTAATTCAAGCCTTATGAAGGCTTCAACTGAGTCGGTGGTCAGTATTTTTATAAATAACAATGGGTCAGACTACTAATCAGCAGACTCGTGTAGTGTAGCAGATTTGGACCCCTATTTTTCTCACAGATACACTTTGTTAGATCAAAATAACATGAAAGAAATTACACCACACTAAGTGTATCTGTACAAACTGTGAAAACAAGCAAATTAAATAATGCATTAAAACCAAGATTTTGACGCTGATGTGCAAGTAATGCTAACATTTTGTAGATGTCGACTTGTTAAGAAGAAATAACAAAAATCAACGGCCATTCTAAAATGTTTGAGGAATTGTGTTTTTTAGCCCAGACTGTAAATTGTATATCATCTGCATAATAATGATTAAAACAACATCAAAATTGCGGATGGCCTGTCTCAGGAGAAAAGCCTGATTAAACCAGTCAGTATTCAAATAAATGTTGAACCATGTATTAGTGTATGTCTCAGGCTCTTTAAATTGTCTCTCTGTCAGATGATGAATCCTTCCATCAACCCGTTTACCACATCTTAAGTCTGGGGGAGGATTGACAAGTCAACCATGAAAAGGTAATACAAGAGATGTTATTTCAATGTTAGTTAGGGTCGTACAATTTTTAGGTTTTTGGGTAACTGAAATTTAATTTGTCTTCACAACAGAACCGGGAGGATCGAGCTATTCAGTGACGCCAGTGATCCAAAGGATCACTTCTATTTTACAATGGATTAGGCAGAACTGAGAGTGATACTGGTCTCAAGTATCTCTTTACTCTATTTTATTGCCATCTTGTTAAGTGGCGTTCACAAACAAGAGTGTTAAAGGTGACATATTATGCTCATTTCTGCTTTTTGACATGGTTCCTTGATGTCTAAATGAAATGATAGTAACATGCTTTGGTCAAAAAAACCGAAGGATTGAGCACAGCAGGGTTCTTTACACACCAGTTTCACAGCCCTGCTCTAAGCGGCCGGTTTGAGTGCCTTTCCCTTTTATGCTAATGAGCTACTGCGTGCGCCGCCCACCTCTTCCTGCCGGGCGGAAGACGTGAGGACGGCATCGCGTGACCAAGGCAACAAGCGATACACAGCAACTTTCAATAAAGTTGAGAAAAGAAAAAAAAAACAACAACGAGCAACACACAGCGCGACGCAGCTTTTCTGTGTCCATGCCTGCATATAACTGATAGTAGCACAGCAGACATGTAGCAGGTAGCCCCTGTCTCCAGCTCCAAAAAAAATAGTGACTGCTTTACTGCCGATAACGTTTTGGCGCTCTCAGGTCTGGTCTCTCATGCCAGCAGCTAATGCTACAGCTAACGCTACACACGTAGTAAGCTGTAGCGTTAGCTGTGTGTATAGCAACACACAGTAAGTCGTACAACTGCCAAGTTACTCCTGGGCATCTAACACACTGTCCTTTAGCACAACATGCTAATTAATCAACGTAGCTCACTGGCCGTGAATAACTGAGACCATTTCATACCGTCTCCTCTGCGTGTTCAACGTTGATAACTTCACATGTAACGTTAGTTCAGCCTCATATTTACATCAACGCTTAGCGTTAGCTTGAGTGCTAAATGGCCAAAGTAACACAAACGACACTGTTTTTTAAATACTTACAGTTCCATCACTGACAGTGGGTATGGATCCATCTTTTAAGGGACAATCTCGTTGCCAGTCCAGCCTTATACTGACCCTGGTTGCTGAAACAGTCCGGCGTGAAGTGACTGGCACAGACCATAACGCTTCTGCTCACTGAAGCTGGGACCCTGATAAATAAAAAGTAGCCTCTTCGCTCTGATATCCTCTTTGGTAGGGAGGCAATGTAGCGAAACATGAGGATCCGTGCATCCGACGACAGAGCAGCAGTGCTTGGCTTTCGGGTTGTACATGGTAGCGGTCAGGCTGTTGCGTACAAGTGAAGCGAGAACGAGAAAATGGCCGATCCTCGTTCAGGTAGCTGGCGTAGTATGGGAGGAGATCGCCAGCGAGAAGGCTGGAGTATTCAAAAGACCAGACTGTTACGTAACAATCCGAGTGAAATCCAAACGGCTCGTTTAGAGACTCAATTCCTGACTCCGGAAGGTACAAAATATTGACTTAGTTGTCGAAACTCATGCTTAAGGGGTGGGGAGGCACTCCGGATACGCAAATATACATACTAAAGCAAGAAAAAAGTCAGTTTTGCATATGTCCCCTTTAATGTTTTACCCATTGTGATGGTACTGTGTAGTGTCTTGTGTGTCTTGTGGGTTACTGAGAGCAGATACACCTGACTGAATACAGGAACAGAAACCATTCTAGGATCTTTAATACGTACAAGGAAGGGAGTCGTATGACCACACACATCTGTTCACATGAATGTAGAGGCCTTTAATGAATACAGACATTTTGTACCTTAAACTGTTTTTGTAATGGTTGGGTTTTTTCCTGTTTTATTTTGTTGTAATATCCTCATGTTTCACATTTCACTTTACACTTCCTTTGACTGTTTTCTCGCCCATTTGCTCCTCACCTGTGCTCCATTAGTGAATCACTGTCTAATCCCTGTGTATTTAAGCCTGTTTTCTCCCCACTCTTGGTTGGTTCATGTGTTTGTCTCACCAGTCCTGTGTTCTGCCCATGTCTACCTGTGTTACTTCCTGTTTTCCTTGTGTCTCCCTGGTTTGTTTTGTGTTACACTCATGGATTTCAGTGTTGTTGCCTGAGTTTTGACCACCTGCTTTTACGGACTCTGCTTTCCTTTTTTTACTCGTATTTTGGATTTTATATTTTTGTATTCCGACTGTCATCTTTCATTAAAGCTCGCTGTTGTTTACAGCTGCCTGCCTTCACAAAGATTGTGAAGTAAATATCACACAGTATGAAAATTAATACTTCAGAAAAGGTTCCACCTCACATTTAAAATACATTTCTACATGACAACAAAATAAACAGTTTAGTAAAGCTGACAATAATTGTTTTAAAAGCTTTTAAACACTGCAGTGCTAATTCTTATGTTCTACATGATTTATATAGTAAGACGTTGGTGAATAAAAAATCCAAACACTAAAAACAGATGGTCCATAAAAACAGTGCTGCCACCCAGTGGTTATTATAGTGAATAAAATGGTGGCAACAACATGTAGCATACAGTTTAACCACTATCACCATAACTAGTCCACAGCTAAAATACAAAACACCTTTGATGAATGATACACAACTTACTCACAAGTCATGCTGCACAAGGCCTTTTACATTTAAATACCTTCATAGCACATGTTGATTAGTGTTTTTTTATTCCTTGGAAATGACCTCATACATCCATAAAATCACAGTGAATGCTCTTATCTCAACGCTGCCCCCCAGTGGATCGGTTTTCCTTGTGGAAACGTATGGAGAGGATGCAATGTAGTCTAATGGTCAGCTGTAAAACAAAATTCAGTTCAAACAATAGCATGTTATATCTCACATGCTCCTGTAAAGCTAAAGCCATCATGTACTTGTAGTTGGAGATACGTCTGACAAGGGCCAGGACCACTAAAGGAGACCGGAGGGAGGGTTATTGCAGGGTTAATGATTCCAGTCTCTCATCCTCATTATATCCTCATGTGGTCCCCCTTAATGCCTACAACAAGGGTCGACCCTGTTTAGCTTTTCTTAACAAGTTTTTGTGATAATTGCATTTGTGACGTACTGGGTTAGGGTGAGGCACAGGGTTTTTGGTGTGGAGGCAAAATGTGTTGTAGTTTGAGCAGTTCTGAGACTTAACATTTTTTTAATTCTGACATATTTACCTCCGCAACTATGTGTCAAGAAAAGGAAGACAACAGTGTGATGGAAAAGTAGTAGTACAGATAACAAGGAAACTTTAAATTGTACTCAACCGTCTTTGGGACTCAGGTTTCCTTGGTGTTTAGTCACGTGATTATATGACACACTGTGTAGGAGAGTAACTTTAAACTCACATAACATTTCACTAGGTGCTTTGCCTAATGAAATGTTATGTGAGTATAAACTTTAATTAATTAGTAACTCAGATGGCAGACTACAAGAGGCCCAGGAAAAAAAGAAAGAAAGTAATTGAAAAGAGAAACAAAGACAGTGAAAGGACTTCATGATCCCTGTCATAAGTTAGTAACATTCAGATCATGTTAAAACAACAACAGTAATTGCAATCACAATTGAAATTGCACAATTAATCATCAAACAAACAAAATAATTAACAAAATAATATAATAAGCATGTCCTGAGACTTTCAGATTCACACAGACACAAATGATCTCTGATCCTTGAGTCCAGAGCAGTGAATCCTACGACCGTTGCCCCTCCCCTTGGTGACTTAGTTTCTCTCAACTTCAAAATGGTGGCAGCAAGTTCAAACTGGAACAATTATGAAGAACCAACCAGAAGACTGTCACTGAAAAACACATCAAAATGTAAATAATATCAAAATAAAATGAAATCATTTGCTTTCAATGGCAAATTTTATTTCCACCCGTATTCTTAACCTTTGTAAGCCTGTTCTTTGGCCCACCCTCTGATATTTAACCTAACCACTGAGGTTATTTCTACCTTGACAGCAGCTCTGTCTCTGAGAAAAGCCACACAGGAAGAGACCTGTCCTCACCAACAGTACACTTCAGTCTGATGCTCAGTCAGTCAGCAGTGAGACAACATGGAGGTCACAGCTCTCTGCATCCAACTGTGTGAGTACCGACCGTCTCTGTTTGATATAAACTGAAAGATAAAGAGCTGGTTTGAACTTCGAGACACATTCTGTCACGTTTCATGGTGCAGAACTGTGTTATCAAGGCTTTTAACTGAACTGTTGTATTTTTGTGCATCAGTGACGAGTTTTAAAAACAATGCGTTGACCTTCAAGAGTCGCTGTAAGAACTTTCTTCTCTTTTGTGTCTCCAGTGATGAAGGTTTTGTTCCTGCTGAGTGCACTTGATCAGAAAGTTGGTGAGTTCCAGTTAGCTGCTCATTTATATCGATCAGTTAGTTTGAAGGATGCGTTTTTTGCTGGGCGGTGTTTGTAGTCGAGTGTTACAGAAAAGAAGGAAGTAGGAAATGTCTTTGGTTGTGAGTTTGATGGACTGATCCTTTATGATGGCCTTGTGTTTATATTTTTATGTACTGTTATTCATTCTTTAAGAAAATGTTAATATATATTTAAAGAAAATCATATTTCAACATATTATACGTGAACAAACCTCTTTTGTTTCTTTGTTTTAGATTCATTGTCTCTTCGTGTCGACCCAAACAGAGTGCAGTTCTTTCAATACGAAAATGTAACTCTACACTGTGACGCATCATATGACTCAGTTCAATGGAAATTTGCACAGAAGTCCAAAGTAGAGAAACCCAAATGTAAAATAACTGATGGGGAGACATCAACAGGCTCGTCCTGCAACTATAAAAATGTTTATCCAGAAGAAGATGGAGAGTACTGGTGTGAAGATGGAGAGGGGAAGAGAAGCAACAACATCACCATCACTGTCACTGGTATGTATTAAGACAGCAACAATTTGTCATAAACTCATCATAAATTTAAGATGAAATAAATATCAAATATATGTTGTTCAGGTGGTTCTGTGATCCTGGACAGTCCTGCTCTTCCTGTGGTGGAAGGAGATGCTGTGACTCTGCGCTGCACAAACAAGACGACTTCCTCCAACCTCACAGCTGGTTTCTATAAAGATGGCCGCTTCATCAGGAGCAGCCCTACAGGAGAGATGATCAGCCGCAGTGTCTCCAAGTCTGATGAAGGACTCTACAAGTGTGACATCTCTGGAGCTGGAGAGTCACCAGAGAGCTGGTTGGCTGTCAGAGGTGAGACACTGAACGGCTTCAGCACTGCATCTGTTAATTTTACGTACTTTTTGTAACAGATTTTTATCTTTTTGCTTATAATAATAGCTGCTAGGTTGGGGAAAATGGTGTTTTGGTCACATATTGAGGCCGTCAACCACGTACATTGAGTTGCCTAAAAAAACACAATAAAACATGTAATCGGATCGTAAAAGTAGATTGCTGTGAGTTCAGTCAATCTGCGTCTGAAACATTTTAACATCATTTTGTTTCATGTTACTATATGATATATACTATACTATTTTTAAATTCAGTTATAGAAACCATGTAACACAGTGACTCACCGCTCTGTCTGATGTCATTACAGCAGATACTCTTTGTTGTCTTTGCAGCGCTTCAGCCAGAGACTCATCACTCCTCTGATCATGTCTTCCTCATCTTAAGAGCCATTATCCCCATTGTGCTGATGGCCATGCTGCTGGTGCTGCTGGGAGTGCTTCACTGTGGGAAACTTAGAGTTCAACATCACAAACTTGTGTCCACTCAGATGGAAATGCAACTACAGCAATAAAGAATAAAACGGGGTCGACGACAAAGAAATTACAAGTATGCTTATCGATAGTTTTCTGTTTAGATAGCGTAGCAGTTGACATCCCATCATGTTCTAATATCCTTCTTCTTCATCTGTGTTACTTGTGTTGATGAAGTTTGTCAGTCATCCAGGTCATGGTAATTCTAAGTGCTGTATGGTAGGCAACTGGACGTGTTTCAGTTTCTTGAAGACGTTTCACCTCTTATCCAAGAGGCTTCTTCAGTTCTGACTAACTGGAGGGGAGCTGCAGGCTTTTAAACCCTGTGTGGGAGTGTCCTCACAGAGTCTTTAATGAAACGTGTGAGCTCTGAGTTTCAGAGTCGTTAGGGCCACTTGTGGCCGTTGATCCAACCGGCCTTCATGGTGGTTGTTAGGGATAGGTGAGCCCAGGTGTGAATGGTTGTTAAGCTGTCTTGGGAGGGAACTCAGTACTCCACTGGAGATGGGTTTTAAGTAATGTTGTAGGCCACCTACACTGTTCAAAGATGGCCGTTCCAGGTTGACATAGATGGAGTGTTTCCTCCTCTTTCAAACCATCTGTCTTCTCTGGCCAAGATGTTTACATTGTTGTCCTCAAAGGAATGATTTTTCTCCTTCAACCATTCACACCCGGGCTCACCTATCCCTAGCAACCACCATGAAGGCCGGTTGGGTCAACAACCCACAAGTGGCCCAAACGACTCTGTAAGGACACTCCCACACATGGTTTAAAAGCCTGCAACTCCCCTCTGGTTAGTTAGAGCTGAAGAAGCCTCTTGGATGAGAGGTGAAACGTCTTCAACAAACTGAAACAGGTCCAGCTGCCTACCATACAGCACTATGAATGTTTTACTTGTAAATTTTTATCTGACGTGTCATTATTATTGAGTGCCTGTTGTGCAAACATGTGATCATATTGCAACAACATAATTTAAAAAAGAAAAAAAAACTGTAAATATGCTTGATATAATGATGCTAATTAAATCTTCAGCTGCTCTGAGACATGCTATTCGTTGACTAACTCTTGAGGGACTAGAAGCTGATGTGTTACATGCTGCGACGGTTTCAAGATGAGTTTCTCACAAGTCGATTGACCACAACTCTGACAAACCATCCGCAGAGTGACCACAGCATCTCTGCACCTCTATGAACACACTCTGTGGGTGTGCGTGGACCTGAGTGTGAAATGTGTCGTGCAGTAATGTTCATTAAAGTTCACTTTCCACTTGTGTTTTCTTCCTACAATTATAAAACACATTTTTAACAATTAAAATATAGTCTTGACCATACTGTTGTAATATTAGAATAGAAAATGAACATTTTATAACATTGTATAACATGTTGTATATAAAGCCACATGTATGTGTAACAATATGTAACTATACTTAACATTTTTATTGATATATGTGTAATAAAATTCATATCTGGGAAAATCTGTTTTTCATATGGTGTAGTTTGAATGATGACCTGCAGGGGGCAGAGTTGGACTTGTAAATCAAGTGTGTGCATGTTTGACTGGGTTGGGTTATTCCAGAGGATGAATCCCACTGACTTGATGAACACTTACTTTTCCTCTGTTGGCACCATGAGGTTGATGTTTTTGTTTGCAATTGAAATATCTCAACAAACAATGAAACCCCCATCAGCCTCAGCTGTAGGCCTGTTTTGGATCTAGTGCTAATTATCAAAGGTTAGCATGCTAATGTGCTAAACTAAGATGTTGTGTCTTTATCACCGTCACGTATGAGGTTTTTGAAGGGTTGTACCAATAGTGGGAGATTTACGCCACTGCGACTCTGTTCTGGGGTGAAAGGGGGCCAACTGGAAATGCATGTGAGCTTTAGATTTGTTTGAGCCTCGCTGCCACCTACAAAAAGAAGGTCAAGTGCTCTCAGTTCCTGGTCCTGGTTTCAGGTCTGTGAGTCTCCACCCTCTGATATTTAACCTAACCACTGAGGTTATTTCTACCTTGACAGCAGCTCTGTCTCTGAGAAAAGCCACACAGGAAGAGACCTGTCCACACCAACAGTACACTTCAGCCTGATGCTCAGACAGTCAGTCAGCAGTGAGACAACATGGAGGTCACAGCTCTCTGCATCCGACTGTGTGAGTACTGACCGTCTCTGTTTGATATAAACTAAAAGATAAAGAGCTGGTTTGAACTTCGAGACACATTCTCACAGTCATGTTTCATGGTGCAGAACTGTGTTATCAAGGCTTTTAACTGAACTATTGTATTTTTATGCATCAGTGACGAGTTTTAAAAATGCGTTGACCTTCAAGAGTCGCTGTCAGAACTTTCTTCTCTTTTGTGTCTCCAGTGATGAAGGTTTTGTTCCTGCTGAGTGCACTTGATCAGAAAGTTGGTGAGTTCCAGTTAGCTGCTCATTTATATCGATCAGTTAGTTTGAAGGAAACGTTTGTTGCTGGGCGGTGTTTGTAATCGAGTGTTACAGAAAAGAAGGAAGTAGGAAATGTCTTTGGTTGTGAGTTTGATGGACTGATCCTTTATGATGGGTTTGTGTTTATATTTTTATGTACCGTTATTCATTCTTTAAAAATGTTTTAACATATATTGAAAAAAATCATATTTCAACATATTATACGTGAACAAACCTCTTTTGTTTCTTTGTTTTAGATTCATTGTCTCTTCGTGTCGACCCAAACAGAGAGCAGTTTGTTCACTATGAAAATGTAACTCTACACTGTGACGCATCATTTAGCTCAGTTGAATGGAAATTTGCACATAAATCCAGAGTAAAGAAACCCACATGTAAAATAACTGATGGGGAGACATCAACAGGCTCGTCCTGCGTCATTAAAAATGTTTATCCAGAAGATGATGGAGAGTACTGGTGTGAAGATGGAGAGGGGAAGAGAAGCAACAACATCACCATCACTGTCACTGGTACGTTTGTATTAAGACAACAACAATTTGTCATGAACTCATAAATGAAAGATTAAATTAATATCACATATATGTTGTTCAGATGGTTCTGTGATCCTGGACAGTCCTGCTCTTCCTGTGGTGGAAGGAGATGCTGTGACTCTGCGCTGCAGAAACAAGACGACTTCTTCCAACCTCACAGCTGGTTTCTATAAAGATGGCCGCCTCATCAGGAGTTCGACAGGAGAGATGATCATCCGCAGTGTCTCCAAGTCTGATGAAGGACTCTACAAGTGCAACATCTCTGGAGCTGGAGAGTCACCAGAGAGCTGGTTGGCTGTCGTAGGTGAGATATAAATGTAATATACTAATGACTTCTGCAGCTCCACAGACTTGAAGCGAAGTCGTTGAATCTTTTCATTAATTCTCCTGAAAAACCCTTGTCAGATTCCCAGCATGCAAAGCTTAAATGGCCGATTCAATTATCAGAACAGGTGCATTAAACTTGCAAGTTATTTTTAGAAGCTCTTATTGGAAATGTCGTAGCGTCGCACACATGACACGAGTATCAAGAAGTAAGAATGGACATTAAAATCTGTGGTTTAATCATCTTCTTTTTGTTTTTACTTTTCAGTTTCAAACAATAGACTTAAAAAATAAACTTTTAACCTTTTCACGTCTCACAAAGTTACAGCAAAAGAATCTAAAGAAGAGCATAACGGAGAGCCCTCCTCCAGCTCCACCCCATGGATCATTGTCACTGTTCTACTGCTGGTTCTGCTGATGGTGGTGGGTCTACGTCACCTTGGCCCAGGTCCCTGGCGCAGAGGTACAGATGCATTTCACTAAACACTACAAACACATTGGCAAAAGCCTTGCACACTATGAAGGTGTCGCTGCGTTGTGTCTGTAGATGGAGCTCTTTTATATACCATGAATTGCACATCTTCACAACCCAGTTCTGCTTTAGTTTTAGTGCACTTCCCCTTAATGGCATCTCTGCAGCGGATGTGATTTTGTTCTACATGCAAAAACTGGTTATTTTCAGATATCAACCTATCAAGGATTGAAGGAGTTATGTGGTCTCAAGGCAATGACAATGAACGCTTCACTAATAAGATGATAATGGGAAAAAACAGACAGATCTCAACCAGCAAAGTACCAGCAGACTAAACAGGGACCGACTGGCCCCTCGTAGCTCTATAGTGATACTACGTCAATAAATTAATAAATTAAATGTAATATTTGCCATCACAAAAGCAAACCCAAACTGTTTACACCGGGGAGTTGCTATATTTGCTGTATCATGTCTGATGCTTCTACTACTATCTTCTAATCCTGATTTGCTAATGCTTTTCCCTTTGTTTCTGCAGTATTGCTCTACCTGTCCACACTATCACCTGGGTCAGGCTCAACTGAGGATCAAATAGGTGAGAGCAATAACTATGCATCACTATGAAGTTGCAGGAATGTGATGTTTATTAAGATCTTTGCTTCTGACAAGGAGCAGATCAAAATTACCTCACAATGACCTTTTGAGCTACAAACTGATTTGGAAAGGCTAAAGCAACATCTCCCTGTCTGATGTAATCGCTGCCGCTCGCTGAGTCATTTGTGTCGTGAAACAGGAACAACTACAACGAACTAGCCAGCAGACAAGAATTCCCTGTTTGTTAATTTCACAGATGTTTATTCACAGATTTGAGAAGTGAGAGGTATTCTCTGTTTGTATGAAGACAAATGAAGCCATAAAGGGTTGTTAGACGAAACGGCTTAACATGAAAATTAACACTTTGACAAAATGCCTTTCTGTGCTTTAATCTGTAGACAGCATCTGCTATGTGAGCTGTAATGTAGTTTTCTTTCTCCGTAGAGGACAGCCCTGCTGATGCAGACAGAGCGGCGTATGCTGTTGTCAGAAAAAAGAAGAAGAAAGGTATTTCACACAGCACTGCTATTGTTGCTTTCATTTGACTTTATGTTCAACCTCATACACAAAACACAGCAAGTATGTAACTCAAAAGCATATCAATGCGGTGTTAAATGTTATAATGCGTGTATACAGTCGTTCTGCTTGGTTTTGTCTCAGTCACTGTAGACGTCACGTGATAAATGTGTAGGTGCTCGTAATAATTTGAGCTTCCTGAACTCGAACCACAGAAAAAAACCACAGAGAAAAAACGTTGAAGGGCCCCTCAGCAGTGTAGAGTGGAGGTCATGAGTTGACTTTCCTCGCAAACTAGAGATATAATCTTTGTATCATTCTGCATGTTTTGAACTTGAACTTTAAAAGAAATATATCATCTTTGCACACTGATCACACCATCTTTGAATTAAAATACGTAACACACACACAACTGATACAAATACAGAATAAATATCACCAAAACATGAGATTATTGAGCTCAGGTGGGTTTAATTCCTATTTTTACCACTGAATGGTGGGAGTTGTTAGCATGAAGCTAATCCAGTGCAAAATAATGTAAAAAGGGGTTTTACATTATTTTTAAGGGGAAGCACATAAAGCTATTTTTTGGCAACCAGTGGTCGACAGTGACACCCCTCAAATTGTCATCATGAAGCTCCAGGAAGTCCACAAATAGGCCATTATTGCAATTTTGTTAGTATACAAGTGTTTTTTTATTGTATTTTTTATGATCTCTAGAGGTCGATGCCAGAAAAACAGTCAACATAAATGACTAACGCTGTCTCTCTCTGTCAGATGAGGATGAAATGTCTAAACCTGTTTACTACACCTTGGGCGTGGATGAAGACGAACAACTCGGTGAGACTCAAACGCCATTTGATCGAAAACTGCTGCTGGGAATATCACAGATTTTGTCATAAACTGAATTAAGTGTTCAGTACGTGAATGTTTTGGCAACACGCTGACAAAATGACATCTGTTTTCAGAAGCAGAAGCAGAGCCAACAGGAGCATCCAGCAGCAAAGTCAAATACACAATACATAACCCACCTTTACCAGAGGACGCCTTCTACTCTACAATCCAGTTGGTAAGCATGGAGACAAAACCACATTTTGCCACATTCATGTCATATGGGGTAAATGATAGAGATTGGACCCTCACAGAAAAACCACGTGAAATTTTCATGGTTTCCACATGTTGCCACATGATGCAACGTGAGTGAACATGTGGAAATTATGGTACCACATGCCACAACGCGTTTCAAATGTGGTACCACATGAAACCCATGTATTTACCCACATGGAGCCTATAGGATTACATGTGAAATGTAAAACATCTAACCATCTAAAATACCTGCTTGTAGTCCTAGCTTAGATTTGTGTTTAATTGGTTAAAATGATTTACAGGAAATGTAACTCCTAAGACTTTTTTGTTCACACCCACAGCCAAAGTGTATTGCATGATCTTCACTTACAGTAAATAGGTTTACGTGGGTTTTACATGGGTGTTAAGTCCACATTAAATGGAAGGCGGAGTTCTTTTTGCATTTTTCCTTTAAAAAAGGTCAGGTAGGGAGGGACTTGTCAGGCTCGTCAAGGGAGATGTGGCTCACCTGTACCACCTGGCTCACCTGCATTTAAGCAGGCTGCAGAGCATGCTCTGGTTCGCTCTCCGTCACTATGCTGGACCTCATGCACAGTCCAGTTCTCCACATGTATATTATTTGCCGAACTCTGTAAACCTCTTACTGGATTCCCTTTTGTGAAAATGGCTGCGGCTGGTCTTGGAGTTTGTGTTTGGTCCCGACACGGCTCAGCACAGGAGGTCGCTGTAAGCAGTTACTGTAGCAACAAGTATTGCTTTTTTTGTATTTACATGGGATTCACATATTATGGCATGAAAACATTTCAAAGCATGTGTACCACATATTTCACGGGATTTGAACATGTTTTCACATGAAAACATTTGTGTGGTTTCTCTGTCATATTTACAACTTTGGAGCATTTACATCATTGGACAACTGAAATATCTGAGCTTTTAGAGTTTAAGAGACGTAGTCATGAGTCAGATGTTGATGTTCAAACTTCTGGGAAAGAAGACTAAACTTAACGTGACTAAAACTTTACTCCATCTGTTAACATGTCTGCCTGAGTCAAGCAGATTTTCATCCACAATGGTTGTTGTTTAACAAAAAAAGTGTTGAAGCAGGTTTTGAACACTTTGTATTTCTTTGCATATTATTTAGATTTGTTCTGTGTCCTGTGTGTTACAGGGTGATTAGTGACAGCTGACTGCAGGAGACGGCTTCACGCTGAAACTCAGTGAAGTGTTGGTATTGTAATTAAACAAGCTATACAGCTATGCTGTGCGGTCATTTCTGTACAAATAATGTGGACAAACACATTTATTTCAGGTGATTGGTGTTATGTCATTACGTTAATGAGCATGTTGATAACAATGGTATTGTGTGTGAACTGTACATGTATGAGAACAGTTAAAATGGTGTATTTTAATTTTTGTCATATCTCTTATTGTATCTCAATGAGCTGGACTGAAATGATTGTAAGTTTAAAGCTTTTCAAAATGGACTAAGGCCTCCATCTTAGCAGCTAGCAGTTAGCTAAAGCAGTTCTCTGTGAGGGGGAGGGCCCATAGAGCTACACTGGGGTTGGGGGCTGACCAGGGTAAGATAATGGAGTGAAGCAAAGGTGAATGAATATAATTTATGTAAATAAACAAGACTTTTTAACCTTTTTAATTCGCTGCTTTTATTATGTATGGCAACGTGAACCTTTATCTACTTATTAGAAGTAGTTTCACATCACTGCTACAGTTTCACAGTTAAACCAACTTGTTCCATCTGCTCTTCCTGTTTGCACCTTTGAGACGACAGCTGACAGGAGTAAAGCCGCTGCAGCTTGTTGTACACTCGCTGTGGTCACCTGCCAGCTATTGGTGCTGCATTATTTTTATCAGATGCAGACACACTGAGTCTGCGGTCAAAGTAATCACCCTGATATAGTCAACGTCTAATGAAAATGTGAAGGTTACTGATGAGAAGAAATAGAACTGCTATTAAAGTGTATAAAGGTCATGTTCCACGCGTCAGAGTGCATTTGTTTGTTCTCTGTTCCTCTCCCCTGGGTCGTTGATAGTTCGAGCAGGCTGATTTTGCATCAAAGAATGTGTTTTAGGAGTGTGAGTCATGATTCAGATATGATTTAATAAACATCTACATTAACGTTAATAAGCAAAGTACAAAGAAACTGTATACAAATTGCAGCAAAACTTTTTATTGCTGTCTTAAAACCTAATAAACCAGAAAGTGGCACAGTGAAACTAATGTTGGTGCCTTCCTAAAAAAGGCCAAACCAGATGGTTGAAATCAAGTTTTTAACCTTGTTAGCCTGTCCAATACATTACACAAGACACATTAATGCCACAACTGAGCATTTTTGCTGAGTAACTATAGTGTACCAATAACAGTCGTGGTTTCTGATGTCACACACCTAAGGAACCAATCCTGTCAGCTTGCACAGTGGGAAGTTCCATCTCATGAACATAACTTTGCTGGGAAATGAGCTGAAGAAGACGTCAGGAGTGCAGATGTAGATCATTTTCTGTATTTTGAACTCTGAGTTTCTGAACTGAAATGCAGGTACATTTCAGCTGCTGTGGAACGGGGGCGGGCTATAATCTTAATGAGGCAAAAGTTGTGGAGTTACAACCAAGCCATTTTGAAGCCACATAGGGATTTTTTCATGGAAAAACTGTGAGGAACGGAGATGAGTTTCAGGGGTTTAACTTATACCAGGAGATGCACATTAACTTAAAATCACATATAGGTTTATGTTATGATCAACATTTTCAATGATTTTAACATTGTTTCTTTGTTTTGTCCGTCAGTGTGTGATGGCAGACTAGTCTAAACACTACAATGTACTCAGCCCAGTCACCAGGATATACTGTAATGTTAGCCGTTTCCACAAACCACAGATACGTCTAAGACTGACATTTGTACCAAACATGTCATATCACGTACACATTATATGCATTTTTACAGTTGACGTTCATATCAGGAGGTGGAGGGGAAGGTGCTGCAGTGCCAAACGGGTGACCAGCCGTTTGTGCGGCGACCAAAACAGATATTTTAAGGCAAACCATGATGTGCTCCCAACCCTAACCAGGCATAAGCACAGTGTTGTGACAAGAGGGAAATAGAAAAATTCAACTTAAACAAACAACATCAGGAAACATTCAGTTTTTAGTATCTGTGGTAACGTAGCAATATATATTTTGGTGATTGGGTTGTCGTACTAAAGCTCTTGGAGAACTCTTTAACCATCAATTAGCCTGCTGGTTAGCACCACTGGTTCCCATCTCATAGCCATTTGTAATCCAGCCCTCTTTAGTTCATGTTTAATTTGCCCCCACAAGCAAAACCAATGATCATGGACCACTGAGACGTCATGCTGTCGCAACAACCTTTAGGTAAAAAACTGGCCGCTGATTTGTGTTGTGGCGATAAATGACATCGGTAAACTTGTTCATTTCTATTATTATTTTCAGCCGTAACTGTACACTTGAAGATATATAGTCAAACATGTTGGGCTGACTAATCTGACGTTTCTGCTGTCTTTATTTCATTTACTATATTGCTTTGCTAGCATCTTTATTAAGTCTGTGGCCCAACAGTGTTATTAATGACTGAGATGTATACACTTTGAAATAACATCACACTGTATGTAAGTTAGCGCGTGATGCCGGGGTTTTCTGCTGTGGAGTAACTGTGATTTGGTTTTGAAATGAACTTATCTGGCCTCAAGATTCCGTGTTAAATCTCCACATGGTGGTGAAACTGAAAGTGTTCCTCTGGAAAGCAGAAATGTTGGTGACACACCTTCCTTTGGGAATATTACCATGACAAGCATGTGGTAAGAAAAATGAGTCCGAGATTAATCAATGACTGAAATCATGCTTTGTTTATTTCCTCCTTTCAGTTCTTTCCCTCTTTTTGAAGATTGTGTTGACTTTTTTTCAGTAACTGATAGTTCTGGGTCAGCTGATTGTGAGGTCTCCAGGACCAAACCCCAGCACCAAGTCAAAGTATTTAAGCGGCCAAGATCTCACCTCAGGTTGCTCTAACAGCAGATGCCAACATTTAGACTTCTCAAAGGGTAAGAATACGTCATTTGATTTTTTTTTTATCTTAATATTCAGAAGTGAAATGTTATATATTTAACATACAAGATGAACAAATTCAAATAGAGCATGATTAAGAAGATTTTTAAAAAATGTTTTTAACAGCATATATTTGAACATAAAATATGTAAATATTAGGAATTTACAGAAAGTTTAAAATCCTGTAAATGTAATTAAAATGTGGTGACTAACAATCAGAATCAAGTGATTCTGTACGTCAGGTTTTCTGTTGTTGAACTCATTTTGTATTTGTTTAAATACCAGCATATTGCACTAAATAAAGGGGGGACACTACAGGTGAATGGGGTTAGAAGTTTAAATGATAGATATCACCATGATGTTGCAAGTATTGCAAGTTTTCTGAAGTTTTATGTTTAAATAAGCAGATGAATTTGCTTAAATTCCCAGAACAGAAAACTGAACATTAGATTCAAAATCTTGTTTCTTTTTATTGACATGTTAGAGTCGATTGTTTTTACAGAGAACATTTGTATATCTCTTTGTATCACTCCATCAGAAAATACTGTCAACAGCCATATAAAAAAATATCTTTGTCATTTTTTAGGAATAAAATGTTTCATGAATCAGGCTGTGAATGATATATGAACAAACCCCTCCATAAAAACTTCAGAATATAGACTTAAACTGGAAAGTGTGGTGTATGTGAGTACTACTGGAGTGGAGATTTCTGGGTCAGGGTCTGAGAAAAAAACAGTTTCATATTCCAAACACTTGAAAAATGTTACTAACAGATATCACCATGAAACGCCCCCAGCTGATAACTTAGATTGACATAATAATTATCTGTATTGCAAGTTCTCTGATATTTTATGTTTACAGATGCAAGTAAGGCTATATAATTATATATGTGCTATTTTGCCTAATTTAAAACTTTAGTGTGTATTTTGAGCATTTTCTTCACACTAATTTCAAAGAAAACATGCCATGGAAGCAATATAGCCCAATCCTGTATCATAAATTTGGAAAGTGCATGAAAAGATCATGTTTGTGCATGTTGTGCCGCCACTTAAATATAAAAGTATGTGTACTGACTTTTGTTTCTTTCCCTTGATTCCTTCCTGACCAAAGAGCAAACGAAGACACACTTCGTTACCGAGATGGATCTGCCTGAGACAAAATGGAAGTTATGTGAGTATTTTCTGAGCCTTGACTCTCTTTTTGTGATCATGTGAATACTTTTACTGTAATTGTCAATTGAACCTTATTTGTGATAAAAAAAAAGGCTGAGTTATTAAGTTCCAAAGGTAGTTTAACAAATCAACTCCCACGGTGAGTTTGGGCATTTGTATGAATGAAGCTGCTGTCTGAGAGAGTAATCCGCTGAAAGTGCTCATTTCCTCTAATCAGTTGCTTGATTTATTCCTTGTCAGCAACTCAGACCCTTTGAAGAAAGTTCTGCTTTTCAGCGCAAGGTTGACACTGGTGCTGAAAAGCAGAACTTTCTTAGCTTTCAGATCTAATCTCTGTCTGGGACATCCACTACATTTACAGACAGTAAACTGATGCTGTAATGAGGAGTAAAATATTTAAATTGAAGTTCCCTGTTTAGAGTGTTTTTCTCTCCATGTGCGTTCCCAGTTGCCGTCAGTGTGCTGCTGCTCACACTGTACCCCGGCCATGCTGCCTCTCTCAGCACGAAGGAACATCTGGAGGACTGTCTGAAGGACAAAGACTACGAAAAGCTGCTGCACACGGTGAAGGACGGCCTCCCACACGTGAATACATCTCATCATGTTGTTATTGTCGGAGCTGGCATGGCTGGACTGACAGCTGCCAAGTTACTGCACGAAGCAGGACACAAGGTACAAGCAACAGGTTGATGTGCTATGCATGGTATTATAAAGGAAAAAAACATAATTGCACAGCCCCTGTTCAGCTCCTCCTAAGCCTAGTTTGTAAGCCACTGAGCAAAACATGTCCAAAGACTTTAAATAAACATCTTGGTCGAACGTTAAAAGATCTGTTTTTGTAACCAGGTAACCATATTGGAGGCGAGCGGTCGTGTTGGAGGACGGGTGGAGACCTACAGGAATGAGAAAGAGGGCTGGTATGCAGAACTGGGAGCCATGAGGATCCCAAGTTTTCACCGGTGAGTTTATGTAATATTTTAAAATTTAGCATTTAACATATAAACCCGTGTATGAATCCCTTTCCCCTCTAAAGGACTTTTGAACACTGCATATTCTTAGCCCAGCACTATAGTTAGCTTAGCCTAAGTAATTGCAGTCGCAAGCTAACACTTCCACCATCACCTCCTCTGTAAACAGCATCGTGCACTGGTTTGCCAACGAGCTTGGGGTCAAGCTTAAAGAGTTCAGAATGTATGACCCGAACACCTTTTACTGGGTTAACGGGATTAAGAAGAGGACATACGCAGTGCAAGCAAACCCAGACATCCTGAAGTACAACGTGTCGACAAGGGAGAAAGGAAAGTCAGCCGACGAGCTGATACAGCTAGCTTTGCAAAAGGTATGCAAACACAGGAAAGGCCCATGACCAAATAACAATTAACTTGCTGCTTAGGACATTCTGAAACCGAATGCCTGGTAATCACAGGAAAGTTGCACAAATTAACGCAGCACACTTGAGCTGTCACTCATTACCAGATAATAATTTAACACAAATCAAGCAAATGTATTTGACTCAGTAAGTACTCATGATAACTGCATCAACTCAACAGATGATCCAACTACCTTCATCCATAGAGGTGACTTTTTACTCTTCTTTTTGTAGGTGAGAGATGAAGTGGAGACTCATGGTTGCAAGGCTGCGCTGAAGAAATACGACCATTATTCTGTGCAGGTAAAACACAATGTGATCAATAAAAGTAGATAAAAGTCAGTGGGTCAAATAAAATGATCTTCAATTTGGAGTAGACAGAATTGTGTCCAATGTATTGTCTCTTAAAATGCCAATTTAAGAGACTCATTCTCCCCAGCAGTTTTTATATTTTGCAATATAATTTTATGAAGTTAAATATTTCAAAGATTGTCAAGAAATTAGAACTGGGTGAGAACCGAGAATGCAAGGCTGACAAGTGGTTACTGATAACTCATAACTACCTGACTACATAACTCCCAATATGTGATACATGATGCTTGAAAACCTGCCTAGAGAAAATGTTTTGTTTTAATGGATTTTAAGCCTTCTTTCTGAGCCTGGATAACAGCATGACTTTGTCTGTTGAACAGGAGTATCTACAAGAAGTAGGAGGTTTGAGCTCAGAAGCACTGAGAATGATTGGAGACCTCCTTAACGAACAGAGCCTCATGTACACAGCGCTGACCGAGATGATCTATGACGAGGCTGTCATCAATGACACTGTTACGTAAGGCCCTACATTACTCTCTGTCCGCTATTACAGATTTCTTTTACACAGTAGAGTTACAAATTATAAAACCCCTTGCCAGAAAAAGTCACCATGAAATGTCTGGGAAATGAAGTTCTTCACTTATTTGCAGATGATACAACTCTATACGTTTGTGTTTACACAGTTTTGATTTGCACATTATCTGTATATGACCTGATACAAATCCAACAGCAATGGCAGCACAAACCTAATCTAAATAGATATGAATGACTTGTTGGTTGGTCTCCCAGTCTGGATCTTCTAAACGGCATATAATCATCTAAATATCTTTAAACCAGAGCATACGGACATTGTTTAAAATGTACTCTCTCTCTTCTCACAAGAAGGCATGTAATAAAAGCATTTATTTGTCTTTCTGTTTTAAAGGTATCATGAGGTGGTTGGTGGGTCGGACCTTTTCCCGACGGCTTTTCTCGATGTCCTTGATGTCCCTATTCTTCTCAACTCTAAGGTCAAGCGCATCAGCCGGTCAGATAAGGGTGTAACTGTATCATATCAGACAGACCAACGGTCCTCTTTGACAGACCTTCATGCCGATTTCGTCCTGGTAACAACCACAGCCAAAGCAGCCCTCTTCATTGACTTTGATCCACCTCTCTCCATCAACAAGATGGTGGCCCTGAGGGGAGTCCACTACGACAGCTCCACCAAAATCATCCTCACCTTCAGTGAGAAGTTCTGGGAGAGGGACTTCATCCAAGGAGGAAAGAGCATCACTGATGGGCCCTCTCGTTTCATCTACTACCCCAGCCACAGTTTTTCAGAGAATGAGACCATTGGTGTCCTCCTGGCTTCCTACACCTGGTCTGATGACTCCCTCCTCTTCGCAGGTGCGAGCGATGAAGACTTGAAAGAGCTGGCTCTGAGAGATTTGGTGAAGATCCATGGCGAGGGTGTCAGGGAACTCTGCACAGGGGTGGTGGTAAAGAGGTGGAGTTTAGATCCTTACAGCTTGGGTGCCTTCGCTCTTTTCACACCCTATCAACATTTAGAGTACTCCAAGGAGCTCTTCAATAGTGAAGGCAGGGTGCACTTTGCTGGTGAACACACCGCCTTCCCTCACGCTTGGATCGAGACATCAATGAAATCTGCGATCAGGGCTGCTACGAATATTAACAATGTGGTGCTCTTGCATTCAGAGCCAGCTAAAGGTCCAGCACGAGATGAGCTCTAGCGTCTAGAGAATCACATATCGTGGTATTAATGAAGAGAATACAGGCGATTACAGAATATACAGAAATATATATTTAAATGCACCTGTCAGAAAATATAATATAATACAAATAAAACCTGTATGGCATTGGTTTCAGAAATTAGCTTGGGCTACATATGTACAGTATATCGAACACTGCTTATGTAACTGTCAATGTTTCTCTGTGCTTGTCCCTTAAAAATGAATGAATAAACTTTAATAAAACACTATGACTTTTGTTTTCATTGTGATTTAAGTGTACACAAAAAGGTATTCCACAAAGATTTAAGAGTTGGCATCTAAGCTAACCTGTGCATTTTTAGCATGAAGAGCCCAACCAGCCACTGTGTTTGAACCCAGGACCTCCTGCTGCAACACCTCATTTATAAAATCCTTTTCTTCTTGCCTCGCTTTTATTTCTACACCAAAACTTCTGTATCATACATAATAATAATAATAAGGACACAGGTATGTTTGACACATCTCTCAAACTTATGGCTGCGACCTTTTGATTCAAAAACTAAAAACAAATGTCCGTCATTGACAAATGAATGCTTTATTTTTGGGGAGTTGACAACAGACAGTGATAAATGCAGTATTTTATTTTATGTTATGCTACATGTTGAGTAGAACTACAAAAAATGAGTAGTGTTTTGATTTTACCTTGTTATTCATAATTTTAGGTAATCATTTCAATTAATCCTTTACTTTTGACTGCTTATGTCAGTGCATATTATCTGAGTTGACCATTTAAACCATTTATCCGTTGTTATTATTGAGTAACTACCTCAAATTTTCTGCTAGTGTACCACCTAGTTTTCATGCACTTTCAATGACAACATGTGGCTGAAATGAATCCAATTTAATTCTGTCCACATTTTGCCATATCATACCTTACTTTAGTATCTCTGGATGTATAAGTTACCAGTAAGTTATCCTTCATTAATTTGCATTGGGAGAATAGGTCACTTCATGTAACCCATCCTAAGCATTAGGAGCAACTCAAATTCTAAGCCCTTTTTCAAGGGCACTGACAGGATAATTAACTCATGTAACATACTTGTTTTTAATGGTGGGGGAAAACTGGAGTACCCAGAGGAAATCACACACACATGGGTGGAACATCGTGCTGTTATTCAGTGTGATGTTGCAGATAATGAGCAGCATGCAGAACTAATTATAACAATAATGGATTTATATGTGATTTTTGGATCTATGTGTAGAATACAGGATTTAAGATTAAATAAATTGTCATTATGCGATACAAAATTGTATAATGAAATTTCCGTTTGAAATTCCCTAAACTACCTAAACACAAAAAAACAAAAACAACACAGACTAATTGATAAATAATAACAATACTAATAATACTAATAATAATCATCATCATCATCATGAAGTCAGAAAAATAATCTTGTCATATTGGTGTTGAGGATGAGTTCAGGAGCCTCACAGCCTGAGGAGAGAAGCTGCTCTGGTGTCTGGTGGTCCGGATCTCCTGCCATGTGGCAGCAGGCTGAACAGACTGTCAC
Organism: Pagrus pagrus; assembly: GCF_965226575.1. NCBI lineage: Eukaryota > Metazoa > Chordata > Actinopteri > Spariformes > Sparidae > Pagrus > Pagrus pagrus. The sequence goes on along the minus strand of NC_140204.1, from coordinate 2,174,060 downwards.
TGGGTTGGGAGTTGTCTTTAAGCATCCTCTGGGCTCAGTGCAGACACATCACTTCACCAATGTCACTGATGCTCATTAGATGATTTTCTCGGCTGTTTAAAGCACCCAATGCAGGAACTTCCTGTCCGGGGCCGTGCATGAACCATGCCAGTTTGTGATTTTTCCAGTCAAGATGCTTTCCATTGCTCCTCTGTAAAAGATGACAGAAATTGGGATGGGATTTAACTTTCTTAAGTTTTGTTAAGAGAAAGAGCCTTTTCTGTACTGTAATTACCAGGGTGTGGAAGTGTGAAGACCATGATGATCTCTGTGACGTTGAGTCCCAGGAACGGACAGTTCCTCCCATACTCTTGGGAGAGTATAATCCTCCCAAGAGTTGACCAATAATCACAACATGTAGATAAATGTGTCATATGACCACCAAAATACACTTTTTAAGATTTCACGTATTTTCCTGACTTCTTCAAAAGCTCACCCAGTTACCACTATGAGTCACGCTGAAAACATCTGACTGTCAGATGACAGGTGTGGCTGACCAATTCCATCCAAAATGAATGGCTGGTTAAAAAAACAAAAAAACCCTGCATTTCCTCATTGTAGTTGCATTTTTAAGTGTGATGTTGAGTAATATAAAATTTTTATAGTGATCATGAGACCTGAGCAGGTTATTGCAGATCGCCTGATTGCAAGAGCTGGTTAAAACTGAAACTGAAAAACAAACATATAGGAAGTCATGGCCATTTGAGATCAGGCTTGCCAGTAAAAAAATCCAATAATTTGGGTAAAGTACGGTGTATAAAAGCTGTGATTTCACAACAGGTCTGTTCAGTGTACATCAGATGCTGTCGGTTCAGGACCTTGACAGGTAAGAGTTCTTAATATCATACTATATTACATTTTCTATATGAATAGAACAGCATAACAAATTATTTGTTAATATGTTCTTCTACTTCTTACAAAAGACATTTGCAAGTTTGAAAAACAAATATATAGCTATATAAGATTGAATTAGACCAGACTGTTCCATCAGTGCAACCTAACAGAAGAGAAAGAATCAGAGGTGTCATTTACACTGGGGATGCTGGGGACACGTCCCCACCACTCTTTGAAATGACCAATGTTGTCCCCATCACTTTTTAGAAGTACCATTAGTTAAAATTTGCCAACAAGATACCTTTTACAAAAATTCCCCAATGTTCCTATTATTCAACACAGTAATGTCCTTGGGGGAAAAAAAATAGTACTGTTTGAATTGAAATATGCAACAAATATGTTAAAAGACACAAAAATAACAAGAATGACACAAAAAAAATGATAAAATTGTGTATTGTATTGTACTGGACCCTACAAAACATACTACTCCAGAATGAGCTTTGTAGTGTGATTCTGGTTAATGTTGCAATTTTTATTTTATTTTACTGTAACACTTTAAATAAATCATAAGCTAAATGCAACAACCTGTTGTGTAACACACACACATACTTTTGCTGTCGAAGATGAAACTCCTGTCAGGACTTTCCAGGATTTAAACATTCTGTCTCTGTTCCTAGACCTCACACCACGAAGACGCTTACTTACCATTTACCAGGATGGATTTACGTGCTATGAGGTGGAAATTATGTGAGTATTTTAAAGCAATATTGTGTTATTGTTTTATATATAGACAAAGCAGTGAGAACAGCAATATTTTACAATTCCAAAACTATGCAAAAAACTGTGAAAAATGATCTGTCTTAGCTATCAGGCTTGCCTATAGCTATGTTGATATTCCACTTACTGACTTGTGGAGGCTTAAAGGTTGAATATGGGTTGATTTTTTTATTTATTTATTTTGTTTATGCAATTATTCTGTCCTTTCAAATATGTGCTGCACAAGCATACTTTCCTGCTGTCACTTCCTTAATCCTCATCTGAGGTTTTAAGTCACAGAAGCTGTACGTCATTCTGCTTTTGAGTACAGGGTTTACATGGGTGCAGTTTCACTTCACTCACTGCATGATGAAATTAGAAGAGGGAAGTATTTAATGGACTTTACAGGAATAAATACCACATACTGAGTAGAAGAAGTCTGATTTGTGAGTCATCACATATGTCTGAGTGTTGGTGGAAAATGTTTGTTTATTTTGTCCAGAAAGACTGAGAAAGAAATGGTGAATTAGAGATAGCATTGAATTAGAGAAGCTAGTGGAGAAGAGGTTCGGCTGGACATGATGTCATGTGATGCGACCTTTTAATATAATAAGCAGTTTTTCTTCTCAGTGTTCAGCCTGGCTTTGGCTTTGCAGGTTGAGTTGCCTGTTGAAGTAACCTCTGTGTTTGTTTCCAGTTGGTGTTACTGTGCTGCTGCTCACACTGTACTACAGCAACACGACAGCTGTTAGCCTGAAGGAACATCTGGAGGACTGTCTGGAGGACAAAGACTACAAAAAGCTGCTGCACACGGTGCAGACTGGCCTTCCACATGTGAATACATCTCATCATGTTGTTATTGTTGGTGCAGGCGTGGCTGGACTGACTGCTGCCAAGTTACTGCAAGACGCAGGACATAAGGTACAAACAGCTACTTCAATTGTTTTGTTGGCCACCAGGGGGCAGAAAAACTAGTAATCAGGCTGAAAGATTCAAAGCTTTAACATGGACTGCATGGACAAATTTATTTATAAACGAGTGCATAAAATTACAAGGTTTTTACTCATCATGAAGCAAACACATACCGTATGGTGAAGCACTTCATCTGTTTTAAAAGGTGACCATATTAGAGGCTAGTGGTCGTGTTGGAGGACGGGTGGAGACCTACAGGAATGAAACAGAGGGCTGGTATGCTGAAATGGGAGCCATGAGGATCCCAAGTTATCACGCGTGAGTAAAAATATGTCATAAATTTGGAAGTTTTCTCCTTAAAGGAATGTCTGTCACAGCAATGCCTAAATATGTTGTGTTGTCTCGATAGGCCCATTACAAACAGTCTTGTGCTACTGAATCATTTACATTACTTAACTAAAGTCTCAACATCAACACAGAACATCTTCATTTACATTATAAGCTGCTTTCTCAAGGTCATTCCAGTAGTTGTTGCACAAACAGAATGTTCTCTTACTTCGCTTCAATTTTTCGAGTCCCAAAATTATCACCCCATCTTTTTACAGGATTGTCCGCTGGTTTGCTAAAGAACTCGGGGTCAAGCTGAATAAATTCAAGATGGAAGACATGAACACCTTTTACCTGGTCCATGGACTGCGGAAGAGGACGTACACAGTGAAGGCAAACCCTGACATCCTGAAGTATAAGCTGCGGAAAAGCGAGAGAGGGAAATCACCCGACCAGCTGCTACAGCAAGCTTTGAAGAAGGTACAGTATGTGGGGAGGAAGGACTGATACAGGGCATGGTGAGGTTGGGTTGGGTGGTATGGCTCTGAAATAGTATTTCAATATTTTGAGCAATAATGAGATACATGATGCATATTGGTATTTTGAATAAATGCTTGGACTGGGCACAATATTACAGTATTTCTGACCAAAAACCTCAATACTTATATTGCAACAATGTCATAGGGATGACTATTGGTACTTTGACAAAATTCATTTTTTGATCAATAATGAAGGTGGGTAAAGACAAGTAAGTAGACCAGTCTGTTAAGGTCACAAAATGACATCGCTTTACTGTAATGCAGTCTTTAAAATGAGAGTCTGATATCACAATAAAGTTATATATATTGTTTATATTGCCCAGCCCTGGAATAAGGTGAAAGATAATGTTCTAAACATACATTTATTTACTTATTTGTACTTCTGATTGAATTAATATTCCATTAGATGTTAATTTAATCAAGTGTAGTTCCCAGTAAGTTGTATAGATTAAAACTTGGCTAAATTTAAAATGATGGTTTATACAAGGTATGCAATAGGTGGTGGATGATTGTGTGTTCGCAGAGGCACCGCTGTAATTAAGACCTGGATGTAAACGATCTTTTCTGCAGGTGAAAGATGAGGTGGAGGCACATGGCTGCCTCGCTGCACTACAGAAGTACGACCACTACTCTGTGAAGGTAAATCAAAATGTAATCACATGAGTCAAAAACACAAGACTAAATTTAAGGGATTGAACACCAAATGTTGACAACACTTGTTTGTCTGACAGGAGTACCTGAAACAAGAAGGTGGTTTGAGTCCTGAAGCAGTCGCGATGATCGGAGACTTGCTCAATGAACAAAGCCTCATGCACCTTGCGCTAACTGAGATGATCTACATCCAGAGTGATGTTAGCGACAGCACCACGTAAGATTGGTTGATTTAACACATTTATGTTTCTTGTCTTTCTCATTGTTAGAAAGGTGCTATGCTTTTGTTGTCGATACTCCAATGTGAGGTGAAATGACAGTTATCATAGAGAGGGCCAAGATGCAATCAGTCGATCAAATCTGAAATGGTTAGCGATGCACACTTTGTTTTTCCTTGAAAGGCATTTCAGGGAACACTTTGTACACATGACATGATGGAAGTTATGTGAACGATCACAAAAGAAGAGAGCTGTGATTTATTAGCTTGTTGCTGGATATCCTGTCTTTAATAGTTACATAAACTCAGCGCTTACCCTTTGTTTTTTGCATGGTCATGCCTTGGGGGTAGTGTGAAGTGTTCAAGCTACAGGGGGAGGTTTTTCTGAAGCACAGTAGAAATCAAGGGTTATGAAAACTTGTTGAGATCTAGCAGTGAAGTTGCTGCACTTGGTACTGCTCCTTTAATAATAGTGCAGACTTGCAGTTTAGGAGCATGCGTTGCTATAGCCAGTAAAGCACTGCTAGTAATGAAGGTAATGAAGCAGACAAGGCAAACCATTTGGTCACACTCGATTCAATGACACTTGAAAATGTGTTTTGTTTTGAAGGTACGATGAAGTGACTGGTGGGACGGATCTCCTTACAACAGCCTTCCTCACTGTCCTTGATACACCCATCTTCCTCAACTCTAAGGTCAAGCGCATCAGCCGGTCAGATAAGGGTGTAACTGTATCATATCAGATAGACCAACGGTCCTCTCTGACAGACCTTCATGCTGATGTCGTCCTGGTAACAACCACAGCCAAAGCAGCCCTCTTCATTGACTTTGATCCACCTCTCTCCAGCAAAAAGATGGAGGCCCTGAGGGGAGTCCACTACGAAAGCTCCACGAAAATCATCCTCACCTTCAAAAACAAGTTCTGGGAGGAGGACGGCATCCGAGGGGGAAAGAGCATCACTGATGGGCCCTCTCGTTACATCTACTACCCCAGCCACAGTTTCCCAGAGAATGATCAAATTGGTGTCCTCCTGGCTTCCTACACCTGGTCTGATGACTCCCTCCTCTTCGCAGGTGCGAGCGATGAAGACTTGAAAGAGCTGGCTCTGAGAGATTTGGTGAAGATCCACGGCAAGCATGTCAGGGAACTCTGCACAGGGGTGGTGGTAAAGAGGTGGAGCTTAGATCCTTACAGTTTGGGTGCCTTCGCTCTCTTCACACCTTACCAACATTTAGAGTACTCAAAGGAGCTCTTCAGAAGTGAAGGCAGGGTCCACTTTGCTGGTGAACACACCGCCTTCCCTCACGCTTGGATCGAGACATCTATGAAATCTGCGATCAGGGCTGCTACGAATATTAACAATGGTGTGCTCGAGTCAGATGGAACGAAAAAACATCATGAGTTGTAGGGTTTTCATATTGGCACATTTGCTTGGTGACATTTCTTATCTTAAAAAGGAGGCTCAACGTGATGCTTCCTCCACCACGGAGCTCTAATCTAAATCAGTGATTTTCAACATGTTTTTCTCCTTTTTTTAGGGAAAACTGTCAGTGATAATAATCAATACCACCAGTAGTGTTTCTTCAAGCCTGATGAAGCCTTGCTCATTTCAGTCTTTGTGATCAAATAGGTGCTCAGTAAAAATAACAACTATTAACTCTTCCCTGTACTATGAACATTTTTTCAATTTGTGGTGAGACCTCACAAGAAAATGCACAAAATGCTTGCCTCTGCTGTTTAAAAGCATGTTCAGCATGACTCCCCCCAGCCTATAGGGGTTGTACTTCACACTATTAAAGAGCAAGAAGCACTCTGGGATCTTTGTCGACCTCAAGTGATGACTTGTAGGCGTTACAGTAATTTTTTATTAAAATTATTTGTCTAGGGACATTGTTGTATGCACCAAACTCAGAATGAGTCTATATGTACAAAACACAATGAAGTTAAGTAGTTTTTAAATTAAACATCTTTTCTTTGTGCTGTATTTGGTTTAATAAAGGTCCCACATTATTTTTAAATCATTGTATTTTTTTGGGGGGGGAAATCTTGAGTCTTTTTAGGATGCCCCCTTTCATACCCAATCATGATACTATCCCCATCACCTGCACCTGTTTACCTGTGGTATGATCCAAACAGGTTGAAACTTGTTGATGGCATCAAATTCAGAATGAGTGTGTATTTACAAAAGACACTAAAGTGCGTAAGTTTAACATTAAAGATGTTGTCTTTGTACTATTTTCATATGTTTGAACGATTTTCAAATTGTAGCATGCTATTTTATACATCATTCTATTTTCCTCTTAGATGTAGTAGAAGTATAAATTTGCATAAAATGGAAATACTGGGAAAAAATTGTACCTTGACTTTCTACTTAAATACAGTACTTGAGTAAATTTACTTATCTACGATACACCAGTGATTGAACCTTTAGGTCAGATGTTTGGTTTGGCTATCATCCTGTTTCAAAAGAAATGTTGCTCAACATTGCTCAATGCCAGTTGAAACTTCTCCACGCCTATATTTTCCTGAGAAAAAAGGCAGTCTGCCAATCATTGTCATTAACAACACCAACAAGTACACATGCAGTCGCCTATATGTTATAAAAACACCAAAATTGGAAGCAATGCCTCAAGATCAAGATCTTTCACTTGAATAAAAGTAATAATACTAATACCACACTGTAAAGATACTCAATTAAAAATCCTGCATTCAAAACATTGGTGTCTCAAATGCAGGTTCCTACTAAGTAAGTATTACCAGAAAATTCACAAGTATGTAAAGTAAAAGTGCTCATAGTGCAGTAAAATGTTGAGTGTCAATGTATGATGTTTTTGGATTAATATTACTGCTGCAATAATGTACATGCTGCATTTTATTTCTGATTATGTTAAAAGTCACAGCTTTTGTTTCAGCGTTTGTTTGGTTTGGTTGGCATCCAATGTTTTCTTAAGAAATTGCTCAAGACCTTGCTCAATGCCTGCCTAACCACTTCAAACAAGGAAACAAGTTGGTCAAAGTAGGAAGAAAATACCAATAAGGTGCTTATCTAAAGTATACATAATGGCCAGGTTAACGGTAAGGATCATAGAAATGTATGAGAAATTGTATAGAGCTATGCATGTACATGATCATATCTGTGTATATGGTTAAACCATCGATTAAAAAAAACATCAGAAGTGGTAGCAATGCTTCATGAAGTATGTGTTTCAGTAGTAGAGGAAGTTTTCAGATCCTTCATAGTTAAAACCACACAATGAAAATTAGTGACACATTATAATTCGTTACAGTGTGTTTCAGTGTGTTTCGTCCACTAAAGGCAGTTCATGTTCCATTTAACAATGGAATGCGCCCACATGTTTACAAAGACCTGTCTCCACCACAACATCCTGGATCAAGCTTGCTGCACTTGACAAACGGACTATTGTCATAAATGATTCATCTAGGGAAATTGTTGTACGCACCAAACTCAGAATGAGTCTATGGGCCGTATCTACTAAAGGTTTGCGTGTATTAAAACGTGTGCAAACTCCTTGCACACGCAAAAAAATGTACAAACTGATTTACTAACAGTGCGCAAAAAGGGTTGCATCTGTCAAAGGTGCAAAATAGCGCGTCTGCATTCAGCTAGTACGTTTGCAGCAATGAATATGCAACATGGGGCATTTACACACAATTGTGCGTGTTGTGAGTGGAGAAAATGTAAATATATTAATTTAGCACACGCAAAGTGATTTATCAAACCGGAAAGCAATTTTGCTCATAGAAACTGCGTCTATATTTAACACGTCTCAAAGGGAGGTGCAAACAGTTTGTATGCGTAATTGCGCACACGTCTGCCGTTGTTGTTGCAAGAAGGAGACACCGAAACAATGGAAGGGGATGCCGAGATGCATTTTTCACCCTCGTGTGAACATTTTTGGGATGAATGAGGAAGCTATCATTAGAACATATCGCCTATCCAGCCTTGCCATTTTGGAGCTGTTGGAGGAGCTCAGAGCGGATTTGGAGCCAGCTACGAGAAGGAGTCACGCAGTACCTGCAATAACAAAACTCCTTCAAGTTTACTATTATTATATTTATATTATTATACGCCAATTTTTCTTTTGTTCTTTCTTCTGATGTCTTAGTATCTCCTTCTCACTTCATCCACTGTTCGCCTGTTTTTTCAAAACAGCATTAACTTTTTCACAGATTTTCTCCCACACAGCGTTCCTTTGCGTGACCGTCAGATTCCTTTGCTGCAGCTCATTGAAATGTTTATTCGCTTCCTCCACCAACACTTCTTTTCCAAAGGGTCGAATTTCACTTTGCACTTTCGCTCTCTCAAACTCGCCATGCTGAAAACGATAAAACACGCTAAACCCTAATAGGCGTGTCTCCAATTACTCTTAGTAAATCGCCCGCAAACCGCGGTTCAACCCCACACGCAAATTTCCAGATTGTCCACGCAGATTAGTACAAGCAATTTGGGAACTTAGTAGATTCGGCCCTATATGTACAAAACACAATAAAGTTAAGTAGTTTTTAAATTAAACATCTTTTCTTTGTGCTGTTTTCAGTTTAATAAAGGTCCCAAATTATTTTCCAATCATTGTACATATGTATCCATTTTTTGGGGGGCACAGCCTCCCAACTTCTTTGGAGTCGAGGTTGCACAATTGTCACTGTTGAAAGTGCTGCTTGGTTTTCAGTCTAGAACGATCTTTTGCCTGATTCTCTGAAGAATTCGATCATATTATTGATTGTGCATTGAGAACTATGGGCCTCATTCATGAACCGTTCTTACGAACAAATTTGTTCTTAAGACCCACTTACGAAGATTTTACGAAGATTGTGGCATTCATGAATTTTTTGCCGACATGTTGACATGGTTGTGTTTTCTTCTCTTGTGCATTTCAATAAAATTCAATATTACAGTGATAATTCTGTCATATTTATTTATTTATTCATTTAATATTTTTGGTAATTTACAGAGAATTTTAAATTTTAAAATAAATTAAATGTGCCAATGATTTAACATTAATCAAGTAAATTGGAAATCATGCCATCAATTAGTGATTGATGTTTTATAATAACTAATTTTATTATAAAATCTGCTTAGACTAAGGTCACGTTTATTCAAACACCTTGCATCTCAACTTGACTCTCCCACACCATTACAGGTCTGTAGGATAATCTGTGTCCTGCACAACATCGCTATGAAGCGTGGTGTGCCACTTCCCCCTAAGCCACAACACCGTGAGGATGTGCATCCTGACGCAATGATGGGACCAGACTGCAGGCTGTTCAATCGCAATTAATTGCCCGCTTGTGAAGAAAATGCATTAATATCACAATTTCAGTCTAACAGTCTAATTCACTTTAAAAAATAAACAAACAAAAAAGACAGACCGGTTTCAGTGCACATCTTTCACATGTTTAAAGTTTTTTTTTCGCTTCACCTGCTGCGCTCCAACTGATTATTTTTTTGCTTTTGGCATTTTGTTGCTGTTTGCTCTGTAGTACGACATCAGTGTCTACACGGCCCTGCAGTTTCTTTTATGGGCATTAATGGGCGGTTACCTATGCTAATCCTATGTTAATTAGACTCACCATGCACGCGCTCTCATCTTCAAAGTGTCAAAGTGTGTGAGTTTAACATTAAATATTTTGTCTTTGTACAATTTTCATTTGTTTTAATGATTTTCAAATTGTAGCATGCTACTTTATACATCATTCTATTTTCCTCTGAGATGTAGTAGAAGTATAAAGTTGCATGAAATGGAAATACTGAAAAAAAAGTGCAAGTGAATTTCTACTTAAATACAGTACTTGAGTAAATTTACTTATCTACGATCCACCAGTGATTGAACCTTTAGGTCAGATGTTTGGTTTGGTTTCATCCTGTTTCGTAAGAAATGTTGCTCAACATTGCTCAATGCCAGGTGAAACTTCTGCATGCCAGTCAACAAGATGGTCCACGCCTATATTTTCCTGAGAAAAAAGGCAGTCTGCCAATCATTGTCATCACCTTGACCCCTCATAGCACGACATAGCATTTTGTTCAACGTTTGTTTGGTTTGGTTGGCATCCAAAGTTTTCTTAAGAAATTGCTCAAGACCTTGCTCAATGTCTGGCCTAACCACTTCAAACAAGGAAACAAGTTGGTCAAAGTAGGAAGAAAATACCAATAAGGTGCTTTTCAAAACTATACATAATGCCAAGTATGACCAGGTTAACGGTAAGGATCATAGATATGTATGAGAAATTATATAGAGCTATGTATGTACATGATCATATCTGTGTATATGGTTAAACCATCGAAAAAAAACATTAAAAAAAACATCAGAAGTGGTAGCAATGTTTCAAGAAGTATGCGTTTCAGTAGTAGAGGAAGTTTTCAGATCCTTCATAGTTAAAACCACACAATGAAAATTAGTGGCAGTTCATGTTCCATTTAACAATGGCACATGTCTACATATTTACAAAGACCTGTCTCCACCACAACACCCCGGATCAAGCTTGCTGCACTTGACAAACGGACTAAGCCCAGGGCTACAGCGGGACGAGGAGAGTTGGACTGTGTTTATATTATTGATGCCTGGTGCTCTGACGCAGTTTACAGTAAGTGGATGGATAGTGTTTACCTGATGTTGAACTTTTAAAATGAATCTGAAAACCATATTATCATCACCACCTGATTGCTGCTGTTTACATTCACCTTGACCCTGTATGTTCAATGTTTGCATAGCATGAATTTTGTTATGAGACCCTGTGTTGTATAATAACAGCTCAATCACCATTAACCTTTGAAGTGCTGTTTAAACTGGCTTTCATGGAATCACGAAAAAAGTAGTTTAACAACTAGTGTAATTATTACTTTTTACAGGGAGTAAAAAAGTGAGAAAACACATTCATTTAAATTGTTTAATTGTGTAATGTATATTATTTTTTTAAGTAACTACCCCAACACTGATGAAAATACTCCACCAGTCCTGCATTGGATAAATAACTTAAGTGAAAGCAAGTATCATCAGTAGTTTACTGGATTAATGTTACTGCTATACGCCTGACACCTTGAACAACAATGTCAACAACACACAGCAAACACGTGTTCCTGACATTGTTGTTCATGGTGTCAGGTTTCTGGCTTTTGTTGAGGTGTGCGTTTGGCTACCATCCAAACTTTCAGTGTTGCCAGCTGAAGCTGATGCCAACAAGGAAACAAGTTGATATGGGTATAAACCCGCATTTCCCTGAGAATTTCTGTTTACATCTAAAAAGCAAGGGTGACATTTTCCCACCACATTAGGTTCTGTGTAATTGGATAAGAGCCAGACATCGTCCTCAATCGAACAACATAAAACCAGCTACAGGGAAGTTCTGTGAAAATCAGTCTGCCAGTGAAACACCAGCGATTGACCAAGAGAAAAAAACTGGCAGCTTTGGAAACCAGGCTGAAGACTTTGATGGGAACAGGTAGACTGAAACTTTTGCATCAGAGACTTTAATGAAGATTTTTTTAAAGAGCATCTTTGGTTTAATCAATTTGTGGGAAAATTATCTTTTAAACAAACTGCTTATTATAACCTTTGGTGGAGCAAGCTGCTTGAATGGAGTGTCTGGGGTCTTTTAAAAACTTGTGACACTTGTGAGTGTTGACACTCAACACTGTCATAAAAATAATAATTTATGGATTTCAGTTTGTTTGACATTATTATCATTAATAATAATGGTAATGAAAAAGATCTCATGTGAAATTATTGTTAAAAACCTGTATTACTGTTTTTTGCTTAGTTTTTGTTGTTCTATTTTTACAGTGAATACCAACCTATGAAGAAGTTGTTTATAGCATTTGTCTGGTAGACATTGTGTTTTTAATGTGCTGCACAGTGTGCGATGCCAATTGAAGATAAACCTCCATGTGATAATAAAGAAAGAAACAAATCTGCAAAATTCTTTATCGCCTGCGTCATTATTGCAGATCATTTCATTGCTACAGCTGGTGAACAATGAAACCAGAAAGGAATCTGTCATTTCATCCAATATAACTATCATTACAATCTCTATCAGCATACATTGTCATTTTTTTCCTTCTACTTCTAAAATGAGTTGTTAATTTAAGTGACAATGCACAAAAACCTAATTTGTCTTTTTCTCTTCCTCATCGACATCCCATGAAGGAAAAAAGAAAGGCTTCAAATACTGAGATGGATCCACATGTCATGAAAAGGAATTTATGTGAGTATTTTGCATTAATATTGTGTTAGAGACACTGGAGACAGTGATCTTATGATTATAAAAGCTTACCTTTCAGACGGCTCCTCTGCACAACGTGATCTCATGAGATGGTATATAAATAGCACGCAGCATTTTAGACGTGTCATGTCACACATTTAACGCATTTTATGAGTTTTGGACGTGTAGGTGTGGGAATTATGATGGGAATTTTTTGTTGTTATGGAAACTATAATAAATGTGTGGTAAACGTCAAATAGTTGCTGTTTGGTTAGGTCTGGGCAAAGATCATGGTTTAAGTTAAAACCGTTAACTGTAAAAATAGTTATAAAACCGTGTTGCCAGCTATCACCATCTTGGCAGCATCACTCCAACGAGAGTGGTGATGAATCCACGTTATAATCTCAAAAGTCTAACAAACAAACTCTGTGCTCCAGCTGCTGTCTGCTGCTGGTTAATGCAGACATGGTCACTCGTTAATCCAAAACACAAGTTCCCCTCTGATACGGTCCGTTAGTTGAATTAACCAAAAGGCACAAACACCACAAACAGCCGAGAGGTCAAGTTCATCGACTTGTATAAACTAAGGTGAGGTCAAGCAGACAGCTTGCAGTTAGCTGTAACTCAAAGAGGCCACATAACCCTATACCTTAATGTAATTTAGAGCTATGGAAACGCAAACCATTTTTCTACCACGCTGTAAACATGTATGTGAAGCAAACAGCTGTGAGAGTCCTGTGATTATCTGACACCTCCATCCACCCTAACCTCCTCCTCTAATGTCACCAGGGATTTTTTCTCCATATTTACTTTGGTAGTAATTACAGGAAAGGAAGAGCTAGTACAATTGGTATGATTCCAATTAATTATTTTTCAATTGATTTCTAGCTCAAGAGCAAAATGTGACATTTGTCTTCAAATGACTACAATAAGATGGATTCAAAGTTGGCATAAATAGTGAATGAATCATGATTAAATCTTTTCTTGGGCCTGAGGGAGCTAATTTATAAGGAGCTTTGGTAAATTATGAAACTGTAAAATTAAGAATTTTTAAATGTAATCCCTACTGATCTGAACAATGGAATAATTGCAGTTGACAAAAATAAATCGGATCGAAAAAATGTAAAATATAAATCAACAGTATCACTGAATGATTTTGTCTACCTGAATCTCAGCTTGAATACACTCAATGAAGCACCGCTGAAGGTTACACATCTTTTGATAGTTTCCAGTTGAAGTGTGTATTTTTTTTCTGTGTGTGTGTTTCTAGTTGCTGTCAGTGTGCTGGTGCTCACACTGTACCACAGTCATGCCGATGAGTTCAACCTGAAAGACACTCTGGCTGAATGTCTGACCGACAAAGACTACGGTGAGCTGCTGCGCACAGTGGAGGACGGCCTCCCACACAAGAACACTTATCATGTTGCTATTGTCGGAGCTGGCATGGCGGGTATGACGGCCGCCAAGTTACTGAGAGAGGCAGGACACAAGGTACATGTAACGCTGATGTGAGCAAGCTAACTGCTGCTAATCAAAGTTACACAAAGTTGCCAAACAAATTACTTCCTGTAGTTTCACCATTTCTTCTCACATACATTTTTGTCTATCAAGTACATCTGTACACAGCAGCAATACACACACACATAGCGACTACCGTCCTATAGCAAAATGTGCTTCATATGATAACAAAGTTAATGCTAGCTGAGCTGTATCAATCTGTTTCGGTAACCAGGTAACCATATTAGAGGCTAGTGGTCGTGTTGGAGGACGGGTGGAAACCTACAGGAATGAAGAAGAGGGCTGGTATGCAGAACTTGGAGCCATGAGGATCCCACATTTTCACCGGTGAGTTTATGCAATTTGTTTGGCATTTACATATAGACATGTGCATGCCACCTCTCAGACTACCAGCTTAAGTAAGTAAGTAAGTTAAACTTTATTTATATAGCAGCTTCTAAACAGAAGTTACAAAGTGCTTTACATCAACAATAATATAGATTATTGGATGATTAGATGACCTGAGATGCTGGTCAGTGATGTATTGGGTCAGAAGTTCAGAGATATAAGCAGGGGCTAGGCCGTTTAGTGCCTTGTAAGCAATTAAAAGAGTCTTGATATTAATTCTAAATTCAACTGGCAACCAGTGCAGAGAGGCTAAGATCAGTGTGATATGGGATTGTCTACCAGTTTAGTTAACAGCCTTGCTACTGCATTTTGTACAAACTGAAGTCGAGCTAGGGCAGTTTGATTAATTGAGACGAGGGAAGATGAATGTGTGAATAATGCGTTCTAAGTCTAAAGTAGATATTATTGATCTGATTTTAGAAATGTTTCTTAATTGAAAGAAACAGGATTGAACCAGTCTTTTGAATTTTAGAAGAGGATCATATATGACGCTAAGATTTCTGGAGTATGGTTTGTCCGAGGGGGCAAATGGACCAATATGCTGAAGGATATTATTTGAGGAATTATTGGGACTGATGATAGGAATCTCAATTTTTTCAGAGTTTAGTTGAAGGAAATTATGAGACATCCAATTCTTTAGTAATTATTATTAACAGTTTTTAACTAATGACTATAGATGATAATAAAGTAAAGAAACAACATTTTGGTTTCTGGGACAGTTAGCATGGTTTTTTGGTGCGGTGGTGGAAAAAAAGTACATCTGGATCTCTCAAATGGAAGGAAAAAAAGTAAACTGTTAGAACTGTATAACTCTTAAGTAAACAGTTACGCTTTTGTAAAAGTCATACAATTGGAACAGCAGAATTGACAATTGAAAATTGTCTTTTGTCAACAGCATCGTCCTTCATTATATTAACGAGCTGGATATCAAGCTGAACAATTTCATCATGGATGACAATAACACCTTCTACTTGGTGAATCGGGTACTGAGGAGGACAAAAACTGTAAAAGAAGACCCTGACATCCTGCAGTACAATGTGACAAGACATGAGAAAGGGATGTCAGCTGACAAGCTGTTTGAGCAAGCTATACAGAAGGTACGTAAAACAGAGGAAAAGACGTAACAAAAGAGGAGTAATGCAGTCAAAAAAACTAACCCGCTGATTAAGCCTTCTGAAACTTCACATTATGCACCTGGTCAACACAAAAACAAGTTGCACAGTCACACATTACAGCAGCACAGCTGCTTAATGCTTTCTTGGTGCAAAACATAAAATAGAGACTACTTTGTGTCGATTGGTAATCATCAATGTGAGTGAACGAGAATCACATGTGGTGTTCCTCAAAGTTTTGTTTCGGGCCTCTTTTATTCAAAATCTTCATGGTCCCCCTCGCTCAGATTATGTAATAATCTTTGTGACTTTTCAATGACTTTGTAACTTTTCCTTTTTCTTTTCGGCAGGTGAAAGATTACGTGAAGGTTTATGGTTGCAAGGCTGCGCTGGAAAAATTTGATAAATATTCTGTGAAGGTAAAACACAACTTGATCTAATGAAATGAGAAAGCTGTAAATTAGTATTGCTGATATTTTAGTGCACTGCAAAGAACATTAATTGGATGTGCCATTTTCAACCAGTCCATCTGAAACATTCAACTAATGATTAGCTTGAATGACAAAAAATGGTTCAGCTTAAGGTTGTCTTTGAAGAAAAGGTTTTCATGCAAGTATTTTAAAGTTTCTCAATGTTAAGAAGTCTCAACTAATGGACTGACCCAAAGATTCCACTGGATGCATGTCCGCTGCGTTCCGGCTCCGGTACGGTTTTGCTCCATCGTCCGTCGTCCGGCGACCCCCACCAGCTACGTTTTGAGTTCGCTACGGCGCAGCACCGCTGAACACAATAATCACAACAACACAAAGTGTTCCTGACCGAAGGATTAGAAGAAGAGTTTCTATTTGTCTCTTTTTTTAGGTTTTTGTGCTTGTATCAACACAGAGTGTTTTATTTTGAAAATTAACCGGATGTCATATTGTTGTTTCGTGTCTGACAACGCAGCAGACATGTATCTGGAGGAATCGAGGGGTAAGTGTCCAGTCATCAACAATCAACAAGTAGGACTGGTTGAAGAGCAAGGTGGTAGCTGAAACCTTCCATCACTCCGTGGTTGAAAACCTAACTACAGGAAAGCATTCATCAAAAGATTTTGTTTCAACAAAGCCTTCTTTCTGAGCCACCCTGCCAGCATGACTTTTTCTCTTTAACAGGAGTATCTGATAGAGGAAGGAGGTCTCAGCACAGAAGCGCTCAGAATGATTGGGGATCTGCTTAATGAACAGAGCCTCATGTACACAGCGCTGAGTGAGATGATCTATGACCAGACTGACATCAGTGATGACGTTCAGTAAGGCCCTACACTACACACTAGTCAAAATGGAAATAACAGTGGTTTCTAGTTGAACGCTGAGTGATATTAAGTCTTGACATCTGACACCGCAGCATGACGATTTTGTCGAGAGTATATTTTATTGGTCAGAATCCAAAGCAATCAAATTATTGAGGGACGTTAGGTCTGGTAAATTTAGCTGGCAATACTCGAACAGCACACTAGCGTGCACTGATACGGGACAGGGAACCATGGGGAAAATTATAGCTAGCATAGCAAATGGATTTAAAAAAGTTTACAGTACTTACTTGAAACGCCCAGCTCTCGGGCAATTGCCGACCATGCTGCCTCCTTCCGATTCAAATCCTTGTGGTGTGGGTGTCTGGGTTCATAAATCATAGGATATTGCTGAACTATTAAAATTAATTTCTCCTCGTCCATGCTTGCCAATCGGTTGTTCTCCTCTCTCTGCTAATTAGCTTGTCAACAGGAAGCAGCATGTACTTTTCAACAAATAAGAAGTGTTTAGGGGCGGAACACCGCTGCGAAAATGTCGTCCAGATAGAGACAGAGCGAGCGATTTTTTTTTTCAGGGTTGAGCGACACCGCACGTCAGGACAGGCTGATTGAAAAGTACACATTCTAATCACTTTTCCTCGCTCGCTCACTCGCGTCGCTGTCGCGTCGCTGTATGTCAGGACAGGGTGTGATATGCCCTCTATAACGACCAGCTATGTTTGAAAAGAGGGTGATAAATGCAGTTAGAAAATCCAAGTGTCACAAAACACGAACAGCTGTAAGCTGCCAACGAGAAGCTTCCAGGACATCGAAATAGGAACAGTAACAGTTCTATACATTATTGTAAATTAAGACATTGCAATCGCTGCTGTAAAGCACATGCACAAGTATTTAGGCCTAACAGCTGTGATTACTCCAAACCAGGACTTTTGGAGCAAGATGTCAAGCTGAAGAAATAAATCTGAGGCTTCACGATGTAGACTTACATGAGATGGTTGTGGCTCAAAACGTAGAGTGCCCAGTCACCAATCAGGACAGTGGTTCGATCTCTGAGGTTCAAAACGTGTTATTGCGGGATTTGCAATCCAGACATCTTTTATCCTCTACAATGTACAAATATTATCCTATTGTCATTTTGAAGCCTGACTAATATAGCCCACCACAATTCTCAGTTGAAAGCCAACATTGGAAATCCTAGTGAAATATGGTCTTAAAGGAATAGTTCACTCTAGAATGAAATTCAATATGATGGATATGATGGCCCGTTATATGGATTTTTGCTGCAGGACGGTATCCCTGCGGGTCTCCAGCTGCACTTTGAGGAATAAAAAACTACACCGGATTTCTCATCAGTATGAGGGTGAGTCAATAATGACTGAATTTCATTTTAGAGTGAACCATTCCTTTAATGTTAGTCTGGTCTAAAGGAATAATCAATGGCGTCAAATAGTCTACGAAAAAAGTTTCACTTTGAGCAAGGTTTGAACATCTTTTCATCAGTGACCATAGCCTTTTATAGACCAGATGACACAATTGTACACATTGTATGTCCTAAGAATATGTTTTTGCATTTCATCTCTCAATCAGTTTTCACAGAAAACCAGAAAACTAAGACAATACTGCGGTTGATGGGGTTAACTTGATCATATCTGAGATTTGTGGTATTATGGACATTATTTTCCAGTTGCTGTGACAGCATAATACTAATCTCAATAGGAGAAAAATGATGTTGCCCTGACAGTCTGCATCTTCTGAACAGTTGATAATCATCTTAATATGTAAATGACAATGACTTAAACTAAACCACAGCAGAAGAGAAGGAATAAAAGCATCTTCTTTCCTTTTTCTTATTAAGGTACAAGGAAGTGACTGGTGGGTCAGACCTTCTCCCCCAAGCTTTTAAGAACGCCCTCAAACACCTTGATGTCCCTATTCTTCTCAACTCTAAGGTCAAGCACATCAGCCAGTCAGATAAGGGTGTAACTGTATCATATCACACAGACCAACGGTCCTCTTTGACAGACCTTCATGCTGATGTCGTCCTGGTAACAACCACAGCCAAAGCAGCCCTCTTCATTGACTTTGATCCACCTCTCTCAATCAAAAAGATGGAGGCCCTGAGGGGAGTCCACTACGACAGCTCCACCAAAATCATCCTCACCTTTAGTGAGAAGTTCTGGAAGAAGGACGGCATCCGAGGAGGAAAGAGCATCACTGATGGGCCCTCTCGTTTCATCTACTACCCCAGCCACAGTTTCCCAGAGAATGATCAAATTGGTGTCCTCCTGGCTTCCTACACCTGGTCTGATGACTCACTCCTCTTCGCAGGTGCGAGCGATGAAGACTTGAAAGAGCTGGCTCTGAGAGATTTGGTGAAGATCCATGGCGAGCATGTCAGGGAACTCTGCACAGGGGTGGTGGTAAAGAGGTGGAGCTTAGATCCTTACAGCTTGGGTGCCTTCGCTCTCCTCACACCCTATCAACATTTAGAGTACTCAAAGGAGCTCTTCAGAAGTGAAGGCAGGGTGCACTTTGCTGGTGAACACACCGCCTTCCCTCACGCTTGGATCGAGACATCTATGAAATCTGCGATCAGGGCTGCTACAAATATTAACAATGGGGTGCTCAAGACATCAGAGTCAGGTGGAGCTAAACACCATGAAGAGTTATAAGGTCTTAAATCGACAGTTTTGCTATGTGATTGCATTGCTTATGTTTAAAGTGAGGCTCATTGGGGTGGCTTTCCCTTAATGTAGCTGTAATCTAAATCAAACTGGTGGATTTTTGGCGGGGAAAGATGCGTTGATGTTGCAAGGCAAAAGTATAATCAGATGTCACTCACTTGCAGGGGTTTTTAGGGATCACTATCAGTGTTATCATCACAGCTAATAATCAAAAGCAGGCATAACGTTCCTCCAAGCTTGATGTTTTTGTCATGGTCAATTTCCTCTGTATCACAGAGGGTTAATCAATCAAAGCTGAAGGCATTGTAAACCCATCATGGCCACATTGGGAGTGCTGTTGTTTAGATTTGATTAAATCAGGATACAGAGGTTGTCAGGGACAATAATCTCAGTCTCATCTCATAGTCTGTCTTAACAGGAGGACTTTAGTTGCAACTCTTCTAACTCAAACTTTACAATTTATAGATCAATCAATTTATCTTAAAGAGTGTATGGTACAGTGTAGTAGGAAGCTTAGCATTGGTGATGTTGAAATCTGGGGATCGTCTCGCTGAACAAAATGTCTAAATATCATAAACTTGTGTTCGCCACAGAGTTTGCTTTCTGCAATAATTTTATTTTGTTTAAAATAAGTTGGGCTTTGTGTAGAAAATGCAACTGCAATGTGATAGTGATGATTCATTGATGATTGATTATTTGAAGACTTTTTTTGTTTATAAATGTCCAACATCCTGTATCTATGCTTTTAAGGTGTGTTTAAGCAGAATGTTTTATCAAAAGTACAATAATTAGACCTCTGAAAATGTGCTTAGAGTAAAAAATTTGAATCTAATCTCATCATGGACCATGTTTTCAGTGTTTTAATATTTGGTTCTCAATGTTTTCATGTGTATTCATGTGTTTGAATTGTTAGAAACAAAGCCAAAATGTTACTTGACATCAAGTAACTTTGACAAAAATTGACAAATCATGTACCAAATAACAAGTGTCATTTCACATAAATCATTATTTTTTTTCATACCAAACATTGGCAACCATTATATTGTAATACTGTTATGGAAAAACAAATCACAACTAGCATCAAGTCCCTTCTACTCTTAAATGATCAGGTACATTTTTGCAATTTAAATTCCTTTTTACAATCAGCTGTTTAATAAATGTAATTTAGAAGTTCCAGTAATTACCTGATTAAAGTTATCAAAACTAGAGAAGAAATGTATATGTTGTGTGTTGACCTTCAGAAGACATGAGTGAAGTTAATTCAACAAAAAGTGGACATAAACAACTGGAAAATTGGGAAAATGGACTGAAGTTGGTCGAGTATATGTAGTTTTAGTGAAAACAACACCATAGTGGTCTCGTGTGTTCCCAACTTGAGTTAATAACCAGTTAAAAATTGTAATAAGTGGTCAGTTTCATAAACATGGACACAGTGTTGGATAAAATCCACAGAAAATCAAGCATTTAAAAATATTAACTGAAAACTCTTGTGTTTTTAATCGTTCTCTGCACAACCACACTCACTGACTGCTGTTCACATGTACGTGTGATCCTGATATACATTAATGCGTTTGTGTGCGTGTCAGACAGCAGCAGGACAGCTGGTTTCTTTGCATGTTGTCAAAGATGATTGATCTTCTGTAGGTGGTGGCAGGCAAATTTTCTTTAACATGATTCTTCCACAGCGAGGTCAGAACATCACAGGTGATGATCTACTCTCATACTCAGAGACATTTCAGCAACAGAATCTGAAATTGTAAAGTGGTTTGTGGATTTTGTGGATTGATGATACAGAGAAACTGATACATTTACAGTTAATGTATATTTCTTTTAAATTAAGCTCCACTCATTAATCATTTGAGTCACTTGTGGTGTTAAGGTGTGCCAACACCAGTACTTATTATTTATTTCTGCCCGTCTCGTCTGACAGGATTCAAATGACCTGAAGACTGATGTTTATTCAAATGAAATATTGTCATGCAGAATGGAAGTCTCTGCGACAAACGTCTGGAACATTTTATCTTCTCTGGGCTATGTGCAGGCAGTTTGTGGCAACAACACTGTCAGAGAATACATTTTATTTTTAAAATGTTAGCGAACATACTACTTATATGAAATATCAACCACACGTCATTGATTAACTAACCGATTGATGAATTAATTAGGAGGCAAATGATCACATAAAATGAATAAATCTTATAACTGATAGTTGGAAATTGTAATTGCATTGACCTCAATCTCCGTCATAAAGGAAAACACAAATATAAAAAACTTAAATCAAGATATTTATTGAACTATTGAGTCAGGGTTGAATAAGGACCACTAAACATACAGTATATACATATAAGAATGGATGACTTCATTAACGGTTGAATTAGTTAACAAGCTATTGCCGGCAGAATGAATGAATTAAATGATAATGTTCTCAAAAAAAAAACCTCACAGTTAAGACCAATAAACATACATCATTTTAGAATTAGCTCTTTATCAGCTCTCAGACAGAACACATGAGAGGTGGTAATGGATGTGCTGATGATGAGGCAAACTTCCCCGACAGTGATGTCCATGGCGAAGCGTGTTCAAAGATCGTCGGGTTATAGTTAAAAACAGCCCATGCCCAAAAAGTTCCTGAAGGCTGCACAGCCAACGAGAGAGGCTTCATAAGACATGGAGCCCAAGAAAGGATGAAGAGCCAAATCTGGAAACTCACTCATTCCATCGTCAAAGGACATATCATGAGAACCAGTGGAAATACAGAGAACTCGTGATATAAACTAATCAAATAACACAGAATAACAATTCATCTTATCATCTGTAGCTAAGAATCATACATCAGTGGAGTATCTAAAACAATACACGATAACATCACTCAAATCATAACTAAATTATTTTACTGGTTAATAGCAAATACACTCATGTGGTTCTGGCATTTCCTTATATCATTATGGTAGAAGTTATTACCAACATGTATTAGATAGCATGAGGTATCCAGTAAATACAGCGCACAAGGTCTCCCATGTGACCTCCACTTGCTTCCTGTTGCGGCCCGCATCCGATTCTAGACGATGGTGCTGACAATGGCCGTCAACGGAACTGCACCCATCTACCTCCGAACACTGGTAAGACCACACACCCTTAGTACTTAAATCATAGCACTTATGTATTTTTTCTTGTGACAAATGTACTCATTGTACATCGCTTTGGACAAAAGCATCTGCTAAATGCCCTAAATGTAAATAAAAGGAGAGAACCAGAGAGATCTAACTTAGAGAGGAATGCAGTGAAATTACGACTGAGATGGAGGTTGGATTGTTTCCTTGTCTTTCCTGACATCCTCCATCCTGGAGGTCAGAGGTCACTGACACAGAGAGCCTTTAGATCAAAGCATCATCTGGCCCTGTCTAGTTTTGTAGCTTGCTTTTTGGATTTTAGTTTTTAGGGTTTTTGGATTTTGGACAATGGATCACATCTTAAAGGTAATTCTAGGTGCTGTATCGCAGGCACCTAGTCTCAGAAACCCACATAGAGGCCCATCGGATCAACGACCCACAAGTGGCCCAACGACTCTGAAACTCAGAGCTCACGCGTGTCCTTAACGACTCTGTAAGGACCCTCCCACACCGACTTTAAAAGCCTGCAGCTCTCCTCCAGTTAGTTAGAACTGAAGAAGCCTCTTGGGTGAGAGGTGAAACGTCTTCAAGAAACTGAAACACGTCCAGTTGCCTACGATACAGCACCTAGATTTACGATGACCTGGATGACTGAGAACCTTCATGAACATCTTAAAGGTGTTACATTTTTGTATTTATTTTTTTTCAAACTTTTGTCTCACACATTTTGTGAATGAACATGAGTCAAACCTTTGTGTAAAAGCATAATTACGATGAAAAAGCCACTTTTAAGATTCACCGTAGTTTCGTTTCCGGGTCAAACTCATTTTCAATGGCCGTGCACGGGGCAACTTTTCGGTAGCATCAAAATCACTATTTTTAAAACACTAAGAAGACTTGACACAACATGAAACTTTGCTCATAGCATCACCAGGGTCTCTTCACATGAACATGAGCATTGAGAACATCGTTTGTGTACACAAAGTTTGCTAAAAAGGAGGTTTTTGAACAACTCACGTTAGCAGTAGCTTTAGCCGTCGTGCCAGTCGAGATGCGTCGATCCCCGATTCCGATGTAACATGGAGCTTTCTCCTTCATGTTACGCAGCACTTGGCAACACTTAAACCTTTAATGAAACGTCCCATCATTCCAACATTTTTTGCCTCCTAAGGTTGGAATAGTGGTATTTATTTCTTTTTTAAACGTCTTGCCATTCCGACATCTATTAAAAGGGTTAGGGTTACAGGTTGCGGATTACGGTGAAAATTTGTCGGAATGCCGGGACGTTCGCATGTCGGAATGCTGACATGTCGGAATGGCGGTATGTCTGCATTTTGGGATGTCGAATGCCAGCATGTAACCCACACAAACAATGTTCTCAATGCTCGTGTTCATGTGTAGAGACCCTGGTGATGAGCAAAGTTTCATGTTGTGTCAAGTCTTCTTAGTGTTTTAAAAACAGCGATTTTGATGCTACCGAAAAGTTGCCCCGTGCACGGCCATTGAAAATGAGTTTGACCCGGAAACGAAACTATGGTGAATCTTAAAAGTGGCTTTTTCGTCGTAATTATGCTTTTACACGAAGGTTTGACTCATGTTCATTCACAAAATAAGTTGAGGTTGCATTTTGGCAACAGTTACACTTTCATGCAGGTTTCCAAGTGCTACATTATACAAATATTAGGAATTGGGCCCAAAGAGATAACCTTTATGCCAATGATGTGCCCTTAAACCATTGCAATGAGCGTATCTCAAACAGTGAAAACAATGTTTATATCATGTATTATTTTGAGAAACAGTATTCTTATCATCAATCACACAGATCACATATTTCTCCAGCTATGAGTAACATTTAAGGCATTTACTATATCTGTTTCCTGTGTTTCCTAAACTCCACTTTTTTCTTCCTTTGTAATAAAAACGACAATCTACTTTATATCTCAAATAATCTGACCCGATCCTCATCCTGATTCAGTCTTGTGTTTGCAGCCTGGTAGTTTTCCTGCTCTGTGCAGAAACAGCAGAGGTAACACCAGACTGCTGGGCAGGCTCAACAACATTTGAGCTGCCCCCATCATACACCAAACACCAGCGTTCACTCCTGGTGAGAGTAACACAACATCGCAAACCAGAGTCCCTCCGAACCTCAACCACAGCACTCCCATTATGATTATGATTATGCGGAAAGCTCTTCGCTTTGATTGGCCAACTCGTGCCCCATTCCTGCCTGCCTCCCCCGGCCGTGGGCGAATCAGAACGCAGAGAATGGAAAGGCTACAGAAAGTTACAGCAATTAAAAAAATGGCCATCAGGTAGACAACTGTTGTAAGGAAGAATACAGGATTTTTTTTGGACAGTAAATAAAATGCAACCCCTACAAAGCACTGCAGCCAAACGAGACCAGTGCTGATATTTCTGATGCAGACACCAGCCACTTGTTTCAGTCGCCGGTAGGTGATCGGGTAAACAACAGCCACGTAGCGATCTGCACAGGTCAGGATGGGAAAGCACATCTGTCCATTCCAGGGGAAAGTTCCTATGATGGATGCCATCTCCACAAACCAATAGAGATGGACGTATTTGCTGCAAATGTTCATGATACACCCAAATACTCCCATCAGGTCCATCACAGCCATGTTGTAGGTGAAAAAGTCAGAGAAACTCATGACCGCTGGTGAGGAAACAGTACGCTGTTGTTTCCATCGCTGGAATCCCAGATTGAGGACAAGCACAGAGAGAGGGAGGAGGAAGAGGACGTCTGTAAAGGTGAAGGTAACGTATATGGCTGCACGAAGAGAGAAGTCAGGGCATTGAGGGACATAGAGGGAGAAGTTGGAGTAGAACTGAGAGGGAAGGGAGTCATTAGTGGAGGATGAGTGGTTGACTGACATTTTCAAACAGCAGACGCCTGTAGAGGAGAGAAACATAAAAATTCCTGTTGTCAGTTGTTTGAGTCTACAGCCATGCTGACGTGCTCACAGTATCAATGCCAACAAGGTGATCTTAAGCATATATAATGTTTACTAAGTTCACCACCATTACTTTAACACGTTAGCATGCACACATTTACTGATTCACATTATAAGATTGTTATTACTTTTTTAGGTATGAGGTCATAGATCAAAGTATTGAACACATTAAAATGTTTATATTTAAAAAGTAAATAGTTGAGTACAGTTCATCCTGACGGGAGCTGGACTGTGTTTTATATCTTTGTGTGATACCTACTGAGCCTGTTTTTCATTTAGTTCATGAAATTAGCAAGTTTCAGCTTTGGTTAAAGTGTGTTTACTTTATCTCTCCTTTGCTGTGATGTAACACGTATTCATGTATCAGCTTGTCCTCTTTGTAAGAAAAGTTGATTTTTGAGTCTCATTCCCAACGGGTCAAATACTGATGCGCTGGGATTGCAGGTCGGGTCTTCGTCCATCCCAAGGCATCATTGTTTAAAGAGTTGGGAAGGAGAATGAAAGATCAACTGTTCTTACAAAGTGGCCCTTTTCAAAACATAAACAGACCTTCACATAGTGTTACCTACTGTTGTCACTTTTACTACACAAACACATAAAACATTAATTAGTAAATCCATGATAAGAAGATTACCTCACCAAAGTTGTTAGTTCCTGATCGTCCTTCTCCTGAGTCAAAGGCATCGACTGTTGTGTTCGGCTCATGGTCCAAATATAAGTGCACCTGTGTGTGTGTGTGTGTGTGCGCGCGCGCACACACGCATATGTAAAGTGTGGTTGGAGGCAGCGCTGCATTTTCTTCATTTGATATGGAAAAATAGTAGCCGTCGGTCATTTACATCATTCACATTAATCTTCCAGAGAGGTCAGGACACGGGTCAGCTGCACTGACAATGAACCAGAGCCTAGCTCAAAGGCACTAAGGCAGGTTTAATGGATTATCCTGGCTTCTTAAATGTAAGTTTAAAAGTCTGATATCATGCTTATTTCATTGGCATATAAAGATGACTCATAATGACTGTGAATACAAACAATTGTTCTATAAAAACCCTGTTTAACGGTCATTGTTCGAGGTGTTTGCAGAGATGGACAGAGTACTGGACCCCAGTACTTGAGTAAGAGTACAAATACTACTGGTCAAAATTTACTCCGTTACAAGTAAAAGTAGCTCAGTCGACATGTTACTCGAGTAAGAGTAAAAAAGTACTTGCTTTTAAATTTACTTTAAGTGAAAGTAAGAGTAAGAGTAAATTTCTTATTTTGAGTCACTATAATTTTTTCTAAATGAATTTAAGGACCTTTTAACTTTTGTTTCTGAGAATTAACTCTTTGAAACCACCTGCACTGATGTGCTTGCTGTAAGAACCACAATGTGACATAAAGCCTGCAGAAACACCTATAAAAACAAATAAAATAAAGCTGCAAGCAGCGATGAACGGGCCCTCGCCCCCCCACGTACGTCGGACGAGGGCGCCGTCGGAGGGCAGACGCAGAGGGCAAGTTTGTCCACTATGTGGCCCTAGAGCTCACCCATCAATTATATGTCATGTTGTAATGTGTGATTTGGAGAAAACAGCCTGTGAATGTCATGTAAACTGGATGATGTTTGTCGTCACAGCACATAGCTGAGCGAAAGATAGCGCCTCAGTAAGCTTCTGTCAGAAATGCATGTATGTGTTATGTGTGAGAGAAAGTGTGTGTGTGTGTGTGTGTGTGTGTGTGTGTGTGTGTGTGTGTGTCTTTTGGTTTCACTTCTGTTTTGTTGTGCTTGCTTTTATTGTGTGAAGCTCTTTGTGCTACATTGTATTTGTATTAAATGTGCGATATAAATGACGTCTGATTGATTGACATCAGGCTGACCCACAACACAACGTAGCCACCTAGTGGACAGTTTGTGTCCAACACACACAACACATTGACATGGCTCTTACAGTGGCCAAGCATTGAAAGCTCAGACTGTCATGCCCACCAGGAATAACGTAGGCTAAAGCTTTTTACAACTCTTCATCATCAAGGTATGAGGATGAGTCTTAGTGACTGTGAAGTCTGTGGCGTTAAATCTGTAGGGCAAGTTAATTAAAGTACGAGCCATGGAAATGGGTGGAAATGGCGGCAACATCTCAACTTTGAACCAAAATGGCAAACTTCCCATTGGACTGAGGTTGTGGGTCCAAGAGGCTTTTTTGTGCGTTTGGTCACGATACTTATGCGTGCCGAAATGTGTTAGTGTATGTGCATGTAGGAGGCGGGGCTTCAAGACAAAATGGCCACTGGGAACCAAAGTGGCCGACTTCCTGTTGGACTGAGGGTTTCGGTGCCGAGGGGTATTTTGTGCATCTGGTCATGATACATATGTATATCGGAGGCAAAAGCTTTTGACAAGGTGTCATCATCAAGGTCTGAAGATGATATTTAGCGAGTGTGAAGTCTGTGGCGTTAAATCTGTAGGACTAATGAAATAAAGTACGAGGCGTAGAAATGAAAAAAAACTTAATGGGAAAAGCCATAAGGGGGCGTTAGGGGGCGCTACTGAGCTATCAGTTGTAGGGCAGTTGTAGTATCGTACTCATGTGTAACGAGCTACGGGCCAAATCTGGGGACCCATGACTCATGCAGCCAGTGTAGTTACATGATCCCAACATGATTTTGAGTCAATTGATCGCATGACCTGGGAGCTATTGAGCTAACATGCTAAGATTTACATATAAAAATTAATAAAAAATATGAACAGATGTAAAATGTAAAAACAAGAGGCGTATCTCATGCAGCCAGTGTAGTTACATGATCCCAACATGATTTTGAGTCAATTGATCTCATGACCTGGAAGCTATTGAGCTAACATGCTAATATTTGCTAATAAAAATTAATAAAAATTATGAACGGATGTAAAATGTAAAAACAAGAGGTGTATCTCATGCAGCCAGTGTAGTTACATGATCCCAACATGATTTTGAGTCAATTGATCACATGACCTGGAAGCTATTGAGCTAACATGCTAATATTTACATGTAAAAATTAATAAAAATTAATAACAAATACTTAGAGATGTAAAATGTAAAAACAAGAGGCGTATCTCATGCAGCCAGTGTAGTTACATGATCCCAACATGATTTTGAGTCAATTGATCACATGACCTGGAAGCTATTGAGCTAACATGCTAATATTTACATGTAAAATTTAATAGAAAATAATAAAAATTTAAAAAAAATATTTAGAGATATAAAACGTAAAAAACAAGTCTTGCAAATTAGCATGGCCTATATCACGAGATTCAACAGAATTCAGGGAACGCATGGATATATGTTTTTTTTTGTTATGAGCCAAAACACACTTTCCTTGATTATAGCGCCACCTATTGATGGAAATTCACAACGACAACAGATTATAAAAATTTTCGCCAGGTGGGACATATATTCCAAGTTTGGAGAGTTTTGGGGTATGTTCAGGCAGTGAAAAATGCGATCATTTGGGACAAAAAATGATCACTACAAAAACAATAGGGTCCTTGCAGGTTCCCTGCTCGGGCCCTAATGAATGGGATCACAGTTCGCGGTTTTGTGTTGACAAACGCAGTTGAGAGCGTGGCTACTTTGGTGGTATCCTTATGGGGAGGGATGACGTATTTCCGCTTTTACGTAGATCCCAGTGGAGAACGTGCACTGTTATAGGTTCCCTTCTTTGACAAACAGCTTGTGTCCAATAGTATTTTAGAAAAAAAATAAATAAATAAAAAAAGAGCAGACCTGAAAGTAGCGAGTACTTTTCAGCCTTCCTAGAAATTAACTCGAGTAAAAGTAAAAATATTTGTCTTGGAAATGTATTCAAGTAAGAGTAATAAGTACCAAAGAAATCTAATACTCAAGTAAAGTACAAATCCTCTGGATATGTACTTAAGTACAGTACTCAAGTAAATTTACTCCGTTACTGTCCACCACTGGGTGTTTGAGCACCGCTCTCTGAGTTAAATGAGTCACTGCAGCCATAACTGTACCTGTAGATAGTTGTGTCCAAAACACACCTGAGTTAAATGGTTCGTTCATGACTTTGTGGGCTAATTGTGTGCTACTTTAGCTACTTGGTGACTGACATAGTTGCTCTCAATTTTATTTTGAAAGAATCACAAGATCACTGTCACGACTAAGTCAGACATTAAAGGTACCCTGTGGACTTTTGTTGTAAATACACAAAACTTCTATTAAGGTGTCTCACCAAGATGCATTATATGTTTATTTGAGGCCTAATAAACACATTGAATGAATGTCCTTCCTAACAAAACATCTCAAACTGTGATTTATTTGGAATATTTGTGGATTGTTGACACTTATGTTGTCTTCCGTCTCTTCGGGGACCCAGTAACAGTATTTCCAATCTTCTGCTACGTTATACTTCCACTCCACTACATTTTGGAAGCAACTACGTTTTACTCTACTACATTTATGTACTTAACTTTAGTTACCAGTTCTTTTACAGATTACCTGCTGCATCAGAGCCGAGGTTGTGCATTTTTAAATTAATTGTTTAATGGCAATCAAATTAAAAGAAAACTGATTCTTATAATCAGTCGACCCATAGTTTCGACTGATGTTGTTTTACAACACTGATAAAGACGACTCTTCATCTCAGTCTCTGGGAATGAATGCTAAAAGTGCTTTTATTTCTGAACAGTATAACATTATAACATTATAATACATGATATTGCAAACCTGTGCTTTTGGAAACAGAATGTGATTATGAAAGCCACTAAATCAAACTGATAAAATGAGGTATATGCACACATTTTTTTGAAAACACAAAGCATAAACCATTTGTACAACTTAAAAAAACATAGAAAAGATAATAAAATGTCAGCATCAGTTTAAACTGCAACTTAACATCCATCCTTAGCATCCATTCTAGTTTCAATAAAAGGAACTGGTCTGAAAATCACAAATGTTCCTTAAAAGGCACATTAACATTTAGATAAAGATTAACAAAGAGACGTTGGTCTTTTATTTGGCAGTATATTACACCCAGAATTTTTACCAGCATAGTTAAATAATATAAAAAAAAGTTGTTCATACCAAAATCACAGTCACAGAAAACATGTACATATACAGATTTCAGATTAAAGTAAATTCAGGGAACAAGAGCATTAAGTTGAGTAGAGCGTCCTGACAATTCAGTCTCAATGAGTTCTTGATGTGGTTTACATGTTTTGGGAGGTCACAATTAAATCCCCTCACATCAATTATTTCATCAAACTGTTACCTTGACAAAAAAATTAACACATTTAATATAAATGGACTTTGGAGCTTTGTCCATTGACAAGAAGGGGGATGGTAATTCTCCAACATTTTAACCTACACCGCTAAAGTGTCTTTGAATGGTTCCTTGATCAAGGCATTTTATGCAAAACTGTTAGTGGCAACTAACAATAAAAACAATTTTCCATCCAAATGTAACACAGATGTTTACTGAATTATCATGAAATTGTCAAAAGCAAAGTTGAAACTCATTTTAGGAATTGTGCACAGTAAGATAAAGTCGGTGGTGATAATTCCCCAGTCAGGCAGCCTTACATCATTGATATTAGCAGATCACAAACCACAGAAACATTGTTTATTTCATGTGAGTAACAGAACACATGTTGTCTCTTTAGTGTTAAGTGACATTTAAGGCACATGCTTTGTGTACATCATGATTTTGGCTGTTAGCCACCACGTGTCGCTACACAATCTTTTCCTTCAACTCCCCTGTTTTGTTAACTTGTAACAAATAAGCCCACTAGTGTAGTGTAATTCACTCTTATCTCAAATAATCTACATTAACTTCTCATACTCTAACCTGGCCCGATCCTCATCCTGACTCAGTCTTGTGTTTACAGCCTGGTAGTTTTCCTGCTCTGTGTAGAAACAGCAGAGGTAACACCAGACTGCTGGGCATATTGATCCACATTTTAGCCGCCCACACCACACACAAAACACTGGAGCTCACTCCAGGTGAGATAAACACAACATCGCAAACCAGAGTCCCTCCAAACCTCAACCACAGCACTCCCATTATGATTATGATTATGTGGAAAGCTCTTCGCTTTGATTGGTCAACTCGTGCCCCATTCCTGCCCGCCTCCCCCGGCCGTGGGCGAATCAGAACGCAGAGAATGGAAAGGCTACAAAAAGTTACAGCAATTAAAAAAATGGGCATTAACCAGATACTTGGTATAAGTTTAGAATCATTTTGGTCTAATGTCAAGTACAGAAAACACAGCCCTGCAAAGCACTGCAGCCAAACGAGACCAGTGCTGATATTTCTGATGCAGACACCGGCCACTTGTTTGAGTCGCCGGTAGGTGATCGGGTAAACAACAGCCACGTAGCGATCCACACAGGTCAGGATGGGAAAGCACATCTGTCCATTCCAGGGGAAAACTAACATGACGGTCCCCATCCCCGGCAACCAATCGAGACGGATGTATTTGCTGCAAATGTTTACGATACACCCAAATACTCCAATCAGCTCCATCACAGCCATGTTGTAGGTGAAAAAGTCAGAGAAACTTGTGACCGCTGGTGAGGAAACAGTACGCTGTTGTTTCCATCGCTGGAATCCCAGATTGAGGACAAGGACAGAGAGAGGGAGGAGGAAGAGGACGTTTGTTAAGGTGTAGGTAGTGTATATGTCTGCACCAAAGGGGCATTGAGGGACATGGAGGGAGAAGTTGGAGGGAAGGGAGTCATTAGTCATAGATGAGTAGTTGACTGACATTGTCAAACGGCAGATGTGTGTAGAGCTGTGACACAGAGATGGAGGGAAAATAAGATTCACAGAATGAAAGAAAAAGACACATGAAATCAACTGTGCAAAAACATCAGAAAAATCACATGGGTTTTCCGCATGTATTCACATATATTTGTATGTTGTTAAATGTGTAGGCTTTGTACTGTTGTTGCACTTTGGGAGAAGGGAAATTGAGGCGGACAATGAAGCTAATCTAATCGAATCTTATCTACTCTAATCTGCTTGCATACTAGATGATGTTATCTGATTCTCTGTCGACAAAATATTAATAAGTTGCTAATAGATGATTTTACAATTTCAAACTTGTCTGAACTAACATTATTCATTTTCTTGTTCCCTTTGAAGTTACACATTAATGTATCACTGTGCCTTTAAAATGCTATTAACAAATAATAAACACTTTACATTTTCATCACCAACAAAAATAACATTTCTTGAACTTCATACCTTTGCTGCTTTTTCTACAAATGTCTTATAAAATGAAAAACGATAAAATGGTTAAAAACTTCCACCTTACCTAGAAGTGTCGGCTCCTGAGCTTCCCTCTCCTGTGGCAGCGTTGTTGTGTGGGGGCTTGGAGTCCCGATACTCTATCAGTGCATCTCTCAGTGTTTCATGAATATTTAAAGTGTGGTTGGAAGCAGGACTGCATATTTTCTTCAAAGTGGAAAAACAATAATCATCACTCATGTATGAGAGGTCAGGACTCAGGGTCAGCTGCAGAACAGCAAGGCACATTTAATGGATCATCCCAGCCTCATTGAAGCATAATGTCAATAATGCTAATGCATTTAAATATACATGTCTATCCACAGAGACAGAGATTTACATGAGCCACTACGTGCTCAATTCTTTTTTGTTCTACTTGTTACACATATTGTAATCAATCATCCAGTCAACCAAGTAAATGTATAATGTTTGAAAATACTGTATACTTACTGCTAATCACTACTCGTACAGGCAGTAGTAGTATAAAAGGTAGTAATAGTAGTTGTTGTCATTGTAAAGGTTCTGGCCAGATTCATTCTCGCCAATTCATTCTCTTTGGTAAAACGTTGTAATAAAAAGCTTAATATTCTAAAAAGTACAGGTAAAAAAAAGTTAAAAAGAAGCACACCTGTCCGAAAAGAGCTGCAGCAATGCTTGGGCAGCTAAAGCACAGTTTAACGATGAGTATGCAAATGCATGGACTGATACTGAAGGTGATAACATGAAGGCTCTCGACTGACCCAATGGAGAATACATTATTTGGAAATGTTCCCAGAAGTGATAAGACCCATAAGCACGAGTGACCGGTGTTGCTCAGGCTTCATTTAGTCTCTGTGTTTGACAGGATTCAAATAACCTGTAAACCATCTGCTACTTAGTCAAATCAGAACACCTGCGTTGTGTCCGTTTGACCGTGTGTAGATGCTGGTGTTGACTAGAAAACTCAATCATCTATTTTTATTTGTGAAAAGACTAATAATTCAGGAGCATTAAAAAAAAACGTTACTGCCATGTATTTGTGTAGGTGTAAGTAAAGGGTGATTTGTACTTTACCAAACCTCCTTAAATTTACAAAAGGTTAACATTATTTAACCTTTATAAAGTAATCAGAAAACAACATTTTAAATTCACATTTATCTAATTTTGATCATCTCAAATTAAATATAGAAAACGCATTTTCTGCTTAAACACTACAGATCTTGAGATGGTACCTCGTTCGGCCAGGTAGGAGCTTTTATGCCTGCCCTAGAACCTACAGCAGCCAATGAGTAATGGTGCAGATAAGTGACCTAGTCTCTCTTTCTTCTCCTTTCTCCTGAGCCTCTAACACCCCAGGCTCCAGATGATTTATGCATCATGTCACCAATCAGATTGTAAATCCAATAATATGTAGTTTATACAATTTTTCATGCAAATGTTTCTAGCCCGCTCTAAATGACACATTTAAACAGCAAAACTAAAAGCTGTAGATAAACTTGACAGGACAGAAGAAGCTCTCCAGAGGAAACAAAATTAAAATTTTAGCTTTTTTATCTTTTTTTCAGACAGCTCTGATGGAGCTCAGGATTTAGGAGGACAGCTGCTTTACTCCAAATTATTTCACTGTACAGAACTGCACTCTCTGTGACCTGGTGGATGTGTAATTAAAATTAAATCATGACAGATCCTGTTAAGAAAAGCTGCTGTGCTTCATGCTTAAATATGCACATCATCTGTCTTAATGGAGAGACGCACTTATCGATTCTGCTCCTGAGGGATTGGTGCAATTAATGTAATGAATTGTGTTATTTCAATTTGCTATTGATCTGTATGCAGATTGTGTGCTGTTTAACTGGCAACAGTTGATTGATGGTATATTTTGCTTCTCTAGCAAGCATGATAAGCCATGTCTTCCAAACACTGGAACCAGCAGCTTTTTAGCTTTTAAGGTTAGTTTTTAATACATCAGTCAGCTGTTATCTGAAAATAATGCACGCCTTGCGGTCAGAATCCAATTTCACAACCATGGTATAGATATACATAAATGCACCACACAATAAATAAATCAGTATTTTCATATAATAAAGCGACCAAATTGAACTCACTTGCTGTCACCCTTTTGGTTAAAAAGTAAATATTCATTGGTGTCGACCCTCAAGTTATAATAATACCATATTCAGAATTTTAGAAATAGTTACAATTTATATCTATTTGTGTATAAATACCAACCAACCTTGTCAATAGAGTTTTCCTTAACTCTGTTTCCTCTGTATTGATGAAGCCGTGTCTCTTTGTTTCTGCCCACAGATTGCCATACAGAGCTGTCCTGTCAGAACATATAGTTGATATAGGTGTGTCTCATGTATATGTTTGTGGAAAATAAACATGTTATTTGCATGTTCTACGTCAGATAACCCTCATCACCCTGTCCATGATGAGCTGTGGTACATTTGTGCCCACTGACATTAGACTGTACAACAGCAATGGAGACCAAAGACTGTGAACATGCTGACCAGCCAGTTTTTCAAATGGCACTTTGCTTGAGATGGTGTTTAACAAATTTGGCAATTTCCAAAGCAACTGATGTCAGGATGTGAATGTCAGCTAAACATCTTTCAGACCGCTCACAAAGCCAAACCACAACCAATGGCTGCCATTTAGGAATCAATGCTTTATTTCAGTGTTGAGCGTGTGTGAATATTAAAGAGACAGTCCATACCAGTGAACAGACATGACAGATAGTAAATACAGAGAGAGAGAAAGAGCAGGCAAGTGACACTGTAAGAAACTGATCAGCTGTGTTTCAAAGCACTACATATCCATTTGAGGAAAAAGCAATGGTACACACCCAAGCCCATTATTGATTAAGGAATTTCTACTTTTTTTCACCAATTGATGAAATAAATTCCATACATCATATTCCCTCAAATGGATATGTAGTCTACAAATGAGCTATTTGTTTAAAGTCCTATTGCATTAATTTAACAAATAGCTATTTGTTACATTTGCAATAAATTTCAAAGATTACTGAGAAGGCAATTCCATCATATCATCTTTGAAACAACATTCATATGTATTACTGACATTAAGGCTGAATGTTCAGCAAACAAGGCCCAGATTACTTTAAGAAACACAACCTGGTTTTGTTCAAACAATCAATAATGCCAACCAATCCAAACCTTTTATCCCAGCTCAGAGTCAATGAGCAAAATTCGAGATTCAGACACAGTTAGGGGGAAAAAATGAACTCCTGTTTGGGACTTAGACATTTTGAACTGCTATTTGTATTGAACATGCACTTATCACATTGATTTTAAAAACCTATTTTGTCTTTGCTATGTGTAACAGAGATTGCAAGCATTGTCAGCATTCATCATTGAAACCAATGGCTACAAATAACAAAAAAACCTTTAAGTTAGCTTAAAATTAGTTGAACCATTTGTTACAAAAAAGAAAGAAAACAGTAGTAGAACTTCAAAATATACCTTCTGACCACTTGTTCACTGTGCTGTATTCTTAGCTACAGCCAACATATTAGCTTTGTGCTAAAAGTGTCCATTGGTTTCAATTAGAAATGCAATGCTAACAAGCTAATTTTGCTGACTGGCTGACGTGATTATTTTTCCCCCATGAAAACTTTCATCTAACAAAAAATAATCGAATGAATGTTAAATGCTGATTTGTCCACTCACAACAGTCAATATAAAATGTATCAAATACCAACAATCATAGTTTGAGTCAACATAACAGGCGAAATGTACAAAAAGAAGAAATATAATGGGCACTTAAGAATTTCAATGCACATGGTGGAACACAATCAAATGGCAATATAGAAAGATTGAAAATGATGAAATAAATAAATAAATAAATAGATAGATAAATAAATAAATAAATAAATAAATAAAATAACTGACTTAAAGTTCAGTTTTGAAACATAATATATTCATGATATTGACTTTCTCCCTTCCTGCTTCAATAAATAGACTGACAGACAACATCATGTTAATAATTGAAAGGACACCACTTCCTCTACCACAAGCATGTGTTAGTCAACAACAATGTTTTCTGTTTATTAATATTAAAGATTAAAGCGACCAACTGAATTCTGACGTCATTTAAATCCTTTTCTGTTTAATAATGGATGTAAATGCTTTGTATCACTATCACCACTTACACATAGCGCTTTTCCAAAAGTAATTTGTAAATGCTTTGCGACGTCTCATTTGTCTCATGTCCTTTGCAGTACTCAACCTCGCTGAAAATCTTCTTCGGAGTGGGTGAACTGTTTGTAAAACTTTGAAGTGGTACGTTTGATGTCAACAATCACATAATACAGAGGCATGCTTCTAGAACAATGAGGTATTGTCCGATGGGTGATGACAGAACATGTGGAATTGTACAAGCCGGCGACAGCACTTCTTGGAATTCTTACAGCATCCTAGAATCCTTGGCATTATGACGGAATGAGTTGAAACATTCTAGCATGCCCCTCCCCCGGGCACCTTGTTTTTTGTTACCGAGACAATGGCGGAAGCATTTTCTTTTTTTCCCACAAGACTGTTTGACCTAGTCTTGCCTGACTGCTGTGATTGGCTGGTACCATAGATTTACCCCAGAGCTTCCTGGGGAAGCGATTGTGGGTGATGTTTCCGGTGCTCTGCGGAACTAGCATAAGTGACAATGTGTCATAATAACTGACGCACTTTCAAGGCTGTAGAAGCGTTAGCTAAGTGGGCTAAGCAAATAACAAAAGTGCGAGTAGTAGTCACTCAATCACCTAAGTTAGCTCTGTATGAATGAATAATACACCATACCAATCGTGCTAACAAAAGAGGATTAGCATCCTGTTACCATGAAAAAAAGCTGGTAGTGACAGTGACAGGAAAGTCACACATATAATTCATGTAAGGCATCACAGGGGCTAACAATAAGATGGATAGGAAGAGCTTAACACTGAACTATGGTGCTCTAGCTTCAAGGTTATGGTTTCAGGGTTTTCTTCCCCCAACTAGACCCGCAAGTTCAAATTTGGACCACAAACTTTCCACTGTGATGTTGTAACAGTCTTTCCTGCTTTTCTCAGTTTGAGGAAACTATACAACCTCAATGAACCAAAATATATAAAAGAAAGAGTCATAATTGTCCTTGTTTTCAGTTCAAAGTGTCCTGTCAAGAGTTTTACAGATGCCTCTTATGGCTAGTACTTATAGACCCAACTTGTTTTTGTGATGCCACGAAGCCCTTCGAAACAAGTGGTTAAAATTGTTAAATAATCTATATTGACCCATATCATGATTTTTCCCAAAAATTCACTAGTTTTGTTACCTAAACCAAAGCAAGTACTTGTATTTCCTAAACCTAGCCAAGTAGTTTTATGCCTTACCTAACTGCGACTGGTTTTTAAAAACCCTGAAAATAATAAGGACACAAATCCTGGTCTTCTGGGTGAACGTCACATTTGTGCTCACAGGTAGCATCTAAACACAAGGACGCAAGGAGTTCAAGCCAGTCATACCACAGTACTACCAGCCAATCACAGCACAGTAAGGCCTTGGGACTTGGTGGAACACTCTTGGGGAAGCAAAAATAATGCCGAGCAGAAACAACCAGGTAAAAATGTTATTGATTCCAAATATGTTAATGACTGAGCATTTTACATGATATTATTAAAGGTATTATCACAAATATATAGGATAGATTTATAGACTTTTTTTCTCCTTGCAACAGATTTCTGAGGAAAAATATATGAGCACTCAAACCAAGCATAGATAGACAATGCTGCTCGTCAAAGCTACCGTGTCAATCAACCAAATCGATCAATCATTCAATCAGAATAAGAATCAAGCAACCGTTTCTACTAATGAATCTATTGCCTAAGACTTGTAAAGAATACTAGCATATGGCAAGAAAATAAGAAACATTCCATATTCAGACAATCCTAATGTACAAACAATGGACAACAGGCTAAAAGTGGCCCATGTCTTAGTTCAATATGTGATTCATGACCGTCGTTGAGTGAACAGTCAATGGAAATTGGGCTTGGTGAGGTTGCCCTTTTTCAAGCTTGCTTTATATTTACAGATTTACACGTTTACAACCACAGTTCTCTGCCGCTGGACCAGTTTTAAGTTACGTGCTTTGCTCACAGGCACACAAAGATGCTCCAAGAGTTGGTAGCTACTGTTAGCTTCCAATTGTTAGAGTGGATCTTTGTGTACCAATGTAAACTAAGGTACAGAAGCCATAAGGGAAGTCTGTGATAATGACCTGGAGTAGCAAATGGTGTCAAACCAAGACGTAGACCTCTTTTAGCTCACTGGCCATTATGTTGTCAATTACATACAATAAGAGAAGGCAGAACATTAGAAAACGTTTAATCTTTCAATCCATCCTTTATGCATTCATCCATGCCTTTAATACTTCTTTGATCCCTTGATCCACCATTCACTCCATTGTGGGTTTAGGAAGCAGTGGTTTCTGAAGACCTTCTTGCCATTGCAACCTTAACTTGTTCTTCCTTTCCTTTTTTTTAAAGCCTTATTTAATCCATTCTTCTACTAATGCCAAACTCGAAGAAAGAGGGACTTCTGGAAATTGACATCATGAATTAGTCGTTGCATAACTTCTTTTTTTTACTCCATCCTTGCATCACTCGGTGTTCCATTATGCGATATTTCTCAAATTTGGGTAGCAAAGTCTTGAATCCAACATCTTTCTGTTCAAGACCGGTGTTTGTCCTACCTTTCTTTATATCCGTGGGTTAACTTTTGATGATTACATTATCAAAACCATCAAAGGTGTCAAAACTTGATGAACAGATTTTCAATGTGGTTTAATGATGTAATGACAGCAAATCCTTTTTCTTTGCTTCCTCCTCTTCACCTTAATCCTCCATCCCTCCTTCCATTGTTACAGGCTGCGGTTCATGCAATCATTCCTAGAGTTTGACATCGTGCATCACATTTTTCCACCACATCTGCTTCCTCTGTCCGTCTCTCCTGCCTCTGCTTCATTTCTCCGTCCAAGCACCCATCATTGTAGGTAGCGGTAGACTTTAAAGCAGTGGTTGCCAGAGTCAGCCACTACCACATGTCCATCTGAGGTCAGAGCCAGACCTTGGGGTCCGTACAGAGGGTCCGCTGATGTGTTGATGTAGGAGAGGAAGGATCCACTGCCGTCAAACACCTGGAAATGTTGGAACAATTATGGTAAGTAAGTATTACGATGACTGCAAAATCACTCCCAATAAGAGGCTTCTGACAGGTTGATGCTGCAGTACCTGTATTCTGCTGTTGCCCCAGTCAGCTACGATGATGTTCCCATTAATGTCCACAGCTACGCCAGTGGGAGCATTGAACTGGCCGTTCCCCTCACCGTTAGAGCCAAATTTCAACACCAGCTCTCCCTCAGGGGTGAAAACCTGACCATGACAGTGAAAGAAAAAGGTCCATGAGCAAGAAATTGAATATCTAGCTGTTCACCTTGAACATGGAAAAATATGTATACAAGTAATGTTCAGTCAGTGAGGCCTCACCTTGACAGAGTGGTTATGGAAGTCTGTCACAATGATCTCATTGTTTTTGTTCACTGCTGCAAAGTGTGGCCCTTCAGGACAGAAAGAACAAAAACAGGTTGTGTAATCAGGGCTTCAGTCAAAACTTCATTTGCTTTCAGCACTTCAGGGCCTGTGTCCACATAACATCTCTTTCTAAAAGAAAAGCACTGGCAGTGGACAGATTGGGCCAGAATAAGCTTCTGGATGGCGAGTCCCGCCTGATCTAAGATATAATTGTTGCTTGAAAAAGATAAAACATATTGTGGACACCTCAACTGCTTTCAGTGTTTATATCTAAACTGACACTTCATCATCCACTTTAACTACTTCCAGTCTTTGCACTAAATGGACGATTATAATTTAGTCTAAAAACATTTCAGACTGGAATGTTTTTCAGTCTTATTCTTTGGCTTTTTTATTCATTTCTGAAATGTCTATGTCTTGAAACAAACTCTACCTGCAAATTGCTTGTCACCGTTGCCTCGACTACCAAACTTGGTGATGAGCTTGCCGGTCAGCTGGAAGATGAATACAGTGCATGCCTTGTTGTCAACCACAATCACGTGGCCATTCTGGTCCACAGACACGCCCTTCGGCCCCATCAGTCTACCAGAGCCAAGCTTTGCCTGATGGATGTCAAAAACATGAAAAGTAAGAACCAGTCAACAAAACCCAACAACAATTTGTTTTCATGCATCAGAAAATCTACCAGCATGAAAATGTCCCTGAAAATTAACCTTCATCGTTCAAAAGCTCCAACCCACATTGGTGCACCTACCTTGAACTTGCCCTCACAGGAGAAGATGCTGACCCACTTGTTGTCGTAATCGGCAATGATGATGTCACCGCTGGGGTGAACAGCCACACCCGTGGGACGCTGCAATTGCCCCGGCGACCGTCCACGCATCCCAAAACGACTCTTAAATTCCCCCTCGTTGGAGAAAATCTGGAGTGGGGAGGTAGAGACATAATGTATAATCCAAGTCTGATCCCTCAAACAGCCAGTTGAAGATGCAAGGATGATGGATGAAGATGCAAAGCGTGCTTTACCTGTACACACTGATTGTTGCTGTCAGCAATCAGAATCCTCCCGCTGGAGGATGCAGCCACTCCCTGAAGGTTGGTGAACTCTCCTTTATTCCTCCCCTTCGTTCCTGAAGAGAGCAGGAAAAGCTAAATGAATCAAATGTTAGCGTCTGCCCTGACTATCATTTTTCTAGTTTCATCTGTAACTCTTGTACCAGCTTAGCTTCATTAGGTGTAGTAAAACAGGCACCTGAATCTAATGGTTTATTTTGATGATGATGAATGTCTCACCGATCCTAAAGATGAGGTCATCCTCAATGGGGTTTTGGGTTTTGCGTCGTGGGGTGCCGAGTGCGCTGCTGGCTCTCTTTGAGCCCTTCTTCTTCTGGCCAGGAGACTTTCCCCGTCTCTTTGCCCCCTCAGAGGAGCCTGTGGACGGGGTGGCGTAGGCTGCTGAGTTGGTTGCTGTGGTGGTCGAGGGGGACACCTGGAGACAACGATGGAAGGAGAAAACAGTGCTTATGAACAAGAATTTGGGCTTTTTAGTAAATTAACTCAATTAACTTAAAAACATTTAGTACATTTACTTTACCCAAGGTAGTGCAGGGGACACCACCACATGAAATAAATTGCTTGAATTATGTTGCATGACCGCTCTTTATGATGATTGTTATTGACTGCACATTAATGTGACCTGTGGACCTGTTTCCTGTGATGTGCAGTAAGCTAGCAAGCCAGCAGAAAGTTGAAGAGGGAGATGGACCCATTTCCCTTTGAGCAAGAATGTCCATGAATAGGTTTTTGACCTGAAATTGTTGTCCATGGTCCAAATAATAACTTTTGATGTGTGTGTGATGTAGTGCCACAATAGTATTGAGGTCATGTCAACCCTCTGAAGGGATCAGTATGCTTACGAAATTCCTTGCCGGATCGTCAGAAAGCATCGGAAATGCCCTCATCAAATATCTTTCTGACATCCAATAGGGAACAACTTTTTAGCATGTAGTCCCACAGTGTGGAGTCATGATTACTCTCTAAAGGGATCTATATGCTTCACTGAAAATAATTGCCGGATTGTCAAATAGAATCTGAAAGATCCTCATTATAAATCTTTCTGACACCCAAGTGAGGGGCTGCATCCGTTTTTGTTAGTTGGACATCCCTTTTATTCATGCCTACCCTCGCCTTATCGCTACTTCACAGTTAAGCTAAAGGAAGGAAAGGAATTCAGTCAGTGGTTTCCCAAGTGTTGGGTGAATAAAAATAAACATTCACCCTTTTATATTAAATGTAAGAGATGTCGCCACATTTTGACTCCTCACACACCCTCCACCCACCTCTACTTCTGTCTCTGAGACCCTGCTGACAGTCAGTTTGAAGGGACTTCCTTTGATGTGCTGGTCGTACAGACGGAGAGCCAATGAGAAGTCGCCCTCTTTGGGCACTATGTACACAAACTCATAAGTCCCATTCTTGTGGTCCACGATTTCACCGTCCACGATGCTGCCATCTGGGGTAAAAACCTGGATTAACAAACGTAAACACAGGAAATCTTTAGTCACTTTTTGTGAAAGTGTGCGCAGAATTGTGTCACATTAAATCTAAGTGGAAGCGTAAAACAAACCTCTGCTGACAGAATTGCGTTTCCACTCTTGCAGGCTCCCCCTGACTTGTCTCTTGTCACTATGGTAACTGAGGCAGGATGTCCCACAATGCACTGTTCCAGGCCTGCACCCATTGCCTCGCTCTGGCTTGCCACCGCACTGAGAAAGACAAGGGCTGAGTTAAATGCTCTTGAATGCAAAAATGTTTTTCCATCTTGAATATTTGTTGTCAGCACGGTCTCACCTGGTCGTGACGATGGTCCCCAGGTTGTGTATGGACTTCCTGAGCCCATCAGTCTCC
This sequence comes from Pagrus pagrus, assembly GCF_965226575.1. Lineage (NCBI taxonomy): Eukaryota > Metazoa > Chordata > Actinopteri > Spariformes > Sparidae > Pagrus > Pagrus pagrus. The sequence continues at coordinate 2,130,765 of NC_140204.1, read as the reverse complement.
ATCACCAGATCCAGCTGGTCGTTCTCTTCCGGCAGACATGGCAGGCCGAGGCAGGCTAGCTCGCCCAGCCTCTCCTGGAGCTCCTGCTCCGCCTGCAGACTCGCCACGCACGCCTCCCCAGCCAGAGCCTCCTCCGACTGGGTACAGGAGGCCGTGATGTCCCCCTCTCCCCGGATGAGGCTGTCCACCTGGGCCTGGAGGACCTGGAGACATGACATAAAATGTTTTTGATGTGTTGTCTGATGTTTTCTATCTCGTGAAGTAGAAATCTTGTTCTTGCCAAATCTTGCAGCTGACCTTCTGCTTGAGCCCATATGTGACTTCCAGCTCCATCAGCAGAACACTCTTCCGGACGTCCAGCTGCTTGTGCAGATCCTCGAAGCTCGACTGGATGTCCTCTTCAATGGAAGCTCTCTGATTGGTCAGCTGTTGGAGGATCTCCTTAACGAAGGACAGGGCGTCTGAAATCTGAGGGAGTCTGGGGCGATAAAATGGAGGGTAATGAGGACAAAAAGCTTGTACAAGTTTTTTTATCATAGTCATTCATTTACCACTAATGGATGGATGTAATGAGCGTGCAAGACACACTGCACATGCGTGTTTGCTTGATCGCCATCATTTCTCCTGTTGTGTCCTCATTGCTCCAGCAGTCCTGCATTTCCCTGACAATCCACCAGATGTCAACCTCTCCTGTTCACTCCAATACATGTGTCACACTAGTACCTGTGTTTCCCCTGTGTGTTGTTATAAAATGCTGGATTGTAGGCCTGACGAACTGCTTGAATATTTTTATTATAACTTAACTTATTTATATAGCACCTTTAAAAACAGAGTTTACAAAAGTAGGAAACTCAGGAAGACTTTATAACAGAGTAAAAGCTCAGACTAAATAAAGGTAAGAACAAAAAGGCAAAAAAAACACAAAATATATGAATAAATCCAAGTTGTGATCACAAAAAAGAGATAACATACAAATGTTAAGGATAAAAACAATAAAAGAATAAAAGAATAGGAAGACTAAAAGGAATAATAAAAAAAGCAGCTTTACGTTGATAACAGCACGTCATAAAAGTGTCTTTCTAAGAAATGATTTTTAAATAACCGACTCATTCTCCAAAGCCTTACAGTATCTGCTCAGGTTAACGCAAGGTCCCCTCCTCCACTATGAAACACCTAGAAGGGCCCCAACTGGGGATGAAGTCGTAAAAAGTGCTTGTTAACCAATGTCTACCTGTTCTGGACGGTCCCCAGCTTCTCCTGCAGGCTGCTGCGGTGCTGCTCCAGGGCCTGGCTGAGGGCCACCTTAGGGTGCTCTTCATGCTCCGACACACAGTCCTCACACAGCGCACACTCGCAGGCCGAACAGTACAGGTCAGCCACCTGTGGATGAAGAGTTGAGCACGGTGGTGGAGAGAAAGAATCTAAAGTTGTGGACAAACTTCATGACCTTCATCAACAATCTCACTGCTGGATCTCAGCTTTTTGCTTGTTGTCGTGTGTGAATTGGTCGACAGATATATTTTCCTACCTTCCCTGCATGTTGCGGGCAGGCGTTTTTGCCGGGCGGAGCCTCCAGGACGGTGCACTCCTCACTGCTGCTATCTGGCGAGTGTTGGTGGGCCTCCATCTACAAGTGGCAGCCTGGTGGGGGTGAACCTCCGAACACACCCCTTATGCCACACGGCAGCCAGGGGAAGGGGCTGGATGTTCAGGTACAAGGTTTCCTACTGTCTGCTTGTGGTGTTCGCGTCTGTCAACCCCTTGTTTCACACTTTATTCCATTGTGCGTTTGTGAGTTAAGGGGCAAAGCATTTAAACTCCTTATGATGACCTGTGGCACGAGTTGGATCTCAGGATGAGCATGGCTTTTGCTGTCTGTCTGTGCAGCCGATAGGAAGGGCTAAACATTCACACACACACACACACACCTGTCTGGAGCCTGCAGTCAAATCTGAGGGATTAAACATCCACGTCCTCCAGGATGTTTCCACACAGCACCCAGGAAAAAGTGAAAAGAAATCAGATGTAGGTCTTCTTTTTCTGTAGTTTTAATGTTCAGTCATCCACTGCTGTCAGAGCTTTAATTCCTTGATTTCTCTGACACAAAGAGGGAGGGATAACATTTCAGACATGCCCTCTAATTGAGCCTGTGGTCCAGTCCTGTTGGATGAAAAGGCGTAAAGGCATCCCAAACTCTGCAAATCTTCCAATTACAGCGCCCGTCTGCTTCCATGTGTTGTCTATTCCCAGAGCAATGTGCCAAAAAGTCAATCCTCTTCACGTCTGATTCGAAGGAGCAGACGTCGGTGTAGATTTAATTCACAGAGAGTTCAAACTGAGGACAGTTTCCTGGGGAGAGAAGAGAGAGACGAGGATTAGGTGGAAAAGCAGATAAACATGGACGTTAAAAAAAAAACTTCTTGGCTGTGTTCTTCTCTGCCACGCTTAATGAGTTTTATGTTTAAAGAAGTGCTTCTGCTACAGGAGGAGCCCTATCGCAGGAACCAGGGTCGAAATTAAAGGAACACTTCACCCAAAAATGAAAATGTATGTTATTATCGACTAAACAGGTGAAGTAGCTGGAAACTGAAAAAGTAAAAACCAACCAAACAAACATTAAGTGGTTCCATGCAGCTCGCCTGGTGTAAGAAGCCACAAGATCCCAAATTGATTTAAAATGATTTTAGTTACATCCTCAACACGGTCGAGGTCGGTTTATTTTTTTATTTATGTTATATTATTTATCTCTTAATTGCAAATCAGTGGTTCAAGTTATGGTGTTATTGTTCAGTTAACTGTGACGCCTGTCCCAAAAAAAACCCAAAACACTTTCTGCTCTCTTGGCCTCTTTCTTCATCCACGGCAGAGCCATAACAATTGAAAGAGTGTTTATTGGACGATGTGTGTACAGTCTCCTCGTTGTTGGGTGTTGTTGATGAGATCTAGAGCAAGAGCAGGCATCAATTTTGTTTTTATAGTCAACTGAACAAGAGGAGGTTATTGAATTTTGAATGTTGTCCATTATTGTTTAATGGAAACGTGAAATAAAATGTAGAACCAGACAGCTGAGGTTCATTTTAAATGTATTTCCACTATCAAACTGTCAGTTTTTGTGCCCTTTAGCCGCAGTTCCTTTAGACACCACTAGATGGAACAGCGACAGGATTCAGACTGCCCGGAGGTGACTGGGAAAACCCCAGACTGCATCGCCCTGATGGTGTTTCCCTCAACTGACAGCTGTCCAACGTTGAAATCAGACAATGTGATATGTTTGTCTTCAAATGTGTGAGGTTAGTTCATAATGAAGTCAACAACGTGACAGACAACACGTCAACAGCTTGTCTTCCCCGCTGTAGGAATGCCCATACGTTACCATCCAGGTGGCGCATTAGATCCCTGCACACCCCTAATTACCTCCCAGACGGTACGCTCTGCAGTGAGGAGCAGATGCAGATGGTACGATCTGCAGACGGGGAGGTGGGGGTGGAGGGCTGTGCTGCATGTCGGACCAACAGAGGGAGGTGAACGAGGAGTACGATACCAATAAAGAGCTTCGAGGAGCAGAAATGTAGGTCACCGAAATGTCTTCAAAGTGATGGAAAAAGAGAGGCTGTGGTTTCCATGGCGACAGACTGCATGGGGAGGGGTGAGGAAGAGACAACAGAAAGTGAAGCAGTTGTGGTCCCTTTAATCCTAAAATCCTAAATTTAACAGCGTGTGCGCTCTCACGTTTTCACTGAGCCGAAGCAATCACATTGATGATTCAAAGTGTCCCAGTTCACTAAGACACACAGATGTGATGAGGAGGAGGAGGATCAGTGTGAACGATGAATATTTGTAATGCCACATGACGTTAAAATGCACGCTGCATCGGACATGTTCTGCAGAAGTGGCCCTAACAGATGTCGGAAGTAGTAAAAGTCGTTTTATTGACAATTTTATGGTTAATCTAGTTTTTTTTTCGTCTTTTGTAAGCGAGTTGAAAAGGTTGATCAGGTGCTGACATGAAAGAAAATACATTTAAACAAACTTCAGCTTGTTTTTGTCAAGTATCTCCAGGTTAAAAAAAAACCTTTTCTGTTAGATTTTCTTTTACATCTCCACACTTTTTAAAGATATAATATGTGAGAAATCTGCATTAAAAAGTCTAAAAATGACTCATACTTACATTATCCCAAAGGCTGACAATGCTAAACAATGTTCAAACCAGAAAAATCCAAGTTCAAGTTCACTAAAGGTAACGGCTATGAACACTTGTAAAACGCAGGTCACAGCCGCGGATCACTGCTGCAGTCAGGTTGATAAACAGGAGCGGAGATAAATCCACTTTTTAATCCCAGAAGTTACAAAGTCATCTCTGAGCTGATGAGTAACAGTAGTAAAAAGTAATAAAATACATAATAACTTAACTTAAACACTTAACTTAAACGTCGCATTAAACTATATGTGACACCTATATATGTATTTACATTCATATAATTGCTAGTAGAAATAGAGAAGGAAGATACGTACCTGATACTACACTTTAACTACAGTATTGATAATATTGACCAATGTTGCAGTATGTAATAGTTAATAGTATAAATAAATGCTACATTAAAGCTTTTATTGTGCGGAAAATTTTGATAGAAAACTGGTAACTTTCAATATTGGGCAGCCAACAGTGTAAACAGAATAACTGAAAGTGGGCACTAAATGTTTTACATCTTCGAGTGTACACAAGTATGAGCAGCAATTTATAAGTTACGCTAAAGATCTTCTGACTGTTTCCAATTAAACCTTCAACATTTACCCCTTACTATTATTATGTTCCTCTTTAATTTTAAAATTGTTCTCATCTCTGACGTCCGCCTGTCAGCCGTCTTCTCTCCATCACATCTCTTTTCCTTTGTGTTATTTTCCCCTTGTTTACTGTTTCACGTCTCCCTACCAGACTGTATTTTGTATTTTTACCACATCTGTGTGTAAAAACATGAGCCCCATGTTTTTATTCTGCTGAATAATTTATAAAGGGGAGGGATTATGGTTATGAGTTGCCTGTGATCTTGTTCATAATCCTGTTTTAACACCTCCCCCCCTCGAATACTCTGTTCAGAAACAACCGTCCTGACATCAGAGTGGCCTTACACAGACACACACACACTATGTCTGTCTGACACACACAGGCTCATCACACACACACATACACACACACACACACACACACACACACGTGGACTTCTTTCATCTTATCTTATTTTTTCAGGAAAATTCACTCTCCACTCCCGTAACTGCTGCACCCCCACACTTTCATTCAAGGATTGAATGCTGCAGTATAGTGCTGCAAAGGATTATGGGGTGACACTGAGGCTCTTTTTGCAGGGTGTGTGTGTGTGTGTGTGTGTGTGTGTGTGTGTCGGGGCCTTGTGATTCTGTGGTGACTGTTTGTAACTGTCACTTACAGAGCGAGAGACAAATGAACCCTTTCTTTCTTTCTTTCTTTCTTTCTTTCTTTCTTTCTTTCTTTCGAAACCTAAAAAATTCCGCAGCTGAATTCGAAATTGGGAAAATCTTTTGGGGCCGACCCAAACTTTTAACCACATCTGTGTTCCCGTCATGGACGCGATATAGGATACGTGTCGATGTTGTGCCAGAAGTCTGATCCCCAGCTGAGTAATGTTGCCCTCCTGCCACCAACTGAGATCAATCCCCACGGTTGGGTGAAGGTTAAGGTCTGTCGGAGGCATGCAGACTTCAGCATCATACATTTTTTTTAAAAAGTTTGGATAAATGAAGCATTAGATGGAATTTAACAACTTTTTTTATCAGTTCTTGTTACTTTAAGACAATTTCAAACTTACAAATTTGAAAAATTTAAAAATGTTATTTTTTCTGCTGTCCACCTGCAGTACCGCCACTCTCTGCTCCACACAGTTCACTCAGCATATATTCATCTATCTACATTTCTATTTAAATGTACGTGCCAGTTGTGAGTTTTGAGTTTGCACATCAGAACAAAACTTCATGTGTGTGTTTTTGCAATTATGACCGATTAAAGGTTACAACATTAAAGTTTGAATCCTTAAAATCTTCTGAGTTAAACTCAGTTTCTGAAACGATTTGCTCTCTGTGTTTTCTCTACAATCAGTAATTACTTTACTTTGTAGTGTTTTTTGTTGCTAGTAGCGGCAGAGTCCGCCATTTCCACACATACAGTGCGCACACATGCGCTATGAAGTCCAGTTTCATTTGAGCTTGTTGTGTTTCGAGAGCTGGGTCGTCGCGTTGAACGACCAAAACTAAACATGTTCGAGTTCAAATGAAGACTGATTATTTTAGGTTTATTTCTCGCCTAAAATGTCCTCAGAAACACGATGCTGAGCTGATGTCGCCATCAAGGGGCGTTCGTCCAATCAGGTGAAGCCAGGGGGTGTTTGCGTGGATGACGGAGGGTGGAGTCTGTTTAGGTCAAAGCCGGGAAGTGTCCCGTGCCTCTGTGGACGCATACTTTTACTGCTAATGCTAATTTTCTACTACTGCTGCTTCACATTAAAAACATTCAACTCAAGAAACACGGGGAAGCTTTTATTGTGAAGCAGTTGCAGGAAACACAATCTATTTCTTAATGATTCATCAAAAATGCATCCATAAAACAGCGCCCAGTGTTGGCATATTTTTTTTGTTAGGGAGTCACATCAGAGTGGATGTTAATACCGATATATTTTTCAATTTCACGGCAATAAATTTAACATCAATCTGCTATTTTTCCCCTGTTTAATCTTGTAGCACCATCTTGACAATAAAACATTATTTCACGTTTTGATGTGAGCCGAGGACTGATTGGAAACCTACTCACGTCTTCTCGGTTACGTCATCCAGAGGGTCTGTATTTAAAAATCACAGGCGCTGGACGAGGATCAGCTCCAGGTGAGACGTATCTGCATTCGAGACTGAACTGCAAGAGTCAAACCAGTTTCTGAGGAGCTGGTCAGTGAAGCTGCTGTGTGACGTCACAGTGACAGAGGAAGATACAGCTGAGGTATACTATACACACCACACACACACACACACACACACACACACACACACACTGGTAATGTGATCTCCTTCTCTTCATTTTCCCACGGGAAGGTTCACGGTCACTCTGTCTCTGGTTCAGTTTAATCACTCTGCTCCTGCAGGTCTCTCCCCTCTCTCTATAATCTGTCTGTCTGTGTTTCGGTGACGTTTCTTAAAACAGGTTAACACTTGATATTGTTATTATGCAGAGTCTTCATGCAAAGATATCACCAGATTCACAATCTCAGAACCCATCGGGCTTTTGTTCAACTATGAGCCCGGTGGTGGCTGGTCACTAGAGGGCGCCAGGACGCCGACCCTCCTCTGTCTGCATGAGGAAGACTCATGTTGGATCAGATTTTAAGAAATCACTTTATTTTCTATTTTTTTTAACTGAGCAACGTTAATATAACATGGAAATCTTATACATTTCTATAGAAAAGCCTGTTTTCCTCCCACTCAGACTGTTTACCTGCAGCAACCAAAGCCCTCTAAAATGTGATTGGTCATTGCTGCCAGGACTCTCAGTCCTTTGGTATTCATGTTGTGTCTCTATGTGGTCTTTCTGTGTCTCTTTGTGGTCGTTCTGTGTCTCTTCGTGGTCGTTCTGTCTCTTCGTGGTCGTTCTGTGTCTTCGTGGTCGTTCTGTGTCTCTTCGTGGTCGTTCTGTGTCTCTCCGTGGTCGTTCTGTCTCTTCGTGGTCGTTCTGTGTCTCTCCGTGGTCGTTCTGTCTCTACGTGGTCGTTCTGTGTCTCTTCGTGGTCGTTCTGTCTCTTCGTGGTCGTTCTGTGTCTCTTCTTGGTCGTTCTGTGTCTCTTCGTGGTCGTTCTGTCTCTTCGTGGTCGTTCTGTGTCTCTCCGTGGTCGTTCTGTCTCTTCGTGGTCGTTCTGTCTCTTCGTGGTCGTTCTGTGTCTCTTCGTGGTCGTTCTGTCTCTTCGTGGTCGTTCTGTCTCTTCGTGGTCGTTCTGTGTCTCTTGTGGTCGTTCTGTCTCTTCGTGGTCGTTCTGTGTCTCTTCGTGGTCATTTTGTGTCTCTTTCTGGTCTTTTTGCACCACTTTTTTGTCGTCTTTTGTCTCTTTGTCGTGGTTTCTTGTGTCTTTGTGGTTAGTGTCTGTCTCTTTGCAGTTGTTCTGTGTCTCTTTGTGGTCTGTCTCAGGTCATTTTGCATTGCTTAGTGGTTATTTTCTGTCTTTATTTGGTCCTTTCGTGTCTCATAATAGTGATTTGAATGGCTTTCCATCAGTCAGTGTGTATAGTTCATGCAGAGGCTCTGGTCTCAGGCCTCCTGACCCCTCCAGCCCGCGGGCCTGTGCCCGGTCAGTACCCATAGCTACAAAAATCAGGGTGGATGAGCCCAGTTTCTGTTCACAGAAGTGACGTACCTCCTGTTACTGTTAGCACACAGGATGCTAATGTGCTGTACTCACAGGCCTGACACACACACACGCACACACACACACACACACACACACTTGTATTTGCTGAAGCTGAGGTGAATCAGTCTGTTCCTGCGTCCGTTCATTCATTCGTACTCCACCCTCGTTCATCCTGCAATCTGTCCATCCTCATGTCCTCCATCACAGCTCCATCTCTCCCTCCCTCCCTCCTTCATCCCTCTCTCAGGAAGGCACACCACGCTACAGATGCTGCTGTCATCCCCAAACATTCCTCCACCCATAAATCCATCCATCCACCCTGCTCTCCGTCCATCTAATCCATCCTTCCACCCCTCCACCCTCCTGAAAAGGAAAGAAAGCCAGCACTCACCATGTCCCCCTCAGTCGCAGGTGATACTGAGCTCCTATTTTCCAGCCTGAAGCCATCGCGTCATGATAGCGTCTTGTTTGCTCCCTCTCCTCTTTACTGTGTGTGTGTGTGTGTGTGTGTGTGTGTCTGTGTGTGAGTGTGAGTGGGAGGGGGAGGATATCATCGTCACGGCAACACCAGCAGCTTGCAGCAGCAGCAGCACCACCAGGCCGAGGGGGGGGGCAGAGGGGGGAAAGAGGGAGGGAGGGGAGGGCGGCCATCAGGCCTCGCTCCAGCATCCACCAATGAGGAGCCAGAGGAGGGAGAAAAGGAGAGAGGTGATTGGTTCATCCGTCCGTCAGTTACAGTAGTGAGGGCGTATGATTCTCTCTCTCTGCATGTGACGATGTCTCTCTCCCCTCTGGTCTCACTCGTATCAGCTCTTAATAATTCTCTTTTAAAAACATAAAAACTAAATTTTTTCAAACAAATTAAAAAGTGTCACTAAACAATAACTTCTTTGTGAAATCATGTCTTTTTATTCTTTATATGTTTCTTTAAGATGCCACTTTTTTCAGTTTTCACCTCCTCGCATTCCAAAATTATTATTTTTTTACAGTTTCCTCAAATCTGTCTCATGTTATTATTACGATTATTCAGATTCAATGAATATTACTATTGTTATAGTGTGCTGCATGCAGGTCATGTGATAAAATTGCTTTGTTAATATAGTTAACTAAATAGTTGTGATAATATTCATATAAATTATTTATAAATATCATTTCATACATGTCTTATTAGCAGTGAAGCAATGTAACAAAGCACATTTATTGAGGTACTTGCACTCTACTTGAATATCTCCATCTCCTACTTATGTATTCTTCCACTTCACTACATTTCAGAGGCAAATATTGTACTTTTTACTCCACTACATTTATATGATTACTTTAGTTAGGAGTTACTTTGCAGATTGTGCAGAGGCAATTTTTTTAAACTAGTCTATTTCATAGGTTCGATTATCTGTCAACTGTATACAGCATGTATTTTTGTGTATAATTTACATTTACTCGTACTTTTAATACTTAAGTACATTTATTGCCAGTAAATTACTTTTTAAACTTAAATATTAATTAGACACTACACGACTTTTACTTAACTACTGTTCATATATTGTAAATATAATGTATATAGTGCCCAAAAGTCATAGTTGATTAAAAGTATATTGATTAGTACTTGAGTAAGCGTAAAAGTCTTAAAATATCTGATATCAAATGTACTAAAGTATCAAAATCATCATTATTATTGCTAATAAAATAAATTAATTTGAAATTATTTTACTTTGGCTCCGATGCAGCATGTAATCTGTAAGGTAACTAGTAACTAAAGTAATCAAATAAACGTAGTGGAGTAAAGAGTACAATATTTGCCTCCAAAATGTAGTGAAGTGGAAGTATAAAGTAGCAGGAAATGGAAATACTCCAGTAAAAATACCTCAAAATTGTACTTAAGTACAGTACTCACTACCTACATTCCATCACTGTGTATGGGTTAACCAAAATAATAACAATAATAATTATTATTATTATTAATAAAATAATAACAATAATTATTATTATTATTATTATTATTATTATTATCATCATCATCATCATCATCATCATCATCATCATCATCACCATAATAACACGGTATGTAAAGAGTACTTGTATAACACAGAGTGAGTACTGGACAGTAGACGTTAGCTCCTGTTCAGCCTCCAGTCCAGCAGGCGGCAGTGCGGCGCCATTAACCAGTTTACCAGCCGCCATTTTGGAACAAAAAGAAGCGAGCGCTCATCCGGAGTCACTTTACGCTGCGGAGGAGCCCGGAGAGCAGCACAGTCCCGACTCTCCGACTTTAACGGTAAATATACTTCAAAACGACTCTTTACACATCAAATGAGAGCGTGTACGTGTTGAGAACAGCGTGTAGAAGGATACGGCGGCGACATTCAGCACAGATGATGAGCTTATTTAACGGATGATGGTAGATTGTTCCAGAAACGACGCGTCTGCACGTTGTCCAAAATAACTTAACTCAACGTGTTCAAACTGTTAGAGGAGGTTTTCCTTCATTTCACAGTGTTACAGCCATATTCATCAGTGGCAGGTTAAAGCAAGGCCTCGTGTTTCATTCTAGGTGATATAGGTAACATAAATAAACCTTTATTTGTCTATTTTTAAAAAAAAAACGTTCACTAGTGAAGAGATGAAACCATAAAACACATCAGTGTTTGTGTCTGTAGCAGAGGAGCACGTGGAGCACATGAACTAAAATTCAACAGGTATTATGAAAAGTAAACTCATCCAATATTTAAAGTGCTTGTACCTATTGAAGAAGATGCATTTTATTTTATACAGCACCTTTCAAAATCAGGAACTACATGTTTTATGTTAGAAAAAAATAGGTTAAGATACGTTGAAGATTTCTTTAAATGGCATCATTTAAGAGACATAGGATGAAGTTAGGTTTCTTGATGTGATGCACTTTTATAAGGAATAACATGCATTTAACTTTACTCAATAGCTTCCATTTTATCTTTTCAGGTTGTGCAATGGTTCGTCTTTGGCGCTCTTTTGACCCGAGGATGCCGGCGTCACCTCGGAGCTGTTGCCCGCAGGTTCGAGAAGGTTAGAGATGATTTATTAAGATATTTTCCCTCCGAACTTCCTTAACCACGTGTCCTTCTACGCTGTGATGACAGTATTTCCTGCCATTCGTAGTTTCCACCAGAGGTCTAAAGACCAAAGACGGTCCAAACCTTCCTTGGATGTCTGAGCGTTATTATGAGACTAGTTATTGTCATTAGGAGCTTACTGATCTTTACTTTTGTTTACAAGAAAAACACTATTTAATGACAGGCTTCTCCGTGCTTATTAAGTTTGAAGTTTGCTTGTTCTCAGGTGGATAATGACCTTCAGGGACACCGTACAGAAGCTGCTCAACTGTCACGATGGAGGATGCGACGCAGAAATAAACGTGCGCCACTGGACCCTTGGTACCGGTGAGCTGATGATTATATGTCCTGAGTTTATGTGATATCAAAATGAAGCTTCAGTGAAGTAATAAAACTCAATGCTGGGCACACAATGTGGTCGTTAGAGCTGAACTGATTAATTGATGGAAAGAAAATTACTTGCCAACCATTTTGATAATTGATGAATCATTTAATTCTTCCAGTTTGGATTTTGATGGTACATTTTTATTAAGTGAAAGCTGTTTTTGTGCCAACAATAATCCTCCTTTAAAGTTAAGTAGCACCAATATATTTTGATTATGTCGATATAAAGTCTGAAACGGTGAATAATGCCAATCAGGAGTCCTAAGTGATGTCGTCTTTTTACCCTCCGAACAGTCAAAAGTCGAACACTTAGTCAATTTAAAATTATATAAATCGGAGAAAAGGAGCAAATTCTCATTGATTTATTTTGAACATGTACAAACAAAACACCAATAAAACCTAAAATGAGTCAAGAACATGTCTCTGTATGAGATGACGGTCTCTTCAAACGATCTTTGAATTGCGTCCACATGACTGTAGAAGTGCCTGCAGGTTTTCGCTGTGATGACATTATTTCCTGCCATTCGTAGTTTCCACCAGAGGTCGACAGACCAAAGATGGCCCAAACCTTCCTTGGATGTCTGAGCGAAAAATAAAACTTTGTCTAACATGTCTCCACATCTCTGCTTTCAGTTCTAACTTTCTCTGTCTCACTTTCAGGGTGAACGTCTTGATGTCGTTACTGGTGAAGATCACGGCGCGTGCAGCTGGTATGTTTTCTGATCACAATCTTTGATAAAGTAGCTGCTCTGAAAGTTATAGTCCTGTCGCTGTGATGACATTATTTCCTGCCATTCGTAGTTTCCACCAGAGGTCTACCGACCAAAGATGGCCCAAACCTTCCTTGGATGTCTGAGCGAACAATAAAGATCTGTTAACTTGTCACATCTCTTTGCTTTCAGATCTAACTTTGTCTGTCTTTACTTTCAGGATGAACATGTTGGTGGTGGTGATTCAGCATCCATCAAAGCTCTTGTCGGCGTGATTGCAACCAAAGACTGCAAATCTGGTATGTATGTTTTTAGGATTACAATGTTTGCTCAAGTAGCTTCCATCATGTCGCTGTGATGACATTATTTCCTGCCATTCGTAGTTTCCACCAGAGGTCTACCGACCAAAGATGGCCCAAACCTTCCTTGGATGTCTGAGCGAACGATACAAATCTGTTAACATGTCACATCTCTTTGCTTTTAGATCTAACTTTCTCTGTCTTAACTTTCAGTTGTAACCTCCTGATGGTGGCACTGTTCATCAAAGAAATGGCAATCTAAGCAGGTATGTTATATTTAATTTTTGGGGGATACAGTCTTTCGTAAAGTAGCTGCTCTGGAGTTTATGTCCTTGCTTACAACCAGTTCGCTGTGATGACATTATTTCCTGCCATTCGTAGTTTCCACCAGAGGTCGACAGACCAAAGATGGCCCAAACCTTCCTTGGATGTCTGAGCGAATTTAAAACATGTGAATAAATCAAAGTCTTGTCCTCAGCTTCTCAGCTAACTTGTTTTTCCATGTCACTTTCAGGGTGGAAGTCTCTGCCGGAGGTGCTTCATAAATTCTCTCCAGTGTCACGCGGTGCTGCTTCTTGTCTGGTATGTATTTTACTTTGAACAGTATATTTCAGTTTGTAAATCCGGTCCAGCCGTAATGTACAGACTGACGACCTACAGTTCGCTGTGATGACATTATTTCCTGCCATTCGTAGTTTCCACCAGAGGTCGACAGACCAAAGATGGCCCAAACCTTCCTTGGATGTCTGAGCGAATTCAGTTGTAGTTGTACCCATAAGATCAAAATGTTCTGCCTGTTGGTTAATATATTATATTTCTTCCATCCTACAGGAAGGACGAGAACATGGAGCTGCATCGATCCGTCTTCAGTCGATTCAGGAGGACTTTTCCACAATCTTTTCATCAGTTTTTGTATGCAGAGAAATTTGTTGACCATTGCTAACCTGTTGCATCAAACCACAATGAAATAAAAGTTTGAGTGTTTCCTTGCCTACATGTTTTTTTTTTTACTTGTGAAATGTGCCATTTTTACAGGGCTTTGGTCACAAAAATGCCACAAGACTGCACACACACAGTTCTCACTGTAGTGACCTGAAAACATCTTGACCAGAACATAAATGTGTAAATGAAATACTGTAGATATTATTCAATAACTTTGTCCTGTGTTATTTACTTGCAGTGAGTTGTGTTGAAAAGTAGTGGGAACAGGAAGAACCGCTTTTTTTAACCAGTCTTCAACATGTGATTGTAGGCAGTATAAAAGGAGGTTTAGTATGATGTCAGAGATGATAAGATGAGGGGGGAAACATTGCACGAAGTCTTATAAGGGGCATAGAAATTATGAAAATGAATCAAAATGAAAGGAATAAGGTTAACGATGTCTACCTTGCCTCAAATTAATTTGATTATTACAGAAAATACGCTCTGTGGCAAGTTTATGATACTTTTAAGGGGTTTTTTTCCTGCAAGATAATGAACAGTGATGTTTTAAATCTAAATGAAATTGCCAGAAGGGAAAACAATGAGTCCATGTTGGCATGATATTTATTGTCCCTGGCGACCTCTGGTCTTATTGAGCTGCTGTTTTTTGGGACTCGGACATTTAATAATTTAAACAACGTGTGAATATCTTGAGCCTGTAGTAACCACAGACCTTATTAAGACATGTAAAGGTCCCATATTATGACTCACTTTTTCTGGGATTTTGGGTCTATGGTGCTGCCACACACATAAAAACTTTTTTAAAAGACCATCTGTGCCTTTTTGAGTGAGACACAGATGTCTGACGGTGTCTCGCCTGCAGTTTCCAGATGAGCGGGTCAAATTGGGCTTCGGTCACCGACGCCATTGACCGATCATTTGAATGTTCCCACCCACACAGTGTCTCCACCCACCAGGTTCAGCATTACCACCTTGGAGATCCGCCATCACGCCCTCCAAAGCACCATGTCGAAGCGCAACGAGAAGTGCTCTGTTGTCGGCTGCAAAGACGAGAACAAAACGCTGCACCGTGTCCCGGCCGCGGGGGACAAAAGAGCGGCGTGGCTTGACTTCATTTTTGAGGGCAACGTCCCGGCTGCAGTTTGCAAAAAGCTGTTTGTGTGTTCAAACCACTTCGAGGCCGAGTGTTTCGCCAACCTCGGCGAGTACAAGACAGGATTCGTCGAGAGACTTCTTCTAACCGGTGGGGCAGTTCCAACTCTGCGTGGACCACCTGCAGACGAGGGAAATGTAAGTACACACATGATTAGCTGTGTGTTTCCGTGTGTTGGCCATTGAGAAGGTGAGGCTAGCAGCTAACCGCTAGCTTCCAAGCTAACGCTAACGCTAGCTTCCAAGCTAAGGCTAAAGGCTAGCTTGTAGTTAGCGATCAGCACGGTCTCCAAATGCAAAACTAGAGACCCAGGCCGTTTTTCGAAACCACGTACTACTGTACTGCCTACTACATACTGCGTTAGTATACACTGTACTGCGTACTGAACGTGGGATTCAGCGTGCTACTTCAGCGGACCGACGCTGTTCACACCGCAGTATGCAGTATGCAAGTTTCCCAGAATGCATTTCGTGGCGACCGGCAGCGGTAGTTGTAAAACAGGCGCGAAGCAGTTTTATTTCCCGCTGTAGCGCTGTTAATATGTCACTTTATTAAGTTTTAATATGTTTTCATGTAGAAAGTAACCGTTCAGATCCCCAGTGTGCGGTTAGTTTAATCAGATGACGGCTGTTTAGTAATTTGCCTCGATGTTTTCGGAGTGAGTGAAGCTCCAGAAGGAGCGGCTCGTCTCAGAGGCAGCAGCCCGTCTCCAGAGGTGTTCGGCCGGCCAACATGCGTCGTCGTCCCGGGGGAGACAGCAGGCCAGTTATCTTAACGCTAGAGGGAAGCTTCATGTCTGTGGTGGACAGTATACAGTACAGCTGTCTCTGGAGCTCTGTATGTCCAGACATCACCAAATATTAATTTTTAAAAAAGTTTTAATTAACTGAGTACTTTTCACAACAGTCAGCAGCCTGTGACTGTACTTATGTTGTGTGAACAAACTAGGGCTGTCACGATACTAAAATTTTCAACTCGATACTGATACTCAGGAAAATATTCAATACTCGATACCATTTTCGATACCACAAGGATAAAAAAAAAGACCCCAAAATTTAAAAGAAATACTTTTATTAACGAGAAAAATGCAAAAAATAACCTCTGTTACAACATGTAACAATTAACAGAACCACACGTTAAATATTCTGGGGACTTGGCATCATATTTTCGTTGTTGGTCAAACACAGATGGTGGAGTCGGCTGTGTGTGCGGCTGTTTGGTTGCAGGTCGACTTTTCTCTGCTTCATTCTGGGACTTTAACAGAGAAAATAACACAACAACAAAATGAGTATCGTATCCGGATACAACATTTAAGTATCGATACTTTTTTGAAATTCGATACTTTTGACAACCCTAGAACAAACATAAACGCTGTACGGCTGCGGAGTACGTGACGAGGACGTCATGACCCCGGCTCCAGCGCATTGCATTGTGGGAAACAGTAGGCAGAGTAGACTGGTCTGATGCATACTGGAAATATTCGAAACTGCATACTATACTTGGCAGTATAGTACAAATTCAAAGGTTCCTTCAAATGCAGCCTGCCCTTCCCTCTTTTCGGAGGACGCACCGGTACTATCTTTCGCGGCCTCCCATATCCCAAGATCCTTTGCGCACCGCTGCTCAGTCCTGAAACAGAAGAGGAAGCGAGAGAAAATGGCGACATCAAGTGGCGCAGACATGACATTCAAATTTAAGTAACGGGTTTATACTCGTTTTTTACTCATTTGAGCATCCAACGCTGGATATGTTAAACTTAGACTATAAAACCTTCAGATGTTTCGTGACGCTGGTGATGCTTTGGTAAATAAAGTTGTTATTCACCAATGGGTTAATGTTTATTTTGTAATGTTGATAATTCAATCTAGATTTGACACATTGTACACACCCGTCTGATAGATTTGAACCAAAACAGACTTTAATGCATGAACACCTGGCGACACAACCAGGAAATACTCCGGAGGCTAGACCGTCCCATTTAACAACGGTGGAGGAGGCGTTCAAAGACCTGTCCAAAGGACCTGGCCCTCGTGGACGACAAAGGCTAGGTCATTGAAGGCTGCAGCCCCTGAATTAAGACACAGCCTAAGTTTCGGGAATTTGTGAAATAATGCATTTGGAAATGTTTTCTAAACTGGAATATGTGAGCATAGCCCAGGTCAAAGCTAGTGTATGGTCGACTGCTACATCACAGCACAATTTACACTCCAATCCAACTGTTCTGTCACTTCTCTTTTTTTTTTTTATAGGCCACTACATTATTACAGTTACCGGTCAGCACTACAAGGGATATCGGCTGCCAGACAGAGCCACCTCAAGGACGCAGTGTTGGCACACAACTCTCTCCTAGGACTCTTCATTCACATTACAGAAGTAAAGGTTTGTAGTGTTTTTAGATTGCAAATTGCTTTTGATCAAGTGTAACACTGAGCTGTTGCAGCCTTATACTGTAACAGTGCTGTCATGTTTTACTCCTAAGAAAGCCCTGTTATCATAAAAAAATATACTTTTGTTACAGCTGTCCAGGCTACTGTGTCCGGCAAGGATTTTGGCACGTCCACTGATCCCATCATAGCCCCACTGCCTTTTCTAAGCTCAGCACCCATAAAGCGACCGTCTAAGAGACCTCGCCTGGAGGAGGAGGAGGAGGAAGAGGAAGAGGAAGAGGAGTCTCTCGAGGGCAGCTCAATGACGGCTTCTCAAGGGCTGGATACAACCTATGACCCTGAAGACTCGGTCACAGCTGTGGCAGAGTCAACGGTCAAGTCGTGAGTTACAGAAATATCTTTCTGTAAATGTATATAATCGGTTTTCAGTTTGTTTCCTGAAACGGGTGGTGTGTATTTCAGCAGTCCTGCTACATTTTACTTTTCACTTTTCAGAGATGCTGCATCCACCTCCACACAGGAGATAAGAAAGTACATAGTGTACGAGACCTGTCTGATGGAGCTGTTTGAGGTGTGCCCTGTGTGCAAGCGTGTATGCACCGTAAAAACCAAAAGGCTTGGGACGTTTGTGTCAGTGGAACAGCTGTGCAACCATTGTGAGTACTCCCGAAGTTGGAAAAGCCAGCCTCTTCTGGGTAATACACCAGCTGGGAACGTACAGCTTTCTGCAGCAGTGTACATCACTGGAGCCTCGTTCTTCAAACTTCAACGGGTAAATGAAGAATGAGTAAAGAATAGCTCCATTCATTGTTGAATATGGCATATAATGTTCAATATTATCAAACCTGTTGCTGTTTTTGTCTACCATCAGGTGTTCAAGGCGATGCGTCTGCAGATTTTTCTGTGTGACACATTCCGTCGACATGCCAGAACGTTTATCGAACCAGCTGTTGTACACACGTGGAAACATTCGCAGGAGGTGATGCTGCAGCAGCTCAGCGAAGAAAACAAAGTCGTACTCGGTGGCGACATGAGGGCTGACTCTGCAGGTATATTTTTGGAAATGCTATGAGTAGGATATGTTTGATTGTAAACACATACCACAGACTTCAATACAAGATTGTGGCCATGTTTTCACAGGGCGCTGTGCAAAATATGGTAGCTATACCATGATGGACCTCAACACCAACACTGTTGTCGATCTCCAGTTGGTTCAGGTGGGCAGGACGAATGAAATTTTACTGTTTTCTTTTTCTTGTTTAAAATTTTGCCATGACACACATTTTAAATATGGATCTATACTTGTGATTTTTTTTTTTGACAGAGCAATGTGGTTGGTGGAAGCTCACACATGGAGAAAGAGGGCCTGAAGAGGAGCCTGGCATTGTTGGGTGCATGTGGTGTAACCCCCGATTGCGTCGTTACCGACCGCCACCCACAAATACAGAAACTCCTGAGGAAGAAGAACATCTCACAGTTCTACGACGTCTGGCACGTGGAGAAAGGTATATTTCCTTGTGTTACAAGTGAGGGAAATTGCATAAATATTTGCTGAATGTATTGGAGGGCTTTTTTACGTACAGAAAGCAGCTTGTAGGCCTAAACCTGACGAGTCTACACATACAGCTCCATGACAACACATTCATATTGGGTTAACTTTTTTTGATACAAATATTTATTCTGATTTGTAGGAATTTCAAAGAAACTAGATAAAATTTGCAAGAAAAAGGACTGCCAAAAAGTAAAGGGGTGGATGCCAGCCATCAGAAACCACGTCTATTGGACAGCTGCATCATCGACAACGGGGCCAGAGAGAGTGGCTAAATGGACCTCCCTCCTGAACCATGTTCAGGATATTCATACACACGAGGACCCCATCTTCCCAAAATGCCTCCATACAATTCACAGAACAAGGGACAAGAGTAAATGGCTCTCAGCAGGTTTGTCTCATTCAACTGGTTTGGTTTTATTGATTAGCTGCAATTACGCTCATTACCAATAATATGATATGATGTAATATATAATGTTTTTGTCTTTCAGCGACTCCTGCTTTCTACCACCTGGAGAAGGAGCTGACCAAAAAGACAGTCCTGGAGGACATAGCCAAACTCAGTCCCCACCACCAGACGTCCTCTCTGAAGGCGTTCCATAGCGTCAGCCTGCGGTTCGCTCCAAAAAACGTGGCCTTTCCATATCTGGGAATGCTGTGCAGGT
This sequence comes from Pagrus pagrus, assembly GCF_965226575.1. Taxonomy (NCBI): domain Eukaryota; kingdom Metazoa; phylum Chordata; class Actinopteri; order Spariformes; family Sparidae; genus Pagrus; species Pagrus pagrus. The sequence goes on along the minus strand of NC_140204.1, from coordinate 2,111,176 downwards.
AAATTAAACTGTGATTACTTGTTGAGAACATTTGTCCGTTTCTTGCAGTTGTGTTCATGTTTGATTTTCTTTTGACTGTCCAAGACTATACCTGGCCGCACTGCATCACAATGAGAATGCTGATAGAGGACAAGCCACCACATCATCAGGGTATCCTCTTGTCAAACTGTCAAAATCCAGGAAGGGGGAGTGCGGAGCCAAGCCAGTGAAGACTGAGGCGTCGTTCCGTAAGTGTTCATTTATTTTTCCACTCAAAAAATAAACATTTATATTGTACACGACACAAAGTACTGCAACAGTACAGTCAACACAATAAACAAAAAAACACCAACTTCAATACCCGAGAAACTACAAAATTCAAAGTGCAAAATGTCAATATATGAACAGCTGTTGAATAATGTAGTAAATTATACTAGTGATTCACGTTTGTTTTTGTTTCTGTCTTGTTTGTGTGTGTGTGTGTGTGTGTGTGTGTGTGTGTGTGTGTGTGTGTTTTGCACAGGGTATGTTGATGATTTGATGGACATGATCATGGAGAAGGTCTTTGTCGACCCGTCATCGTACAGAGCTGAGATTCTGAAGATAAACATCCCACCGGACCTGTCGTCACAATATGAGCAACCAGACAAGGAGGAGGTCATCGCCAGCTAGGTCTCAAGATTCAAACAAAGGGGGGTTCGAAGCCTCCGTATCTTCCCTGGGCATCAGGACACTCCCGACATATCTGAAGTACAATACATGATGGGATCACTACCCATACCTTCCGCCCAAGGAAGCCCTGTAACGACTGAGAAGATTGAACATTGTTTGTCAACAGGTTCTATAATGTCAACAGTGTTCACATTTTTCCAATTTGGATTCAGTGAATCCTTCTTATACTGTATTTCTATGTACAATGACTGCAGTCAATAAATGTTTATTATATCTGTAACATGTTTCATGTGAATTCATGTGTAATATACAGTATTTGCTTAGGAAATACTTGGCTATATGTTCAAGAAAAAATATGATCTGAATTGTTGGCATTGACTGACTATATTTAGTTTATTATGGTGTATGAACAGTGAAGTTAAGAAGGTTATTACAGATAAAACTCACTGCTCTGTCCCCCGTAGCTGTAAAGGACCTTAGTCAGCCCTGAAAATGTTGCATACGTTCTGCAGCGAGAACTCATTTAGTCAGACAGGTTCTAGACCTGGATGGTCTATCATGCATGGAGGCCTTTCATCCAGCTGCTGCAGCCGACTTGTAACCTGTTATAGCATAAGGAAAGTATCTGCAGTGGCATGTTATCTGCAATCATACATTGCAAACACAAGTGACGGTAAAGATAATGTTACCTGTGCCACCTCCTGGCAGCATATGATCTCAGGCTCTGACGGCATTGTTAAACAGTTTCCACATGTGCACCTAAACAAACAAATAAAAAAATGATGATTCATGCATGCATAGAAACCTGGTATACCAGTATTTGTTACCAATAATGGCATCCACGTTTTAGATTTGAACGAGCGTGCTCTAGCTAGCTAGTACTTTTTCTCAGCCTGAGGTGAATGGCTCGTAGTGCTAAGCTAGGCTTTCTCAAGTTTACAACACAACACATCTGGATGACAATTTGGTATCTTGAAACTTGCAAGACATAACTTCACATTTTGTGAAGAAGAAGCAAAATATAGTTTACTTATAACTGTAGTGTAGGCTTACTATATAATTGCATAGCTTCCAGAGATGGACGCTAGCTAAGTTCCCAAAAAAAATAGAAAGGCATTTTTTGACTGACCATTCAGAAGCATCCTGCTGTTCTGAGGTTCTGCGGGAGCCTCCCCTCCATCTTCAGGAACGATTCAGGTTCGAACATGTATGGTTGAAGTACCGAAGAGCTAAGGCTGTTCATTGCTGCCATGTCCGCTACTTTCACATGGTGGCTGTAGTGCTACGTGAGAGCCTACCGACACTCTCCCCGTCACCATGGTAACTGTTTACGAGTGGGGCGTGGGCAAAGGAGCAGCAGCTCATTTATATGTAATGAGCAGCAGCAGCTCATTTGCATAGACAGAAACAGCACATTGTGAAAGGGACTGAAACAGAGATATTTATAAAAGATATTTCCAGCAAGCAACTTCAAAAACATGTTTTCTGGAACTCATAGATATATGCTAAGTTGTTGAAAAAGCTTTATAATATGGGACCTTTAACTGAAAACACATTCAAAATACCCACCGACTTCACGATGAGGCAAATGGAGGTTAAAAAATGCAACTTATTTCTGGGTTTTAGGACTCATTCCTGCAGGAATCTATCAGGCGATGTATCATAAAACTCAAGATGTTTGCAGAAGAAGAATAAGTCAATGAAATTCACTACACTCTGATTTTAACCTATAGTATATTGAAAACATATCACAACATATATCTTCCACATGACTCTTACTACTTATTTGGTCATTATTCTGCTGACATTTTTTTTTTAAACATGCTTTTAAACAGTGATGGGGTCAAAATGAGCCATTGACATCACGTAATGTTTTGGCCCTGTTGGCCTCCCATACACGCGGCACGTCGGCGCAGTGGGGACGCTGCCGTCACATCAGAGCTAACGGAGCTGCTCTTCGCCGGCTAGCCTGCAGCGGGAGAGGCTAAAAAACAAAGAATGGCGGGCGTGCACCCCCAGGTAAGTGAACCCGGGTTATTACCGCAGCTGTTCGCACGCTGTTAGTCCTAATTTACGACTCTTTTAACGAAAAAAACAGGCAGGACCGGTGGTTAACGGTAGCTAACGTCCTCCTAGCTAGCCGCCTGGTCCAGGTCAGCTGTGAGCGAGCTGTCAGCTCCCAGGCTGCAGCTGCTGGGACGTGGCAGCACAGACACACAAGAAACGCCTTTTTTCTTCAGCATATATCACGTCTTATTGTATTTACTTCACCCTGACTGAACGTTTCGTGTTAACAAGCGTGGGAAGTTGTGTTAACCTACATAAAAGCGTCCAGAGAGACTCCCAGCTGCTATTTCTGTCTCTGTCTCTGTTACAGGACGACCTGCTGAAGATGACACACAGAGAAAACTGGAAGTGAGCACAGCCTGTTTCTGTCCGGTGATGTTCATTATCACCACTGATCATATATTGAAATTCTGCATTTTTCCTCTCCATGCATCAGCCCCTCTGCCTCCACCCTCTCCTCACAAGGCTTATTTCTCCCCTCTTGTCAGGGTGCAGCATGAGCGTCTGCACGCCAAGCACCCGGGTCACGAGGCCATGCATGCAGAGATGGTGCTGATCCTCATCGCCACGCTGGTGGTGGCTCAGATAGTCCTGGTCCAGTGGAAGCAGCGGCACCACCGGTCCTACAATGTGAGTGGTGACCGTAAGACGAGGAGGGACATACGAAGACATGAGACACACATCATCTACCCTTTGCGATGTTTATGAGAAAGTTCATCTAAAGGAGGAGAACTCAGCCATCATCTCCTCCTGATGATAGAAAGTCAGGCTCAGTCATCATCTCCTCCTGATGATATAAAGTCAGGCTCAGTCATCGTCTCCTCCTGATGATATAAAGTCAGGCTCAGCCATCATCTCCTCCTGATGATATAAAGTCAGGCTCAGTCATCGTCTCCTCCTGATGATATAAAGTCAGGCTCAGTCATCGTCTCCTGATGATATAAAGTCAGGATCAGTCATCATCTCCTCCTGATGATATAAAGTCAGGCTCAGCCATCGTCTCCTCCTGATGATAGAAAGTCAGGCTCAGCCATCGTCTCCTCCTGATGATATAAAGTCAGGCTCAGTCATCGTCTCCTCCTGATGATATAAAGTCAGGCTCAGTCATCGTCTCCTCCTGATGATATAAAGTCAGGCTCAGCCATCATCTCCTCCTGATGATATAAAGTCAGGCTCAGTCATCGTCTCCTCCTGATGATATAAAGTCAGGCTCAGCCATCGTCTCCTCCTGATGATATAAAGTCAGGTGAAGTCTCGTAGTCCACAGAACATTTCTGGAGCTTCACAGTAAAACAGAGTTGCAGCATTCTGCTAAACAACTGAAGTAGCTGGAGATTTGATTTAAAATGGATAAAAACAAGAAAAAACTCCATTTAAACTTTGCCGAATTAGCTATAAGCACTTCCTGTTTGCAGTGTACCAGTGGATGTACAGATAACTATCACTGGATAACTTTGATACTGAAGAAAACTTAAAAACGTGATGTTTCCAAGGCAAGTTCTGAACATGTATGGACTGTCTTTTTTTTAAGGATTTCTAAGCAGATTTATGGAGTCATCATCTCCTCCTGCATGTTCTGATAGAAAGTCAGGTGAAGTCTCGTAGTCCACAAAACATTTCTGGTTGTTTTCAAGTCTCCAGCTTCAGTTGTTTATCTCCAGGATGTTTCGTGGACTACGACACTTCACCTGACTTTCCATCAGTTTTGAGTGAACTGTTCCCCTGGTGGATCCAACATATCTGTTTGGTTTCACACATTCTTTAAATTCCTTCCTCCTGCCCAGTAAATATCCCATCTTATAAACTCCAGTCCTTCAGTTTATAACCAGCTTTCTGCTAAAAATTCATAGTCTCCAGACTGTGACATAAATCTGACGACATCAGCGGCGTTGTTCGCTCAGATGTGACAAAGCTCCTCTTTGTCAGCGCCTCAGGAGTTGTAACCATGACTGATGAACTAACGTGTAAAATAGTCCTACTTGGGTTTTTAACAAGTCTGCATCAGAAGGTTTCACAGTGTGTTCAATCCATTTAGACCGGAAATCTCCAGGAACAAGAGGGGAAGACGGGTCAGGCTAAAGCAGCAGGAGAATCAGTTCTTACACAGTTTGATAGCAAGTAAGTGTAATGAAGTGTCGCTCTCCTCCTCAGCTGGTGACTCTCATCCAGATGTGGGTGGTTCCTCTTTACTTCACCATCAAACTCTACTGGTGGAGGTTTCTGTCCATGTGGGGCATGTTCTCCGTCGTCACCAGCTACGTCATCTTCAGAGCCACCCGCAAGCCGCTGTCCTGCAGGACGCCGAGGTGAGACGAGGACAGACGTCCTGACATTCATCGCTGGGCTGTGTTTTCATTTCAGTTTGTTTTTAAAAAGGTGAAGAAGACATGGGACAACATTTATACACAACCGATATAAGGAATGAGCATCTCAAGCAAAAAATGCTGTTTGATAGTCGCCAGGAATCATTCGACGATTATATGAAGATGTGCTGTCAGTGATTGATTTATTAGTGGTGTCTGTGTTTCTCAGGATGGTGTACAAGTGGTTCCTGTTAATCTACAAGCTGAGCTATGCGGTGGGCGTCCTGGGCTACCTGGCCATCATGTTCACCATGTTCGGCTTCAACGTCTTCTTCAGGTGAGTCACCGCTCACAGTCAGTAGATCAGAAGTGTCTTTTAAAGCCCAAACTGAACAACTGTCGCGGTGTCATTTTTGGTTGTCACAGCCCTCGTGAAAATGTCATTTATGAAATTTACCTTTTCACATGCGAAAATAACAAATTCACATAACGTTTTGACATATTTTTTGACCTAACGGTAATTTTTTATTACCGATTATTCTGCTGATTTTTTGCAGTTGTTTAATCTTTAAAATGTCCAAATTGTGATAAAAGGTGACGTCTTGTTCAAAACCCAAAGATTCCTCATTTACTGTCACAAATGACAAAGAAAAGCAGCAAATCCTCACGTTTAAGAAGCTGGAACCAGCAAATATTTGACATTTTTACCTAAAAAATGACTTAAACTATTATAAAAACAGTTAAATCTCTCATTTCAGAAGCTCGACCGACAGAATATTTAGCTTTTTCCACCAGTTTTGGTTGAAAATGACCGAAACGATTAATAGATGATCAAAATAGTTACTGCTAATTTTTCGATCAACCAATCGTTTAATTTCTTAAACAATCTGAAGCACAAATCAGGGAAACCCTCAATACAGCCACCTTTATATTTAATATGTGCTCTTTATGTTTTGATCCCAGCGCTTCAACAGATCTCTGGCTGCTCCAGCAGCTAAACAGCAGACCTCTCTCTTTATTTAAAGCCTAATAAAGAGACTGTAAAGCCGGATGTACAGTATAATGGCCTGTTGGAGTCTGGACACTCAGTGGAAGTCATTCCTGTCAATATAAATGTGTCTCGGTTCAGCTAAGCACAATTTATATGGCGTTAATTGGCAAGATGATACACATCGATTGTTTCTGCTCATGAAGAGACAGCTGATCTCTCTTTCTCCGTCCAGGATCAAGGCAGAGGACTCGATGGACGTTGGTGTCATCATGCTGTTTTACGGGCTTTACTACGGCGTCATGGGCAGAGACTTTGCTGAAATCTGCTCTGACTACATGGCTTCTACAATCGGGGTAAAGCACCTTTAAAAAAGATGGATTCCTCCTGAAAAATCAGTGGACAGTCACAGTTTCAGTACTAGTTAGATAGTAAACTTCATGAATGAATACATAAATCTGTCAAATCTGAACAAACAGACGTGATACACATTTTTAGTTTCAGTTAGACTCACAGAAAACAGGCGCTCCTTATAACTGCAGAACTTGCCTTGCAAACATCACAGTTTTAGGTTTTCTTCAGTTTTAAAATAATCCAGTGAAAGCTGTCTGTGCATCCATTCGTACACCACATACAGGAACTGCTAATGTTTAATCCGGCACATTTTAAATGGTGCCTGTTGACATGTCTATTGTTTTAAATTTACCAATCGTTGGCCTTGCATGTGCGTTTTCCAGTACTACAACAAGGGAGGCATGCCCAGCAGGAGCCTGACCAACGACATCTGCGCGGTGTGCGGCCAGAGGATCCTGGTGGACGTGGAGGAGGAAGGATTTATAGAAGACACCTACCAGCTCTCCTGTGGACACATGTATCCTCAAGCTCCGTTAAATCCTGCAGGAGAAAAGGCTGCTGAGTCCTCACAGGGAGGTCAAAGGTCAAAGTTAGTTTGGTCAAAGTTTAGTTTCTGTGCCAGCCATTGGTAGGCTGTGACTGTATCATTTGTTTTTCTGCCTTAACTTGCCCCATCGCCTCAGATTCCACGAGTTCTGCATCCGCGGCTGGTGCATCGTGGGTAAGAAGCAGACGTGTCCGTACTGCAACGAGAAGGTTGACTTGAAGAGGATGATGAACAACCCGTATCCTTTTATTGGCCAAGTGATGGAGAAGTATGATTTGTTCTTCACACTCGTCATTAGACAGGAAGGCTCACAAGTTCAGAGATCTCCAAATCTTCACGAAGAAGATCCTCAGAGAACATGATCTCTAAATTATCCCCAAATGTTCAGAAAAATCTGAAAAAGTTTAAAGTTCTCCCTGAAGTCTTTTACGATACGATAACAAGATGTTTATAGATGAGATGACTCTCTTTTGCTTTCCTTTCCTTTCCTTTCCTTTCTTTTGCTTTCCTTTCCTTTCCTTTCCTTTCTTTTCCTTTCCTTTCCTTTCCTTTCCTTTCCTTTCCTTTCTTTTGCTTTCTTTTGCTTTCCTTTCTTTTGCTTTCTTTTGCTTTCCTTTCCTTTTCTTTCTTTTGCTTTGCTTTCCTGTCCTTTCCTTTCCTTTCCTTTCCTTTCCTTTCTTTTGCTTTCCTTTCCTTTCCTTTCCTTTCCTTTCCTTTCCTTTCCTTTCTTTTGCTTTCTTTTGCTTTCCTTTCTTTTGCTTTCTTTTGCTTTCCTTTCCTTTCCTTTCCTTTCTTTTGCTTTCCTTTCCTTTTCTTTCTTTTGCTTTGCTTTCTTTTGCTTTCCTTTCCTTTCCTTTCTTTTGCTTTCCTTTCCTTTCCTCCCACCTTTCCTTTAGAGCTGCACGATTATGGCCAAAAAGATAATCACGATTAATTGTATCAATATTGAAATCACGATTATTCATTATGTTAGGTAAAACATATCTTTTTATTGCACTTTCTTTTTTAAACAAACTGTATGTGAACAAGGCTTCAAATTGAAACTTAAAATAATAATAAATCATAAATAATAAAATAAAATGTACCCAAGACAAAGGGCAAAAAATAAATATGCCATTGCAGAGTGCAATCATAAAGTGCCTGGGTTGTCTGGGTTGGCGCTGGACACGGACGGGGATTTAGTGGACCAGCGTTAGCTTTGGCCTTCATGCATTCATCATATTTGGGTTTGTGGTGTTTTTTCAGGTGGTTGAATAAGTTAGCTGTGTTGCCCTGTGGCGCAGACACAACTCTGAAAAGAGAAGGAGTTTAGGAAGTTAGAAGTTTTAGAAGTGTTTACGGGCGGTTAGGCAATTAGGCAATTCTTCAATAAATATGACTTCCAAGGGCTGACATCTGCCCAGTCGTTCTGATTCTCACCTCAATCATAACAGTGTCATCGTTAAACAAATAAAAAGTTATGGTTGACAAATTTAGACCACAGTGAAAAGTAGTTATCATTTTAGAAATATCCACTTTGTATGACCTCAAAACCGTGAACCTAAGAAGTATGATCAATTCATTGGTACAACGTTTGTATTTCTATTTGTTACATTTGTGAGATTAAACAGTAAAAATCACACCACATCCCATCTGCCCATTAAGAGGATTAACACAGTGTTATTTATGTGCAAAGTGGAAAAGTAGGGGGATCTCTTCTGCTTCAATTTCATCAGCGATCGAGAACGCATGCGCAATTTCTTCAGCCATAGCTTTCCGAACGTGTTGTGCAAACTACAGGTAGCCTACAGATGGATCTGACAGGATGTAAATATTTCTGTGACTTCCTGTATATTCTTTGACGGCGGCTGGAAACTGTCCGACTGGACTGCAGCTTTTTGTCACCACCCCCTGCTGCTGCCGCCTGGTCTTGTCCACCTTCCAGGCGAGGCGAAGTTCATCTCGAACGAGCCTACAGTTGAATATAATTTGAGGCTGCCGCTGCTGCAGGGTGCGCTCGCTTGCTATTTAGGCAGCTTAATAGGCCCTAACCTTTCGTTCGCCCCATGGTGGTTGGCTGACTATTGGGTTGAGAAAGTGCTTGATTTGATATGCAACAGAGCCGCTTTTTAAATGTTAATATCGAGACGATCATCTTAATTTAATCATGGCAGCCAAAATCGTGATCGTGATTAAAATTTGATTAATTGTGCAGCCCTACTTTCCTTACATCTTTCCTGTCCTTCCTCTCATCTTGTTTATTTCCTCTCCTCTCCCTCCCTTTCTTTAAAGTTGGCACCGTCTCTTTTAAAATACACTCTTCTCAGGCTGCACCCTGTTTAATTTGTACCCCTGTGGTCCGACAGGACTTCACCCATTAATTCACGTCTTCTTTATTCAGTGCTCTCCTTAATTCCTTCGTCTCCTCCAGCTGGGAGAAGACACATGTCCTGTACGGGCAGCTGCTTGATTGGCTCCGATACCTGGTTGCGTGGCAGCCCATCATCATCGGTATCGTCCACGGGATCATCTTCTCCCTGGGCCTCGAATAGAGCCCTGAGGAACGTTGCTGTAGGTACGTCCATGAGTCGCGAACGGCGCGAGAAACATTTGGCAGCGAAGTGTCAAAGTCAGCGCTACAAGGAGCTGATTCAGGCTGCTTCTGAAGTCTTGTTTCCTCGGTACATGTTGTTGGACTGAACGTTTGCACGGCCTCCAGCAGAGCGATCCCAGGCGGTCTGGGTCTCTGTGTGCAGAGGACACTGTGATGCTGAACTGCAGCCGACTTGGACAAAAATATTGAAGCACAGACCCAGTATTGGATCGTTTCAACGCGAATGACATGAGAAAGTCTCGAGAGGAGTTTACTGTGGAACGTGTGGAAACGTTGCCGTCATGCATGTTTTTGTGATAAATCATTGCTTTACATTGTACTGTGTGAATAAAAAAAGCCTTTTTAAACAGTTTTATAGTTTGCACACGCATCACTGCTGCTTCTGTTGACGCCACTAACACAAGCTAAATGTTGCTGATCAGAGTGTTACATGACCCGTTTACATTTCATGTTGTTTTTTTGTTTTATTACAAAAGGTTTTATTGAGGATGTCTGTTTAACTGGAGCTGCAGCCGATCCTCCATAATGGAAACAGGCTGTAAATAAAGGAGATTGGTCATCTTCCAACAAAAGTTTGGTAACCAGCCTCTAAAAAGTCACTAACAGGAGTTTGTTCCCATCTTTAAGAGGCTCTCATCCTTTCTCTAGAGCTACAAGAAAATCGCTTTCTTCTGTCAAATGGACATTTCTCTGTTGTCACAACTGCTGCTATTATTGACTTTTAATTTATTAAATGTTTATAAAATTTTATCAGTGTGTCAGAAAATGTATTCATGCACAAGCTCCCAACGTCTCTGTTTCTGTTTCTATTTCTCAGCTCATCGTGATTTTCCTTTTTCTTTGTATTTGAGGCAATGACTCAACATCCACTTGCAGAGTGGACATGTTTGTCTTTGTACGCTGTGGTTGTGGGTTGGTTACATTTTTTCGAATGCAAGTAGGTGTTTGTCATGAACAGACTTGAGTGTAAGTCAGGTACCAGGAATCTTTAAACACACCTTTCTTCCTCTTTCATTTTCAATTTTGTCCCTTTTTTAATAACAGAGCTTTTCCAAAATGTGTTGCAATAACATTAGTGAGAAAAGTCTTTGTCTCTCTATTCATGTAAAGTGAGGCCTGGGGCAACACATAAAAATACATGGTACCAGTTAACGTTTTAGATCACGTCAGAACAAATGGAAATCACAGAATGGATCTGTATCTCCTTTGTTTCCCACTTTGGTGTCTGCTGCTTAGGACTCAAACTGTGCCAACTGCTTAACACATTCAGACACGTTAACTGTTGAAATGGGGATTTGATCTTGACTTGTTTAGCAACACTGGGTCATGGGTTTGGGTGTGTTGAAAGGGTTAACATGATGCATTTGAAACATGAGAAGACCACGCCCAGCCTACCAGGAAATCACCTGTACATCCTTAATATGCTGGCACATCATTGCACTCCGTCTTTCAGTGCCAGTTGATCAGAGTTAAGGTAAGACACCCAGATTCTTCCTTTAAATATTAAGTATGAATATGCTTTTGTTTTTTTAATGATTACTTTATTACTATATCTAAGCTACATAAAAAAACTAATCAATTGACAGTGATAAGTTAGGGTTAGAAAAAAGGATGAGAAATAGCGATGTAACAGATTTAATATTAAAAAAAAGAGAATAATTTCTTGGGGTTTCTAAATTCTCCAAAAAGGTTCTGTTGTATCCTGGCTGAACGTCTAACTCTAACATCTTAACCCAGTCCTGATATATAAACTGATGCTTTAATGAAGTCACACAGTCCTTTAGTAAAACTTTGTTGAACGTATTTCTCTGGGCTGTGTCAGGAACTTTGACCTTTATTGTTTTATATTTGTTGTAGACAGTTGACAGCAGCCCTTATTTGCCCAGAGGACATCACTGGTTTCAACCGTCCGTTGAGGGTTTCGGTGGAGCCTGATCATTAACACCTTGGTGAGTCATCTCAAGATCTCTCAAGAATGAAATGGCTCTAGGCAGGGTGGATATTTTGCTTCACTGTTGGGGGGGACAATAAACGGGAAACATTCTCAAGAGCAATTCCTGAATGGGACGCCCATGAATGTTTTTAAGGACAACCCGGGGAAATTCAGTTTATTGATGGAACATTTCAACGCAGAATCAGCCACAGCCGGTCCAACTGATCTGTTTGTTTTGTGAATGCATCGTTTTATCAGGACAATCCTGGCAGCACGAGCTTGATCACCATGGAGAGTCAACAGCCAGGTGGAGCTGCAGGCCCTCAGGTGAGTTCTCTTCATGAGCTGATTCAAATATAAATATATTTATTTATATACGTTTTTGAGGTGGTTTAAGTTAAAGGAACAGTTCACCCAAAAATTACACTTTCATCATCTCCTCCTTCCATGCTGATGGACAGTCACGTGAAGTTTCGTAGTGCACAAAACATTTCTGGAGTAATTCTTAGATTACGCCGGACAAGCTGTATGGGTTAGGGTTATAAACTGATCAATGTACAAGTTGTAAAATCAGAGTCAGAACAGTTTGTAACTAAAGTAGGCCTGTAAAGATGGACTATATATAGTAGATATTGTAGATGAGTCTCGTTGTGAGGACATTTAATGTCCCCGACAACATTTAGACACTTGTTAGCAACCGCTAACAGTTTTTTACACACGGAAGAGGTTTATAATTAAACTGTGGGACATTTAATGATGGATTTTATGAAGTAGAACAAAACGTATAACTATCTTCAGCCTGTGGTAAGCACACACCTTATTTCACACATTTAACTGAAAACCAATTAAAAAGCCTCAAAGACTTTGAGATGAGGGAACAGGAAGTGCTAACATGTTAACTGAAACATTATAATAACGTGTATGAATGTGTATGAAAAATTTCAAGTCAATAGCACTTATGGCTTGGCAGGGAGAGCCTTTCCAAGTTTACACTCTATGTTATAGCGCCCCCATCAGGCTGATTGGGATAAAATGTTTTGAGAGGCATTTGGACGTCATCTATACTCGACGTACCAAGATTCGCGTCTCTAGGTCCTTCCGGCTCGCTGTAAATTATTAAAATGCAAACAATGACGGTTAATGACGAACAGGCCACACCCACTTTCACCTATCAACATGGCAGTCAAGATGTTAGTTAATAGTCAGCCCTAGAGCATGCATACTAAATTTGGTGAAACTCCTGTCCAATGGTCTTTGAGATGCGCATGTGTGGCATTTATAGCACCCCCTATAGGTTGAGCTCAAAATGCTTTGGTTAGCAGATTTCCAGTCCCGTTGTGAACTCATTTATAATAGAAACTTGTATTTTCATCCCCAGAGGCTGTATACCAAATTTAGTGTTGATAGGATCAATCTTTCAAAAGTTTTATTAATTTTACTGTTTTTCACATTATGCAAATTAGCAGAAAATCTAGTCAGGCGGACCTTTATGGTCCAAGAGGCTTTTTTGTAGAGCACATTGAGCTGGACTGGTGTGTCAAATTTCAAGTCAATCAGACTTACGGTGTGAGGGGTGTGGCCTTCTGAAAAACGCATTTTCAAGCCTTAATTACAGCGCCACCATCTGGCCGACTGGGCTCATATTTTAATAAAAGTTGATGCACATCATTTCCAATCATTGGGCCAAGTTTCAAGTTTCTGGGCCATTCTAGCTCACGGGAATTTGAGCTCAAGCGGCAGAAAACAAATAATAATAACCCCTTCGGGGTTAGAACCCTAATGAGGTTTGATGTTTTTACTTTTCTCATTTTGCAGACTGGTAGATACAGCCATGTGCCAGTGAAGGAGGAGAACTACGGTGAACCCACGGTGAGTGGACTGTGACACACTGCATGTGCAAAAAAGGCTGCATTTTTATAACATTCATGGATGTGTAACCTTACTTATTTCTTCATTCTGATTTCCTGCAGGGCGGATGTTTACATCAATTCATAGTGAAATTCAGTCCCAAAGACCGCGAGAAATTCCCTGTTAATTGCGATCAACCTTGCACAGTGCTGGAGGCAATACAATCAAAACAGAAATACAAAAGGCTGAAGTGTCCAGAGAAAAACCTTCTCATTCAGCGGGGTAAAGGAGATGAATATATTGTTGCAACTCATTTCCCTTCTTCCTGTGTCACCCGTGATGAGGTTCTGATCATATCATGTGTATCTCAAACGGTCGAAGAAGCTAAAGACCAACCTGCTACAGCAATACATTCAAGAGACCAATATTCTGTTTTCTACATTGATACAGTCGGAGGAACAAACGCCAGAAAAAAGAAGCTTTTTAAAAATAATGCTGTCAAACAGTTCAAGTATCTGTGTGTTTATGGGGAGAAGGGGACGACAGTAGAAGAGGCTCTGCAGAGAGACGGTCGCTTTAGTGATCAAGTGACCGACTGCGACTTCACTTTGTCTGACAATGAAAATCCCAAGTGCCTCACTGAACCTGCAGACAATGTGGACAACTTAAATGGGAAAAAATTCAAGATATGTCTTCCACTGAAGAAGAGAGCAAATGATAAAACAGCAGGCAAACAGCAGACAAACACAGGTGCATCAGATAATCCACAGAAAAGGCGCCGCACCAGATCAACATCAGACCTAAATGTAGTACATCAGAGAGGAATCAGTGTCAGAGCAGCAGTGGAAAAAAGAGAGAGCAATGTTGACAATGAGGAGATAATGAAAAAACTGCGTGACCAGTTTCCAGCTCTGAAAGAACTGATGCAGAGCAGATTTCCTCATGATTCTTACCAGAAAGCAGTAGAGCTGAGGAAGGAAGACTTTGGAAAGATCCAACAGTCATTCAGTGAAGTGCACAGAGTCAAGAAGCTGTTAAAACTGGGTGAGTCAGTCTGCAAAGTGATTGTTAAGGATGTACGTCAGGGCACAGGCTTTGTGTTGTTTGACAACTTCATTTTGACTAACGCACATCTATTTAAAGGTTGTGTTGAAGGAGAAACACTGAAGAAGAGCGTAGAGGTGTCTGTTCTCTTCAACTATGACGATCCTGAGCCATACACAAACTATTGCTGCTTCCAGCTAGCTCACTCTTACATCTACTTCAAAGAGGATGAACTCGACTATGCCGTACTTGAGCTCAACACTGAGATGGTATCCAACCTAAAAACCCAAACAGAACAGAACATTACGATACCACCAGGGCTCCTGAAGGACGTTGGTCCAATGCCTCCGAATGGTGAAGCCTGTCTTATCGGTCACCCAAGAGGAGAAGTGAAGAAAATGGATCCCACGTGTATCATTGAGATGGAGAAGAGGGGGCAGGCTGTCAATGATCATTTACATCCATACAAAGACACTCTTTTCACTCTCCACGTAATCAATCAACTGAATCAAAAAGTGGCGACCTACAACACTTTCATGTACCATGGCTCCTCTGGCTGCCCAGTGTTTGATGCTCGATGCAAAGTTTTTGGTTTGCACACTGGAGGATATGTCTATCCTGAAAAACCGACAGGAAGTGTGATAGAGTTTGCCCAACCTCTGTGTACTATATTGAAACACTTTGTGAATATGCTGAAGACAAAGGGAAATGAAGAGTTGTTAAAGACATTTAAGGAGGCAGCAAAGGGAAACTCAGACCTACAAGAAGTCCTTAAGTCTGTATCTGAAGCACAGGCAGACAAGGCTGAAGCACAGGCAGACAAGGCTGAAGCACAGGTAGACAAGGCTGAAGCACAGGTAGACAAGGCTGAAGCACAGGCAGACAAGGCTGAAGCACAGGCAGACAAGGCTGAAGCACAGGTAGACAAGGCTGAGCCAGCAGACGATGGAAACCTCCCAGACTCTTCTGAACCAATGGATACTGATTAAGTACTCAGAGAGTCCTGGGGCGAGTGTCGAAGCACATCTAGCTGCGCAGGTCGTTGTTTCTAGCTTATGAAATCGTTATTTTCCCAGTGACCAAATTATTAAAGTAATTTTATTTGATTACAGCAAATGTAAATGTTTTTAAGTGTATTTTATGGGACAGTGAGCTGGATGCCAGCATGCTTGTTGTTTACTGTTAATATAATCATCCACTGTGGTGGTGTAGTTTTTATTTTCACAGCAAAAATCTTGTACCGCTTTCACACTGGACAAAAAACCCCCGCTAATGCCCACTAACATCTGGCATTCATCTTCAATGTGAACGTATAAAATCAGCATTAACTCCCGCGTCAAATGACTCTGCAGTAGTCGGGGGGGGGGGTTATCAGCTCTGATGGCTCTCCCCTTTTTCAGGCGCGATGAAGTGAAAGATATTTAAGAAAGTTACCACCGTTAAATTCTCAGTGTCGGCTCCATGCTGCCACACGAGCATTGTATTGCACAGAGATGAGAAAGAAGCGAGATGTCTCACTCCCTTAGCAACTTCCATCATCGTCTTCAGATAGAACAATGTGTCTTATTCCGAATGTTATTGAGACTTTGTGATTTAAGTTTAATGTCCTCTGGATGTACTCTATGATCTGATGCCTTCCTTGTTGTAAGCGTGATAGTGTTTTTACCGTTAGCGTTTTTATTTTTTATTTTAGATATGCTAATTTTGGTATAAACATGTTTTTTCTTGCTTTTATTGCATTGCTCCTGTACTCTAGCCTTACTTAAGAAGCTGACCTACTGTTATCACAAATATCTACTGTTAACTGTTGTTTTGTAACTTGGTTTAGATAGTAAGTGAAACTATCTGGACTTGGCCAGACAGTTTTAAAACTGATTCTGCACTGTCACGGTCAGTAATTTTATGTTAGACACACTAGATTTAGCGGTGCTGTTTTGACTGTTTTGTTCTTTTCCACGTGGGTTAGGATTAGATAGTGAGGCTTTACCTTCATATTTGGTTTATTTTAAGAATAGTTAGCTCTTAATTTTGGTCCTCTTTTGGTTTATGTCTTTGTTTTAACAGCACCAGTCAGTTCCTTCTTTTGTAGTTTTGCCTCACCTCATTGTGTTTTGTGAATAAGTAACTGACTAACTAAAGATGATGTCTCTGATTAATTTTGCAGTACTAATTAAAACTTGTTTGATTCTCTTCAGAATCTGTTTCCTGTCATTTGTTTCCGCCCTCATAATGTTATATTGTTGTTCCCATCATTTTTCTCTTCTCAGTCTAGACAAAGGGTTGCAACAACATCTTGACCAATTAAGTTTTGTCCATGTCTCTTTGTTGCAGGTACAGTAAGATTTATATTTTCCTATTAAACTTCAGTTCACTATAAAATCCCCACAGTCTGCCATGTAAATGCAAAAGCATGTGATGTCAGGGGTCTGATGTGGGTGTTAAATAAATAATGATTCATGCAATCACAAACAAAAATGACGTTTACTAAATGATGAAACACACGAGCATAAGAAAGGCAAATATTTGTAGAGTATAAGTGTAATGACATGACAAACTTACAGTCATAGCTGAGATTAAAAAAACGCTTAAATCTTTATTGCATGGTCAAAAAAAACATACACACATTTAACTTGAAGGAACAGTTCAGCCAACAATATGAATCCAGTCATCATCTCCTCATCAACATGCTGATATAAAGTCAGCTGAAGTCTCGTAGTCCACAGAACATTTCTGGAGCTTCACAGTAAAACAGAGTTGCAGCATTCTGCTTAAACAACTCGTAAACACATCAAATGTCTCCATACAGCTCGTCTGGTGTAATCCAAGTCTCCAGAAGCCCCGAGATCACAAACTGATTTGAAAAGATGTTATTTACACCCTCAACGTGTGGTCCAGCTCGTACTCAGGGCTTCTGGAGACTTGGATTACACCGGACAAGCTGTATGCAACCATTTTATAATTCAGACAGTCTGATGATCCAACAAGTTTGAAGCACACTGAGGCCTTCAGAAAAGTGTTTCCGATGTCACTGTGTGTATGTGCAGTGTGTCCCCTTGTAGTCTTAATAGAGTTCCTCTTCAGGAACTTAGTTTTTCTGCTGACACTCAGGTCGTCACTTATTTTGCCTTGTCTATCGCCAAATACCTTCATTATTCCAACGCTGTTTTCAGCTGCTTCAGTCAGAAACTCAGGCTATTTACTGCAGAACTGGTTTCACATCCACTGACAACGTCCTGAGGTTGTGCCAAAGATTAACCAGCTGCTCCCCCAAGTGGCCATTTCATCAAACTACCAGCAAAATACCTGACTGATGCTGCACTACATCGTCACTTGTAAGCTGAACGTCTGTTATTACTCTGACGCTCCTGCTTAAACTGAGTAAAAACTTGTGAAACCAGAATGACCTGATTGATACAGATCTTTCTCGTTAAATTAAGTGATGAAAAACCAAGAAGGAACTTTTTTTTAAGATGACCAAATGAGTCATGACAAAGACTTCTCAGTTAAAAAACAATTTGTCAGCAAAAGCAACAAGTAAAGTCACAATATTTTCCTTATTTATGACATTAAATCACTGGCTTCATGTACATCGTTTACTCCTCTACTACAGTCTTCTTTCGTTATGTCCTTCTTATTATTCCTCCATCCTTTTCAGCTTCTGATTTTGTCCTTTATTCTCATTTTTTCTCTTCATCACTTTGTGTTTTCCCTCTCAGTCAGCCTCCTCTTCTTCTCCTCTCAAAGCGTTGCGGAGACTCTTCCAGAACTCCCCGACCCTCTCCTCCTCCTGAGGCCACTCCAGGTAGGTGGTGGAGCTCATGAGTTTGCGCAGTTTGCAGAAGCGTTTGGGGATGTCGTCCTTGGACAGCGGTTCCAGCAGGATCAAGATGGCTGCATCTCGGCCAGAGTCTCCATCGAAAAGCCAGAAGTGGGAGAAGTCCAGCTCATAGCGGCACCAGTCCGACTGGACAAAGTTCTCTGAGAGGACAAAGACGGTACGCCGGCTGCGCTCCATGGCGCTTATGATATTATCCACAATCCAGTGTCCAGGAAGGAAGTCCCGCTTGTGGAGGCACAGGGTCAGAGGCCGAGGCTGCCTGGGGTTCATAAGGCCTTCATCAATCTCCCTGCAGGAGTAGAAATCAGTAAGCAGGTTATGTTTCTCATTGGGTTTAGATTTTAAGTTTGGTCTGTGGGGTTCAGTTGGCTGTGGGGAGTCAGCTGCAAAGGTCATGGCATTGTCAACAACATGTTTCTGATTTGGTAAGACATTTTTCCAAAAGCACCAACTTAACAGGAACGTACCATTTCTTCCGACTTTTAAGAGAATTTCTACAGAAACAGACAACAGAAATGTGATGTTTGAAAAGATAACAAGAAAATACAAATTCTGACGTTACCTTGGCTCCTCCAGCTCAGGCACCAAGAAGTTTTCCACCCAGCTAGCATCTCTCTCACTGTAGGACACAAAGGCGTCAAAGGACAGCAACGCTTCTGAGTCTGCTCTATCGTTGCGCCGTCGTTGCCGGGAGTTACGCTTGGCCCTCAGCCAAGCCCATGTCATCTTGATGTACCAGATCACATGGAGGCGCCACAACAGGACACACAGCAGGATGGCGACAAACAGCGCCACCCCACAGCTCACAGACACAAACAAAACCCGGTGGCATTCAACAACGGAGAGGTGGACTTGACCCACTTCTTCCCCCTGCAGGAAGAGAGGAGAGTCGCAGATGTAGGTGTCCTTTCTGTCTGTCAAATGCACGTCTCCACTTCCTTTAATGACTGACTGGAAGAAGTCAACGAAGTCACAGGAGCAGACAAATTTGTTCTGACCCGCCTGGAGGCTCTGGAGTCGTTTGTACGACTGGAGGTCTGAATGACTGAGCATGTTCAAGGTGTTCGACTGTGGAAGAACGAGAAGGGTCACACTGGGGAATACGAAGAGGATCAGAAGAGGAAATGTGATATTTAGTTGGTCCTTACAAGAGGTGGACAGAGTACACAACTTCACTACTTGAGTAAAAGTACAGATACTCCTTGTCAAATATTACTCAATACAAGTAAAAGTAGCTTAGTCAAAATATTACTTAAGTAAAAGTACTAAAGTATTTGTTTAAAAAATTACTTAAGTAAAAGTATTTAAAAAATATCTCAGGAAATACAGGAAAGGAAAGTAGCTTAATGTCATTATACAATACACTGATGTGATTCTGCTACAGACAGTTTATAGCTCAAAAAAAACCAAATAAAGGCAAGAAGCCTCAGAACACAGACTCAGCTGCATTCATCAACACATGAAATATATTGCAGACAGCTGCGGTCAGTTCAGTATATTTTTGCATCTGACATCCATGCTTTCTCTACATAAAAAAGATGTAGATGCAGGCACTACAAGAACTGATATTGACATTTACAGATAAACAACTTATTGGCTAGTTTACTTTACTTATATCATACATCATAGCCAAAAATGAGCCGGATAACCCACATCAAAGACAGCCGCACCTCACTAACGCGCGCACATCCACTCTCTCTCTCTCTCTCTCTCTCTCTCACACACACACACACACACACATGCGCGCGCGCACACACACACACGCACACACACACACACACACACACACACACACACACACTCTCTCTCTTTCACAAACATTAAGCTAGCTAACGTTAGTAGCTACTTTACATACCGCGACGTGCTTTTTCAGGTTGGAAGACGAGTCTTTGTAGTCCGTGATATAATTGGTCCGCGGTAAGAACAACCAACATTTAAACTGAAACGAATCAGTTTTTGTGACAAAAATCTCAAACATGGGTTTGAGATAAGGCCACGGGTGCTCATGACGTAGTACAGGTACGGCAATACGACTAATACGCGAATCAGCAGAAACAGTTTATTTTCTCTGAATTTTGCACAAAAAAAAAAATCATCAGCCGACGTAAGCTCAAAAGTAGCGAGTAACGAGAGCATTAATAGAAATGTAGTGGAGTAAAAAGTACAATATTTGTCCTTCAAATGTAGTGGAGTGAAAGTAAAAGTATCCCCCCAAAATAATACTCAAGTAAAGTACAGATACTCAAAAACTGTACTTAAGTACAGTACTCAAGTAAATTTACTTCGTTACTGTCCACCACTGGTCCTTACCTGTATTGAAAGTGTTTGCAGATTGGGGAACAGCGATCCAGAGGGCAGCCTCAGGAACTTGTTCCCAGAGAGGTGGAGCTCTCTCAGGGCAGGCAGGGCCACAGAGAAGTTTTTGAGATCATTGTTGCTCAGATCCAACACCTGTACATGATAAAGATCAAGGTGAAAGTGGGTTAGTGTTTTTGGCTTGATGGTGTCAGGTCTGTCAGGATTGCTGCTGCATGAGCCACTCTTGTACCTTCAGAGTTTTGGGTAGACAGGGGGTGATGGTTGTAAGTGAGGTCCAGGAGAGGTTGAGGTATCGCAGGGTGGAGGGCCAGGAGCAGCTCTGGGGCATGGAGTTGTATCCGTTCCTGCTGATGTCCAGGTGGGTCAGCTTGGAGAGCTTCAGTACCAGGTGGGTCAACATGGAAAAAGACTGAGGGACAGAGACAAACAAGTCTTCAAGCAGCAAGTCATTTTACTCCAAAACCTTTAAACCGTTTTTGGACTTCCTGCTTATTGGATACATGCAAAAATAATTCCTTAAGGTTTCATGAAGGCACCTGCAGAGCGTTTCCGCTGACGTTTAAAACTCGTAGGTCCTTCATTGTGCCGTTACCATTGCACAGAGTCTCCTTAAGAGTCATGTCAGTCAGCAGGTTGTCGGAAAAGTCCAGGTACTGCAGGTTCTTGAGCAGGCCGGACGTCATACAGGGCATCACGAACGCCTGTAGGTACGTTAGCATTTGTTAGTATATGTCAAAAAGGATTAACTCATTAGATCATATTCTGTTTATGATGTCCAAACTTTTGAGAATTGGTTTGAGTTATGTTAAAAAAAAACCCACTGTGTTCTTTACCTTACAATTTATGACAGACACCTTCCTGGGATACTGCAGCAGAAATCCCAGCTGTAGCAATGAGACAAACTTATAGACATCCAGCACCACAGCGTTTCGTATGTGGAACTCGTCAATGCTTTTTTGATCAGTCCAGCTGGCTGTCTCCCACCTAGCACCCACCAAAAAAACAGCAAACTATTTAACAATGAAGACTAAGACACAGTTTGCTTCTGAATATTATTTATGTCTTTATAATAGGTTTTTCCATACAAAACAGTACTATGAAAAAATATATTATAAACAAATGTATTTTCTCTTTTGTTGGAGAACACCTAGATTTACTGTTTTTTGTCTCCTACCTGCCCTCGCCTGTTAACGTGACGCCATCACTCGAAAAGAAAGTGAGCGGTACTCCACTGAATGCCTCCAGGAAGTGAACAATGGCCTCATCAGACACAGACATTTTGCGTAAAGTAACGTACCTGAAGAGTGACATCATAGACATGTGTTATCTTCTCACTGGTGGTCTTGTCGCTTATGTAGAATGAAAATTGTTTTATGGAGGTGACTTAACAAGTAATTCTGCATGAATACTAAAACAGAAGAAAAGTAGACTGAGGCCAGACCTGACTCTCTTCTTGGCTGCCGCTCTGAAAGGCTGAACAGTATCATTCCCAATGAGATGGAGGTCTTCTAGAACGATGGGCGTCTCCGGGTATGACACGTCACTGAGCACAGCTGAGGCTAAGGCCTCATTTGTTAAAAATGGACTGTGGAGGTTCAAAGTGACACGACCCAACGGCCAAACATATGCCAGAGTACCGGACTCATACCTGCAGAGAGAAAAAGACAGTGGATTCAATAATCAGTGCTTAAACTAAAAAAGACTAAACACACACACGCTGAAGCTTACCTTGACACAATCCCACATAATTGCTTCAAATGTGGATTAATGCGCTGTTAAAAATAGTCCCTCACAAATGCACTAATAGAGTATCGCTCGCTAATAACTACAGTTACAGTTACAGTTACTATTGGGCTTGAAGCTGAGAGCCACAGACACTGTAGTTGAAAAGTACTGAGAGATGGACTTACACATTAAGTCACCATAGTGATAGCTTTTAAAATCTGACACATACAGACTTCAGACACAAAAACAACATTACTTCCGAACCTCGTCAAGTTATTGGCGTGCACAGTGAGCTCCTCCAGCTCAGTGACTCCAGACAGATCTCCTTTCTTTAGCTCCTCCAGAGCGGGACCTCCAAACCGAAGCCTCCTCAACCTGACCAGCCCCTGAAACACCGGAGGAGAACCCAGGCAGCTGCAGGAAAAGAGGGTGGTGAAGTATGTGAACATCATACGCAGTCTGGAGGTTTCCACTTGGTCTTTAAACTGTGACTGAGGGGTTTTACCTGTATGGGTTGTTGAGCAGGTTTAGCTGCTGTAGAGCTTCTAGCTTGTTGAACCATTTTTGGTTGAGAGCAGTCAGCTGATTGTCGGACAGATCCAGCTCCTCCAGGCTCCACAGAGGGTCGAACGCTGACGGGTGGATCTCAGCTATCCCGTTACCTGGATGACAGTAATATCTACATATAAAACATCCTACATCCTGGCAAAAACAAGTAAACCGTCCTCATCAGAAAAGAAACATAAAGGTCGACTCTTCAAGCAGCTTATTACAACCCATATTTACATTTGCAGCAAAGGAGGAAGTCACATGAAGATTCATAAAATCCACTAGCAAAGGACTTTTACCCAGGAGAGCTCTGTTCATGTCCCGTGTGATTTATTTTAATTTGATAACATCGTAAACTTGCGTCATAATTAAATGAGTAACGTACTTATTTTAACCTTAAATATGATGTTTTTAACCTTACCTAGTACTTTTATTGCCTAAACCTAATCAAACAACAATGGTATATCGAAGGTCTAGTACGCTGCAGCGGCCATGTTGTTTTGGAAGCGGTCATATATGTTGTTTTTCGAGATGCTGGCAATCGATGTTTCCTCATTTAGGTATGAGGATGTGTTGCAAGAATGTTGTCAGGGGTTCCACAGGGGTCAATCCTCAGACCACTGATCATCAGTAATTATCAAATTATCTTTATCATTGTTATTCTGGTTATCACATGATTATGGTTGTCGTTATGATTATCACTGTTCCATGTTTTTTCATTAGCGTCGTTATTGTCATTGTTTTATAATTATCATTTATACAAATAATCATTTTTATTGTTGTTATTTTGTTATTGTGCTCCTCAGTGCATCAGGTGCATCAGGTGCTTCCTAGTACCAGATCTGGTGAAGGTGTAGTTAGTTTGGCTCTCATCTCCAAAACAAACTTGGTGACAAAATGTCCTTTTTTAATGTTGTTCTTGTTCTTCTTGTTGTTGTTCTAAGCAATTTAAAACCTTTTTGTCCACATTGGCTTGAAAAGTGCGCTTCTGGTCTTCATTCTTGACCTTAGGCACAGCCAAACCATGACCAGAAGTACTTAAAATGTTTGGAAGAATCAGACATTTTTACATCTTTGATTCATTCAATAATGTGATATACTTCAAAGCTTTGGATGAACTAATAAGTGACATTTAATTTAATGAATTCAGAGATGAATTGATTCATTGTCACTTCCTTATAGTCAATATATTATCATTAATCATAGTGTTATACATTAATATTAAATGTTTTACAGATCCTGTTTTTCTTAAGGCTTTCTTATAATGAGATGTTTCTCTCCAGTAAAGTGGTAGATGTCTACTTATAAACACAAATATAGATGGAAAATGTCAGAAACATCATGACTCCTTCATCACTTACGCTCATGTTTTTTTTATCTGTTCCCATACTGAATAAAATCCCACCAGCCCTACCGTGAAGACTCAGAGCCCTCAGTTGTCTGTGGCCTGTCAGATCATCGTCGGTCACCACGGTGATGTTGTTGTTGGAGAGGTCAAGACTCAGGGCGCGATCCG
Source organism: Pagrus pagrus (assembly GCF_965226575.1). Lineage (NCBI taxonomy): Eukaryota > Metazoa > Chordata > Actinopteri > Spariformes > Sparidae > Pagrus > Pagrus pagrus. The sequence continues at coordinate 2,086,901 of NC_140204.1, read as the reverse complement.
TTACCATGGGAACCCGTGTGAAGCCGCCATAGGAGCAGTTACAGGAGAGCCGAGGGTCACAGTGCCCGCAGGATGGCCTCTCGTCATCTGGGTTTGACCTCTGACCCCAGCAGAGAGAGAGGAGGAGGAGGATCTGGAGGGCGGAGGGAAGGTTTGTTGGCTGGCCCATACTGTAGGGGAGAAAAGGGAAATTGTGGTGGTGGTGGTGAGAACAGAGGAGGAAGGAAAAGAATCAGATTAGTGAACCGAGCAAGAAAGTCAAAGAAAGTGAGACAAAGTGAAAGAAAACAAGGTGGAAGTAAAATTTAGTACAGGTCCGCTCCGCTCTGTCTTCTGATTACAGGCTTTCCAGTGCCTGAGGCCCTGTCACACCAGAAAGTAGCACAGCAGAGTTCATCCTCATATCTTCTCCAAGTATGTGTTTCTTGAAGCTTTGTGACGCAGTGACTGCTCATAGGATTAGTAGCTATATAAGCTGGTTGGCAAACACGTTAGCCCGCTGGAAACATGCCAGCTAACCATCAGTCAGGAAGCTCGCTAGCCTGGTCACAGATTCGATAAGTGTACACAGTTGGGAGGGTTAGGGCTACTGTGAAAAATCTGGCTGTTTTCTTGGATATCTGAGAGTCCGAATTTTGATTCGAGATTAAAGTCTGACTTTGTGACTGAGCCTAAATTGTTATTCTGAGAAATGTCAGTTTTTTTAGATTTAAATTCAGAATTCTGAGAAAAAAAATAAAATTTCTGATTTTAAACTCTGAATTGTGACTATTTGTCATAATTTTGACTTCGAGCTCAGAGTTCAAGAAAAGTCGGAATTCTGAGATTAAAGTTTTGAAATTAATTTCAGTATCCAGACTTTAAGGAAATGTCTGAATTCTGGGGAAAAAATTTCTGACAATAAACTCATGATCTTGAGAGAAGAAAGTCAGATTTCTATAGAAAATGTCAAATTTCTCACTTTTTTTCTCAAACTCAGACCTCCTAGACATTTGTCACAGTGGCCCTAATCCTCTTGAAGTCTTGCCACAAACTTGGAGGTACAGTATTGTTGTATTGTAGCATTAAAACAACACAGCGTACAGATTTGACTTCAGTCTTGGTCGTGATACGGACAATACAAGAAAAATACAGCAAGCTGATTTCCGTTCCTGTTTGTGTTGTGACTTCCTGCGTTCATAAAGATCTGACTCGTCATGACAGTTTGAAATACAAAATTCAGACACACAGCGGCTGCCTGAATCATTAACTGGAAAAAAAAAATCATACATGATGAACTGTAACTGCGTTGATTCTGTCTTATAGCCCTCGTTTGCTCAAGTGCTTCTTGTATTGTGTAATCCATCTGCTTACACAGTCGTACAACAACAATTCACAGTCATAAAATGAGAAAATTATAACTGGAACAGCGTTGATACAATCGTTCAAACATGACGGCATGGAGAGAAAAAAAAGGACATTTCATGTTTTATGTTTTGTTCTAGGATTATAGTCTGGGGTGCCTTACCTGATTCGCTGCTGAAGTGATTCTTAATAATGCAGGAAAAACTTCAACGTTTGGGGGAAGAGTAAGAAGTCTTTATAACCGTACGTCATGAAGAATAGAGGAAGTTAAATCTCTGTGGGAGTTGGAGCGTAGTGTGAAAAGAGGAAGTGAATATGAAAATTCACTTTCAGGGGGAAATCGGTGCGAGTGTGCCCTTTAAAAACGAGGCAGTTAAAAGAAAAGTGCAGTGAATTTGTCTTTTGAACATTTTCTGACTCGTTACAAACATGAGGAGGTCAGAACATATGTTCATATATTTTATTTATTTAGAAATAACATTAAAATCAGTTTAAAATATATAATATGTGACAGACGATAATCATAAATTACTTTTGAGCACCAATTCATTTTATTTGAACTTGTCTCGTCGATTATAACTCTACAAGCTGAACTAAAGCAGCCCAATGCTGCATTATCTTATTATCATAATGTACTGTACTCAGTATATGAACAGGGTCGCGACCGCAATCATTTCCGCTCTATCTCTGGTGTTCTGGCTCTGAGCATCACTTCCTCTATTTCCCCACTCAAGAGACCTCTAAAGAAAGAATCACAAACAGTTTTAAGTTTTATTCATTTAGTTTGTTTTATGAAAGAAACTCTATATATATATATATATAAGACGTTTTTATCAAAATATATATTTAATAATGTACTAATGAATATATGATACCAATTATTGCAGTTTTTCACATGCTGTGTGTTTATTGTATATTACATTGTATATGTCAATATACACTTGTTTGGGGTTGAGGTTGAGAACTTGAACTCAGATTTTGCTTCGTCATTATTACCTTTCCCATGAGTTTGGGATCGTTTGTTACACCAACAATGGATTGATTTCAGAGGTTAACACGGCAGACCTGCTGAGTTACTCTGTCTTTACTTATTATATATCAGCGGGCGAGCCTTTGTGTCCCCGTTAGTCTTTCTCAGACTATTGTAATCACTGAGTTTTCGGTTACATCATTGTCATTTTATTGTCCACAGTGTCACATTGTATCACGGCCTCCCAGACAATCAGTAGTTTCAAAAGAAACAGCATGACACATCAAAATCTTGTTATTTTATCTGAAGCTGCTCTTCTTTAACGCCCTTGTATTGTGCAAATCTGAGGTACTATCTTTTTGAGACCACTTGAGACTGGTTAGATTATCTTACATTAAATCATTCAGCACATATGGTATAAACATTATGTTACTTTCCCCCTCCTTCCCATACTGCCCACTGGTTTTTAGTTTTCAGTGTGTAGCTGATGCTGCTGAACCTGAACAAGCTTCTCCTTCAGGTTGTACCCCAACAATAATGAACACTGGGAAGCTTTCAAAATAGTGATTAAAAACTTAGTGGGATTTCTGATTTCTTAATTATTGTTTTTATGCCAATTAAAGCCGTGACTGGAGGCGTTATGTTTTCCGGTACATCCGTACATCTGTCTGTCCGTCCCATCCTCGTGTGTGCATTATCTCAGGAATGCATTGAGAGAATTTCTTCAAATTTGGCACAAATGTCCACTTGGACTGAAAGATTAGCTGGTCAGAATTTGTTGATCAGAGTTCACTGTGACCCCACCCCCCGTAAAAATATATCCTTTCTTTACATTTTGTGAGTTTAAGGGCTAGCTGATTAGCACACTTACTGCAGTAGACATCTCAGACATCAACACTGTTGTGTCTTCACACTCTGTTGATAATCTTTTTAATTTTTTTATGGTTTTAAACTAAAATTCAGGCCATATTTTATAAATTGCTCCTGTCAGTGTGCAATGACATGGTACTTTTTAAGCATAAATGACAATAAACCTAATTCTTGAACCTTGAATCCAGCTAGTCTCAAGTGGTCTCAGTGTTTACTTGCAAAACCAGTCTGTAACCCAGATTTGCACAATACAAGTCTGTAAAAGAAGAGCAGCTTTAGAGAGCACAAACAAAGAGTCTGGGAAGCAGAGACCCTGAACAATGATATTAAAGGTCAATGTAAAATGATGTAACCCAAAACGTGTCCTGCTGTCTAAAAAGAACAACTGTATACACCAGGGTTCATCTGCTGATATACAATAATTAAAAAAAAGGTCTTTGTTAGTGCAACATTTGATCTGAGAGCTGCTGTGTGTTCATGGGAAAATGGATTCATCACACAGGAGAGGCATCAGGATAAAAGGCAGAGCAGCAGCAGAGACAGCATCGGGCTTAGCACACAAGCTGATCCTGAAACAGGTAAGTCTGCTTCACATTGTTCATGACAGTTGTTAGAAATTGTAAAAGAAATTGTTGCTTCATGCGATTGCCGTGTGTTTGCAGTACACTTTATTCTCAAGCACATAGATCACAAGATATGAATCGTGAAGAAATATATTCTGTGCTCAGTATATTTATTTGCATTTTTGCCATTATAAGTGCGCTCTTCTCTAACGTCTATACAAATTATAAACTTTAGATTCACACTTTGTCGTGCAAAAAACCTTTGCTTGTTGTCTTTTTTTCAACTTTAACATCAGTGGATTCAGTGACGAGGCGCTCTTGGCTCTTGACGAACTTCAGTGATCACCACGTCTCTAGAACCAAATATCTTTCACACTTGTTGCAAATTACAAAAATGAATGATCCTAAATCTTTGTTGACAGGCCACACTCTCATTTCATCATCATCACCATCGTCATCATCACCATGAAGGGGCTCAGTGTGTCTCTCGTACTGTGCTCCCTCCTGACCCTGAGCCGAGCCGTCCCGGCCCACTCCAACTCCACCTCCACCTCCACCTCCGCCGTCCACGACATGTCCAGACAAACGGGCCTCTGCACATTCATTCAGCAGCAAAGCCTCGACATCATTGGTGTGTTCATCCCGCAGTGTGACGCCCGCGGGAACTTCCTCCCGCAGCAGTGCTCAGGGTCGACCGGGTTCTGCTGGTGTGTCGATGTCCTGACCGGACAGAAGATACCGGGCACCAAGACGCCGCCGGGGGCCGTACCTGTTAACTGTGGTAAGTGATGACCTACAATTTGGAGTTACATACCGGCCCTGTTCAGACCTGGTATCAACATCCATCCTGAGTGATCCGATCACAAGTGGACAGCTCTGAGTACAGGTGAGAACACCGGCAAGATGCACTGAGGACACATTTGAGATTTTTCCTCAGTTACCACAACATCACCAGACTCCCTTAACAAATGTGGTGATTTTAAGAGTTGTTGAGTGAACACAAACTTTGTAACGTAGTGAAACTCTGTATATTAATACCATGTCTGAAAAGGGCTGGACTTCACTTGAGTGTTTAGATTATCTGCTACTCTGGTCGTTACTGTAGTTGTTTTGGTTAATTTGTAATATATATATTCGTTGTAGACATGGAACACTACTGCCCCTACGAGTGGTCCCACTTTGGCAAACACTGTTACTACTTCGTCGACAGCCCGAAGACATGGGTTGAAGCTGAGGTGAGGATGATAGAGGGAGCATCCCCCTGAGGCTGCAATGTTCACTTTCCAAAATGAAAGTGTTGTGACAGTCATTAATATACTGACAAACAGCTTGATGTGGGGAAACTGTTTCTTCTCTCGTCACCTACAGACTTACTGTCTGTTCGAAGGAGCAAACCTGGCGTCGATCCACAGTGAGGAGGAGTGTCACTTCATCCAGTCTTTGACTAAAGCACACGGCCACGACTTTCCCCAAACCTGGCTCGGTGGCCACAATGCCGTACATGTATGCAAATCCTTTGGTTTAGTTGATGATGTTACCTGACCCTGTACCTGTACCTTCTCTCATTCAATGTTTAATATACACACATTTTTCATTCTGAGCGATACAGGCTAATCTGATATCATTTTTAATTTTTTTTTTGGCAACGTTCTATACAGATTTTGTTTCCATTTTTTTGGACAAATATATGTTTTAAGTGAGAATATTTCACAGTTGACCAATACACATTTTCTATAATAGTGACAATAATGGGGGGAAAACAGTTTTTCCAGGATAATCTTTACAAATGTATGGAAGCCCTAAAGGGCCATGCATTCATACATTTTATTTCCTCCGTTTTCCCGTGATAACGAGTAATTATCTCGAAATAACAACTGCCGTTTTCCCGAGATAACGGGATAATTTTCGCGAGATCTCGAGATAACGAAACTTTGTTTTCCCGAGATAACGATATAATTAATTCGAGATCCTGAGAAAACAAAACGATAGTGTAGTATTACAAATCATTGCAGGAAACATCATTCAGTGTAGCAATGTCAGAGGAGCAGGAGCATATCAATCACCGCGTCACATATCTTTTCAATCGAGGCCTGACACAGGCTGAAATAGCATTATGCCTTGCTATCAATCTAAGTGAGCCTGATGTCGTCGTTAACTACATAGCTGACCAGCTACAAGGTCCTGGGCATCTCCATAATCTCAGGCCTATCATATCACAGTCATTATCTCGAGATCTCGAATTAATTTTATTGTTATCTCGAGAAAACAAAGTTTCGTTATCTCGAGATCTCGAGAAAACAAAGTTTTGTTATATCGAGATCTCGGGAAAACAAAGTTTCGTTATCTCGAGATCTCGAGAAAATTAGCCCGTTATCTCGGGAAAACAAAGTTTCGTTATCTCGAGATCTTGAGAAAATTATCCCGTTATCTCGGGAAAATGGCAGTTGTTATTTCGAGATAATAACTCGAGATCTCGTGAAAACAAATGAAATTAACTCATTATCAAGGGAAAATGGAGGAAATAAAATGTATGAATGCATGGCCCTTTAGGGCTTCCGTACAAATGTATTATTTACTATACTTACTATTATACTTTACTATACCCATACTATTTTTTTTATGAAAAACAAAAAAATTTCACCCGGTTTCACCCATGAAAAAAAAAAAATATATATATTTTTATCCCAGGAAAATAAAGTGATTTTTTTTCCCAGGATAAAATTTATTTATTTTTTTTTTTTAAAATGTTTTGTTTTATTTTTCATGGTCTTTTTCATGGAAAAAAAACAAAAAAACAAAACACACTTTTTTTTTATGTTTGAGAGAGAGTGAAAAAAAATCAACACATTTTTTTTTCCCAACAAAAAAAAAAATTCTTGTGCCAAACCTTTTTTTCACTCGGTTTCGCACATGAAAGAAAATAGTGATTTTTTTTCCAAAGATAAAAATGTTTTGTTTTATTTTTCATGGGTGAAAAAACATTTTTTCAGGAGAATTTGTTTTTTGTAATTTGTGAAATCGGAAAACAGAGATATTCTTTTTAATGTTTTAAACTGTGTGAAAAATTTCTTTCAGCTGAATTTTTTTCATGTGTGAAATCGAGTAAAACTTAACTAATAATAAGGAGAGACGGACAGAGAAAACGTTTTGGCAGGAGAAAAAAACATTTTTTGTAAGCTCATGAACAGAAAACGTGAACATTTCTCAGAACATGAAAAGGCTCACACATCAGAACGATGGGAAAAGAATTCTCCTGAAAAAAAGTAAATTCACTGCTTTTTTCACTGTCACATGTTTTCACAGATGGATAAAATAACAAACGTAAAGATTATTGTGGCAAAACTTTTTTCCACCTGCTCTCAAGTCATAGACACAGGAGAGAAAACACTTTCGAACGGACTTAGAAAATCGATCCCCAGAGAGACTCTTCATCAGCCCCCCAGGGCTTCTGTATCAGTTAATCTAAGATAAGGATGAAATTTATTGGAAATTAAGTTGTTACAAACATGTAAATAAAAATAAATAAACTCATCAGGATCTGGAGATGCTATTAAGCAACATAACAAAATCAAATCAGGCACCTTTAAGTTCTAGATCAGCTAAATGAAGCTAAATGAAATGAATGTATGTGAATGTTCGTGTCCGTCTGTCCACAGCCTTGTTTTTGGATGTGGAATGACGGCACCAAGTTTGACTTCGACAACTGGTACAAGAAAATGAACATGGACCAGGAAATGCAGAACACTGACTGCTGCCTGAAGATGAACTATGGATGTAATAACACACACACACACACATACACATACACACACACACACATAAACTTTTAATATTCAACCTGTTTCAATATTTCAAACCTCAGAAAATTTGGTTTTATACTATTGTATACTAATACTGTTCTTTAGGAGTGAACTTCATGTGAGACACATCACACACATCTTTAGTGTTAAGTGACATAAATAATTTGCATTCTGATATTGATTATGTCCTAAACACAACTAAATCACGACCGTTGACAGCGTCATCAGTCCGAAACACATCTGATGTACTTATGTCACTGACTTTACTTATGTCATGGCACTTCCTAACCTCTGGTCTGAGACTGAGTGTAGCTTCTTTAACCCAAAATAAGATCTTTTCCTGAACCTAACCTAACCAAACCAAACCAAACCATAACAGTCCAAAAGTCATAATATGTGATGAACTTGAGTAATTGATTTTACATAATGTGAGTTATGTCACTTCTGTTATGAGACTTAACGTAGCTACTTTAACCCAAAATAGGATTTCAACGTTAGTAACAGTCCAAACGTCATATTATGTCATAATCCTGTATGTGAACTGTTTCCTCAAGCTTTATATTGAAAGTCTAACCAGACTTAGAATAATACATATTATTGTTATCTTGATTATTTATTTTTTATTATTAATTAATGCAATATCTAGAGAAATTTCGAAAAAAAAAAAACAAGTAGTCCTACATGGACTCATTATAAAGGTTCAGCACTGACTGCGAATGATATCAGAGTGGCCAAAATCATTGCCAAATGATGAAGTCATCACCCTAGAGAAATTGGTCACTTCGTCAGAATATTAGAATATTACTAAAACCTGTGAAGCCTTTAGCCTGAAGTCCTTGACTTTAAGTGTTTCTGTCTGTCTTTGCATTGCAGATAACCTAAAGTGGCACAACGCTTCATGCAATGAGACTCTCCCATTTGTTTGTTCCAAGATGATCTACTTCTAGATCCAACAGTTGGAGTCACAATCATTTCCTCGCACTGCTTTCTTTCCTTCGTTTTGATAGACATTACTGACAGATATTAGCGTGCATGGCTTTAGAGTTTAGTTTTATTTGCAAAGACGTGTCTATACCAGATATGGTTTGAGTCTGGCTAATCCACCTGCAGAGCTGATTCTGGGCTAACGCTAAATCATGTTGCATGTGTCTCATTTTCTGTAAGAATTGTAAATCTTACATCAGTAACACTATCACTGAACACATTGGAGCTTTTAGGAATGATATCAATAAAAAAATTGTTCACCACTGAACTGTGAAATAGTGAAAGTTTGTGTCACAACATAATACATCATTCACTTCTACATGTGTTAAACTAACGAAAAATATAAAAAACACTTTTTCTAAATAATGTTTGTCTAGTCTATATATAGTTTTTATTTTAAGGAGATATGAAATACCAATTAATAGCATATTAGTGTCACATGTCAAATCAAGCTTACTTTGCCCCAAATGGAATTTAAGTTGAATTTCTTTGGAAAGAGTTCTGGTGAGGCAGCTAGTGACTGTTGTTTATTTATTAAGGCCTGTGATTTCATAACGCCTTCACCTTGTACCTTCAGCTCAAACAAACAGCGTTTACTCAATCGACCTAATTTCCCGACGGTAGAGGACTCACTGCATGTTCACCAAAAAAAACAAACAATGATGTTACTGTGATAATATACACAAGGGAAAGATAATAAACAGCGTTTAAAATCACAAATAAAAATATTCTGTACATGATGCATTTTTAATGATCTGAAAAGATCACTTCACACGTCAAAAAAAAGTTTTTGTTCAAGATTTTTTGTTGCTTGAAATCACACGAGAACATTTATTTTTTGACTAGTTTTGTTTTTTCTCAAGAGTTTTTTTTTTTCGAGTTAGTAAAAACATTACAGGAGAGATTATTTCTTCCTGATAGTTTTCCCCCCTACACATATTTTCCCTGAATTTTGTTTTTTGCTCAGTTTCCTATTTGAATTTATTTTTTCTCCACACATTAAAGAAAATTCTCCTGAAAATGTTTCACTCACAATTTCCAACATATGAAAAAACTTTTTTCCCCAAATACTTTTTTTTTCACTTGATTGAAAAAATAATTTCTCCTGAATATTTTTTTTTTTTTTTTCATGTGTGAAATCAAGTGAAGAAAACAATTCAGGAGAAAATTTTCTCGCACATTACAAAAAAACCGACTTTTTTCCTCAGTTTCACATTTGAAAAAACACTTTGTTTTCTCCGGAAATGTTTTTCTTTCTTTTTTCCATGTTACTTGGTTACACATGAAAAAAACTTCTTCTGATACAAAATCTCGAGAATTTTTTTTTTCCAATGTGTGACGAGCGAAAAGAAAAAAAGATTTCAGTATTAAAAACTACAATTTTCGATGTGTGAAAATTTAAGGCAAATTTTTTATATATATAATTTAAATTGGTTTTAGCCATGAAAAAAGAAACAAACCTTTTTTTGTCATGAAAAGTGTTGTTTTGAAAAGTTTTTGTTTTGCTCGGTTTCACACATGAAAAGAATTATATTTCTACCAAAAATTTTGATTCAGTTTCACACGTGAAAAAACATTGTTTTTCTCCTGAAATGTTATTTTTTTCACTTGGTTTCACAAAAAAATTCTCCTGAAAAAAAAAAAGGTGAAACATGGATTTTTTTTTTTCCTGAAAAATGTTTTTTATAATCATTCTTTTCCAGAATTTTTTTTCAGCTGCTTTCACACAAAACAAATTATTTCTTCTGAAAACATCTCTCTACTGAAATAATTTTTCCTGAAAAAAAAATTCTGTAGAATTAGTTTTTTCATGTATGAAACTGGGTGGTTAAAAAATTTCAGGAGAAGTTTTTTCTCCTGAAATTTTTATTTTTCAAAAATCCTGCTGAAAAAACATTTCTGCAGAATTAGTTTTTTTTCCAAAACATTTTTCTCCTGAATTTTCTTTGCACTTGATTCACAACTTTAAAAAGAACACACTTTTTTCCATGTATGAAAATTTCAGGGGGAACAAAAAAATGTTTTGTCTGAAACCAAGTGAAAAAAATTTGCTCCTGAAATTCTTTCACTGGGGTTCTTACATGAAAAACCCACTTTTTTTCCTGGAAACCGTTTTTTTCTTCAATGAAAGAAGTTTTTCCTGGAGAATTTGTTTTTTAGTGCAAAAGAAAAATTCAGGAGATTTTTTTTATTCTGAAAAACACATTTTCTTTGCCCTGAAAATTGAGAAAATCAAATAAAAACTTTTCTTCATAAAATTATTTTTCTCCTGAAATGTCGAATTTCAATTGGTATTAGCCAAAAAAAATTAAACAAAACATTTTTTGTCATGAAGAATTTATTTCTTTTTTGTTGGTTTTACACATGAACATAATTATTTTTCTACCAAAACTTTATTTCCATTGTTTTTTTCTCCTGAAATGTTTTTTTTTTCACTTAGTTTCACAAAAAATATCCTGATAAAAAATTATGTAGAATTAATTTTTTCTCCACGTGTGAAACGTGATTTTTTTCCCCTCTGAAAAGTATATTTTTTCATTGTTTTCTACACTTTTTTTATACTGAAAGAATTTCTCCAATTGGAAAAAAAATTTGTTTTTCAGAAGAATTTCTTTTTATTATTTTTTCACACATGGAAAAAAAAGCCAAGTGGAAAAAAAAACATTTCAAGGAGGAAAAATGTCTCCAGATTCTGAGAAAAAAGTGAGAATTCTGAAAAAAAAAGATTCTGAGATATAACTCAGAATCATGGGGGGGAAAGTCATAATTTGGGGGGAAGAATCGATTCTGATATCAAAGTCAGAATTTGGGAAAAAATTTATTCTAAGAAAAAAATTGGAAATTTTGGGGAAAAGTTTTTTCTGAAGGGAAAAAAAAGGCAGGAATGAAAATCGATTCAGATGTTAAAGTTCGACACAGACGGTATGCCACTGCTTGCCACTTCTGACTGGCATATGCCGCTTCTGACTGGCATATGCCACTTCTTGCCACTTGTGCAGAATAGATGCTGTTGGTAAATAGGAAACCAGTCCTGATATCACAATGTGTTGGTAAGCTGCAGCAGACAACTTAGCCTACAAATTTGTGCTACATTATCTTTCTCAGAACTCTGTTGGATTCAATCTTAAGGTCATGAAAAAAATCACCCGTGGACCTGGTAGGGTAGTGGTTAAGTGGCTGATTGGCAACATCACAGTCATGAGTTCATTGCCAGGTGTGTCTTTATGCAGCAAGAAGCAGCATGCCATTTACTAGAGGTGCCTGTCCTTCCTGGGAGAGGGACCCCTTCCTCTGTGACTCTTCCTGAGGTTTCTTCCATCTTCTTCTTTTTTTCCCTCTGTGATCTGCAGGCACTGCGGAGACAAAAAATTAAGCTGCAAATTAAAGTGTTGCGGCCCCAAGAGGAGTACTACTGCTTGGCTTTAAAAAAAAGAAAAGATACCGAGTGACTAATAAAACAAATTGATAAAAAGCCACTGTGTATCGATGATTTATTGTTATTCTTACTCAAAGTGGAGGTTGGCGAAGTGTTGTCTAAAGGCTGCCGCATCACATGGATGGATGTTGCCAGGGACGGTCGCGTCTCCATCTCCTCCCTCATCTCCCTCATCGTCATCATCGTCTGCTGGTGGGAGTGGGACATTGCGCTCCTTATAAATGTTGTTTAGTATTGCACATGCCATAATGATACGGCACACTCTGTCTGGAGTGTGCCATATTTCTGAATGCAGCACATGAAATCTGCGTTTCCACTGGCCAATCCCTCTCTCTACCACACTTCTTGTGCTTTCGTGTGCCATGTGACAAGAATAAACCCTCCTATTAAACCATATATAATATAAATTTTTTTTTTTTTAATTTAAAACAGTTAGGCATTTCATTGGGCTTACCTATTATAGTTCATTTGGGCTTGTGTCTGTGGCATCTGAAAAGGGGTAAAAAGCCAGCGGCGTAAAGGATATCCTTTATCCCCCATTAGATGACACCCAGGTGGCACAATGTGCTTCTCAAAAAGCTGCTTCAGGCCACTTTCATTTAGTATCCGTGCATCATGGGTGGACCCAGGCCACTTGGGTACCACATCCAAGATGTTATAATCTGCATTGAACACTACTTGCGTGTTGATACTGTGGTACCTCTTCCTGTTAACATACACACTCTCGTCCACACTTGGAGCGATGATCCTTACATGTGTACCATTGATTGCACCGACCACTCCAGGGAAGCCAGCTACCTGCATGAATGCAGTTTGCTTCTGCTGAATTATCCGGGGTGTAGTTGGAAAGTCAATGAAACGCATGACGAGGTGAGGAGCAGTAAGGACCATTATTGTTTCCATAACAATTCTGCTAATTGATGGTTGTGATGGCCCCAAATCGTCAGCGTTACACTGTTGCATTTTCCCAGTGGCAAGATATCAAAGCATTGTGATGACCTTTAGTTCTGCCGTGAAAGCTCTGCTGCGTGATGTTGCCCCTTATTAAATCTGTGACAAAAATAATTTTGTGCTGCATTATCTCTCTCAGAACTCCGTTGGATTCAATCTGCAGGGGAAAACAAAAAAAACAACAGAAAAACACTAGTGGACCTGGTAGGGTAGTGGTTAAGTGGCTGACTAGCAACCTCACAGTTATGAGTTCAGAACCAGGGGTGTCTTTAGGTAGCCAGAAGCGACATACCATTTACGAGAGGTGAAAGGAAGAGGTCTACTAGAGAGACTGCTTCCATCTTATTATTTTTTTCCCTCTGTTAAAAGGTTTTTTTTTCCATCAACATGGCAAGTTTCTAAAGATTCTGAGTAAAAAGTCAGAATTCTGGGAAACAAATTTGAATTATGAAAAAGAAAATCTGAGATATAGGACAGAATTATGGGGAAAAAAGTTGATTTTGTGAAAAAGTCAGAATTTAAGGGAAAAAATCGATTCTGATTTTAAAAAAAGGCAGGATTTGGGGAACGAAAGTCGATTCAGATGTTAAAGTTCGACACAGAAGGTATACCACTGCTTGCCAGCAAATGCCGCTTCTGACTGGCATATGCCACTTCTTGCACTTGTTCAGGATGGATATTCTGTTGGTATATAGGAAACCACTCCTAATATCACGATGTGGTTGGTAAGCTGCAGCAGACAACTTAGCCTACAAATTTTTGCTACATTATCGCCATCAGTACTCTGTTGGATTCATTCTTAAGGTAAAAGCAAAACAAAAACAATGAAAATGCTAGTTGACCTGGTAGGGTAGTGGTTAAGTGGCTGACTGGCAACCTCATAGTCATGAGTTCAAGACCAGGTATGTTGTTAGGTAGTCAGAAGCGACATACCATTTACTAGAGGTGTCTGACCGGGACTTCTTCCTTATTCCTTTTTTCCCTCTGTTAAAAGTTTTTTTTCCATCAACATGGCAAGTTTCTAAAGATTCTGAGGAAAAAGTCAGAATTCTGGGAAACAAATTTGAATTCTGAAAAAGAAAATCTGAGATATACGACAGAATTATTGGGAAAAAGGTTGATTTTTGTGAAAAAGTCAGAATTTGAGGGAAAAAATCGATTCTGATTTTGAAAAAAGGCAGGATTTGGGGAACGAAAGTCGATTCAGATGTTAAAGTTCGACACAGAAGGTATACCACTGCTTGCCAGCAAATGCCGCTTCTGACTGGCATATGCCACTTCTGACTGGCATATGCCACTTCTTGCCACTTGTTCAGGATTGATATGCTGTTGGTATATATGAAACCACTCCTGATATCACGATGGGGTTGGTAAGCTGCAGCAGACAAATTTGTGCTACATTAGCTCTCTCAGAACTCTGTTGGATTCAATCTTAAGGGGAAAACAAAAAAACAACAGCAAGAATGCCACTGGACCTGATAGGGTAGTGGTTAAGTGGCTGACTGGCAACCTCACAGTCATGAGTTCAAGACCAGGTGTGTCTTTAGGTAGCCAGAAGCGACATACCATTTCCTAGAGGTGTCCGTATTGGGAGAGGGACCTCTTCCTGAGGTTACTTCCATCTCATTCTCTTTTTTTCCCTCTGTTAAAAGTTTTTTTTTCCATCAACATGGCAAGTTTCTGAAGATTCTGAGGAAAAAGTCAGTATTATGGGAAACAAATTTGAATTCTGAAAAAGAAAATCTGAGATATACGACAGAATTATGGGGAAAAAGGTTGATTTTGTGAAAAAGTCAGAATTTGAGGGAAAAAATCGATTCTGATTTTAAAAAAAGGCAGGATTTGGGGAACGAAAGTCGATTCAGATGTTAAAGTTCGACACAGAAGGTATACCACTGCTTGCCAGCAAATGCCGCTTCTGACTGGCATATGCCACTTCTGACTGGCATATGCCACTTCTTGCCACTTGTTCAGGATTGATATGCTGTTGGTATATATGAAACCACTCCTGATATCACGATGGGGTTGGTAAGCTGCAGCAGACAAATTTGTGCTACATTAGCTCTCTCAGAACTCTGTTGGATTCAATCTTAAGGGGAAAACAAAAAAACAACAGCAAAAATGCCACTGGACCTGGTAGGGTAGTGGTTAAGTGGCTGACTGGCAACCTCACAGTCATGAGTTCAAGACCAGGTGTGTTCTAAAGTAGCCAGAAGCGACATACCATTTACTAGAGGTGTCCGTACTGGGAGAGGGACCTCTTCCTGAGGTTACTTCCATCTCATTCTTTTTTTTCCCCTCTGTTAAAAGGTTTTTTTTTCCATCAACATAGTAAGTTTCTAAAGATTCTGAGGAAAATGTCAGAATTCTGGGAAACAAATTGGAATTATGAAAAAGAAAATCTGAGATATATGACAGAATTATGGGGAAAAAAGTTGATTTTGTGAAAAAGTCAGAATTTAAGGGAAAAAATCGATTCTGATTTTTAAAAAAAGGCAGGATTTGGGGAACGAAAGTCGATTCAGATGTTAAAGTTCGACACAGAAGGTATACCACTGCTTGCCAGCAAATGCCGCTTCTGACTGGCATATGCCACTTCTGACTGGCATATGCCACTTCTTGCACTTGTTCAGGATGGATATTCTGTTGGTATATAGGAAACCACTCCTAATATCACGATGTGGTTGGTAAGCTGCAGCAGACAACTTAGCCTACAAATTTTTGCTACATTATCGCCCTCAGAACTCTGTTGGATTCAATCTTAAGGTAAAAATAAAAAAAACCCAGCAAAAATACCAATTGACCTGGTAGGGTAGTGGTTAAGTGGCTGGCTGGTGACCTCACAGTCATGAGTTCAAGACCAGGTGTGTTGTTAGATAGTCAGGGGTGACATACCATTTACTAGAGGTGTCTGACCGGGAGAGGCACCTCTTCCTTATTCCTTTTTTCCCTCTGTTAAAAGTTTTTTTTCCATCAACATGGCAAGTTTCTGAAGATTCTGAGGAAAAAGTCAGAATTCTGGGAAACAAATTTGAATTCTGAAAAAGAAAATCTGAGATATACGATAGAATTATTGGGAAAAAGGTTGATTTTGTGAAAAAGTCAGAATTTGAGGGAAAAAATCGATTCTGATTTTAAAAAAAGGCAGGATTTGGGGAACGAAAGTCGATTCAGATGTTAAAGTTCGACACAGAAGGTATACCACTGCTTGCCAGCAAATGCCGCTTCTGACTGGCATATGCCACTTCTGACTGGCAAATGCCACTTCTTGCCACTTGTTCAGGATGGATATGCTGTTGGTATATATGAAACCACTCCTGATATCACGATGGGGTTGGTAAGCTGCAGCAGACAAATTTGTGCTACATTAGCTCTCTCAGAACTCTGTTGGATTCAATCTTAAGGGGAAAACAAAAAAACAACAGCAAAAATGCCACTGGACCTGGTAGGGTAGTGGTTAAGTGGCTGACTGGCAACCTCACAGTCATGAGTTCAAGACCAGGTGTGTCTTTAGGTAGCCAGGAGCGACATACCATTTACTAGAGGTGTCCGTACTGGGAGAGGGACCTCTTCCTGAGGTTTCTTCCATCTCATTCTTTTTTCCCCTCTGTTAAAAGGTTTTTTTTTTCCATCAACATGGCAAGTTTCTAAAGATTCTGAGGAAAATGTCAGAATTCTGGGAAACAAATTTGAATTCTGAAAAAGAAAATCTGAGATATATGACAGAATTATGGGGAAAAAAGTTGATTTTGTGAAAAAGTCAGAATTTGAGGGAAAAAATCGATTCTGATTTTTAAAAAAAGGCAGGATTTGGGGAACGAAAGTCGATTCAGATGTTAAAGTTCGACACAGAAGGTATACCACTGCTTGCCAGCAAATGCCGCTTCTGACTGGCATATGCCACTTCTGACTGGCATATGCCACTTCTTGCACTTGTTCAGGATGGATATTCTGTTGGTATGTAGGAAACCACTCCTAATATCACGATGTGGTTGGTAAGCTGCAGCAGACAACTTAGCCTACAAATTTGTGCTACATTATCGCTCTCAGAACTCTGTTGGATTCAATCTTAAGGTAAAAACAAACAAAAAAACAGCAAAAATACCAGTTGACCTGGTGTTTAAGTGGCTGACTGGCAACCTCACAGTCATGAGTTCGAGACCAGGTGTGTCTTTAGGTAGCCAGGAGCGACATACCATTTACTAGAGGTGTCCGTACTGGGAGAGGGACCTCTTCCTGAGGTTTCTTCCATCTCATTCTTTTTTTCCCTCTGTTAAAAGGTTTTTTTTTCCATCAACATGGTAAGTTTCTAAAGATTCTGAGGAAAATGTCAGAATTCTGGGAAACAAATTTGAATTCTGAAAAAGAAAATCTGAGATATATGACAGAATTATGGGGAAAAAAGTTGATTTTGTGAAAAAGTCAGAATTTGAGGGAAAAAATCGATTCTGATTTTTAAAAAAAGGCAGGATTTGGGGAACGAAAGTCGATTCAGATGTTAAAGTTCGACACAGAAGGTATACCACTGCTTGCCAGCAAATGCCGCTTCTGACTGGCATATGCCACTTCTGACTGGCATATGCCACTTCTTGCACTTGTTCAGGATGGATATTCTGTTGGTATATAGGAAACCACTCCTAATATCACGATGTGGTTGGTAAGCTGCAGCAGACAACTTAGCCTACAAATTTGTGCTACATTATCGCTCTCAGAACTCTGTTGGATTCAATCTTAAGGTAAAAACAAACAAAAAAAACAGCAAAAATACCAGTTGACCTGGTGGTTAAGTGGCTGACTGGCAACCTCACAGTCATGAGTTGAGACCAGGTGTGTCTTTAGGTAGTCAGAGACGACATACCATTTATTAGAGGTGTCTGTCAGGGAGAGGGACCTCTTCTTTATTCTTTTTTTCCCTCTGTTAAAAGTTTTTTTTTCCATCAACATGGTAAGTTTCTAAAGATTCTGAGGAAAATGTCAGAATTCTGGGAAACTAATTTGAATTCTGAAAAAGAAAATCTGAGATATATGACAGAATTATGGGGAAAAAAGTTGATTTTGTGAAAAAGTCAGAATTTGAGGGAAAAAATCGATTCTGATTTTAAAAAAAGGCAGGATTTGGGGAACGAAAGTCAATTCAGATGTTAAAGTTCGACACAGAAGGTATACCACTGCTTGCCAGCAAATGCCGCTTCTGACTGGCATATGCCACTTCTGACTGGCATATGCCACTTCTTGCACTTGTTCAGGATGGATATTCTGTTGGTATATAGGAAACTAATTCCTAATATCACGATGTGGTTGGTAAGCTGCAGCAGACAACTTAGCCTACAAATTTGTGCTACATTATCGCTCTCAGAACTCTGTTGGATTCAATCTTAAGGTAAAAACAAAAAAAAACAACAGCAAAAATACCAGTTGACCTGGTGGTTAAGTGGTTGACTGGCAGCCTCACAGTCATGAGTTCGAGACCAGGTGTGTCTTTAGGTAGTCAGAGACGACCTACCATTTATTAGAGGTGTCTGTCAGGGAGAGGGACCTCTTCCTTATTCTTTTTTTCCCTCTGTTAAAAGTTTTTTTTTTCCATCAACATGGTAAGTTTCTAAAGATTCTGAGGAAAATGTCAGAATTCTGGGAAACTAATTTGAATTCTGAAAAAGAAAATCTGAGATATATGACAGAATTATGGGGAAAAAAGTTGATTTTGTGAAAAAGTCAGAATTTGAGGGAAAAAATCGATTCTGATTTTAAAAAAAGGCAGGATTTGGGGAACGAAAGTCGATTCAGATGTTAAAGTTCGACACAGAAGGTATAACACTGCTTGCCAGCAAATGCCGCTTCTGACTGGCATATGCCACTTCTGACTGGCAAATGCCACTTCTTGCACTTGTTCAGGATGGATATTCTGTTGGTATATAGGAAACCACTCCTAATATCACGATGGGGTTGGTAAGCTGCAGCAGACAAATTTGTGCTACATTAGCTCTCTCAGAACTCTGTTGGATTCAATCTTAAGGCGAAAACAAAAAAACAACAGCAAAAATGCCACTGGACCTGGTAGGGTAGTGGTTAAGTGACTGACTGGCAACCTCACAGTCATGAGTTCAAGACCAGGTGTGTCTTTAGGTATCCAGGAGCAACATACCATTTACTAGAGGTGTCCGTACTGGGAGAGGGACCTCTTCCTGAGGTTACTTCCATCTCATTCTTTTTTTCCCTCTGTCAAAAGGTTTTTTTTCCATCAACATGGTAAGTTTCTAAAGATTCTGAGGAAAATGTCAGAATTCTGGGAAACAAATTTGAATTCTGAAAAAGAAAATCTGAGATATATGACAGAATTATGGGGAAAAAAGTTGATTTTGTGAAAAAGTCAGAATTTGAGGGAAAAAATCGATTCTGATTTAAAAAAAAGGCAGGATTTGGGGAACGAAAGTCAATTCAGATGTTAAAGTTCGACACAGAAGGTATACCACTGCTTGCCAGCAAATGCCGCTTCTGACTGGCATATGCCACTTCTGACTGGCATATGCCACTTCTTGCACTTGTTCAGGATGGATATTCTGTTGGTATATAGGAAACCACTCCTAATATCACGATGTGGTTGGTAAGCTGCAGCAGACAACTTAGCCTACAAATTTGTGCTACATTATCGCTCTCAGAACTCTGTTGGATTCAATCTTAAGGTAAAAACAAACAAAAAAAACAGCAAAAATACCAGTTGACCTGGTGGTTAAGTGGCTGACTGGCAACCTCACAGTCATGAGTTGAGACCAGGTGTGTCTTTAGGTAGTCAGAGACGACATACCATTTATTAGAGGTGTCTGTCAGGGAGAGGGACCTCTTCTTTATTCTTTTTTTCCCTCTGTTAAAAGTTTTTTTTCCATCAACATGGTAAGTTTCTAAAGATTCTGAGGAAAATGTCAGAATTATGGGAAACAAATTTGAATTCTGAAAAAGAAAATCTGAGATATATGACAGAATTATGGGGAAAAAAGTTGATTTTGTGAAAAAGTCAGAATTTGAGGGAAAAAATCGATTCTGATTTTAAAAAAAAGGCAGGATTTGGGGAACGAAAGTCAATTCAGATGCTAAAGTTCGACACAGAAGGTATACCACTGCTTGCCAGCAAATGCCGCTTCTGACTGGCATATGCCACTTCTGACTGGCATATGCCACTTCTTGCACTTGTTCAGGATGGATATTCTGTTGGTATATAGGAAACCACTCCTAATATCACGATGTGGTTGGTAAGCTGCAGCAGACAACTTAGCCTACAAATTTGTGCTACATTATCGCTCTCAGAACTCTGTTGGATTCAATCTTAAGGTAAAAACAAAAAAAAACAACAGCAAAAATACCAGTTGACCTGGTGGTTAAGTGGTTGACTGGCAACCTCACAGTCATGAGTTCGAGACCAGGTGTGTCTTTAGGTAGTCAGAGACGACCTACCATTTATTAGAGGTGTCTGTCAGGGAGAGGGACCTCTTCCTTATTCTTTTTTTCCCTCTGTTAAAAGTTTTTTTTTTCCATCAACATGGTAAGTTTCTAAAGATTCTGAGGAAAATGTCAGAATTCTGGGAAACAAATTTGAATTCTGAAAAAGAAAATCTGAGATATATGACAGAATTATGGGGAAAAAAGTTGATTTTGTGAAAAAGTCAGAATTTGAGGGAAAAAATCGATTCTGATTTTAAAAAAAGGCAGGATTTGGGGAACGAAAGTCGATTCAGATGTTAAAGTTCGACACAGAAGGTATAACACTGCTTGCCAGCAAATGCCGCTTCTGACTGGCATATGCCACTTCTGACTGGCAAATGCCACTTCTTGCACTTGTTCAGGATGGATATTCTGTTGGTATATAGGAAACCACTCCTAATATCACGATGGGGTTGGTAAGCTGCAGCAGACAAATTTGTGCTACATTAGCTCTCTCAGAACTCTGTTGGATTCAATCTTAAGGCGAAAACAAAAAAACAACAGCAAAAATGCCACTGGACCTGGTAGGGTAGTGGTTAAGTGACTGACTGGCAACCTCACAGTCATGAGTTCAAGACCAGGTGTGTCTTTAGGTATCCAGGAGCAACATACCATTTACTAGAGGTGTCCGTACTGGGAGAGGGACCTCTTCCTGAGGTTACTTCCATCTCATTCTTTTTTTCCCTCTGTCAAAAGGTTTTTTTTCCATCAACATGGTAAGTTTCTAAAGATTCTGAGGAAAATGTCAGAATTCTGGGAAACAAATTTGAATTCTGAAAAAGAAAATCTGAGATATATGACAGAATTATGGGGAAAAAAGTTGATTTTGTGAAAAAGTCAGAATTTGAGGGAAAAAATCGATTCTGATTTAAAAAAAAGGCAGGATTTGGGGAACGAAAGTCAATTCAGATGTTAAAGTTCGACACAGAAGGTATACCACTGCTTGCCAGCAAATGCCGCTTCTGACTGGCATATGCCACTTCTGACTGGCATATGCCACTTCTTGCACTTGTTCAGGATGGATATTCTGTTGGTATATAGGAAACTAATTCCTAATATCACGATGTGGTTGGTAAGCTGCAGCAGACAACTTAGCCTACAAATTTGTGCTACATTATCGCTCTCAGAGCTCTGTTGGATTCAATCTTAAGGTAAAAACAAAAAAAAACAACAGCAAAAATACCAGTTGACCTGGTGGTTAAGTGGTTGACTGGCAACCTCACAGTCATGAGTTCGAGACCAGGTGTGTCTTTAGGTAGTCAGAGACGACCTACCATTTATTAGAGGTGTCTGTCAGGGAGAGGGACCTCTTCCTTATTCTTTTTTTCCCTCTGTTAAAAGTTTTTTTTTTCCATCAACATGGTAAGTTTCTAAAGATTCTGAGGAAAATGTCAGAATTCTGGGAAACTAATTTGAATTCTGAAAAAGAAAATCTGAGATATATGACAGAATTATGGGGAAAAAAGTTGATTTTGTGAAAAAGTCAGAATTTGAGGGAAAAAATCGATTCTGATTTTAAAAAAAGGCAGGATTTGGGGAACGAAAGTCGATTCAGATGTTAAAGTTCGACACAGAAGGTATAACACTGCTTGCCAGCAAATGCCGCTTCTGACTGGCATATGCCACTTCTGACTGGCAAATGCCACTTCTTGCACTTGTTCAGGATGGATATTCTGTTGGTATATAGGAAACCACTCCTAATATCACGATGGGGTTGGTAAGCTGCAGCAGACAAATTTGTGCTACATTAGCTCTCTCAGAACTCTGTTGGATTCAATCTTAAGGCGAAAACAAAAAAACAACAGCAAAAATGCCACTGGACCTGGTAGGGTAGTGGTTAAGTGACTGACTGGCAACCTCACAGTCATGAGTTCAAGACCAGGTGTGTCTTTAGGTATCCAGGAGCAACATACCATTTACTAGAGGTGTCCGTACTGGGAGAGGGACCTCTTCCTGAGGTTACTTCCATCTCATTCTTTTTTTCCCTCTGTCAAAAGGTTTTT
The DNA here is from genome assembly GCF_965226575.1 of Pagrus pagrus. Lineage (NCBI taxonomy): Eukaryota > Metazoa > Chordata > Actinopteri > Spariformes > Sparidae > Pagrus > Pagrus pagrus. The sequence goes on along the minus strand of NC_140204.1, from coordinate 2,064,507 downwards.
TTTCCATCAACATGGTAAGTTTCTAAAGATTCTGAGGAAAATGTCAGAATTCTGGGAAACAAATTTGAATTCTGAAAAAGAAAATCTGAGATATATGACAGAATTATGGGGAAAAAAGTTGATTTTGTGAAAAAGTCAGAATTTGAGGGAAAAAATCGATTCTGATTTTAAAAAAAGGCAGGATTTGGGGAACGAAAGTCAATTCAGATGTTAAAGTTCGACACAGAAGGTATACCACTGCTTGCCAGCAAATGCCGCTTCTGACTGGCATATGCCACTTCTGACTGGCATATGCCACTTCTTGCACTTGTTCAGGATGGATATTCTGTTGGTATATAGGAAACCACTCCTAATATCACGATGTGGTTGGTAAGCTGCAGCAGACAACTTAGCCTACAAATTTGTGCTACATTATCGCTCTCAGAACTCTGTTGGATTCAATCTTAAGGTAAAAACAAACAAAAAAAACAGCAAAAATACCAGTTGACCTGGTGGTTAAGTGGCTGACTGGCAACCTCACAGTCATGAGTTGAGACCAGGTGTGTCTTTAGGTAGTCAGAGACGACATACCATTTATTAGAGGTGTCTGTCAGGGAGAGGGACCTCTTCTTTATTCTTTTTTTCCCTCTGTTAAAAGTTTTTTTTCCATCAACATGGTAAGTTTCTAAAGATTCTGAGGAAAATGTCAGAATTATGGGAAACAAATTTGAATTCTGAAAAAGAAAATCTGAGATATATGACAGAATTATGGGGAAAAAAGTTGATTTTGTGAAAAAGTCAGAATTTGAGGGAAAAAATCGATTCTGATTTAAAAAAAAAGGCAGGATTTGGGGAACGAAAGTCAATTCAGATGCTAAAGTTCGACACAGAAGGTATACCACTGCTTGCCAGCAAATGCCGCTTCTGACTGGCATATGCCACTTCTGACTGGCATATGCCACTTCTTGCACTTGTTCAGGATGGATATTCTGTTGGTATATAGGAAACCACTCCTAATATCACGATGTGGTTGGTAAGCTGCAGCAGACAACTTAGCCTACAAATTTGTGCTACATTATCGCTCTCAGAACTCTGTTGGATTCAATCTTAAGGTAAAAACAAACAAAAAAAACAGCAAAAATACCAGTTGACCTGGTGGTTAAGTGGCTGACTGGCAACCTCACAGTCATGAGTTGAGACCAGGTGTGTCTTTAGGTAGTCAGAGACGACATACCATTTATTAGAGGTGTCTGTCAGGGAGAGGGACCTCTTCTTTATTCTTTTTTTCCCTCTGTTAAAAGCTTTTTTTTCCATCAACATGGTAAGTTTCTAAAGATTCTGAGGAAAATGTCAGAATTCTGGGAAACAAATTTGAATTCTGAAAAAGAAAATCTGAGATATATGACAGAATTATGGGGAAAAAAGTTGATTTTGTGAAAAAGTCAGAATTTGAGGGAAAAAATCGATTCTGATTTTAAAAAAAGGCAGGATTTGGGGAACGAAAGTCGATTCAGATGTTAAAGTTCGACACAGAAGGTATACCACTGCTTGCCAGCAAATGCCGCTTCTGACTGGCATATGCCACTTCTGACTGGCATATGCCACTTCTTGCACTTGTTCAGGATGGATATTCTGTTGGTATATAGGAAACCACTCCTAATATCACGATGTGGTTGGTAAGCTGCAGCAGACAACTTAGCCTACAAATTTGTGCTACATTATCGCTCTCAGAACTCTGTTGGATTCAATCTTAAGGTAAAAACAAACAAAAAAAACAGCAAAAATACCAGTTGACCTGGTGGTTAAGTGGCTGACTGGCAACCTCACAGTCATGAGTTGAGACCAGGTGTGTCTTTAGGTAGTCAGAGACGACATACCATTTATTAGAGGTGTCTGTCAGGGAGAGGGACCTCTTCTTTATTCTTTTTTTCCCTCTGTTAAAAGCTTTTTTTTCCATCAACATGGTAAGTTTCTAAAGATTCTGAGGAAAATGTCAGAATTCTGGGAAACAAATTTGAATTCTGAAAAAGAAAATCTGAGATATATGACAGAATTATGGGGAAAAAAGTTGATTTTGTGAAAAAGTCAGAATTTGAGGGAAAAAATCGATTCTGATTTTAAAAAAAGGCAGGATTTGGGGAACGAAAGTCAATTCAGATGTTAAAGTTCGACACAGAAGGTATACCACTGCTTGCCAGCAAATGCCGTTTCTGACTGGCATATGCCACTTCTGACTGGCATATGCCACTTCTTGCACTTGTTCAGGATGGATATTCTGTTGGTATATAGGAAACCACCCCTAATATCACGATGTGGTTGGTAAGCTGCAGCAGACAAATTTGTGCTACATTAGCTCTCTCAGAACTCTGTTGGATTCAATCCTAAGGTAAAAACAAAACAAAAAAAACAGCAAAAACACCAGTGGACCTGGACCTGGTAGGGCAGTGTTTAAGTGGCTGACTGGCAACCTCACAGTCATGAGTTCGAGACCAGGTGTGTCTTTAGGTAGTCAGAGGCGACATACCATTTACTAGATGTGTCTGTCCGGGAGAGGGACCTCTTCCTGAGGTTTCTTCCATCTCATTCTTTTTTTCCCTCTGTTAAAAATTTTTTTTTTCCATCAGCATGGCAAGTTTCTGAAGATTCTGAGGAAAAAGTCAGAATTCAGGGAAAGAAATTTGAATTATGAAAAAGAAAATCTGAGATATACGACAGAATTATGGGGAAAAAGGTTGATTTTGTGAAAAAGTCAGAATTTGAGGGAAAAAATCGATTCTGATTTTAAAAAGGCAGGATTTGGGGAACGAAAGTCGATTCAGATGTTAAAGTTCGACACAGAAGGTATACCACAGCTTGCCAGCAAATGCCGCTTCTGACTGGCATATGCCACTTCTGACTGGCATATGCCACTTCTTGCCACTTGTCCAGGATTGATATGCTGTTGGTATATATGAAACCACTCCTGATATCACGATGGGGTTGGTAAGCTGCAGCAGACAAATTTGTGCTACATTAGCTCTCTCAGAACTCTGTTGGATTCAATCTTAAGGGGAAAACAAAAAAACAACAGCAAAAATGCCACTGGACCTGGTAGGTTAGTGGTTAAAGGATAACTACCGTTTTTTACAACCTGGACCTTTTTTCTAGCAAAATATATGGTCATTTACTCACCCAGATAACTTTGGTGTCATTTGGCGTCGTTCGGACGAAATTAGATCCAGTGTAGCGTCGATATATCCATATAATGCGAGTAACGGGGCAGCGACACACAGCCTCTATATAACGCATTATCTGCCACGAAACTAGTTAATTTCACTAATATTTTGTTACGATATGCTATCGCTATTCCCCTCTGAGTCCGGGCTCGTCCGTTATCAACATCCGGGGTCAAACTAGCAGTAGCAGCTACAGGTAAACAAGCCGGGCAGTCGCGGGTGCGCGCGCAGCTCAGAGATGACATCATCCAGGTCAGAGGTAGTAGGTCAACCTACAGACCCCGGATGTTCACAATAGACGAGCCTGGACTCAGAGGGGAATAGCACTAGCATATCGTAACAAAATATTGGTGAAATGAACTAGTTTCGTGGCAGATAATGTGTTATATAGAGGCTGTGTGTCGCTGCCCCGTCACTCGCATTATATGGATATATCGGCGCTACACTGGATCTAATTTCGTCCGAACGACGCCAAATGACACCAAAGTTATCTGGGTGAGTAAATGATCATATATTTTGCTAGAAAAAAGGTCCAGGTTGTAAAAAACGGTAGTTATCCTTTAAGTGGCTGACTGGCAACCTCACAGTCATAAGTTCAAGACCAGGTGGCAGACAGGTGTGTCTTTAGGCAGCAAGAAGCAACAAATTCTAGTTGCACGCCATTTATTAAAGGTGTCTGTCCGTCCTGTGAGAGGGACCCCTTCCTCTGTGACTCTTCTCAGGGGTAGACATTAAGGGAAATTTGCCGATCACTGGCCCAGGAATCGATCCCCATAATAACGAAAAAGAACAATTTGATTTAATAACATTTATTTTAATACTGCATTACTGAGGTCAAAAAGTGCAAATACATAAATCAAAAGTGCAAACAGTGTTGCATTACTGAAGCACAATCAGTTCTTCCTCCATCTCCTCCTCAGTTGGTTGATTTTTGCACCCCCCTCCATGTTACAGGGCGTTTTACTTGACACATGCTAAAAAAATAAGATAAGATTTACAGCCTCACCCCACACCATGTTCTCTAATGCAGACATCAAGTTTAAATATTTGACCTACAGTGTTTTACAGGAGGAGGATCTGAACAGCTGTTCTATTCACACTTAAAATGTTTTTTGTCTTTTCAATGTAATTTTCAATCTATGAAATCAATCTGTGCCTTTTTTTTGCCAAGCTTCTCTCAAGTTTTACTCTTTCAAATAATCATCCATCTACAGAACTTTTCAGTACGCTATTTTTCTACTTCTTCTCATCATCATTATCATTAATTATTATTAATAATAATATTGTTTAAAGTGAGCCTCTTATCGTTTAACAGAAAAATACATCATACAAACAGCAACTTTTGCAGCCTTGTCAGTCTGATGGCGAATTATCACTTTCTGTCATCACTAACATGTTAATAATCAAAGAAGCTCTGAGGCTTTGTTCTATATGTTATAATACAAGATTTCAGCATTGAGCTACAATCAGGCAACATTCATGACTCTGTACAGTCAAACTAACCAAACACTTCTTATTGATCATCATTATAAAGTTTCAGGGCGGTCCTGTAACCATGGTAACTCACGGTGCCAGAGGGGAGGGAGAGACGCTGAATGAAGCCGTTTACACAGATACACTGTAGACAAAGTCCAGACTATAGTTGTTATTTCACACATGTAGCACACAACAGGAGACTCTCCGTGTCAGACGAGCTCTCACGTGCTGACTAAACTCAGCTGATAACGTAGCAGCGCGACGAGTCCCTGCTAGCTAAGCAGCTAAACTTTAGCACCGCTCCGTGTTGAGATCCCGCCCCGTGTGGGTCACTACACTGTCATTGGTCAGGCGCGCACACGCTGTTATCGATACAATTGGCTGTAGAGTGTGACAATCTGTCAATAAACATCAGCCAACAGTTCTCCTCCGATCTACATTGATCTCACAAGTCACCTCTGTTAAGTTTGAATGACGGAAATCCGTCGTAGCGACGGAGAACTTTAATCCATGCTGGCACCACCGGGCCAGTGCTTGGAGCGTTCTGGTGGCCCGGACGGTTTTAAAAGTAGGTCCAGGCCACCGGGCCATTTATATTGTCGACCCCTGCTTCCTGAGGTTTCTTCCATCTTATTCTCTGTTAAAGGGTCTTTTTCCATCAACATGGCAAGTTTCTGAAGATTCTGAGGAAAAAGTGAGAATTCTGGGGAAAAGTCAGAATTTGTGGGAAAAAATCTATTCTGATTTTTAAAAATGGGGTAATTTGGGGAATGAAAGTCGATTCAGATGTTAAAGTTCGACACAGAAGGTATACCACTGCTTGCCAGCAAATGCCGCTTCTGACTGGCATATGCCACTTCTGACTGGCATATGCCACTTCTTGCCACTTGTTCAGGATTGAGATGCTGTTGGTATATATGAAACCACTCCTGATATCACGATTGGGTTGGTAAGCTGCAGCAGACAAATTTGTGCTACATTATCGCTCTCAGAACTCTGTTGGATTCAATCTTAAGGTGAAAACAAAAAAAACAACAGCAAAGTGGCTGACTGGCAACCTCACAGTCACGAGTTCAAGACCAGGTGTCCAACAGGTGTGTCTTTAGGTAGCCAGAAGCGACATACCAGTTACTACAGGTGTCTGTCTGTCCGTCCTGGGAGAGGGACCCCTTCCTCTGTGACTCTTCCTGAGGTTTCTTCCTTGTTATTCTTTTTTCCCTCTGTTAAAAGTTTTTTTTTTCCATCAACATGGCAAGTTTCTGAGGAAAAAGTGAGAATTTGGGGGGAAAAATTCGATTCTGATAAAAAAAAAAGGCGGAATTTGGGGAATGAAAGTCGCTTCAGATGTTAAAGTTCGACACAGACGGTATACCACTGCTTGCACTTGATTCACAACTCTAAAAAGAACACACTTTTTTCCATGTATGAAAATTTCAGGGGGAAAAAAAAAAAGTTTTTTGTGAAACCAAGTGAAAAAAATTTGCTCCTGAAATTCTTTCGCTGGGGTTCACACATGAAAAACCAACTATTTTTCCTGGAAAACTTTTTTTTTCAATGAAAGAAGTTTTTCCTGGAGAATGTGTTTGTAAGTGTAAAAAAAAATATTCAGGAGAATATTTTTATTCTGAAAAACATTTTTTTTTGCCCTGAAAATTGAGAAAATCAAATAAAAACTTTTTTTTCATCAAGAGTTTATTTCTTTTTTGTTGGTTTTACACATGAACATAATTATTCCCCCCCCCCCCCCCCCCGAAAAGTATCTTTTTCATTGTTTTCTACACTTTTTTTCTACTGAAAGAATTTCTCCTGACATTTTTTTCTGTACAATTTGTTTTTTCATGTGTGAAACTGGGTGGAAAAAAGTGAACTAAAAATTGTAAATTTTAAGCTCTTTAAAAATGTCCATTTTTAATAATCACAGGTGGTGACTTGTTGAGTAAATCTAACCTGGATTTAAGCAATACTCAGGTCATGAGTCAGGAAGTCAAGGTCATTTCCAAAAGGCTTAAATATTTTTCCTTTGCCAGCAATAAAGTTCAGTGAGAAGTACCAGATCCTTTATTTATTTTGTTGGCTGGAAGTTGTTTGATTTCAATATATTTAATCAAAAAAATACTGGCTTTGTGAAACGAAAAACACGAATTAAAAACCCTTTCTCTGTTTATTGACATTTCAGGGATGTGTCGTCACTCGACAGCAGCAGTGTTGAACACTGTGTTCGTGGGACAGCACCGGTTTGAAAGTGGACACTGCTAACACATATGTTCAACAGATTGTGACTAATCAGGAAACTTTTCAGTCCTTGTGCCCTTTTGTTCCTTCATAAAGTCCAGACTGACCGTTTGCAGCGGTGACTCAGGTTGGGTAAACTGTCTCCGGAGTTATTGACCAGTTTTAGAAGATCAATAAAAGTGTGGGAGGACGTCGGCTCACAGGCAGAGAGAGGGGATAAATACCCGGTCCAGTGAGTTTTCAGGGACAGACAGAGGAGTGAAGGCACACTGAAGACCAGCGACAATTTGAGAAGAGGAACTTTATCGACGGTCGACGATGAGGACGCTGCTGTTGCTGTATCTGTGTGCGTACGCCGCCCGGGCCACTGATGATCTGGAATATGACGACTATGGTGTGAGTGTGTTGGTCGAGTTTCTAAAGATTCGTCTGATTTGTTGTTATATCAGACCAAAGGAATGTGAACACAGTATGACCCGGGTTTGTTCCTTAACATAACATTTTGTTTTAGTCAAGTTTCACATCAAATATCGGAGTTTTCAGTTTGTGTGAGTAGATATGAAGCTTTCACACAACAAGCCTGAGAGAAAAAAAAGGATTCATTCACAAACATTGTCTTCCACAGGACCCCAACAGTTCACCTGCAAGTAACAGGACGGTATGTAGAATGTGCTTACATCATCTGTTTCATGTATTTTCATATTTTGTAACGTATTTCCTTCATCACATTTTTAAAAAATAATTGTTTCTCCGCAGGGGACAATAGATGTTCGAGGTCATCGTCCATCGGTGAGAGGCGGAGACGTCTACACTAACAACCGCTATTCCCCGCCTCCAATCGGTGGCCGCGGCAGGTACATGAACACACATATACATGAGAAAGGAGTACAAATCATCAAACTAAACTAATCCACGATAAAATTATTATATCTATAGAAATGGAAAAAAATGCTAGCAATCGAATCCATCTGTAACTTTGTTTACTGGATGTTTCGTTCGTTAAATAACTCAAAATAGAAATATAAGGAGAACAGCAGAAGAACAGATGAACTCATTAACAAAGTTTGCCGAAGATGATGGCTGGATTATTAACACCATATCAATATTTATTTTTTTAATGTCACAGTTAGTGAATATTGCGACACGCCTGATTGAACACATTAAAAAATGTTTGACCAAATTTTATGTCAATAACAGTTAGACGATGCCCTTCATGCCCTCGGGACCACGAACATCCAGACGAGGTGTTATGACAATCCATCAAACAATGTTCTAAAACATGTGCAGTGTGATTATTACACTAAACCGTAAACCTTTAAAAAAGACAAACAACATAAAACAAAGTGGTCGTCAGAAATCAGAGTTACATGTCAGTGAAACGTCTCTTCCTGTTGGTCCAGGTATCGCGGCCGCCCCACCCCCGCTCCAGTCGGACGACCACAGGAGCAGGAGAAGCAGGAGCAGCCGGAGTCTGGAGGATGCACGCACGCCTCGGAGGAGATGGTAGGACGACGCCAGAGGAACTGAACATTTGTTTAACACGTTTCAGAACAGCGACTATAAACTCCAGACGTTACGTTAGAGCAGAAGTTCGTAGACCCGTTTCTTCCAGTTGGTTTGAGTTCATTTCAGGGCCATCGTTATTTTGGTCGAGGTTATTGGTGTGTGATGATGCAGTCATGAGTCGGGACTCTTACGAAACGCCTTTTTGGAATTCAGAAAATATTTAAAACGTCAAAACGATTTAAAAAAAAAAGAAAAATAAGTCCAAATTCTCGCTTGTTGCATGTGAATATTTTCTGGTTTCTTTCCTACGTTATACTGATCGGAGTTTTTCTGTCCAACAGGGTGTTCTGTGTCCTAACGGCTGCGAGCTGAAGACTGCCCTGCTGAAGCAAGAGAGGAACGTCAAGACGGTAAACAAAGTTTTACGTGAAAAAATTCCAAAAACAAGTTGAATCCTTGTCACATTATTGAGGAAACACTGGAGTTGACTAATTATTGCTGCCTACACTCCTCACAGAGCGTCAATGACCTGAAGCCGAAGGTGGATGAACTGTCCAGATCCACAAACAACGTCTTCAACTACGTCAACAGCATCTCCGTCTCCCTGAGGGAGAGGCAGAGGCTCTTCGACGGTGAGTTTTCTTTCATTCATCTTAAAGACAAAAAAACAAAAACATATGGTGTTTGAATCATTTGAAAAATGACAGGATCACTGTCAGTTTTTGTTTGTTTTATTCCATCTGAAAATAAATTCTCCTGAAAATTGTTTTTTTCACTCTTTTTTTTTATTTTTGTGCAACATTTTTTTTGAATTTTTTGTCCTTTAAGTTTCTTCTCTGTCTGCATGTCCTCCTCCTCTCAGACAACGGCAGGGCGGTCAGTCAGTACACCGATCGGGTGGAGGAGCAGCACGTCTTCATCAAGGAGACAGTCGACACCGTCTTCCCCTCCAACATCAGAGTGCTACAGGTAGATAAGAGCACACACGAGTCTGTAGGAGAAAACTTTCTGTCAAGTTAAATTAAAAATGTTTTCCCTATCAGCCACACGGAAACTAAACTTCCTTTTCAAAGACATTTACTCATTTAAAATGTTTCCTTATTCATAAAAGGGCATCAAGCATCACAAACGTATCTCAGAAACCAAAAGTCATTTATACAACACACAAGCAACTAGAATCCAGTACATCCCGCCTTAAATGTGACGTGCTATGTGTCCCGGCTGCAGGGCGTCCTGGACAAGGTCAGGCAGAAGATCCAGAGGCTGGAGAAGGCCATCCAGGCCCAGAGGGAGGAGTGCAAGGAACCCTGCAAGACCAAATGTCCCATACCAGTCGTGTCTGGTGAGTGTGTCGCCCCCTAGTACAAAAGGCTCACAGCCAACACAATAATCTGTCTCAGTTTAATAGAATAGACGCTAAATAACTTGTTGTAACGGTAGCTATAGCGAGTTTCAAGCAAGTTAAACCCAAAAAACGCAGCTGAAATTTGCAGGACTTGTGATGAATCTTACACCCACAAACATTTTTCATGCCAATCCAACATTTTTAGTGAAAGTTATGTCCAAAAAACACCGAAAGAAAACAAGAACGATTAATACTCTGCATCAATCACAGTACATATAGATGTATCTCTCATACAAATCTATATGTACAGAAGTTTTCCTTTGTTGAACCGTTCACCTGTGGGATTCAGGTAAGGAGTGTGAGGAGATCTACCGTCGTGGAGGAAGAGACTCCCAGATGTACGTGGTCCAGCCCGACACCTTTTACCCTCCATACAAGGTCTTCTGTGATCAGACCAGCCAGAACGGAGGTGAGAATAAAACAGAGAATAAGGATTATTTAGTAAGTTTTTATTGTAAATGATATAAATGATAGAGGTCTCAGTGTTTTCAAGAGAACTTCCTCTATTTTCCCAGGATGGCTTCTCATCCAGAGCAGGCTTGACGGCAGTGTCGACTTCGGCCGACGCTGGGACGAATACCGACGCGGTTTTGGCAACATCGCCTTCGACGCCGGCAAGGGTCACTGCGAGACTCCAGGTAAGACTTTCAAAATATGAAACAAGAGTCAAGTGTTGAAGTTACTATGGTTTGAGGTTGACTTGCGTACCTTTGTCATGTGACAGGTGAATACTGGCTGGGTAATGACCGCATTAGTCTGCTGACCAAGATGGGCCCCACTGAGGTTCTCATTGAGATGCAGGACTGGTCCGGAGCCAAGGTGAGGACTCTGTTTACTGCAGAAACTGATCAAGAGAAAAGCATTATGTTGATAATCGAGTTCAGCCAAAATAAAAACTCAAACATTCTCTAGTTTTTTAGGTCTAGTATTTCTATACCAGGTCGCCATCTGTTTTGTTTGTAGGAAAACTTTAATTGCTCAATTGTTCCTCAATAAACACCTATAGAAATAAATGATTGACAGATTTTTGACCAATCTGATGTCCTCAAACATCACTGACTCACGGCCTGTTTTGATTCATCTGACCTTATTGATTTTAATATAAACAAGAACATTAGAAACAACATAATTAGCATTGAGGAGAAGTCCAGCTCTTAAACTTTGCTAAGACACAAACTGAAATATTTTACTGATGTCTCAGTTCGAGATGAAACTCAAATGTTTTCTGCGTTTAGGTCCACGCCCAGTACAGTCAGTTCACCATCCAATCAGAGACGTCCAACTACGTGCTAGCCGTGGACGGTTACTCCGGTACTGCTGGTAACTGTTTCCTGGACGGATCTCTGGAGCTCTACGGTGAAAACCGGACCATGACGATTCACAACGGCATGATGTTCAGCACCTACGACAGAGACAACGACAACTGGTGAGAGAAGTTATCCCCGTTTAAAGACGACTTTGAGTTACTTTAATTATTTAGATGTGCACTACGTAAGAATGTTGTTTATCTGTAGCTACTGTTAGCTTGTTTGCTCAGTTAGCAGTGCAGATACCAGTCTGTGTTTACGTTTTTCATACATTTTTAAAAAAAATGTCTCTGTCCCTGAACCAGGACCCCTGGCGATCCATCCAAACAGTGCTCCAAGGAGGACGGAGGTGGCTGGTGGTACAATCGCTGCCACTCGGCCAATCCCAACGGTCGATACTACATGAGCGGAGCCTACACCAAACAGATGGCCAAGCACGGCACCGACGACGGCGTGGTGTGGATGAACTGGAAGGGCAGCTGGTATTCTCTCAAGGCCATCAGCATGAAGATCCGGCCTTACTTCCCCCCCAGCAAATAATGTCTGAGCAAGTTGACGCGCACGTAGCACAGTCAGGAAACCGCCAAAATAAAAGTATTTTACCAGTAACCTTTATGTTGATGGACATTTAGACATGATTATAAAAGGGTGTGGACATGTGCTGTGAAAGTGAAAAAGAACCAAAATCTGTTTGAAAAATGTGCAACACTAACAAAATAAAGAAAACAGGAGATGTTTTAATGTCAGATAAACTTGTCATGTCTACTGATAAAGAGAAAAATCTTACTGGTTGTGAGCGAATGAGCTGTGATCTGTCCTTTCTTGTAACGTGTGAAGTCTTCAGTGTGCACCGACAGGATGAGTTGATGCCAACTGTCCTCCGCTACTCAATAAACACATTGAGGAACCTACTTTCTGTCTGGTCTGGTTGTTCTTTCACTGTTTCAATGAATAAAGTACAGTCATCTGCAAAACAAGTATGAACTTACCACAGTAGTGCTGATCAATACAAGTGAAAGGATCTTTTAAAGGAAACAGATTTAAATTTTCTGATAAGAAACACAAGAAATACAGAATAAGGGCTCTGAGAGGCTACAAACTTGTGCAAAACAGTTATTTATTAACTGATATGTGAACCACAAGATTACAGAAAAAACAGGCAGCACCTTGAATGCATCCAGAAATTCACTGTACAGCATGAAAGTCATTGTTTCTGTGCCTTAAAGTTGCTATTTGTAAGAAACTTTTTATAGTCTCATTCTCAACTCGTCAATTAATGACGCTCCGGGATTGTAGGACGGGTCGGCCGCCATCCCAAAGAGTCAATGTTTCTTACAAGTAGCACCGTTAAGAAAATAAATACCGATAAATAACGAAACAGGGAAAAGAGAGGAGTGTGCCCTCGAGGTCGGAGGTAAAAGGAGCTTTGGCAACTTGCAGAACCAGACAATTCCTGAACAGTACCCATAAATCTTCCAAGAACTAAGAGTTGCACCAAGTGATGAAACTCTAAAAGTTAAGACTCACTCCTGGTAATGATTAAAGTTATCCACATAGCATCTCAGCCCTTAAGAGAGCTACGAAGGTGAAAATCTTGCACTAGGAATCGGGAGGAGGACTTTCAGAGGACTTATAACAGTCTTAAGCAGAGGAGATAATGGTGAAAAAGAATAGGAGGAACGAGAAACATTGTCTGGACACTGAATGACAGTGACTTAATGAAACTGACACCTCGGACAAGTGTCTGCACAGCAGGGCTGAGTACGCAACAGGGGATTCAATGTAATTAATGGAAAAAAAACTGCGTGACTCTGCACCTTTCACTTACAACTGAATGTATCGACGTCGCTGAGAAACATGACACTTGGTGCAAGAGAGGATGGCACACCAGGTGCAGCCATCTTAGTGTGATTGGCCTCACAGTTTGCACAATCCAACACCGTGGTGTTATACACCTTCAATCAGAAAGAAAAACAACTACATATATTGTAAAAGTCCTTTCAAAGCCAAATTAAGAAGTGCTTTTGAAAAGAAGAAGACACGCCAAACCCTTTCATTCCAGCTCCACAGGATCGAGAGCCTCCACATCTGCAGCCTCGGCCAGCAGCTCCTCCAGAACCACCTCATTCTGCCCGATGTCCTCAAACTGGGTCAACAGTTCTCTCCGGACCGTCGGGATGGTTTTATACTCGGAGGACGGTGGCAGGTCTGAGTCTACAGGCTGCAGCTTGATATGTGGGATGTCTCCAGGAGGCGTAGCTGCCTTCTTTCTCTGGTTGCGAGTCTTGTCCATCTGGTCCATGTCAGTTTGGAGCGCTTGATGGCTCTGATGATCAACGCTGAACGGTAACGCCGACTGGCAGGACCCGGAGCAGGCTCGCAGCTTCATGTCAACGTCCACCTGGTAACGTAAGCAACAAGCAGTCGACACAACGTTAGCATGCAGTGCCCTATTTCAACATGGTCCATAGTGGAAGTGCATTTAGGGCGTAGCCAAGTTCCTTTTTAAACTTAATTTCAGAAGAATTACATTTTTTTCTCCATGTGTGAAACAGAGTAAAAAAAAAGGTTTCAGGACTTTGTTTTTTTTTTTCATGAGTGACATTAAGGAAAAAAAAAAAAAAAAAAGTCGAGCAGGGGGAAAAGAAAAATACATCTGACCCCGAATGGAAACATATTTTTTTACAAAAATTTTTTTGTGTGAAACTGACTAAGAAAAAAAATATTGTTAAGTGAGTGTACCAAGTGTTTTTCATGCGTGACACAGATTTAAAAAGAAAAAACACTTTTTGTGAAAATTATGTTTTAACCCGGATGGAAAAAAATTTCAGGAGAAAAAGTGTTTTATTCATGTGTGACACAGAAATGATTTTAGAAAATTTGAGAAATTTTTGGGGTTTTTTGGGAAGGGGGAAAAAAACAACTGTGTGTGTGAAAATATTTTTTGTCTATTTTTTTTCATGCATGACATGGAGTGAAAAAAGTTTCCAGAGGGGGCAAAGAAAATTTTTTTTATGTGAAAAAAAAAAAACCTGGAGAAAGTCATTTTTGTTTTTCATGTGTGAAAAGAGTTTTTTTTTTTTTAAATTCCAAAGAGGAAATAAAAATATGAGAAACCAAGTGAAAACATTTTTTTTTCGGGAGATTTGTTTTTTCATAACTAAATAAATCACGACTAAAAAAATGTTTTAATTGAGGGGGAATAGAAAAAAAATTGAAACCAAGTGGAAAAAAAATGTTGGAGATTGTTCTCTGGAAAAAAAAATTCACACATGAAAAAAGTTTTCTTCTGAAATGTTTTGTGCTAGACAAAAAAGTTTCTGGAGGGGGAAAAAAATATTCAGGAGAAATATTTTACATCATGTGTGACAGAGTGAAAAAATAAATCAGGAGGAGAAGAAAAGAAATAATGTGAAACCTGCGAAAAAACATTTGTGAAAAAAAGACAAATGCCTGCCTCAAACAAAAACTGTAAAGTTGCAGGTAGTAAAACCAAAACAATGAGCTGAAAGGGGCTAAAACACTCCACAGAACTGACGGGGATATTGTCATTGCAAGCACCATCTTCCATATTACATGTGGTGATTTGATGCGTTGATAATAAAACGAGGAGAACAGATTAGTGCAGCTTTAAGGATTTAAAATAAACAACACTATAGATTCTTCTGACGTTGAGTATACCTCCCGTCCAACTCACCTCGGTGCGATACAAGTCCTCCAGCTGTTTCTGGGCGTTGCGACGCAGCTCGTCGAGTTCCTGCGACAGTCTGAACGACCGTTTCCGTAGTGTCGTGAGATTCCTGGCCAATCCTTCCGCTTGTTCCACGAACTTCAGCTCTGAAGCTGCAGACAAACATTTAATTATTGTATTCTGTCCAGCGAACCAAATCAAACAGTCAGCGAGTCACAGTCAGTCTTACTGTATCTGTTGACTATGACTCGTCGGTTGTAGCTGTAGATGTGCGTCACCGCCTTCATGGACTTCTCAGCCACGTCTTCGTACGTCTTTGCTGTCTCACACACCTTCGCCAGCTTTCTCTCCACCTCGCTCTCCATCTGTGACATCAAACCCTGGAGTCTGCAGCCAGACGGGCATTTAGAGACCTTTGGAGAACACGAGGGTTTACAAGAAGGTCCGAGAGAATTAACAAGCAGCTTTGGAGATCAATAACCATAAATATACTGCGACAGATGAAACTATGTTGTTCTCTCTGTGACTTTTATTCTCTATTCTTGTCTCTAAGCTGGTGTAGGCTATTTTAGCCTTCTTTCCTATTTCTTAACTTGTTTTAATATTTTGTTTTAATGTATTTTTAAATGTTTCTAATGTAATTTTTCCATTGTAGCCTACGTTCCTATTTCTAGACCTGTTTTAAAATTCTTTTAATGTATTTTTTATGCGCCTGTAAAGCACTTTGAGTTACCTTGTGTCTGAATTGTGCTATACAAATAAACTTGCCTTGCCTATATTAAGCCGAATAACTAAAAACAGTGCGATATCATTTAGATGCAGTGCTGCCCAGCCGACAGAGTTTCATATGGAATATAAAGTGCAGCTGTGTGTCTTACCCAGTCATCATCTGAACACAGAGGGACGTCTTTTTTCGCTCGACATTGTTGCTTTTTGTACGTTTTCCTGCGAGGCTGTCGGCCATCTTGATTCTGCTGCTTCAGCCTCACACACACTGCAGACAGACAAACACAAACACAAACAGGACTGTGACCTAAAATGTGACCTGCAGCGGTGTTTGTATTCTGTCACTGCTCTGAAGTTCAGATTGTTTAAATGATTTCATCTCCTACTTTTGTGTTTGTTTCATTTTTTGGTCACATCAACTGTGATTTTTCCTCAGTGAAAAGTTCAAACTGCCTTTAAACAAAACTCGATTACCAACTGGGCAAACTGAATGAACACTTTATGTAGAAATTGTAGGTATGAATTTAATCTAATCAGACTAAGTCTTTTAGTTTATTCACATCGACTCAACATGATAGAAAAACATTGCATTAACTGAGACACTTGTGTAACGAAATTAGATGTAAAAATATGTTTGAGTGTTGGAAAACTGAGGACATTTCTGAAAAGTTGGCAGATTTTAAGAAAATGAGCAGCTTTGCGAATTGTGAGGATGTTTGAGAAATGAAAGGACGTGTGAATAGCTAAGATTTTATTTATTGTTTGTGAGAACATACTGAGAGCATTTCTGAAGAAGGGTTATTTGGGGTATGTGAGGACCTTTACGTAAAATTGTAAAAGAAGAACATAAAACTGTTGATACATGAAGGAAATAACATTTGTTTTTAATTTGACTTTTAAATTGAAAACAAATGTTATTTCCTTCATGTATCAAGTTTTATGTTCTTATGTTTGACAATGTTTTCATTTAGTATTTTATGTAAGGTTGTGTAATAATTAACAATTCATACATTGAACTTGTGTAATAAAGTTAGACTAACATGTAATTAAAATACATAAATAAGTCACTGTTCTAAGCAAATTATTTTTGGTGAGAGTGTAAAGGTATATTTCTACTACAGTAAGTCAACACACAGGTGATTTGAATTGAGATCACTTTAATATTAAAGTTCTTTTTATGTCTGAAAACACATTGCAAAGAATAATAAATGTAACACTTTTTGTGTGCAGTATATTTAAATATAATTACTTTAATAGTCAAAGACAAATGGTAAGAACAAGTCTCAAGACAATTCACAATTAACATTTATGAAATTGGTCAATAGTTTATGTTGTAACAATATAGGTCAATATTTTTTTGTATTGGTATGAACGTAAGTGTTTTGTTGTGTTATATAGCCCTTTCATGCACAAATAAGTAAATCACAAAGTACCGATTCTTTCATGTTTGTTTTGACTATTAAACAATTAACAGGACATCAGGACAGCTTTTTTCAATATTGTTAAACAAGTAAAATATCTTAACAATGACGTTTTTCAAGACTGTTTAACACTTAAAATATCACTACAATAACTTTTTTCAATATGTGTTGTGTTGAAGTAATTACATTATGCATCAGTGGCATAAAAAGTGATTCAGGAATAACTGTTTAAATCCTTTTATTCTGAGAAAACCAGGCAGGTAAAAACTATTTTTCAACAAAATAAGTAAGGAACATTTGAGCCTTAAGTATCATGTACACAAAACATTTTTCTTAAAGATTTTTTTCTACAACTGAAAATACATCTATCCACCTGCAGTGGAAGTTACGCGCCAAAGGGCCACTATTTAGAAAAATGGGTCTATATTTACATACAGTACAATCTGTAGACTGTTTAATTAAACTATTCCAGAGAAAATAATATCAAATTTTTAAAAAGAAAATGCACAGATAAGGATTGGACAAATGCATTTTTAGTGATTGAGACATGCTACTCCAACTTAAATGGTTAAATATTGCTCCAAATATCTGCCCACCACCACACGTTAAAGAGTTTGATCTAAAATAACACCACAAACCAGAGTAGCTGAAGTGAACATTGAATCTTTATTCATTGAGCAGAGGTCAGTCATTTCTCCATACAGAGTTGAACATTGTTGAAACATCAGGTCGTTCCTAGAACACTGATCAGATAATCCTCACAAAGAGGTCAGTGACATTTACATAAGCAAGAATCAACACAAACACCCACGCTGACAAACTGACACTGTTTGACATGATTTTGAAATCTCAGAATGATTTACGAACAGATCAACAGTCTGAAGGTCTGAAACCACCTTTGATTTTTGGCCTCTAACATGTCCTGTTTTTTGCGCCTGTTGCCTGTTTTGTAAGCACATTTTCATGGGGTTTAAATAGATTCTGTGTCTAAAAGCGTGTACTGATCATTTCTTCGTATGTCCTATTAAAAAGCTGCAGATCGGATAAACATCCTGACAGTTTTCAGGCTGTAAGTAGCCGTTTTATACGTCACCCAAACAACTCCGTTTTCTATCTCATATGGTGAGTTTTTCTCCGGGTCGTACGTGCCTTTATAATACATCCCATTCAAGTTAGCTGACTGGCAGTTGTTGTACCACCACCCGCCCCCGTACATCTCTGCACAATTCTCCTCCCACTTGTCATTGTCTTTGTCAAAAGTGCTGAATTTCATCCCGTTGTGCGACAGGTAAGATGCCATATCAGACTTAGGCATCACCAGCGCGTCCCCGGCATCCCCGGTGTACCCCGACACATGCAGCGGGTACCCCTCCTCCTCTGAGCCAACCCTGATTATGTACTCCGCACTAGCTACGCCCCCTTCCCAATCCTCCAGCTCCACCTTTAGCATGGTCTCACCCTGATTGGTCAACAGGTGGAGGTTCTGGTTGCCTAACCAGAGCTCCCCCTTGCCCTTTGCGTCGACTGAGCCGAACCCGGTGCGATATTCGGCCCAGGTGCGGTTAAAGCTAAGCGCGCCAGTCTCTCTTTGCTGGACTAACAACCACCCACCCATAAGCCCCTCCTGCTGGCAGTAAACCTCCACTACCTGTGTGGAGTCGGTGCCGCCGGGTCTGATGTTAAACAGGCCGTTTGTTTCCCCTTTCAGATGGTTCTGGTAGGCTTCGACACAATCTGCAAACAGAGAGGGGCACACCGCAAACCGCAAGTTAGCTTGGACCACCTTGGCTCGGCTAGCTCAAATTGACTGCTAAATGATGAAAGCGCAAACGGTCTCTTTCCCTAATTAACCCCCGTCAATCTGCATCCGGAGAATCTGCACGACTTTTTGGCACATAAAAATCTGGCTGGCGCTACTAATGAGGACAAAAAGATCATGTGCTCTGGGATGTTTCTGGGAATATCAGATATTTCTGAGTTTTGTCCTAGATTTATCTGCGTGCTTCTACCATCTGCAGTTCCTGAACCCGAGTTGTAAGCGTGCTTCACCTCAATTTAACTGCTAAAACCAGCTTTTACTCAACCCATTTTTGTCGATCTGCATTTGAAATTTTGTGGGTGCAAAAGAACTTCGCATAGTCTTTAGTTTCTATTCATAATGACGGCAAAGTCCTCAGTAATTATCTAATACATCACACTGAATGTGAAAATCTTTAAGCTTGAGTAACAACAATAACAATTACTATGTTCACTTCATTGTTTGGTACATAGGGCTAGCTAGCAAGCTAGCTGACGCTAAAGCATGCTGTCTAGCTGACTGCGCCGTAGTGGCCCCTACAGATTTTACTCCACGTCTGATGTTTCGGTACCTTTTCCTATATAATCTGCCTGCCGCTCGACACGCCTGGTCTTCACACTCCGGGCGTGGAAATCTGGAACGTCATCTTCTGCATTGTCCGTCATAAACCCGCCGAGGTCAAGCCCATCAGCGGCAAAAGGGTCCCCAAACCCAGTTTTGGCATCTCCTAAGATGCTTCCCTTGGCACCACCGCTGTGGACGAGGGTGGGGAAGAGGGAGCCCATCCCTCCCTTGGTACTGTCTGCCAGGGCCTGGCACTCGGGGCCTCCCTCATACACCTCCTCCACTCTCTCCACTGGCCCGTCCTTCGTGTGGACGACGGTCCTCCTGGTGCTCTTGGTGCAGCTGATGGTTTGTGTGGACATGTGGGTCGTACCGGAGCTGCCGTGGCCTGGAAGCCCTCCACCTGTACCGAATGAATCGCTGCTGCCTCCGAGCTCAGTGATGGAGGAGGAGGACGAGGAAGACGAGGACGAGGAGGATGATGAGAATGTAGGTGGAGAGTAGGAAGTACCTTGGACCTTGGAGATGGTTGCCGGGGATGAACTGGAGCCTTCCTCCCCAAGGACCAACTGGACCATAGGCACCTGGGGACGAAAAGGATAGATGACTTGAGCATGAGTGGTCATGGTTCTAGAAAAGGTGGGGTGTTTTTGTGCGAATTATAGATTATGGACAGCTCTTCCTTAAGATGAACTGGAGTGTTTTCTGGCAAAATAAGTTATATGGGAGCAAAACCTCTCATACCATAAGCAAAATAATGTGATATCATATCTTTGCCTTCTACTACCAAGGGATGGCAGGACGACCAGCAGAAGTAGCCTCAGTAGCAAACCATTAGCTAAGTGAAGCTGCGATGTGGAGTACACCAGGTAGTGGACCCCCAAAGC
Organism: Pagrus pagrus; assembly: GCF_965226575.1. Taxonomy (NCBI): domain Eukaryota; kingdom Metazoa; phylum Chordata; class Actinopteri; order Spariformes; family Sparidae; genus Pagrus; species Pagrus pagrus. The sequence goes on along the minus strand of NC_140204.1, from coordinate 2,044,300 downwards.
TTTGAGCACAATGCCAGTTGGTTGTCATCTTTGAATCTCTCGGTTATTTTGAGATATGGCGTTATAAATCCAAAATGGTGGCAGGATACAGAGATGCACCAAGATCCAATAACAACTAAAGAATACAACACTTTGATTTGGGGACGGTCTACTTTCACTTCAGGACGTGTTGAAAGAGTCTGAAACTGTCACAAGTGTTGAGTTACAAACCAACACATTGTAGGTTTTGTCTTTTTTCATGGGATTTGTTTGCCGTGTCCTTCGCGAACCAATATAACGTGTCACTCACATCATTGAACACGTCTTCTCTCCGCTGTGCTGCCACAGATCCGGTTGTGTCCTTGGACTTGTAGATGCTGTCCACGATCTGGTCCTGCAGCGGCCGGCTCTTCATCACGTACAGCGTCTTCACGGACTCTGCTCTGCTCTGAGCCGACTGGGAGTCCAGCTGGTTAACCTGGGAAACAGACAGACACAGAGTGGCTTCTCACTAAAAGACAATACAAAGCCTGATTTAGGGCACCAGCACTATCAAAACCTGATTGTTGTGATGTTTGGTGTTTTCAGGTTTACTTTTGCTGATACATAATGAGACTATATGGTGATATGTCATAAGTGTTGTCTTTTCCTGGTTTTAAGGCTGCATTACAGTAAAGTGATGCCAGTTCTGAACTCACCAGCCTGTTCTACTTGTTCCAGTACTTGTCTTTACCCACTCAGTCATTATATCCACATTACAGATGATAACTGATCAGAAACCTCATCGCGTTAGCATTTTGTAAATATGCCTTACCTGTTTGTCCAGTTCCACGTAGCTCTCGTGGTCCACCTGGAACTCGGAGTAGCCTTGACAGGATCCTTTGCAGGAACGGAGCTTAATATCGATATCAACCTGACAGGAGACAAAGAGTCGGGAATGAGCTGCATCGAGTTTAAATTCTCAAAGTAAACAGACAAAGTCGGACTACAACTGTGTTAAAAATCTGTGCTAACAAATTAAAGTTGAGACATCTGCCCGACAAAAGCAAAACGCAGTCGCTCACCTACATGTTTAGTACAAACTGACGTTCTCGTAAAAATTTAAATCTGTTCACTTTTTGTTTATCTTTTTTAAGGACCGTGTAAAATTCAAATGTATTCAGTTTAAGTTACTCGACATTACTAAATGACTGCTAAACCCAACAATGATGGATAACACCTTGCTAAAGCTAACTAGCTTAGCAGATGTCGGCTACAACCTACAACCTGGTGACAAGATACAATTAAACTACATATTCAAATGTTGTAAAATTAGTTTATAAGTTAAATGGACGAGAAATCTGACATAACACATTTTGTTGTCTGAAAACTTGACTCCATTCACTGTCGTTCTTTCCTTCTGCCTTTGTAGCGACATCAGTGAATATCAATGAATGCAAACATGTCTTCTCATCGTGTCTACGTACCTCCAGCCTCTGCATCTCCACCACCTGGTCTTTGACTCGATCCTTCAGGGCGGCCAGGATCCTCAGCTGGCGGTCGATCTTGATCTTCATGTCTGTGATCCTCTGGCGCAGATTCTGGGCCAAGTCGTAGTAGTTGGTGTTGTGACCTGGTGGAGGAAGAGAGTGTGAATCTTAACCCTAACCCAGACCGACTGACACCTGGCAAACATTCAGACTTCGACCAGAGTTTGGTGCTAAATTCTGCATCAACTTTAACACCAACATAAATCTAAAAACGTCTCCTTGTTCAGTTAAAGTTGAACTCACCAGCATCGGTGGTGAGTTTGTCCTTCAGGTAGTCGTAGGTCTGTTTGGTAGCCAGGTCAGCGGAGCGTTGCTTGGCCGTGTTCTGATCCAGGAGGCTGCGGATCTTCTCGATCCTCTTCAGCAGACTGTGGTCGTATTTGTTCATCAGACCCTCGATCCTGCAGCCCGACGGGCATTTAGGGCCCTGAAGAGATGGAAAGGGGATGTTCCTCATTACTTACAGCGCAAAAGAAAACTGTAACTTTAAATAATTTGTGTTTCCACAAGAGAGAAGAGCAGGAGGATGAAATCTGAGCTCAGGAAATTTTACATCATCAATGTGAAAAAGTAGAGATGGACTCGTACCCATTCGTCAGTTGTGCAGAAAGGCCACTCCTTCTGAGAGGCACATTTCTCACTTCTGGTGCCCTGCTCCACTGGACGAGCTCCTCTCGGGTCGATTGAGGCTCCCTCAAAACAGACAGAGAGTGCAGATGTTTACGGACCAGCAGAAAAATACTGAACGTTTCTATTTTATTATTCATCTCTAATGTAGTTTAAGATACCATGAGCAAAATAAAAATATAAAAAAATATTATAATTTCATGTGACAGAAAGCAACAAACAATCATTCATCCTAAAGTCATACTTGACTAAAAGTGAAGACATCATGTTAAAATATTACTTAAACTTAAAGCTACCCAAACAAATAGTACTTGAGTAAAAGTATCTTATATTAAGTCTGTTGAACAATTATCAGATCTGAAAATAAGCATTTTTCTAATCATGAAGACGATAAAATAATCTAAAATGTTGCTCCTTTGTCTCTGAAGCAGAGTGCAAGCTGCAAAGTAACTATGACTAAAGCTCTCAAATAAATGAAGCGGAGTAAAAAGTACAGTATTTGCTTGTAAAATGATGAGAAGTACAAAGTACCTCAGAATTGTACTCGAGTACAGTACTTCAGTCAATGTCCAATTATATGTTTGGGAGAATCAGTTTGTAAATCTTTGCGTATTAAAGATCGTCGGTGTCGTGAGACTTACATGTGAAGCCACACCGATGATAAAACAGAAGAGTAGACCGAGTCGCTGCATCTTTGTTTCTGTCCTTGTTCCTCTGTGTGAAGACGAGTCGCTGAATGCTGCTTCAGCGCGGCCGACGGATCATTTGAACCCTCCGGTGACTCATCAGGACACGTCTGCTCGGTCCGATCAGTGTTGAGTAACCTCAGCTGATCGATGTGGAGGCTGTTTGTCGTACTGTGTGTGTCTTTGTGAAAATGTACACAAACACAGTGACCGCTCAGTTCAGTCGCTTCAGGACTTCCCGGCATTTGATCCAGAATGTTTTCTCACAGCAAACAGTGACAAACAGAACTGACAGTTACAGTTCTGATCCAGCGATGACTCCAGCGATGACTAACTGATGAGTGAAAGAAAAACATTACAGCATCGACTCATTAAAATCAGTTTTGTTGTCTGAACATTGTGTGGAAACGTTTTGTGTCTTTAATTTTAATGTTTTATTTCAATCTTTGTATGTTTATTTTCTGTTAAGTGCAGTAAATTGTATCACTGTGTTTTATTAAAGGGTCATTCTATGAAAACTCACACAGAGAGAAGAACTGTTGCAAGATCATGTCATGGATTTAAAAAATAAATTAATTAATTAATGGGACCTTGTAAAATCCTGTGTCTATACTTTTTTGTGATTATTTTAAGTTTGGGCTAAAGTCGTCACTTTAGTGTTTGTGTACTCTGTACATCAACTGCTTATTTTTCACTGGATCAGGTTGAAATTAACAATATCTGACATAATAATGAATATTTTTTTATTTTTACCTGAACAAACATCTTTGCTAGTTTTCACTTTATTAACTCAAATGTTGAGTTTGTGTCATTAATGGAGCTCAGTCACATTTATAAGTGACACAGATGTTGTTGAACATAACATCAGAGCTGAAAACACACTTTTTAAACATATTTTGACTGTAAATTCTCTCGAGAAGGATTATAAACGTCTTTGAAAACTTCTTGTTTGAGTGTTGATGTTCTTTGAAGACATAAAACAAACAAAGATGTTATATTACTCCGTCATTTTTATAGATTTCTAATTTTGTAGCAGATTTTTTGATTGTTTAATTTTGTTTGATGACAGACGTCTAGTTTTTCTACAGGATTATTACCATGAAGACGTTTCAGTAGTGTTTATTAAACTCAAACTTTAATTTCAATTCATTTCAATTCTCCAATTATCACAACTTTAATCCAATAATAAAACTTAACTGTTAACCCACAATTTCATCTGATTTTCTGGAGGAACAGAACATTAAAACATCACTCTGAGTCTCTTCCAGGCATTCGTACCAACCTTGTGATGATCGGACCTCTGACCCAGTTCTTCCTCCATCACTCAGCGGTGTCCACAGGTCAGGTGTGAAGAGCTGGAGATCACTGAGGAGAATGCAGAAACAGCACCACCTGCTGGAGATATGTGACTAATGATCAGTTTCAGATTGTCAAAAGGTCGACAGAGCAGACAGAAGTGAATTTATTAGACTTTCTAAATAAGGTCACATTACTAATACGTATATAGTAATTGGCAATAATGTAGATAATAAAGGAACTTGCATGTCACAGATGAGGTGGAGGAGATGAACCATGTGAACGGATCAGCAGGAGGACGGCGTTTGATTTTCATTTAGAGAGGAGGGAACACACAGAAACTACTTTTCATCTTGTTCGTGAAGTATAACTGAAATCATTTGTGTTGCTGATTAACTTTGTCGTACATGCTGACAGAAGACGCCTCCTTGTAACCAGCTCGACCTCCACGTCCACATAAAAAAGTCCAAACTCTCAGAGTCTCTAATCCTTCTTGTTGTGTGTGAGCCGGTGGTGTGTGAGGTGCTGCAGCAGCCTGAAGCCCTTCTTACAGAGCTCGCACTCAAACGGCTTCTCTCCGGTGTGGATGCGCAGGTGCTTGGTGAGGTTGCTCGTGTGGTTGAACTGCTTCCCGCACTCCTTACAGACGTAGGGTTTCTCTCCGGTGTGGATCAGCTGGTGCCTCTTCAGAGTTGCAGTCTGGGTAAAGCACTTGCCGCACTGGGAGCAGCGGTGGGGTTTCTCCGCCGTCGCTTGGCACTCGTGATCGGTCAGCTTGGCGAGCTTGTCGAACTTCTGCCCACACAGGGAGCAGCGCGGTGGTTTCTCCTCGTGAGCAGACTGGTGCACCTTCAGCCCTGATGGATGGGAGTAGCTTTTCTCGCACTTGTCGCACTTGTACGGTTTCTCCCCCGTGTGGAGGCGCTCGTGGATGAGACAGTGATGCATGAGCCGGAAGCTCTTGCCGCAGTGTGAGCAGCTGTATGGTTTCTCTCCGCTGTGTATCATCTGGTGCTTCTTTAGGTTGGTCCTCATGCTGAAGGCCTTGGGGCACTGAGGGCATTTGAAGGGTCTCTCTCCTGAGTGGGTGTACTGGTGCGCCACCAGTGACATCTGGACTCTAAACGTCTTCGGACAGAACTTGCACTGATACGGTTTCTCCCCCGTGTGGACGCGCTCGTGCTGCTTGAGTTTGGCTTGGTGCTTGAAGCTTTTGCTACACTGGCTGCAGCTGTGTGGTCTCTCTTTGGAGTGACTCAGCATGTGTTTCTTGAGGTCTCCTCTCCTGGCACAAGTCTTGCCACAGTGGTCGCATTTATATGGTTTCTCCCCTGTGTGGATCAGCTGGTGCTCCTTCAGACTGCCCTGTCTCCCAAACTGCCTCCCACACACCTCGCAGCTGTACGCTTTCTCCTGCGTATGGGTGAGGAGGTGCTGTCGGAGGGTGTGCAACAAGTAGAATTTTTTATCGCAGCGCTCGCAGGCATGACTTCTCTCTCGTGGAGCCTCTGCTGATGTTTCGGTTCCCTCCTGATTTTCCCCGTTCTCCGTGTGGACGCGGACATGCAGTCTTAAGCGGTGTTTCGTCCGAAACATCCGGCTGCATTTGTTGCATGAATGAGTCTCCTGCTCTGTCGGTTCTGATCCTGATTCTTGCTGGTTCTGGCTGCAGTGATGCCGCTGGTGTCTGATGACGTTGCCTCTCCTCGAGAAGGATTTCCCACAATGCTCACAGTGGTGACTCCGGGTTCTGGCTTCCTGCTGGTTCTTCTCTGTCCTGTTTTCATCTGTCGAGGGCACAGAAGACAAGAGAAACAGAGAAATACATGATTAAGCTTTTGTTCAAGATGATTCAGTAACACTGAGCTGAGACGTTTGTTTTCTTTAGGAAGCCGGAGAAGAGCGACAGTATGAGGTGAAACTCAGAATCTGCAGGAAATTGCTACTGATGCTTCTGTTAATCAGCTGATCAAAAGAAATGTAATCTCGTCTATTTTGATGAATCGCTTCAGAACTGTTTTTCATCCAAAAATGGGATAAAGCTTTTAAAAAGTCAATATTGTTTCTTTTTCTGTGACAGTTAATCCAACAACTTTTTAAACAAAGGCTCAAGGAACAGTTGATGGTATGAAAGAGGATTCAGAGATTAAATTCAGAATCAGACTTCTCAGAAAAAGTCAGAATTATGAGAGAAAAATAAACTGGACCTACTCCTGGTTCTAGTGTCTCAGATGCGAGGACAAACAGGAGTAATGTAAAAAAGTAAATGATGTTGTGTCTCTGGAGGGATCCTCACGTCAGCCTCTCACCTTCTGGCTCCGGCCTCTCAGCTGGTCTCAGGTCTGCCGCCGTCTTCAAACAGTCCACCAGGTAGACCGACAGCCGCCTGGAGCCCAGCAGAGACGGACGGCTGGGGGACGCCATCACCTCTGCAGAAAACTGACCCCAAAGACACAGAGCTGTTGAAAATAAACTGTCTCTGAATGACGGTGGCAGAATAATGATTCTCTGAACAGATTTATTCTCTTCACTTTCTTACAAGGTGAAATATGTAAGATTATAAAACAAACAAACACAACTTCACTTAAATCAACAGAATGTGAAGGATTACCAGGTTAAACACCAACACTACCCACACAGCTCCCAGTGCAGACTGCTAGCTGCACGGCTAACTCAGCTAACTAGCAGCAGTTAGCGGTTAATCTGGTCACAGGCTGCCCCAGCTTTCTTCAGTGTGAATCCTGCAGCTTTAACTTTATAAACTGTTTTCATCTTGTAACTTTATCTTTGCTTCACTTGATCTCTGTCGAGCTGTGAAGCACTTTGTCAAATATACGTTTAAAAGTGCTGCCAACAGAAGGTTTATTACAATAATCCGATGAAACCCTCATAACGCTCATCTACCTATGAGGCTAACGTTAGCTTGAGTTAGAGCCACTCGTGTATTAGCAGGTGAAAACAGGAGCTAACTATCAAGCTGCTGTTCACCAGCGCATTGACAAACTCTGTCCCGGTTTAAACGACACATCCTGGGGTGAAAGAGAAACTGTGGCTGCACAAAAACTGAAGTATCATCACTTTAACTCACCACACGGAGCTAAACCCAGTGTTGTCCAGGACTAACGTCTCAGCCGAACTGCTGCTGGAGGCTTCATGTGAAGACACATACACGTCCTCTGGTGTCTCTTCGCTCTGTAGCTATAAAACTACTCTTCCGATGTTGTAATTATGTGATATCCGCGACTGAAACACTAACAAACTGGTTGAAAACTGAACGAAACGTACCAAAGAAGCGCCATGCTTGTTGTCTTCCGGGTTTACTTGAAGAACGGGGCTGTCGACCAATGAGCAACAAGAAACGGAACAGAAGGCGGGTTCTTTTAGAAATCTGGCGCCAATCCTAGCTTGCCGTTGTTACCAGGGAACGGCACCTCGCTGAGGACCAAAATAAGATCATACGCGTTTTCTTTTATAGTCTTTAAAGCTTTAATTTCACTGTCTGTCGATATAATATAATATAATATAATATAAGGGAAAGTTAATTAATGTAATGTAATGCAAGGAAAAGTCAAAAGTTGAATAATTAAATAATTACTAAGTAAAATACAAATAAAGTATTAGTACTTTGTTACTGCCCACACATGTTTTCCTTTGGTTTTATTTTGTCACAATACACACATAACATAGTCTTGTCTAAATATGGATCATAGACATGCAAACACAAACAATAGGAATAAAATAAACAAGACAAATGTGCTGCATAAAATCCTCTCTTGCATCTCTTCTCTAAGCACCACTAGATGGCACCACATGATCAGTTTTTGTCCTTGTACAGCCTCCATCACTGTACATCCTCTTTACAGTAGGGTTGATTCAAACTAAAGGCTTGCAATGATTTAAAAAATAATCAGTTTATCTTCGTGTGAGAAACGGAAAAGGCCCAAACAGAAGAATAATGTGAGTGCAGATTGTAAACCTGCAGGAATCTGTTGTGAAGCATCAACACACGACAGGGTCCAGATAAAGAAGCTCGAAATAGATTCTGAGCCTCTGAAAGAAAAAACTCCTCGGGCCGATAAAAGATAAAGATTTGAACAATCGATATATAACAGTCCAAGATGACGCACACACACACACACACACACACACACACACACACACACACACACACACACACACACACACACACACAAAGCCACAGGCTGAGTCCTTTGATAATTTGCTCTTTTGAAGACGGACATATTTGAAGTCCCTTTGAAGTGACTTTTACTAATGTTGTTCGTTTGCAAGCCTCAATTAACTGACTCCCTCATTTTAAATTCAAAGACTCGTCTCTGTTCATATATAATGAATTCATATATGAGCCGGAGCAGGCCGGGCAGGAGGAAGTGAGCAGCCACATCAATACGTCTTTAATCCACCGAGCAAACATCGCTGCAGGGCTGCAGGCAAGCCGGCCTGAAAGACGGCATTTGAGCTTATTTGATATTTTCTGGATGCATACAATAAAAACCCATAGAATGACTCTTTCAAATGAGCGTGTAGGAGCAGTAAACGCTTCAGAAACCTGGTAAGTAGAGCAGTTCTTTCTAACCTGGGGGGTCAGGACTCTGCAACACTGGGAATACTGAAAGAAAGAAATGCAAAAAAGTTATTTTTTGGACTTTTTTCTATTCTTTGCGTCTTTACTTTCTCTTGTTTTACCCTTTCAGACCTCTGAAAGTTATTCAAATGAAACAATGCGAGAGAAAAATATTATTCATGCAACCTTTCGCAAGGGATGGCAGGGAGACGTTGCTGCATATTAAAGGGTCACAAGGTTGGGAATAAATGAATTGCACTAAATCCAGAGAGAGAGCAAAGCAAAAAAAAAGTGTTAATTTTTCTCAGGGTTTACATCCACAGAGGGAACAATAACTGTTGCATGTGAGAGCATGAATGTATTTTTGTTATTGGTGTGAGGGATGAAATTTACCCTACGAGGCAGCTGGACTCTCGGGATCACAGGTATGTAAAGAGGTTAGCATGGATGCTGCCATAGCTGCAGTGTCATCAGAGCTGGACAACATTTCTTCATTAAAAAGAAGAGCAGAGATCAGCACTGAAGGCTTTTCTTGATGGAAAAGATGTTTTCCCAAGCGGCTTCGGTAAGAGTTTGTTGAAACAGCTTTTCCTTCCCAGATGGATTTGTGAAACGAACCCTCTGGTGTGTCAAGGTCAGAGAAACCCCAAAAAGCCTTCAAAGGTCTTGTTTCGTCGGACCAACACCCTAAAACATTCAGTTTACAGTGATATCAAACAGAGGAAAGAAGATTTTTGCTGGTCATATCACAGCAATCGCCAGGATTTATAACACTTCTGTCATGAGTGAGTCGTGTTGACCTCTGGATGTCTTCTTCTGTACCTGTCTCTGTAAAAGACACCTGTCAAACTTTGTGTAACACTCTCTCTCTTTCTCTCGGGGTGCGTTTCACTCTATCATCTGGTCCATCACTTCCTGTGAGGAGAACATTTCCCTGCAGTGTAAACACCAGACACCAAAATCTCACTTTGGCAAACTCTGCATATCTCCTGTGTCTCAATTAGATGGCACGATGTTTCAGTCAAAGCCCCAGTTCTAGATGTTTTAAAACATGTTGGAAGCTCCACATCACCTCCTTTTTACATTTTAAACAAACAGATTCACTCAGCCAGTTGGCCGAGCTACAAAAACTTCAGCGAATCCTTGAATTCCCCACGTACGGTGGCTGTGGTGGAACATGGTGGCACTAAAACTACACATTTTAACATCATTAACATCAAACTTTTCCTCAGATCTCACCAACTTGCTGAAGTAGATCAACACTTTTAGATGAATCTGTTTTATCATTGCAAAGAACGAGTTTGTCATTATGAGCCTCTGTTTGTTTTCAGAGTTGGAGGTGGAATATTTGGAGGCGGATCAATCAAACAGTTGTGGTGTTTGGCGTTTGCAAACGGAGACGTCAAAGCTCCCAAGTTTTGATTTTTGTGATTTTTGAGTGTTACTTGATCTACTCTGGTATTATTCTGCCCCCGAGTTGTCTGGAGTATGAATTCAACAGGTGGCATATTCTTAAATATTGCACAGAGAGCGCTTTGTAGCTTCTCTGTATGTAAGTTTGTACAGAAGGTTTAGATTTAGATTAGATTGACGGGATGTTTTCGCAGCCTGTACAACACAGGAACACACAGATATGCTGTTCGCTATTTAGCTACAATCTGATTTTTTTTTTCTCCCGTGGTACAAGAGTACAAATCCAATCTTGATGGACTGTTTAAACCAATTAAAATGTGTATTCCCTCAGTGTGTACAACTGATTGAAATATTTCTACTATTTACACTGTTACATTAAACTATGCTCGTGCTTTAAACCAGTTTTTGAAACCCGTTTTTTTCAGTCCGGACCAAAAACATATTGATCCATAATGAGCACACACTCTTCAAAGCAGAGACGCTTAAAGTCAGTTATTAGTATTCATAGTCTGTAAGCTGTTTGTAGAGGTGCAACATTTTGACCTCAATTTCATGCCTTCCCCTGTGAACGTTACCGCACACACACACACACGCTCTCATCACCCGCTGCCCTGCGAGATTACAGGTTTACATCCCCCTCCTCTATCATCAAACCCTTTTACAAGTTAATGCTTCAGGTACACACACACACACATACACACAGAAAACTGGCAGGTCAGTATTTGCACACAAATTGCCTCTCTGTGGTTTGTGTGTTTTGGTGAAACTCAGGAGGATTCCAGTGAGTCGAGTCTTTATTTGACGAGACGCCGACATGGTTGCAGGAAAATAACGTCCCTGGAGGAAAAACCTCTTTTGGCCTCAGATCATGTAAAGAGGAGCTTAAAGGTTTCCCCTCCTCCATCCCTGTCTTACCCTCCTTCACGTGATTTGGCTAGTGGTGACACTACCTCGCCTCTCTACCACCTTACGTCTTTGCAAGATGAAACTACTACATTAGTGGTTCTTGGATCCATAGCACCAGTCAAAAGCAACGTGAGGCACTTAAGTGGTGCTGCACACTGGTATGACCTGTCAAACTGAGTGGTAATGTCCACAGAACCCACTATTTAAGAACCGTTTCAAAACGCTTAACCAGATGGATAGAAAGTTAAACAAAGAAAAATGGTGTCTCCTCAGTGGTTCTTCAGCAGTTCTTTGCGGCGGTTGCGATGCTATAAAGCTCTGCTGCTTGGCCCCAGTTTGGTTTTTCAGCTGTTGTTTAGCAGATCTTTGGGTTGGTTGGGTTGAAGTGCTGTATAGCTCCACTGCCGTACAGAGAACCTTTGAGCCCGGTACGGTTCTTGAACCACTTAAGCCTCCTTTGGTTTTTCAGTCAGTCAGTACGGACCAGGGGAGAATCGATTATTATGTTATATCTGAATCCACCACAGTAGATGACGATACGCATTGTTTCAGCTAGTTGCTACTGGACCTTCATACGGCTGACCTATTATGTCACAAACCAAACAAGCTCTAGCACTCACCCTGTTGATACCTTCGTCCGCATCTTCTTCTTGTTTTGTTTTTCCCAGCTTCCCATATGTGTGTGTGTGTGGACTGGAAATTGCTGCTTTGTGAAAGGTGAAAACTTTTCCTCACACAGGGCCTGTAGCTCAACTGATTCTCCTGAAGGCGCTCAGACATACTTAAAATGGAAAAGAAGAAAGTGGCAACAAGAGTGTTTTTTTATGATTGATTTAGAAATCAATAGTTTATATCTTGTAGATAAATGATGCTGTTTGAGCCGCCAAAGTCTGTTCCACAGGTAGTTTCCTGATCCGCTGTAGGACCGTTCACTCTTCCGACAGATCAATACAGACATTTGATCAATCAAGTGTCGCTGCCCATTTAAAGAAGTCCTCTCACCTCGCTCCTTGCGGTACATTTAAGGGATTGGATGATCCTCCATGATGGCGGAGGGGGAGCGATTTCCTGGTCACAAGAGGAGAGAGGTGAGAGTAATGAAAAGCAGCCCATATCTCTTGTGTTCCCACCTTCCTCACTCTATTTCCTCTCGACTTGTTTTCTTCTCTTCTCTCACAGATCCTCACACACAGATGCTAATTGGCTTCTGATGCATTTTTAATGTTCAGCCACTCAAATCACACTCGGCCTGCCACCATCTCTGTTTGCGATGCTCAGATTGAGTTTGCATATTGCGTGATGACAGTGTGCGCGTGGAAATGTGCATAAATCCTGTTTATGTGTGTGTGTCTGTGTGCATGTTTTCATGTGTAATCTTGTGACAGGAAGTCAATTTGTACTCATCTTTTCTTGCTTCAATCCACCCTCCCAGTGGACGCCTTAATGGCAAACACACAGAGCTGAGCAGCAAAAAGTCTGCTGGAGAGTTTTTGTATCCGCTGCTGCTGAAAGTTTGTGGTTAACAGCTTTTCTGATGGTAACTCCACTTCATTAAATGAACTCACAGTATCCCGTCATGCTGGCTGCAAACTGGGTCACTTATGTGAGGATGAGTGTGTATTCTTATTCTCATGGGTCAAAACATGAAGACAAGTCCTCGGATGTGAGGACGTGTCGCGGCTCCTGAGATCTTTAAAGGAATAGTGCAACATTTCATGAAATATAAACATCTGCTTTTAATTGATGCAGCAGAACCAGAGATATTTTTGTTTTTCCCTTTCAAAACCTGGTATTTACATTACCCACAATTCCACTAAACCACCAGACAGATCAGTCAGAGATTCAGTCGTGTAAGTCCACATAAACAGATTTGTTTCATGTTCCATTATAGTGTTAGATTACATATATATGAGCTCACTTTCTTATCACAGGGAGGACCAGATGGTGGTGGCGAGACAGCTAGGTGAGATGGCGAGACAGCTAGGTGAGATGGCGAGACAGCTAGGTGAGATGGCGAAACAGCTGCCATGCAAGAGACCCATGTTGGGTTTGAAGATTTTCCAGCGGTCTTTTTTGGCAACAAAACTGGGTATTTTAAGCCAAAACATGATCTTTTCCTAACCCTAATCAAGTGTTTTTTAATGTTTAAACCTAACCAGAGCATAAGCACAGTGTTAATAGAAAATTCAACCTACACAAACAGAAATGTGCAACTGCAAGTGCATTGCAGAAACATACAATGCCAACATTTATACATGCAACCGGGCACTGTTTTCTTTGTAGACCCCCACATGGGTGGTGTTGGGATTCATCACTATCCTACGCCGAAAACAGCAGCAATTTTATACACAAATCGGTTTCTCTACCTCGATTAAAGCTTTACAACAAGGTACACAAAAATGCATGTAGTTCCCACAGATAGAATGAAGAATGAATCAAGAACAGCATGAAGCGTTAATGAGTAATTCTGCTACTGAATACCTGCGATTCAAGGATTATATAGCAGAGATACTACATTAATAAATCATTAGGTAATGAAAAGTTAATAAATATCTGTGAATCAACATAACGATCACTTTCCTGAACCAGCTGCTGAGGGGCACAAACTACTTACAACTTATTAAATACTAATTACTTAATCATTAGTTACTCTCTTTGTGCACTGTAACGTAAAGTAAAATGTCAGACTAAATATTTCTAATTTTAAGGTCATGCTTTATTCATTCTGCTCTTGTTCTTTAGCAATAACACACATTTTGTAATGTTACAATGTTTCAGTATGATGTGTCAGGTGTGCACTACAGGGTGAATTAACATGTGTCAAAGGCACAACACTGCCTGCACGAGATTCTTAGATGAGTATCAGGTCTTAAAGGATGTACTTTATATGGATCTAATTAAAACAAGTGTAATATGTAAGTGTGCATGTATGTGTGAGCACATGGAAAGATCTGCAGCTAATTAATGAAGTCTGGACGTGTGAACCTCAAAAACACAGTCGCTCTAATGTAAAGTTCCTCGGAGGAAATTAATTAGGTGGCATGCAAACTGTGTGTGAGTGTGTGTGAGAGATATGAGCCGGGAGGAGGTTTCCATTAATCATCCTTGAATATTTCTCACACTTCACTGATTTCTGTGTGTGTGAGTAAGAAAGGAGATAAATTACAGACAATGATTACAGACACATACTGTACTGAATCTGTGTGCTTGTGTGCTTCTTTCATGGGTTTACATTCATTAATTTTGCATCTGTTAATTGGGCGTTAGAGGGTATATACTGATTTGAATTTGTATTCATATTCTTGCCAGCAGTCTTTATGCTAAGCTAAGCTAATCTGCTGCTGGCTGTAGCTTCATCTTTCACATTAATGGTTATTTATCTGAACCTAAGTAGACAGCACAGGTGAAAATACCCCCCAGATTTGTGAACACACCGTCTGTTTCAACTGATCCGATCATTGAACTATTAACCACAACATCACCAGACTCCCTTAACAAATGTGGTGATTTTAAGAGTTGTTGAGTTAAAACAAACTTTGTAACGTAGTGAAACTCTGTCTCTGACAGATTCTGAATCATTGTCTCCTTCTTGTAAATTCAGCATTAAATGAAAACAGTCAGTTGTGTGTTTCCTTGTAAAAAGTGTCAGTTTGTGGCAGCATGGCTGTACCAGCCTGTCTGCTTCTGTGTCTAAAGTGCTAAAGTCTTACCTGCCAACATTTAGCAGCTGTTTGAACACACTGTTTACACTGATTTCACCATTTACACTCAATTTATGAACGACTTCACAACTAATGTGACTAATGTCGTTATTACTGTAATCACTTTGTCCAAATGACACTTTCATATGCGTCATTACACACATTAGGTATGAATCCATTTTCTTCAGAGGAGCGTGGAGTGTGTGTTTGTGTGTGTGTGTGTGTGTGCTTTTACAGACAAGTAAGAATGGAACATGACAACAGATAGACAGGTACATGGCACAGTTAACTAATATGCGAATAAGGGGATGGATTCAATTTATTTTACATGGTATCACATTGTGTGTGTGTGTGTGTGTGTGTGTGTGCGTGCGTGTTTCTGCATAACTAGCTAAATTATTCCCATGCATTTAAATGAATGCGTGTGTGGAATTCATTACCATTTATCAGCCTGTTTAAACAGGAAGGCCACATAGAGCACACTCTCTTTTGTGATGACACCCTGACAACAACAACAACATATATACATAACAATACATATAAAAAGAACAAGACATCTGAAACAAAATTCTTGTGCAGTCTGATTTTCATTTATTGTTAAGAGGACATGTACGAAATTCAGGTAGTTTGTCAAGAAGTGCTTTGTCATGTAGAGAGGGCAATTTCTGAAGAAATTGCAGTGTGAATGCTGGCTGTTATTTTAACCCTCAAACAACCTCGAATAGAGAAGAACAGCACAATATGTTGTTACCTGCAACAATGTCCTAATTTTCCAAAAATGTACCCAATTCATAAAAACGTCATCATACTAAAGAAAAGTCAAGAGAAGGATGCCCTTACTTTTCAGAAATTTCTAAAAATCATCCTCACTTTCAAGAAATGTCCTCACGATTTAAGTGTGTCTCTTCTTTCCAAAATGTCTTTTTTTTCCTCACTGTCAAGGTCTAATACTTCAATTGCCCCTAAAAAATGAATTATAAGAGCATTACATTAACACACACAGTGACATTAAGTGGCACACCATTGTAAAATTTCCCTCGAGCGAGACATTCAAATCACATTTTTTTTGCTTTAGTCCATTCACTACAAATGTGAGACACTTACATGGTATTAGATTATTTCCTCACCTTACTGTGGATTTAATTCAAGCTGTTTTAAAAGGGTCTGTTCACACAAGTTACAAAAAAAACCATTTTCATAGCTTGGTATCAAGCAATTATTTGTCCATTCTTTGTCCTGGTGTTGTGAATTGTCCTCAGTATCACTGCAAAAAAGCAAAGCAGGGCTGAAAAAGATAAACGGAGCCTGGTGTCCTCAGAGGAGGAAATAAATAAATAACAGAAACAACTTCTCAAACTTTAAAAGGTTACAGAAGGTTGGAGAAGCGTGGTCAAAGTTCAAAAAGTACTCCTGAATAATCTATGTGTTTATTTTCATTTCTTACATTAAGCCTGCTTCTATACTGTAACGCACTGAGCCAGATCTGGGCCAGAACACTCATCCTGCCAGGAGAGCTAAATCCCCACAGAGCGGTGCCGAGGTCGAAAGTTCAGCACAAAACAAAAACACCGTCTCCTGCATCTTTATGACAATGGAGGGAGGTTACAGTCTCCGGGAAGATGTAATGATTTCAGAAGGCATCATGGGATTTGGATACTGACTCAGAATCTGCTGAGCTTATCAATTATGAATGGCCTGAAAGGTAGAGCCTTCAGAGGGAACATAATCTCTTGACATTATTTCTCTCCCCTCCGGGCTGTTCTGCTTCACGATGTATTGACTCACAACAGTAAATGTAAAATGACTGCCTGTCATACCAACAGAAAATTGAAACGGAAACTGGATGAATAGACAGATTTTAAAAGCTTTGCTCACACAAGTTAATAAAACCAGAGAGTGAAGTCACTGAGTATTATTAAAGTCAGTCTTTCCGTTCTATTGCTACATTGCTCTGTTCTGTTTATCACCATCTTCATGGCATCTCTAGCCATTTTCCATTCCGAGAATTAGAGGCAACACAACAAACACAAGGTGTACTCATTGTTTGTTTCCACTGTAATCCGCTGACGTTGGGTTCGAACTCCTGGAACAAAGTTTGGGCGAGGTTCAGTAATAGGGACGTTACGATGCTCCAAATCCCTGACTCGTTTTAACTTTCGATTTCAAGGTCAGATTCAATTAAATTTTTTGACAGCGATGCCATGTTTAGACAAGTTTATCGCATCTTGATTTGTAAAGATCAACAGATCATTGGTTTTATGCTCGGACGACTGTCATTTACATGTTCTTATTCTTCTTTAGGGGTGTCCTGGTGGCTTTTTTGCAGGTTATCAGTATCAGTGGGCTAACATGCTCAAAGCGTTAACACTATCATACTGAAGAACTGGTAAGACGGTAAAAACATTTAATTTAATGATGGCGGTAGATGAAAAGCCTTAGGATCACCAAAGTTATTAGGGTTCATGTTCCAGGGATTATGAATGTTGGTACCAAATGTCATGGCATGTGGTCAAACTACTGTTAAGACACTTCACTTGAAACCAAATGCCAACCTCACAGTCAGAGGAAACATCCAGCGATCATCAAAGTCATTACAGTTTATCCTCTGGGGAACATGAATATCGTTCCCAGATGTGACAGTAATCCAGCCCATGTTAGTTCAAATGTCCAAAGTGGCGGACCAATCCACATACAAACACTGGCATCCTAAAATGACACTGTACAAGAGGACAAAAGGACAAGTCCTATAAAGAAATGTAGTAAAATGCCATTTTTTACAGTTGGTACCCTGGGATGCTCCAACATGAAAAATGCATTTCTAATTTCAGGGGGCCTTTAAATTCCTCAGCATCATGGCCCAGTTGTCCTGATGTAGTGTGTTTAATAAGTAGAACAGCTTCCCTGAGGAGAACAGAGGGAACAACACAGCCTGTCTCTTAACATCATCCCAGCGACAGGAGGTTTTGCCAGACCATGGCCTCGGCTCCATCTGTAGCTTCCCTCTGCTTTCCTCGGCTGATATTCTGCCTCGTCAAGCGTCTCTGTCTCAGGGGAAATGTGCAACTGTGTGCGTTCTGAGTGCTAAGATGCGAAAGCAAACGTTTATCTGGCATTTCAAGCAATGTTGTTTGATTTAGGGAGTCAGAAGGACTCCGAGTCGAGCCGACAGACACACAGCTGACCGCCTGTGTCACTGTGTCACAACGTTATCATGATGGTCGCCTCTTCACACATCCATCAGACGAGGAACACGTGGTTTTGATTATACTTTGTAGTACTTACATTCTCTAGTTATCGCTGATATTTAATGTTTGTTATCTCATTCTTGTCTTTTCCATTCTTTGTAAATATGTGTTCAGTTGATGCAATTGCAACTTCCTTCTGCTTGCACAATGACGATAACGTCTCCATCCTGATTCAATTTAAAAGTTTTAAAGTGACTTTACAGCATATTCAGTAGGAGTGTGTCATTCTTCTAGTTCACCTCAGCAGGCTGGATGTCTGCCAGGACCTCGTTTCCTCTGATACAAATATGCTTCATCATATTTTTAAGCTTGGATCAGGAAAAAGAAAGTCCACAAGTTGAAGGACACAACAAAATACAGAAACTTTTAATGAATTTTAGGATCTGTTAGAAGTTGGACCAGATAACACTGAGACAGAGAGTCTTCTCAGCCACCTGAAGCAGCTCTAAGTACTCACTAATCTGGGATCAAAACACCTAACACACATGTTCACACACACTCTTTCCTCTCCCTACATCTCAAAGTAATTTAGAGAAACAAACAGCGTTCGCTGCAGGGAAATAAAGGCAGGATGAAAGGAGAATGTTAATGACCTCACTGTGGGACGTCTGCACATCGTCTGCACTCCTGATACAAACCTGCGACAGATAAAAAGAAATGAAACTCTACAGTAAAATGTGACCAGACACGACAGTCCTCCTTAGTAGAACACAGTGTTTAGGAGACTAACGGTTGGTCCTGAGTCTTTTGACCGATGCATTCGTCACAAAGTCACAAGCTCCATACCTTCTACACATTTTGGCCAAAACAGCATTTTTCTGACACACAAGTCAGGCAGATGGCAGAAACTTTGTTTAAAACATGTTTCTGCTTTAGTAACACACTCTCGCCAGATTCAGAGATCTGGAGCGAGCATATTAAGCTAGCAGGTAAAAACGAGTGCCATTAAAGAGCAAACATTACACTTGGACTGTATCTGGTGCTGTATTGTTCTGACATGGACAACAAATAGTCCTCAGTCATGTGTTAAAATGGCAACAACTTCTCACTCCTAACTCGTCAAATAGCTTAAAACCAACATGCTCTGCTTACCACTCACATAACTTATAAACTTGACTCTTCAACCCAAAAAAAAGGCTTTAAGAAGTGACGCTGACCAGGCTGCTGTATCTGACGTGGTGGGACTGAGAATGGGCTGAAAATGGCCGCTCAACGTTTAGTGGACCATCTTTGTTATAGAGAATCTTTGAATGGACTGACAGCTTGTAGGAGTCTCTGCAGTATGTCACAAAAATGTATAATACAAAGTGAAGACCTTCAAAGAAGAAAAAAACTAACAGCTGTGTCTGACTTAGAGGAGACTTGCTCAAACATGAAGAACCAGAATCAATCTTTTTCGTTATTACTTTCAAACTGTGTTGAGTCAGTTCCGACTGGCCTTTACCAGGATGAAGGGATGATGATGATGATGTAACTGTAAGCAGTCTATTTGAGCTGATAAGAATGTTTTGATTTAGGATTTTCTTATCTTCGTCTGCCCTACAGAAGGTCGTTCGTGCCTTTATCTTATTGGATTTAGTTTCCTGCAGGTCCCAGACTGAATCTGCTCTCAGGCCTTCAGTTCATGATGGGATGGCCACCAGAGAACACAACAACAGAGTCTTCTTTCAGCTTTTACCTCCAACAAATGAAAGAAAAAAAGCAACAGTTTACCACGTACAGCTCAGACGACTTACTGTGAAATTCTGTGCTGCTGCTGTTTGGAAATCCTCCATACCTATCAGTCTGGTAATAGTCTTTATTTTTCTTCTTTTTTCATGTGATTTGTTGAAAGTGAAGACAAACACAGGGTCACACCGGGCTGATCCTTTAATGGAAGCTGCAACTTAGACTCGAGTGTGAACCTCCGGTGTAAACACACAGCCTCCAGTCAGGATTAATGAACCTCACCGCTGCAGGACAGAGGCATTAAAAATGTTGTACACGAACAGCTGGAGACAAAAACAACCTGGTGTGTATGTGTGTGTCTGTGTGTGTGTGTCTGTGTGAGGCTAAGAGTGAAAATGTGCTGTTAATTATTCATACGCAGATAAAGGAGAGTGGATGTATCAGCTGCCTCCTGACAGAGTATGTCGGGCATGTACTGAATTTTTTATCACACTTAGTAAATAATTGTATTGTGTCTTTTTAATCTGTATGATCTCTGTAAATAACATGTTTGAATCCAGTGCTGCTCTCCACTCTGCTCCATCTGGGGCCTCATTACAGCAAGTTCTTAGTCTGAAATCATGTCTTATGTCAGTTTAGGATGACAGTTAGGATTTGGGGTATTACAGAAACATGGTCCCTAACTGCATCTATGACAAAGGAAATACCATTTTATCTTTGGATAGGATTTTAGCTATAACAGAGCCGTCTTAACTTAATATTCCCTGTCCTAAATTCAAAATAACTGGCAAAAAATGGCAAAGGGCAACAGCAAAACTGACATATTATGATTGAAAGGCTACTCAAACTGTAACTATTACAGAAGCTAACACTGCTGTTAACCTGTTGCAGAAGCTTATACTAACATTAGCCTTTTAGCGTTAGGTTTGTCAGACCATGTATCATTGAATATACATCCTTGCCTCCAAAAAAATTATTAATGTCTGCTTGTTGTTTCTTGTCCACTGCCCTCCACTCAGTCTTCACACATCGTGAAAATAAGAACCTTCCTGAGAACCAAACATGGTCATCACACATCTCCACCTTGGTACAGAAAGCACAGAAAAGGCTCTCAGGAAACGTATGAAGGTTAAATTCTGATGTCAAGTCCTCGTCAACTTATAAAGCGGAGGATAGGAAGTGAGTGATAGGAACTGAGTGGAAACATCACAAACCGGCATGGAAGGCTGTACAGCGGGTGATTAAAACCACCAGAACATCACTGGTACCATCTACAGAGCATCAGTGACATCAGTGAAGTGAGATGTCTGCACACAGCCCAAAGATACTCGAAGACAACCACCCACCAAGCCACAGTCTGTTCACCCTGCTGCCATCTGACAACAGATACAGAAGTATCTGCTGCTGTACCACCAGACTACAGAGTGTGAGACTCCTGGCTTTGTCATCAACACTGAAATGTTCATAGTATTATCTTGTATTGCATAATAACAGTGACATTAATCTTGAGGCTTAATTGAATATTGAAACTAGCTAGCCAGTGGTGAGGTAAAGTGAGACAGCCGTTGTCATGGTTACGGGTATCCTCACGTACATCCTGAACACAGATACACAGGCATGACAAAATGATTGAAGAATATAGTTTACAGCTCTTGTTTGAGACAGGACAGACACAACCATGAGTGGAGGACTTGCTTCTATAAGAGGAAGATACAATTTTCCCCTTTTTTAAAAACTTAAGGAAACTTTTTTGTAATCAGGCCCCTGGAGCGTAAACTCACAGACGATCAGATGTTTTGTAATCAGTGTGAAAAGCCAAACATGTGCATGCATTTACATTATTTACATTTACATTATGTGGACTACATGAATGTGTGGCATGAAATCCCATCATCTGGCATGCGACATACTAAATCTGAATTTCTAAGAAGTAAATCTTTCCCCCGCTGGCTCATGGGAGAATTTGTCACTTTTTTGGCGACATCTTTTATTCCCTGAGACACCTCGTCTCAGTCCGAACAAAGTCACAAACCAGAACTGACGTCTACTGGAGAAAAGCAGGAGACGTGTTGCTGCTCAAACCAAAGTGACATCTTTTGTTATTCTGCCTGCACACGCATGTTTTATCTTAATAGCTGTCAGTTCAGATAATTGTTCAATATCCTACATTATGATAATCCAAAATGGAAAAAAAGCTCAGCTGTTGATCAAAACTCAGCATTTGAATCAGTACTACTAATATATTCCAAGCAGATTTCCTCAAAAATGGAAACCCTTCCAGTTTATGTAAAGTGCCAACAGAATAAACGCAGCTATAAATTAGAAGCAGATGTGGAACAATATTTTTGTTTCTTTCATATTTTCTGTCTTCCTTCTTCTTCTGTTGTTTTGCATCTCCCTGTCGGTGATAGGGACGTTTTGGCTGACAGTCGTCTGTTGTGGTTGGATTTTTGGTGCTGATATAATCTGGGAATATGTCACTTTTATTCTGCCAGAACACTTATATGATGTTGCCTTTATGATCAGCTTTACTACTTCGTGGCAACACAATGCATTGAGGACTAAAGTTCAATATGTTTTCGGTAGAAGAGTGACATTAGATTAACACCAGTAACATGTCTGTTTATTAAATAAGAAACCAGATCCAGCAGCTGGTCATTCAGCATAAAGCTCCTAAAGTGTAAAAATGCACTTTTTGTTAATTCTTATTCGACAGTTTTTACTTGCTAACTCTATCATTTAGTGATTTTGTTCAGTATTTGGTCAGCTGTTTACCGACGGGAGGAGAGCCATTAGACATTTTAATGCACAACTCCTACAAATGATCTGTATATGTTTTCCTGTTCTCTCAGCTAGTATTGTGTACACTGAGCTGAGTAAATACTGTAATATCAAATTGATGTATCTGTGTATTTTATAAAAAATAATAATCCACACATTGCTTTTTTCAGTCCGTCCTTGGAAAAATGACGCAAAAGCTGACTGTGAATGCCGCTTATTATAATCCATATTTACGTTCTTTGTTAAGCAGCGACATCTGGCGGCCATATTAAAGCAGGAAAAGAGCAATAAGGAGGAGGTCAGGGACAGATGGTTGGGTCAAACACGTACAGGACTTTCACCCAGGAGACGGCTGTTCGTGTCCAATGTGAAACCAAAAGTAAAGTTAGTTATTTCAACTTATGTACATAACTGCAGCTATGTATGTAACATAGGTATGTTCGTAACAGACAAACAGTTTGGTTAAGGCTAACCAAACTGCAATCCTATGCCGAAGGTCCAGTAAGTCTGTCGCTGGTATGCTGCGACAGTTGTGTTGTTTTGGGAGCAGTGATATATGTTGTTTTGAGAGTGACTGGTAATCGACCTATACCGTCCCTTACGTATGAGGATGTGTTGGCTGATTTTCATTGCTGAAGGGGGGCAGAGGAACAGAAAAGACCCGAAGGCAGTTACTAACTTAAACTTTCTCCTGCATGAGGAAATAAATGCTGGAAAACTCTTTAAAAAATCTCTGGAGTCGTCCTTTCCCATGCCCAGCCACAACTGTTAGACTGCCTCTGTCGAAAAGTAACAAAATCCACCAACCAGCTCTCTAATTAACGTGTCAAAATCCAGACAAAACTCTGGGTTTGAGAGAATAACTTGCCATGGTTGGGTTATATGCCAAAGTTTTTCTAGTCCCTGAGCAGTTGCCAGGCAACCAGTTTAGTTTTTAATTATGTTGATGAATTTCTTATTCTGGTAAAGTGGCAGAACAGCCCACACAGGTCAAAAGACAAAACCTCCACTGTTGTCTTTTCTTTCTGTTTCAGACATCAGTTTTGACAGCAGTTAAATGACTCTATTTTAAAGTGAAGCATTGGCATGTAGAAATATAGTCATTTCAGATTGACGTCTCAAAAACTTTCACTTTACAAACCAATTCCGACTTTTGACTTGCAAATTGCAAAACCGATGCTTACTGCATTAAAACGGCATTTGCTTTCAGCTGCAATTGTTTGTACATCTGTGTGCACTGTGATCTGAGACAAAATGTTGAAGCTGCCAAACAGTTAAGTCAAAAAACAGATGGCAACCGAACAAATAACACAAATAACAATGCAAGCAATATTGAGACTGTTCTGATAACAGCAAATGAAACTAAAGAAGCCAAAGTAATTGCGTGTGATGCTGAAAAGTCAATTACATACAACTCACTTCCAAAGTCATTATAACAAAGAAGTTATGCATGATTGATTTGGGGGGGACATATTTGGTAAATCAATAATGGTGAATAAGTGTTTTAATGTTTTGATCATCATCATCATCATTAAATCTTTATTTAATCAGGGAACTGTGATCAGATTTTCAAGAGAGACCTGAGGTGAATCAATAAAACAAAAAACAATTGATATTCAATATCAATTATCATACTTAAAATAATACCATAATAATACCACAAAATGAGCACTACATTCATGGACGACTTCCTGTTGGGTTTCGCTCCAGGCACCAAGAGTTTTTTTGTAGATCTAGGTGTGATACACGTGTACCAACTTTCATACATCTAGGTCAGTGATTCCCTAACTGTGGTAAGCGTACCATCAGTGCTACTCACGCTGTATGTGGTAACAGTCACGAGGCATGAGATGAAAGTGTCGATGCCAAGTAAAAAGACGTCCCCAGTTCAGGTATTGCTGTTATACCCCAGGTATCTGTGTCATTGTTTTTGTCTGTATTTGCAGTTGGTGGTGCTTGGGACATTTGGTTTTGGTATAAGTTGGCTTAAGTTTACGAACCTCTCATCTATGTGAAACTTGCTGCAGATGCTGCTCTTTAGGGGTCGTTAGTGAGCCATTTTGCCCTGACCATTGCCACGACCATAAAACACTTACATTTTCACCACATGTGAGGTGTCTGCAAAGTTTCATGAGTTGTTGAGCACCTTTAGCACCCAAAAAAAAAATTTGATTTCCTTCAGCATACAAAGAAAAATAATTCCTACAGAGGTCGGTGCTTGGACCGTAAATATTATAAAAGTGATGAATAACAATAATATGGCAATTAAATAAAGATGAGAGAGAGAGAGAGAGAGAGAGAGAGAGAGAGAGAGAGAGAGAGAGAGAGAAAAGAGAATAATAATACAAAGTGCAAGAGAGGACGAATAAAGGAGAGAGTTTAGTCGCCACTGTAATCTTCAGCGTCTCAATTAGCAGACGACTGATGCTCCTCTGTGAGATTTACAAAAACATTGTGAACAGTGCAGCTTTAAGGTGCCACACTGAGACCCAGATAAGCACATCGACACGTCTTCATCTTCCTAAATGTCTGTTTCCTGCTTGTTAAGAAGCCTGTGAGCACGGGGGCCAACGGGCCAACTGTGAGGTTTCTAATTGGCAGAGGGAATGTGTGTGTGTCCGGTCGGCGGCTTCATCTGGCCTTTGAAGGTCTGATGATTGTTTCTGCCTCTGGGAGGTAATTAGTTCCACCACGAGACCAGAAGGTCAGCATTTATATTATATGAGAAATTAACCCGCGATACACATAATGATGTGTGGGTGTGTGTGAGAGATTAACTGTGGTGAAGAATTGAGCTTCCCGCGGTGACATAAGGTCACCTTATTAAGGATTAACAGCCACTGCTGCTGTGACACTTAAATAATATGTTTTATACGTCACAATTAATTTCATAAGCGACATAATCCTCAAGTTTTATGCTCCATGAATCCCTTTAATTTTCCATTTTTTAGTAGTATTATGGAGTTGTTACGTGGAGGAGCTATTTTGGGGATCTCTGGTTCTGGTGGTAAAAGTTCCTATTCCTTTTTTATTCCTTAAACAATATCAGACGAGCCTCAGTTGAGTCTTGGATTAGCATGAAAATTTCCTGGCTGAGTAACCAGTTCAAAAGATGAACAGAAATTATCTCCATCTTCAACTGTGAATAAATTCGAGATGTAATTTAGGGTGCTGTAGGAGTCACACTTTCCTCATATGTTTATTCATGCCAACTGTTAATGCTAATGCTAATTGCAAGGAGACTTGTTCGTCCTTTGTTGGGTCTCCCAGACAGACCCTCTCAAATCCTCACCCCTTTGTGGGAACTGTTTGACCCTAAATCCAACCAAAGTCTGAACTCTCCATGTGATCACCACAGGGAGGCTGATCTGGAGTTTCCTTTTCCCCATTTGGCAGCTTGTGTTTATGCTAAATCCAGAATTATGTAAACGCAGCATCTATTCCGAGTTCTTCCTCTGCCAACTGCTGCCAGAAATAAACTACTTTCAACACGAAGGTGGCACAAAAATTTAACCCTTGTAAAATAATTTACAACTTCATGAGGGATGTAGACCAAACATGGTACAAACCCTAACAGAGGACTTCTTTGAACTCATGAGGCTGATTGGTAGACCCATTTGGAGGTGGTTAACACGCTTGGAGTAACTGCTCAAAAGAGTACATAAAGAGTTTTACAACTTAAAAAAGCCACATCCAGTGTGTTCTGGGCAAGTTCCCACCTTTCAACATACTTCTACTTCACGATGTCCAAACTTTTTGCCCTCCCTAAGGCTTAAGTGAATTCATTTCAGTTGCTTGTGTCTAGTCTCATTTTTTGAATCACTACCTAAAGGAACGTAATTGCCTGGTAAATGAGGGCTTCAGGCTCAGCTCCCTCTTCACCATGACAGTCTGGCAGGCACAACACTTGAAGCTAACAGCCACCGCTCTATGAGTCCGCCTGTTGATCTCATGCCCCATCTTACCCTCACTCACGAACAAGACCCTTGAGATACCCACTCAGGGCAGCGCTTGTTCCAAAGAGAAAGCCTGAATGAATCAAGATAATGGCCTCAGGCTTTCAGGTACTGATTTACAGGTACAGATTGAACAGATTCTTGCACTTGAATGTTTCCATTTAAGATTATTTGATGTTGGTGCTATCTAGTATCTAAGACTGGTGTCATCAGTGGAGGGGGTCTCGCGATGCACAACGACTTAGGTCACACTTCAGATAAAGGAAAACCATGGGAATCAACTTTTTGGGGTTTCAAACCACATTTTTTTGGTCAAAATGGTTCAAAATTAGGGATGCAAACTGGGATAGAACTGGTTCAATGTTGATGGAAGGGCCAACAGTCAGCTGTAAACTGTTACAGTGCGTGCTGTTTTGCAAGTCAGCAAAATCTTGATCCATATTTACGTTTTTCACATTTAACTTGGTGATTGGTTGAAAGCAAAATTATACATATAGTCATTTATTCAACAGATAAAATAGGATAAAAAAGATACAATTCAGGTATCGTTTGACTGTGGAGGTTTCGATAAAACGTAATACTGAGTTATATTGGTTGACACTTTATTATTAGGTATTGAGTTCCAATACTCAGCCCATGATAAGCTTCCTCTAAGTCAACAATGTACATCTAAACTGGCAAACAATCTGCCCTAGAAACCATGCAAGGGAGGAAGAGCTGGTCTATTGTTTCACAACCAGGGTGACGGTCACAGAGGTTTAGTTCATTTCCCTTTTCCTGATTCCCTTCTACATCTTCTTTACGTTGGCTGTCTTCCTCACATGCACATATGTTATACCTCCAATCGGTAGAAGTATCAAAACTATCCAAACGACACCCACATAGGTTCGCATACATGCAGCACAGAGTAATAATTCCAACATGAATCTGACATTTGATCACTGATGGGAGCCTCCCTTTCCCAAAACTTTGCTATAAGTTGTCCTAGAGACGAAGAGCAGTGCAATACTACACTGAAAGGGTGTATCAACCAAGACAGCCCAACAATATTTAGAGCCATCTCAGGACACCTTTTTCACCCCTAGTGCTTCTTTGCCAGCGGGAGATTTTGATTACCTCAGTTATCTCTGCCAGAGAGAGAGGCAAAGTTTCCCTTAAGTCATCCTCCAGAAAGGGCATGTCGATTTGGTTTAAGAGTTCCTCGGAGTGCTCCTTCCACTGCCCGGCTGTCTCAAGTTGTGGTCAGCACTTAAAGTTTGACTAAAAGCAACTTGGATGTCAGAGAGCAGTACAGCGTGTTTTATTTTTGAAGAGAGGGTTGCTGGGAGTTGATGTCAGAGGAAACAAAAGTCAAAAGGAAAAGACAAGAAAAGTTTGAATATTAATTTCAGGGGTGGTAACGCCAGTGTGTGAGTCAGAACAATGAGTCATATCCCAGACTGACAGATATGAATGTCAGATGGAAAAAAAAATACAACGACGACGGAGAGGAAAAGATGATTAGTGATGGTTGATGGAAAGATAGAGAGATAAAGTGGGTGGAGGTGGAGAGCAAGAGAGGGAGATGAGGATGAAGAATAGAAACACAGAAAGAGAGCGACTGAAGTGAGTCTATTTTAAACGACACTGTGTCATTCTCTCTGTTATCGGTGTGTGTGGGTTGTCGCCTTTGATAGCTGGTGGAAGTTTTTGTTTGACGGATAACATGAGAGTTGAAAGTTCACTGATAAAAGTTTCTCTTTGTTATCGCTGTTTATTTGAAGTCTTTGAGTAAAAACTGTTGAGTGTGTTAGATGTATGTATCACCAGAGGGTAGTGCTGCAATTTATACTTTAGATGACCTTCTGTGACATCCCCAAGACTCAAACCTTTCAAAAACTAACCTTAACCATGAAACCAAGCCTGAACCCTTAAAACGGTCATTGAGGTGTGTTCCACAGACGTCCTCGAAACATTACTTCATTTTCACAAGTGGATGTCGTAACTTTGAAAAAAGAAACACTTTAATTTTCTGAAGATGTCTTCGAGGAGTGCACGTTAATATCAGCGTGTCACTAGTAGCCGGGGCTTGAAAATGAAATCAGCATGGCCTCGACATTAATGTCCCTGCCCAATGATGCTTTAATTAGGTGCACACAACTCAAATTGAACATTACATTAGGAAAAGCATTGTCTGCATCTGAAGTATGCCATTACAGTATGAGATATTCAGGTGAGTATGAATATACATAATAACAGTAGAAGAATTTTCACTTATATATGAGAATACACATAACTGTTCTGTCTCATAATAATGACCTATGTGAACAAAAGCAAACCCACCACACAGACTATTAGCAAGTGTGAAATAAATATGCACTCATTAGTCGATGTTGATTATCATAAAGTGCTGCCAGCGTCATCTTCGTGGGTCCCTGGGTTCATTTTAACTTTAAACACCAGATTGCTCGATATGAAAGAAATATGTCTGAACTTTTCAACTTGTACTCAGAGGGAGGGAAATATCTGTAACAGACACCAGAGACAGCAGATGGGGAGAAAGAGAGGAATAATCTGAAAATTATATTTAGAGAAGAAACAAGGGGACACGAAGACAAAAAGGGGAATGATGAAAGATGAGTGATGTAAAAGTTTGGGGTCGTTTTGAGGGGAACTGAGGGAAACAGAATACAGAGTGATTGATCTAAGTTTGATGTTCTTTTGTTCTTCCATCCATTATCCCTCTTGTATTCACCTTACTACCTTCTTTTCATCCACCAGTTCAGTTCTTTCATACATCTTTTTTATCATCCTTGTGTCCAACCATCTGTTTTTCCATCATCCATCCACCAATCCATTTGTTTCACCATTGATAAATCTATCATCCATCCCTCTATCCATGCGTCCATCTTTCTGTCATCTATCCATCCATCTTCCAAGACAACTGTTCAACAATCTATACATCTATCAACCATCTGCCCAACTGTCTGTTCTGCCATCGATCCATCTGTTCAACCATCAATACATCTACTATACATCCCTCTGTCCATCTGTCCAACCATTGATACATCCATCATCCATCCAACCATCATCCATCCATTCATCTATCATCCATCATCCTTCTATCCCCATCTGTCTTTCTGTTATCCATTTCCATCTATCCTTCTGTCCATCCACCAATCCATACATCCCTTCAACCATTGATATATCCATCATCCATCCATCCATCCATCCATCCCTTCACAAATCCATTAATTTCATCCATATTTCCATCCATCCATTCATGTCACCATCCCTTTGTCTAACCATCTATGCCTGCACCCACTTGTTGACAAAATTTGTTCATCCATTTTCCCAAAATACATCCGTTTATCCATCCAACCATGCCTCCTCTCATCCCGTCACTTTATAAAAAGTCATTCGTAGATGTACTTTTAAACCAACTCATGAAGCTAACAATCATCAGCTAGCTGGCTAAATTGGACAAAATCTGCTAGTTTTTGTCTACAGAGAATCAGTCAGGGACCTTTCTTTTCACTAACTGGCCCAAAGGTTCACACTGTTAAATCAAGTTAAGTTTAATATACTCCAGCAGAGCTGCTTTACTTAAGGCCGGATCATGTGATTCGTCTGATAGCTTCTTCCATTTTGGAGTCTCCAGCTCTCAAAGGTCAGAACCGTGACCATGGACTTACTGCGCCTCACTGAGTGAATCCATTTGTCTGATGTGATATGGGTCTGAAGTACTGTTGTTGATGAATATTTACACGTCAAGGCTTTAAATCTTTTTTTAAATGCTTTTGCCCTTTTCTTGTTATCAATTTGTTTATCTGTTCATTTCATCTACCAGCTGATAAAACATCTGAAATGACAAAACATTTCCTGGTAGACTACCGGCAATTACTGCCCTGCCTGTGTTTTATACTCAACAACTTGAATCTCATTTGCTTTTGCTTTTTTCTGCTCTCACCCAGCGTCCTCACTAAAAAAAGCTCAATAACCGATGTCAGATGAGAACACAGAAATTTAAAAATCATCCCTCGAATGCTCACTGACAAGCCATTAAGTTCAGGAAATTGATTTGCAGACTGAATATCCATTTAGGTTTTGAAACGCTCACAGCCGACTGAAACGACCTTACAAAGTCCTGAAAGGAGAGGTCATCACAACTTTTTATGTAGCGCGAGACTGATGAAAACGCACAGTGAGAGAGTCAGCCTGGGTGTGTTTGACGTGAACCGACACTGAAGCTCAAGCCCAAGCCATCAACCAACACATCCATCCACCTCCCAGAATACAATTCACCTCGACTCCTGGACACATATGTCAACATTCATACACCAAAAACAATCCTGGACATCACAAGACTTTATTGTCATTCACTCATATACAGTAGAGAGAGGAATGAAACTGTGATGCAACATTAAATTGAAGTGAAGCAAACATTTTTGTCTGTTCTCACAAACATTAATCTTTAATTAATCAGTGTCAGTTCGGTTTTCCTTCTGCTGTCTTTAGTTCATGGCTGACTGACTTCCAAGCATCCACAGAAACTACTAATGTGGGAAAAACGAAAGGCACTAAGAGAGCCTTTACAGTCTGTACTCTGCGCTCATTTCGGTGTAGCGGAGTAGCCGACAGCTCAAGCGAGACGTGACCACATCTGTATGATGGTACTTCGCCTGGACACAGAGACAAACAGTCACGACAGAACAGCTGGGAGGAGACTGGACAGGAATTAAATGTGAGTCGGAGACCAATTTGAGTCAGAGTGGTGCCCTCTAGTGGTCGCATTGCTTAACATCCATGCCAATGTAAACGACGCAAGGAGGTATGTGGACAGTGACAGTTATATCGCTTGAATATCTATTTTCGTACATAAAGGGAGCATAAATGAGCCGTTACTGCTGACGAACTGGTCAATAAAGATGTTTTTAGTTTGACCTGATTTTTAGCATTAAAAAAAGCAAGCCGTTTGCTCTGGTCAAGGTGTTTTCTTTCAAGTGATTGCAATGTGATTCCACTCTGTTTACCTTGTGAAAGCAGAGTGAACCTTATGTTGAACCTTGAGTTGAGACTTTTTTTATGTCAGAGAAAGCAGCACAACCATCCTCACCATAAACGATGGCAGCACTGGTTGCTTAACCAGCATGTATAATGTGTGTTTACATTTAAGCAGAATATCTGCAAAACCAAGAACAACAGTCAACTTTAACCAGTTCAAGTATCTTCTTGTGTTTCCTGTTTCTGTTTGTGCTGTTTAGACATGCATCCACACCTGAAGTGTTTTGACAGGCTGGATTTTCTGTGTAAAACACACTTGAAGACTTTAATTTCCTGATTTTCAGATTGTAAACGCAGCATGAGTGTTTCTTTGCTGTAAATGGCTGCAGGCTAATTTCGAGGCGTCAAGAGGTTTGTAAAAACATTTGGATGCAGCGCTCAGCTTGAACTTCATCTTCGACTATGGAAGAGCCTGATTTAACAGAGCGAAACCAATTATACATTATGTGGAGGAGTTTGTATTCTGGGTTATTTTTGTGGAGCTTTAAAATGGTAAACAGGAAGTGCTTTTCATTTTCTTTTCTTCTTTTCTCTCTGTTCTCTCTCCAGTGCTTCATATTTCAGTTTTAATGAATGCAGGCTGTTTACACTTGAGTAATATGGATTTTCTCGACTGGTCTGACGCGTTCCTTCAAGCTCATGTTTCTGCTGTTCAGACTGAACACAGCCATCAACACACAGGCTTTCATTTTCTAAGACAGCCTCATTTCATTTTTAAAATGAAGGAAATGTCACATTTTACCCCACAAATGACGTCCCCATATAAACAAGGCGCCTGAGGAAAACATTCAACCACGCTCACACAGGCAGTCTATCACCTCTCATTTATGAAATGTTCCTTTGCATCATGAACTTCATATAAGATGAAGCCGTTTGATCAACATGATGAATTACTTTTTGCTGCAAAACAAATCACAAATGGGTTTGTTTTTTTCTAAATAATGAGTGCTGATCGACCAGAAAGTCTTTGATTGCAGACTTGTGCACTTCTACAAAATGACAGACATCACACAACCAATCCCATGACACTGTAATGCTCATTAAACACCAGAAATGGAGACAACTCTGCCAGTCCCAGATTCAATTAAATGTTTGTCCTGAGGGCGGCGCCATGTGTCACCTAGATCAAAAGGATCACTTTACAGTGGCCATTATAGGACATTTCAGACTCAGATTGTCTGGCTCTACTGTCTTACTTGAAACAAGAATTACTTGCACCAGTCCAGTTGCTGTTCCTGAGCTGTGGTAGCCAGAACATTTTAAGATGTCACAGTTAAGTTGACCTTTAATCTTTTGAATATAGAATGTCATAAGCTCATAATTTTATCCTTTAAGACAATGGTCCAACATTTCTCATCAAATACTCCAAAATAGTCCAAAAAGCAAGCAGGGGTCATACATTTTTTTTTTGTTTGTTTTGTGTTTTCCACAAGTCTTTTATGGACTTGGAGAAGGCCTGCGACTGTCTCCCTGAGTCGGGATACAACCAAAGTGAGAGCTGTGCAAAAGTCAAAGACGTTCCCAGTGGACTACGCCTGGTCGCCCCATGTGTCCGGAGCTTGAATGCAAAGCTTTTGATTTAACAGTCGACCTACGTCCCAATCGACCTGTGGTTACGAGCTCTGAGAAGTGACTGAAAGAATGAGTTTGCAGATACAAGAAGCTGAAATGAAATGAAACCCATCTGTATGGCTCAGCCTCAGGTACCTCCTCACGATCAAAGCGAGCCAAGTAGTGGCTACTTTTCACTCTGAAACGCTCTGGAACCAGTTTTCCTGACTGAGATCTTGTTCTTTGACTGTCGAAGAACTGGTTTGAGAATTGGCACTGGCTCTGAACCCGCAGTTGAACCGCCTTGGTGAAAAAGGAGCATCCAGGGAGCTCGGAGTAGTGCCAAGCTCCTTCCTGTCAAAAGGAGCGACCTGAAGTTGTTCGCCCACCTGATTAGGGTACTTCCTGGGCACGACCCACAAGACTCTGGGGTAAATCCAGAACTCGCTGGAGTAATTATATATCTCATCTTGCCTGGGAACACCACGGGATCCCCAAGGAGGTGCTGGAAGGTGTCGGACGTCCGTAATACCCTGCTGCCACTGGGACCACTGCATAAGTGAAACAAAATGGATGGATGGGTGGAGTTCATACAGGCAGACATGACTGCTCACAAGACAATCTTCAGGGATATAAGGAATGGTTGGGGAGTAAGTCATTTTACAGTCTTTACTAAAAAGAGAGGACAAAGACTGAGGCTTTCAGCCTGTTCTGAGAATGAGAAATCTGAAATGGTAATTCAAAACTACGTATGAAAATCTATAACTTATATTACAACTGAAATACAGATTGAATTCAGAACCCTGAAGGACACTGAAGGAAAGTTATCTTAAATACACCAAGCGTTCAGTAGAAAGTTGCTGTATCCTTTGTGCCTGTATGCGTGGAAAGTAGTTTAAAAAAAAAAGGTGACAAATGATTCATGTTTACTCTGAGCCACCTGCAGACGCAAATCATCAGGGGTAATTGTGTTTCGCCTCAACAACTTTTCTTTCTCACGAGAACGTGTCTGAACACGTAATGAGCAGATCAAACGGGGGAGTATTCGAGACACGGGCTCAGTCTAAATGGGAGGACTGTGGGTGATGTGTGATCATGGATTTCTGAGGTGTGAAGATTGTGGTTCAAGAGTCACTTAACATAAGTTGGTACTCACTATAATGAAAAGGACAATATTCACACTTTGTTGGCCAAGTGTGCTGTTAGCTTTAGGAGCCGCATTAATTTATTTCTCTTTATCTTCTCTTTCGACTTATTTTTCAGTCTGCGAGTCTGACACACTGCAGCCGCACTCTCATGTGGTCAAGACAATATTTAATAAATCTAATGGACAATTGTTCAGAACTACGTTTTGTGTAATTTGTGTTCATAAAGAGAACAATGAGGTTGTACTCTTGGGAACAGGTGCAATAATCAGACAGACACAGTGCAGTCTGCTTTAATACTGAGATGATTGACTTCTCTCACTCCCTTTCTGCATGGACACTCTCACACACGTCATATATGAAACATGTTGTTTTAACAATGTCCGAGGGGTGATGGAGCACACTCAGTGAGTTTACATCCCCATGTCTGCAGTTTATTTTTAAAACCCAGTTTTTGGCAGCTCGAACTGACACACAAAGCCATCGCAGCGGGTCACTCCACAATAAACACCGAGCGTTTTCTTTTTCTTCTAATCCAAAACACCCTCTACTGAACTGCCGGTCTGTGTCCTGAGCCAACATCCTGCTACAACTGGAAATGTGTCAAAATCCCTCCAAACACCATCAACATCGACTTGCTCCCTGGGACACTCATGTTGTAGCCCACTGATGACACTAAACTTGAATTCCTTTAATCGCTGCCCAACATTTTCTGTCCTGGAATGAACCTTCAAGTTGATTTTCAAAGAGAAAACAGAAATATAGTGAAACCAGTGGCCAAAAACATAAGAGGGAAGAGGGAAATCATCAGCAACTAGCACATTTCTTTAGCTAATGGCTGTTAAAAACAGGACTGTACTCTTAAAGTCAGTTATGATTTTGCAGAAAATGATTTCCCCGAGCACAAACAAAATCTTTCTTTCGTCAAGCGTGATGAAAAGGTTCAAATTAGCAAACGGCAGGAGTGAGAGTAAAGCCTGAATGTGCCTCTGACAGCGGCAGTTGGCAGAGCTCAGATACAGACAGAGCCTCAAACCAACAACACTGGGACGCTGTCTCCTATTGTTAGAGTGAAAGACAAAACACGGCCAGTTCCAGTCGCTTTAACTGAGGATGATGGACTTTTCTGCTTCTGTCAAATGTACCTTCTCTGCAGTTCAAACACAGAAAACAACACACTGCTAGTCAGTGCACACTGACACACAGTGTAATCTTCAGCTTTCCAAGAAGTACAGTCTGCTGAGAACAGATACATAAAACTGTTTAAGACTTGAAAGCAAAGATGTGAAAACCTGCTCAGTTCTTTGAATTTTTGAAATAAAACTATGCTTGTTTCAAGTCTTTTTAAAAACCCTAAATGCAGTGATAGTAGTGTCTCTGATTGGTGCCTGTGTTGGTTGTGTTGGTTAGGCATGACTATCAGTTATGAGTTGAAGGCGAAGGTGAAGATGTTGGTGTGTTTACTGGGGAAACTCCAGCCCGCTGTATCAGCACTGCCACTGGCTGTTTGGCCGTTTACAAAAGGGAAAAAAACTTTTAATTTAAATAACATCTCAATGTAATTAAACAAGAAACAAGAAAACGAGGTTCTACAATAATATAATGATCTCAATTGTTATAAACTGCTAAATTTCAGGCTCACCGATGGGACCAATTAAATCGCCAAATTCAAGGCTTGAAAACATTAGTCCACAAACCAATGGCTGACGTCACTGTGGGTTTACACCAAAGAATGGGTTCATGGTTTGAAAAACATTTACACGAGTTAAAATGAAGCAAATAAGCAAAATAATATCCTTATCCAGGTGTTGTACACTTGGTATGCTTGTTGTGAAGAAGCCCTGACTGAACACTCAGCACAACTCTTCGCCTGCAGACTGTACATGATAAACCTCACAAGTTCTCTGCTGTCTGATTTAGATAAAAGACGACACCACCACCTGTTCTGAAGACGATCAAACCAGCAGCGTTCCAGCAGAAAGTCCAGCTCCGTGCAGCCGCCGCCAGGGATGTGAAGACAGAGCATTTGATTGGCTCTCCTCGTGGGAAATGATTGAGCGTAATTACAGATAGTAACCAGTAATTTCACTGATCAGTGTGATCACTGCCCGTGTGAGTTCCATAATTTACCGCACTTCGCTAAATTGGTTGAAAACGGTGACAGCTGCAATCAGCAGTCTCAGCCTCCCACCGGCTCTCAGGCAGATTCAGACACACACATCAGGAGACATCTGTGGGCAACACACACACACACACACACACACACACACACACACACACACACACACACACACACACACACACACCTCTAACAGAAACTCTGAGCAGGATAGTGAGATAAAGTCGGTAGCCCTCGAATCAGTTACACTTTCCTGCATTTCAGACAAAAATACTAATCTGCTGCTTCAAGAGCTTCACTGTCTATATCTGCTCATCATGACCTGTCTATCCACATCTCTCATTGTACCTTTGAGCTGTATTACAGGATACAATGATAATTACACATGTGATTGTTCCACTTTGTGTCAACAGTTTGCGGTATACTTGTTTCAATATGACAATAGCTGCGTTTAATGGGGCCGAATATTCCGCTAATAATCCGAACAAACGTCCAATCAGAATAAAAAAGCCTCAATTAAACGTCTCTCTCTAACGAGACTGATCTGATCTAGCCTGAATATGTAATGTGATGGAGAGGAGCGTTGTAAACCTTTGATATTGTGAACGACAGGAAAATATTAACCGTGTAAAAGCCTTTTCCGATCGTTTCTCTCTGGTTGGGATTAATATATTCTTTCTGTACGCTCGCCCCGTGAGAGGGTGACATCAGAGGTGATGCAGCTTCCAGGAGGCACAAGAACAAAACTGGTCTGTGGCCGATACAACTTATCTACTGCAGGTCTTAAAGGAGTTAAAGATTACTGAACACTGTGATGGTTGAAACAACAAGTTGTTCAATCAAGTGTTTGAAAAGATGAAGGAAGCCTGAATCCATGAACCGCTGACCATGCATGACTTGCTACAGTAGGTGTGGGGTTTGAGGATAACTCGTCTGTTCCTACTCAAGAGGACAGCAGCATTACTGGTGAGTTGACAACTAACACTAACGACACAACATTAGTTAACCTGAGCTCAATAAACATTAACGTGAAGACATAATGCCACTGACATCTCCTCTCCCCCCTCCTCATAATAAAGTCAGCTCACACACGTGATCTGATACGTAACTCTTACTATTCTCACTCCTGTCTGATGCTTCTACAGGTGAGGGCACATTTTTCATCAGAGTCAAAGAAGAAAAACTGATAAAAATCAAACCTCGGAGTCAGAAAGATTCAGTCAGAACCATTTACATCCTGTCTCCGTTAACCTTCACACCTTCCCACTCTGTCACACTGTTTTAACATCAAAGTCCTGACTGTCTCTACACAGCTGTCCTTCACCTTCATGTCAGTGAAATCTATGTTGCATGCAGAATCTAAAGCTCGACTCTCGCTTCAGAAAATGTCTTCAGACCGAGTCGAACGGAGCTGTGGTCACACTGCTGCATGAGGAGAGTCAGTGGCGGATTTAAGAAATTTGGGGCCCAAGGCAAAGGCAGGCATGGGGCCCTCTGAAATGAGAAGACAACACACAAAACAACAGGTCAATTATACAGATACATACGTTTTAACAGAATACACATGTATTATGTGTTTTACCTGTTGTCCCTCTCGTCCTGTCCCTTTTTCACGTTGTCTCTCTCCCTCATTCTGAAAACAAACACACAAACACAGTATCAGGCTCTGACCCAGTGGTGAAGTGTAAGTATATTTACTCAAGTGCTGACTAGACATTTTAGGATTTCATGCAACTTCAGTTTTGTCTGCTCCGCTGTATCTCAGAGGCAAATACTGCACTTTCTACTCCACTACTGTACATCATTTACGTTGCTGGTTACATATTTCAAACCCTTCCTGCCCAGTGAAAACCATGTACCCTCAAAATGATGATTTAATGCTAATATTTGTGATAAACTGAAAGAGTCTTCCTTTGTGGGGCGACTTCTTCAGCCAAAACTCTTTGAAAAATCGTCTTGGGCCAGCTGGAAAATACATCATGACAAGACTTCAGTGAAGTTAGTTTTAAGTTGGATATTCGACATTCGCAGCCACTCCAACATTTCAAGTGCACCCGTATTACAGACTTTACAGTAAACACACGGAGAAGACGGCTACAGCGTGTACCGACTTCCTGTTTTCAAAATAAAAATGTGGGATATTTAAAGCAGAGATACTGTGTTTAAAGCTATTGAGAAGCTATTGAGCTAAGATGCTAATATTTACATATAAAAATTAATAAGAAATTATGAACAGATGTAAAATGTAAAAACAAGAGGCGTATCTCATGCAGCCAGTGTAGTTACATGATCCCACACTGATTTTGAGTCAATTGATCACATGACCTGGAAGCTATTGAGCTAGCATGCTAATATTTATATGTAAAAATTCATAAAAATTCATAAAAAAATCATAAAAAATAATTAGAGACGTAAAATGTAAAAACAAGAGGTGTATCTCATGCAGCCAGTGTAGTTACATGATCCCAACATGATTTTGAGTCAATTGATCACATGACCTGGAGGCTATTGAGCTAGCAT
The DNA here is from genome assembly GCF_965226575.1 of Pagrus pagrus. Taxonomy (NCBI): domain Eukaryota; kingdom Metazoa; phylum Chordata; class Actinopteri; order Spariformes; family Sparidae; genus Pagrus; species Pagrus pagrus. The sequence goes on along the minus strand of NC_140204.1, from coordinate 2,005,553 downwards.
GCTAATATTTACATATAATAATTCATATAAAATAATAAAAAATCATAAAAAATAATTAGAGACGTAAAACATAAAAACAAGAGGTGTATCTCATGCAGCCAGTGTAGTTACATGATCCCACACTACACGACGGACCCTCCCCAACAGGTGTCGACGTCGTCGTTGTTGTACCTGCCGGGTGTGGGTTGCTAAGCCGCTGCTGCCGCTGCCGCAGTGAAGACAGTCGTCACTTCCTGTAACTTGGAGAGCAGCTTTCTGTTTCCTCCTTCTCTCTCCTCTTGTCAGCTCGGCTGGGGCAGCTTCTTCTCATCTGTCTCTCTTCTTTACTTGTCTCTTCTATACTCTCCTCTTCTTCTCTCGCCACTTCGCGCCGTTTGTTTTCGTTTTGCTGCTGTCTTCCTGGATCCGTTCTGCACATGCGCAGTAAGATGGACTGATCCAATGTAGTGGAGACTGAAGGGGGGGCCCGACACACACATAATACGATTAGCATTCTGCTGCATTTTAGCGAGAGGATTTTAATCAGAAACATAATTAATGTGCGCAAATAAGTAATAACTGTATTAACCATAAGTGTATGAGGATTTTTATGGGGCCCTCAGAAACGTGGGGCCCTAGGCAACCGCCTAGTTTTGCCTAATGGTAAGTCCGCCCCTGAGGAGAGTTGACTTCATTCTGCCTCTCTGCATTAAAAAATTCTCATGTCTCCAATGTATCTGAATAGCGTACGATCTCTGGAGAGAGTGAATGTATATTGCATTTCATTTCCAGCCAATGAGAGGCGAGCACAACTGCTGTAATACTGAAGGGAATTCACAGTGATGGAAAACAATCAGGGAGGGAGATCAGCCGTCGATGTATGTTAATAAAAGTCTTAATGGAGTGATGAACTAACAAACCCAGCAGGGAGATGTCCAAACAACTTCTCATGAATAATAATGTTCATTATTTGGGCTTCATTTGGGAGTGTGCACGTTGATCTCACAGAGCACTACACAAACAGGCGGCCATCTGTCTTCAAATCCCAGTGTAGAGTTAATGAACATTTCAGTGCTGTTAAAAAGGCTTCTTTAATGTCGGGAAAGTCTTTAACCCCGGAGACATATGGACGAAAGCAAACAGAAAACAATAAATATGCCATATAACCCCCGCTGGCTTCCATATTTGCATATAAAAGCAGTTCTGTATCTGCTTAATCAAGGAGCTTTATGGTTATTACTGGCACAGCTGGAGGGCATCCTTGACCAATTCACAGAGGCTGACACTGCCTACTGGTTGTTAATTAAAGCTGCTGGAGGCAACCTTGGAGAAAGTCAAACTAGAGGCCCAGGGGCCAGACTCAGGGCCTGTAACACTGAAGCAATTTCTGAACGCCAATTACACAAAAATTACCAAGAATGGGCCGTTTGTTTCCATCAGTGAAATATGTCAGTATTCACTCCGGAGCCGCTGTATCATGCTGCAAATTGTAGCTTGTATGATGTCATAACAAAATGGATCCAAAATGAAATCGATAACTGGGACCAAACCTGAGTGAGAGGAGGGCGTTGAGATATAACTAACTCCCACTGGCGCCAACTTGGGACGACATTGGGGAAAGGGGCACAAAATGAAGGTGATTGTAGATTTATTGTTGAGTCTCTCCCACAGGTCAGGACACACTGATGCTCTGGGTTGGCATCCAACGACCTGAGGAAGAGACTCAACATTCAGCTACTTTTCTCTAGGAAGTTACTGTACATATCCACCCTGTCTCCAGGATGTAATGTTAGCAGTGGTGATGTTATTATAGCCAAGGATGCCAAACAGCCGACCAGAGTTCGAGTCACACCACTAGATATTTTAAGGACACCTGGGGATATTTCCAGCGCTATATGTAGCAACCTTATCTGCCTATATTTCACGGAAACCAGACCATTTCCAAATGTGATCCCAATCCCAGTTCCAGTCGCACCACTGGATATTTTAAGGACACATGGGGATATGTCCAGCTGTTTCTGTGGCGTCCAAGACCAGGAAGTCAGACCATCTCCATCCATGATCTCGGAGATGCAGTACAGTCAGACAGCTCACACTGAACATTTTTAATAAAAGCAGCAAAACACGTTCACAGTTTGGCTTCTAGGCTCTGACCTCATCACTCCCACGTTAACATCCACATATTGGGAGTGATGAGCTACAGCAATACTGACGCAGGGCAGCGGTGTCATTAACAGGCAGAGGGAGAGTTGGGAAGTATCACAAGTCACATGTTGAGGTCTGGACTGCTGGTTGGACTTAAACACTGTGAACTATCGGTGTGTCACTTTGGGCTCTGGCTCATTGTTTTGACATTTCTGACTATTTTCAGAATGTATTTATGGATTAATGGAGAAAACAATCAGCAGGTTAACCACGAGTCGCAGTCCCACCTGCACAGTGTCTGAGATTTGTAACAGATGGCTGCCTTGTTGACTTTCTCTGTGCATATATGTAGTGAAGAGCTGAAAGAAATTATTCCTATATAATGTATCTTACATCACTTCTTCAGTACAGGAAAACATGCTTCACTAAATCTCAAGGTCAGTCTGTTCTGCAGGGTTCTTGTTTAAGGAACAGAGCTGTAAAAAAAAAAAAAAACTATTTTCCTCTGAGACCGATTAAACTGCAGCTGGATCTGAAACTGGGTCGGATGACTACTTCTGCTGATTTTGGAGTATTAATCACATCCTGCAGGTGCCTGTACCTGCGATGATAATGACATCTGACTGATTGGCTCAATTACCTCTTCGTCTCAGCAAAGAGAAACTGGAACAACAGATAAACACTGATCAGAAACAACACTAAAACCGCTGACGGGTGAAGTGAACATTGATCATGTCATTACAATCGAATGTATAACAAGCAGAAAACAATCGCTACTAGTTTGCTTTTGTCTGGGAAGCTATGTGCTAACCCTGACCAAGGAAGGATTATAGAGAGGATATGGACCGGTCTGTATACATGACGATGAAATGGATAAAACCAGTAAGTCTGAGGTAAAAACATTGCTTGTTTGTTTTTGTTTTTTAAATGGAAGTCATAGCAGTTCCTAACAATATAGTCTCCACACTTCAGGGCCATACTACATCCAAGTTGTTGGAGATAAGACGACGAGAGATTCGTTTTCAGTTTCATCTCCTTTTGGACAGTTGACACTGGTGTGTTTTCTCCATTACGCACTCATCCTCAGCTGCTCTAACTGTGAAACAAAACATCTGTGACGGTTTTAAATCAAAGTGCTTGTCAGGCTCTGCAGGTGCACAGTGGCCCGTACGCTCACAAATGGCGATTCTCCGCCTGTCAGCAGAAAGAAATTTTGCTGCCTTCCTGCTGATTCGGAGATCTTAACTTGAAATGAAATACACAGACACAGCGTGGCGCTCTGGGCAACGAGAAAGATCGATAACCAGCAAAACAGCATCGCTTATAAAAGTTGACATCAGATATTTGACACATAAATGGAAGGACACAGTTGAGTGTGAACTTATCGATGTTTGTTGAGACGAATGAAGTGAAATCATGAACTTTAGAGTGTGGAAATGTGAGTTCACTGGTTTGAATGTGTGTTTTCTGCCCTGCTATGTGGAGACTGGCAGAATGTGTGTCGATGCGAGTGTGTGTGGTGACAAATTATTGATGTTTCCTCGGCTGCCCTGGTGTGGGACTGACTGACGAGTTTCACACTGAGCTGAGCCGGAGGGGACAGTTGTTAGGCCTCAAATCTGACAGACACTCACAGCAGCAGAAAATCACTTGCCTCAGGGAAAACATACAAACTGCAGCAGCATGTGGGGGGTGGAGTAGCAGCAGAAGTAACAGTAGCAGTTTCTGTTTTTGTAGTAGTTGTAGTAGTAACGGTTGTAGAAGTAGTAGCTGCTCTGCACTAAAGTTTTAGTATACGCCTCTATGTGCTCAGAGCCAGTCAGAGCAGAGTCAGGTGCAGATCCAGACCTTCTGGAGGAATAAACACCTGGAGTCACATCAGATCCGGAGCCGTTTACCGACGGGAGGAGAGCTCAGAGATTATGTTTTAACTTCTGGGATTAAAAAAGTGGATTTATCTTCACTCCTGTTTATCAACCTGACTGCAGCAGTGATCCGCGGAGGTGACCTCCATTGTCGGGTGGTTCTGTAATGTTGACTGCCGACTGGAGCTGGAGGGGAAATGGACTTTTACAGAGAGGAGAGAGAGAGAACCAGAGTCTCTGCTGAGTGCTGAGTTTAGTCAGAGGTTCGCCTGAATTCAAACACACAGACATGCCTCGGTGTGTGCTGTTGCTCGCTAGCTTACGGCTAATGTACAGCAAAGTAATCTGGCTGCACTTCAGCAACCCAATGAAACGTTACTTTCAGTAAACATGTGGATTCTCTGATTTGAACATTGCTGGAGGATAATTTAATGTTGGAAAACACTTGTAGCTCAGTGTAAATCATACGTCCGGCTTATTAAGTGCATCAAATATGGCTGCCAGTCCTCCTGCACCTGCGTCGTAGTCGTTAAAGAATCAGTAGTATTATATGACATAATCAATAATCGAGATGCACCTGTATTTACAGTTGTTCATGGAGGAAGTGAAAGCAGACTGCAGATGTCACACATGTACAGGACATCTGCAGCGGCAGCATCTGACACGAGTGGCACATGTGCCGCTGCATGGTGATGTATAGCAGGAAACAGATGATGGACAGCTGCAGGCGAAACATTGATTCAGGGGGACGGTTGTTTCCGTCATGGATTCATACTGATCAGGTGAAAGGAGGGAATCAGGTCACCTGTCCTCCTCCTGACCTCCATTTATTTCACTGTGAAACTCTGACAACTAAATTTAGTGTTTCATCTGAAGGTTTCAACCATCCGTCCTTTTTATTCAGAGGCAGTCAGATGATTAGAAAGAGAGAGCGGGGAAGTGGATGTGAGTGTGTGACCTAAATTTCAACGTACCATTAAATTAATCAATTTCACTGCAGCCATGATGGATCCGTTTGGATCTCAAACTCATTCCAGCATCAGAGGCAGAACATCAGCTCAGCCAGTTTGTCCCAAATCTCAGCAGCCTGCTGTTCAACACCCTGCAGTCAGAAACTAAACAGTTACCTGCAATTTAATAATTTCTCAATTCTGTTTTTGTAAAAGAATATTACTGAAAATAAATTATGTACAAGTTCTGCATGTTTTAGTAAGTACAATTTTGAGATACTCACACTTTATTTAAATATTTCAATCTTGTGCTACTTTATACTTTTACTCGACTACATTTATCGTGAAATGATTCAGTTAATAGTTTCTCTTCAAATTAAGATTTTATATAAAAACAACATATGTTCAAAATATCCAATCATTTCACAAAACATCTAAGGTCAGAGAAAAGTCTGAAATATATTTGTTTCTTCTTTTCTCAAATTCATCTTGCCTCTGATTTATCTTGTGTCTCTAGGAACCAGCTGGTCCAGACTAAACTTCACTGTATAAGGTAGTTACTGTGCCTTGATCCATCAATATTAATATTATGTACTTTTATAATTTACTTTATTACACTTTTATATAATTACGTAAGCTTAAAACCCATGACTTTGACTTGTAGTGGGTTACTTATACATTGTGGTATTAGTACCTTTACTGTCAGTGTAGCATCTGAGTACTTTACCTACTCCTGTTCAGCACCATGGACAGCACCTCACACTGCCTGGGTAGAAGAGATACAGGTGACCCAAAACTGGATGTTTTTGCACGATTATTTAGGGGCATTTCTGCTTTATTGAAAACAGATAATCAAGACAACAGGATGGAGAATTGGTAGGAAAATCCAGACCACCAGACTACAGAGCAGGATGTAAGAATGACAGGAGATCCAGACTACAGATGAGGATGTAAGAATGACAGGAGATCCAGACTACAGAGTAAGATGGAAGAATGGCAGGAGATCCAGACTATAGAGCAAGATGGAAGAATGGCAGGAGATCCAGACTACAGAGTGAGATGTAAGAATGACAGGAGATCCAGACTACGGAGTAAGATGGAAGAATGGCAGGAGATCCAGACTACAGAGTAAGATGGAAGAATGGCAGGAGATCCAGACTACAGAGTGAGATGTAAGAATGACAGGAGATCCAGACTATGGAGTAAGATGGAAGAATGGCAGGAGATCCAGAGCACCAGACTACAGAGCAGCTTCTTCTCTCAGGCTGTGAGACTCCTGAGCTCATCCTCAACACTCCACCATGAATAATTCATTTTTCTGACTTGGTTATTATTATTAATTAGTCTGTATAGTCTGTAGTTTTTGTGTTTTAGGGAATTTCAACTGAAATCGCATAAGACAATCTTGTGTTGCACAAGACAAGATTTTTCTGTGATGTTGTGTTGCCTTAATTTTATTCTGCTGTGGTTTCTCTATCAGGTTCGTGTGCATCTAATGCTCTCTTATCTGGAAATGTGTGCATATGGGACAGGAAGTATTTACTGCTGAGGGCATTAAAGGGCGAGACGGATAAAGAAAGTTCTTCTAATGCGTTTCAAATGTTTGACACCGTATTTATAATCTCTGCTCTCCAGGTCTGTGACTAATCTTTTCCCTTCACTTAGGTTTCAGTCTGGCTGCTTTATATTTATTTATCTATATTTCTTTCAGGACAAAAGGGACAAGACCAGGACCAGCAGTTGTCACTGTAGAGACCAGATAAAAACAACAGATGACCTACATGAACACAAAACAAAATCTCAAAAGGGAAAGTTTAGAGAAGAAGAAGTGGGGCAACTACAACTTTTCACTGTGCAAGAATCAGAATACTCAACACTTTTTCAGGCAAATGGATACGAGACAGTCACAACACAAGAGACACAATTAACATTTCAATAACAAATCATAATTGCTTTTCACCTGAGAGGCATCAGTGACACCAGGTTTAATGAATAAACCAGTAAAAAGAGCTCTTCTTCTCCCTGTAACAGATCAATTAAAGGTTCCCCGCTGACAGAGGAGATAAAAGATCTCAGCAGTGATGGGATGTCACGCTGTGTTGAGTTAGTGTCGACGGATAAACAGCAGCAGTGACACGTTTCCTGTTTGCCCTGGCAGTTATCCGAGCATCATAACTTGGTGTCTCATTAATAAAGTAGGAGCTTCATCTTCTTTATTGAGTTTTAATGATTTGACTTGTTTCACTTCTTATCTTTGGTCTCCTTGACTTTCGTCTCTGAAACTGTTTTGTTCTCTCGACTCTTGTTTGCCAGTTTTTTTCTCTGTACTCATCCAATTAATCTCAGGGACTGACTCTGGATTTGGCACTGGGCCCTTGCGCCAAGTTACATTATTGTTGTTTTCTCTCAAACACCACGTTGTCACTGTTCAGTGATTATGAGAGCCATTTGTTTTGCACCGCTGCCAAGTCCAGGCCAATTATTTGTTTTTGTGTCTGTGTGCTCCTGTACTTCTATCTTTGTGAGGACCGATTTGAGCCCTGGAGAGTGAGGATATTTTAGACAGGGAGGATGTTTAAAAAGTGGAAAGATTTTTGGAAAATGAGGACACTTGAGGACAGGACGTTTTCTGTTTCGGAAAGTTAAGTTAAGTTAAAACGTTCTTTGACAGCAAGGTCAGTTTTTGTAAGACTTTTAAGTGCATGAGGGTGTTTGAGGACATTTGGAAAGCGGAGATATGTTTATGAAAATGAAGAAAATTGGCGAAGTGAATTTAAAGACACTTCTTGAAACAAATTCATTTTGGAAAGTGGGGAGCATTTTAGCAGACTTTACACTGACAGATGCATCGAAAGACACATTTCTTGAGGACTTTCTTTATATTTAGTAAAACTGTGTGCTAGTGTGAGTCAGTGCCAGCAGGCTCCGTCCCAGATCACAACAGAGTGATTACAGATGGGCAGACACATTGCTTCTTTGGCAGAGTCTCTCTGGAAGACAAACTTGTGTGTGGCAGAGTGGCAGATGGACCTGTCAGAGTGTCTTCGTTGACTTGAAGTGCTCAAGTAAAGAAAGAGAGATTTTCTTCCCTCCATGCTGAGGTCACACTGTACTTGCAATGTATTATTGAGTATATCAAACATTATATTCTGTATATATTGACAAACAATTCAATTATTGCAGTTTTTCATACATTTTTTTAAACGTTAACATATATTTTCCAAAAAATATATCATCTATTTATCATCTAGTAATATATACAAAATATATGGACCACATTATCAAAATGTACAATCGTTGTTTTTTGTAACATGCAAAATGACGATATATTGGCATGTATAGTCAAATATAACTGGACTGGTTTAATATCACATTATATTTTCCGTAAATGCCAATATATGCTTGTTCAGTGAGGCTAACCCAACACAGAGAACACCAAAGCCCAAAACATGGCAAACAACGACCCAAACGCAGATACTTTGAGCTTCGCAAGAGCTTTTTCATGCTCATTGGAAATGGAAACAACACAAGAAGCAGTCTGCAGGAAAAGGTCATTCCTCCTGAACTTAATAGTTCACACCGTGTCTGTTTAAAAAGACATGTTTTACATCAGAGCTGATGTAATAAACCCAAGACCCTACCTTACCTGTTCACACTTAATATGACTTCAGCCTGATTTTGACCCTGGCCTAAGTCTTTAAAAAAAGAGTCGACTTCTTGTTTGGAGACAAGGAACTTAAAAAGAAGGAGGGTCATTGCATCACCAGACCTCCTCTCTGAAGTGTGTTCTTTCATTTACTGGTGAGCTGGTTGTTAATGTAAGGTAGATTGCAGCTCATATCTCGGTTCAAGGATGGTCTCAAATGTCGTACATGACTCCATTCGCCAGTCATCCATTGATGCCTTGACATGAGATGTGGTTGTAACCTCTAAAAGCTGATTGAACTTAGACGCTCTACATTATTGTTTCCAAAGCTCAACGATGGACGTCCATGTTTAAAGACTCTTTCTCCTGAGAAGTTTGAAGACCAAACTAGTTTGAGTGGTTTGTCTACGAGCAGGTTTGCATAAGAATCTGAAATAAGTCTCTCTTGATCCCACACTTTGTGAATTTGATTCTTACAGCAGTTGAAGAGTCAGACGCAGAGGGAATACAAGATGATGTTTTGGATCGTTAACTCATTCTTTTTCGTCTTCAGAAAGTAAGAAGTCGACACATTCATCCCCCTCAGACTTCAACGCTCCGCCAATACAAACAGCTGAAGAACAAGGAAGAAACATTGTCCCCATAGCAGTTAATTTCTCTTGAAGACACCTTCCAAGTAAAAGTATTGATTCTTGCATCCTCTGAGACAGCTGTTCTCTCTCAGTCTTGTATCGTTCGGCTGCAGTGTAAAGACCAGTTCTCTCGATCCATCGACTCTTTTCTTTCTTCCCCCGCTGAGTTAAAGATGTACTCGTGGGAAATGGTTCAGCATTACCATGATATGCACGTTAATGTGTCCAAGCCCAACCAATCCAGCCCTGCAGCCTATAATTCAGTCCCACTGGCCGCCGGGTTGAGTTACTACAGCCCAGAATGAAATAGGAATCCAGTGTTCGGCTCTAAGGGTCAAAGTCATTGACTCTGTCCCCCTATAACAACCATTATCCCATCAACTCAATACAAGTGGGAATATATGGAGTGAAATAAGCTATCAGTCTGTTTCCCCTTCGCCTGGCCCCCTGTCTCTCTTCATCTACTCTCCTTCATCATGTCATTCACTGTCTCCTCTTCCTCGTTACTCCACCATGGTTTTAATCAGTAGCTCGCCCCCCGTCTTCATTATTCTCTCCCCTTTGTGTTTCTTTCTTTAATTATATTCTCTTCTTTCTTTCAGTCTTTCCTTCTTGCAGTCAATAATGATGGTAAGAAGAGAAGCTGCTACTCAAATTCTAATCCTGGCTTCCTGACAAAAGACCTGGGACAAAGCAGGCCAACACAGGTCCCCAAGTGATTGCTAGCAGACCAAATATCCCGTCTGCCTGGCTTAATGTATTGTCTATTGCTCATACATCTGCGCTGCAGTCAGCAGCACCTCCTGGAGTCCCGATGGAGCTTGTTATCAGTATAAACTCTGAGCTGGATACTGGGCAGCCATGTTGAATTAAACATTGAGCACAACCAACAGGAAGTGCGCCTCCATCCACCTGATTCTATGCACATTTTCAATTTGTGCCTGAAAAACGCAACTCGACAACTTTCAAGCCAGAGACCACTGTTCAAGATGGTGCTTCGACAGTCCGCGAGCATGAAACCACCGGATATTTTAAACGAAAGACCACTGTTCGTGACGACATTTTAACTTTTGTAAGTGCAAGAGCGCTGTATGTATTTAACAAGGGACCACTGCTCAAGATGGTGTTTAAAGACTTGTAAGCATGAAACCACTGAATATTTCTTAACAAGAGAACGGATTTTGCGTTGCCGTTTCAACATTTGTCAGCGTGAAACCTTTGATTTTGATAGTTTAGTCTTAGTAGTAGTAATAGTCATAGTAAAAGGTCACAGCTCAAGATGGTGTTTAAAGATTTGTAAGCATGAAACCACTGGATATTTTTACAGAACACATTTACAAGTGTGAAATTACCAGACATTTTCAACGAGAGACCACTGTTCAAGACAGAATTTGGATATTTGTCAGTGCGTATCCTCTAGATCTTTTCAATGAGACAACACGGGTGGCGATGGCGTTTCAACACCTCTAAGCGTGAAACCACCCGATATTTTTAACGAGGCTGTTCGAGGCGGCATTTCAAAATTTGTAAGTGGGAGAACAATGGATATATTTAGCGAGGGACCACTGTTCAAGATGGTGTTTCAGCATTTGGCAACGTGAAACCACTGGATGCTTTTTACTAAATATCACGATTCGAGATGCCGTTTCAAGATTAGTAAGCATGAAACCACTGGAGATTTTCACATTGCTGCTTCAACATTTGTCAGCATGAAACCTTAGGTTATGATCGTTTTAACAAAGACTGCTGTTCAAGATGGCATTTCAAGATTTGTAAGAATGAAACCACTGGATATTTTCAAATGAGAGACCACTGTTGGCGGTGGCATTTCAACATTCCTGAGCAGGAATCATCATCAACTAGACTACTCTTTTTGGAGCCCTCAAAGCAATGAGGAGGTGACAATGTGCAAAGAAAATACTGTATTTAGCTGTTTTAAAGAAGCATTTAGTGTTAAGAACATACTGAAGATTTTATATCCATTGTAACTGTTGTGAATCCGAGCTGACATCCTCCAGGAGGGAACCGGCTCAGACCGTGAATACTTCAATCTCAAAACATGGATTATCTGTGTAGCCTTCTCTTAACATAGCTGTTAACAAATCGGTTAGCAGTATTGTTTGTCCCTGCAGTTTCTCCGCGGAGCTCGCCCACCTTCGTCGCTCAAATCAAACACTTAAGCCTCCAATCAGGTAATCCTGTTCTCTACCCGTCTCGTTAAACAAGCCAACCAGGCGCTCAGAGACTGTATTAGACGTGTTTTTTGGCGTTGCTCAATGTAATTCGGCCAATCTCATTTCATGTGTCGTGCCTGTATAGGCCTCACTTACTTAAGCCCTGTGCACCGTGGGAATCGGAGTTCCTCTGTGGATTTAAGGAGTCATTTAGGTTTGATGAGGTTTATTGTCCATCACGGCAGGAGCCTTGTGGGTGCGGGTGTATGACGAGTTAGAGGATGAGTCACCTCCTGCGTTTTTGGGTGACTCATTCGCATGCCTATGTGCACAAACTCATTTGGCCTTTATTTAAGTGAAGAATGAATCAGTGGACGTCAGATCTTTGTCCTGGCTTCTCAAATGAAGCCGCTTCATGAAAAATCTGCAGGCGTGATGTTTGAACTCCAACCTTTTAATTAGCTCTTTTAGCCTCAGAGGGTTTCATAATGACCTTTACGTGTCCCTCATACAGTCTTAACATTTCATCTACATGGGAGTTTTGCACAATCAGCCTTCACCAGCTCCACTGAAGCACAGAAGGCAACCTGCTGAAGGGCAAAGTAGTAACAGATTTGCTGTGTAAGTGCAAATTAATTCCCCAACCATTTTTCCATTAATGTCAATTAATAACCATCTGGTGTATTGAAGTAGCGACAATCTTCTTTCCTCCAGCAGGAGTACAGAAACTCTGGTAAAAGTAAAAGTCTCCCTCTGAAGGACATTTGTGGTCAAAGCTAACTGAAGCTCACGTCATATCAATATAATTCAAAGACTATTAAAGTTAAAGGTAGAGTCAGTAGGATTTGTCCCAGCTGCAAGCAGCAACAAAGAGAGAAAATAAGAAACTCTCTGCAGATACGAGACACTAACACGCCTTTTCTCCCCGTTCCAGCCTCCCTCTCTGTCTGTTCACGTCTTTTACGTCTTTGTCTCGTCTCGCTGCGTCTGCCGTGCGTGATGTGCTCTGATCGGTCGACATCAGTCTCGTGATGTTGGGAAGGCGGCGTGCGATGACGCCAAATAACAATAATCCATAATTCACCTCAGATGCATCAAACTAAAGTAACAAGGCTGTTTTGAAGCTGTGAGGAGGAGAAAGTTCAGATGTTTGTGTTCAGATGTAGAGAGGGAAAGTCTCAGATACCTGAAAAGTCCACTTAAGCACAGTTAATTCTCACCTGTTCAACTAATACATTGGTTTGAGTATTTTTTTTAAGAAAAAAATCTAATTTCTCTGATTCCAGTTTGTTAAATATGAATATTTCCTGGTGTCTTTCCTTCACTGTGGCAGTAAACTTAACTTAATATCTTTGGGTTGTGGACAGAACAAGACGTTGGTTGCAGTCCCAGTTTACGTTGAAATAAAAAAACAAAAAGAAGTGGACCGCAGCATTGTGACAGGTCCATTTGGGGACACACAGTATGTCTCCCCCTCACTTATCACCATCTCTCCACTGTCTTCTATCAAAATCAAAGATGAAAATAAACTTCACAGCTAAACAATGTCAATGTTTAATCCTTGCTTGCTTGCTGAGTTCACAAACAGGGATTTTACTACTAAAGTTTTTAATAAGATGAAGAGATCGGCGTCAAAATTAAAGATGTGTTCTTCGCCGGAAAGATTTCACTTTTAAATGATCTCGAGGCGCTTATGTCGTGTAATGCCTGATAATTAAACTCATGTGGTGCAGAATCAAACTGTATAATCCACTACACACACCGACTACCATCAGCCGGGCTCACAGCCGCGTCTCATTGATGTTTGTTTAGTAAAACATTTTGAAGCAACAGAAACTCTGTCTAAACCATTTTAATCACTGAGGGAATCTTTATGAAGCCGACTGAGTTTTAAAATGCAAACTTAAGAGCTGAATGTGTATTCATCGGGGTGGTGAACACTAAACTGCAGCTCTCGTCTGTCGCAAGATGAACATCAGCACAGAAAGTTTTCCAAACTCGCCGTGCAGACCGACGTGCTCTCACTCACAGTTAATTAGGATCCGTTGAGAGGAAACTAATTAGGTTTGAAATGGAACAGCTACCATGCAAATTAACCTTGAAACACACACACACACACACACACACACACACACACAGTAATAAAGAGTCCAGAGGCGTGTTTGTGCTTGAGAATAGTACATCTGTTGTTGGTCACAGGTAAAGGCCAACAGTTTGTGCTCGGTTACAGTCTTTCACACGGTCAATATTTACACAAAATCATACAATATACGACATTACAGCCATGTTACAAAGAGGTTTACATTCATGTTTGATAAAGGTCGAGCAGCATCTGTGTCATCCCGTCACAAACCTCGCCAGCATACGTCAGAATAATATCCGTGAAAAAACTAAATGTCCGTTCGACTCTTTTCTTCAAATAATAGAGCTGAAATAAAAAACACAAGGAGCATTTAAAAGTGAGGTTCATGAAAGTTTCACCGCCATCTTATTTACCTTCAGTCCACCAGGCTTGTCCCACAGTTAGGCACAGTTCACAGACGTCATGAATTACTGAATTATTATTATTAACAAATGCCATCAACAACTTCATTAAGATAGCAGGTATAATGCTAGTGTTTGTTCGACCTTTCTGCCAACTACTGGTCAGTTTCAAGCTTGATAACTTGCTAGAGGACACAACAACTACATCTGTGTTTACTAGCAAGTTTGCTAATTACTTGCACCGTGTTCGTACACCTGAAACATCGCAGAGCTCCACAAGTTAAAGTTTATTTATCCAGGTGACTGAATGTGAAACAACACGTGTGACAGCTACACATTTGACTGAAACTGCCAAAATGTCATGGTGATGACGGAGCTGCCAGTCCCAGTTTTATGGGCAAGCGTGGACGTGAAGAATCCACGCGCTGCATTGTGGGATAGCTTCGGGGACTTCGGGGCGAACAGGATGATGTTCTTCTGAACCTCAACTCGACCTGCTTCCAGTTAAAGCGTAAACACAGTTCATGAGTCACATGATCCCACGTTAATCCAGGGACTATAACTCAGGATGCTGTCACTAAACAAAGCACATTATGGTTTAAACTTATTTTTTCAAATTTAAAGTCATTTGCAGGGAAAACGGTGATGTTTGAGTCCGGTGTAGGAGTGAAATATCAAATGATGACAAGTTGTTTTTGTCAGAACGTTTGTCACTCTGAGCTAAATCATGCCAAAATAAGAACAGACATTTTTTTTTTTTTAAATCATCTGGTGTCCGTCCTCAGAGGGAGACACCACGCTCAGTGTTTGTTTGAGGCATGCATTCATGGGACAGAGAGCGGAGAGGAGACAGACGAGGGGCTGAAACGGGGCCGGAGATAAACAGCTGGTGAGGGAACAGAGGGATTGTGGGATTGCAGGGTTGGGCGAGGCAGTGACGCAGCTCAAAGAGAGAGAGAGGATCGAGGGATTTAAAGAGGAAAAGACAAGAGAGAGAGACACGCGGAGGCTAAGTCCAAAAAATTGAGGGATTTTATCTGCCGAGCGTTTGATCCCGTCCTCCAACACGTGTGTGTGACAGCTGCTCGTCGGCTCACAGCTTAATGATTTCTGTAATGTTCAGTCACAAAGTGTCTGCAGGTCGTTAATCAGGCCGCGGTGTTGACACTGAGTTAAGATGTCGACACAGCTCCTGCCGCAGGGAGACCGAGGGGTGTAATTACATTTAGGCAATTAAAGTTTGAACGCACAATTAAAAAGAGCTTTGGTAATAACATTTTGAACAATGACTTTAATTTGGATGATGTAAATTAAGACGTAACTGCAGGATGTTTTGTTGTAGCGTGTGAATGCATCTCCTGCCCTGTGCGCCGTCGCAGACAGTCAGGAGGAGCATGATGGGACAGCGGAGGCGAGAGGCAGGCGGATAAATCAACACGACTCGGAAGAGAAGGAAATGTTTCAGTGACACCCGACATTCAGCGTCTGACTGCGAACATGTAACACTTTCTAATATGAGCTCTTCTCTCCTGCAGGAAGTTAACAACCCAGAACTTCTTGGTTCTACGTTCTGCCACGTGTTTCCACTTCGCTGCACAGCTACAAATTGATTAATTGATTATACATCAGTTAAAAGGCAGTCTGAAGCACCGGGCGCAGGCTGTTGGTACGAGCCTGCGAACCATTCTCCACTGATCAAGATTAATTTATCTTTATGCAAAACAAGTTTGTGTAATTAAGTTTCTGTTCTGATTCCCCAAAGCTACACAAAATATATACATACAGACTATGAATAGTTTATCTTTGTGACTTCAGTGTGAGAGTTGAAGAGGAAGCTAGTCTGGTGGTCTGGACCACCAAATGGATATTAATGAGCTGGTGCTGCTGTATGTTGTCCACAGACGGGTTTGGGTTTAGGAAATTGTTCAAAGACGAGGAGTCAGGAGAATCCAGGACTTTAAAACGATCTCTCTATGGTCATCGTTCTACTTGTGGACGGCCCGTTACACAAACGTTACTGGGAAGTGAAAGGTTTGTCTCCCACGGTCTCATGTCCTGTGCTATTCACTGCTGTGTTTTCTGGTTTGCTAATGAGCCGTGCATTGTCCCCCAGAGAGCAGCATGAACCTCTGCTTCATGCTTCACGGACCTCGGAAACTCAAGCACAACCTGTGACGATGGACTCGTACAGCTGAAGTTCTGGGTTGATTCCTTCCTGAAGTGGAGAAGGCCTTCAAGGCATCGTTTATAACGGAGCTGAGGGCTTTATTAAGTCGATAAACACTGGCTGAAGTGAACTGCGTGCTGATTGGCAGATGGTTGGACTGTTGATTGTGTGAGCGGGAGGCAAACTGTCTCGTGCTTTGGATAAAAAGCATTTAGAGATTAGCTCCATTTGTATTTCTGACACACCTGCACCCTCCCCCTGACATCTGCACATAAACATTGACTTGTGATTGGCTGACTGTCTGGCTCGCTGTCGTACAAAGCCAGGTGATAATCATGAATCTGACATTATTGTTGATTGAATCCCTTTGTGATTGTGTTTTTTGTTCCTCTAGTCTGAAGAAGACAGAATCTCAAACCTGACCAGTGCATGACGGCTCCACATTAATCTCTCTATCAGACACCATTAAAACATAATGAAGAAGTGATGTATGCCTGAAATGAGATTCATTTTAATGTGAACAATCTTATTTTAATGATCTATTCTTTCATATCTTATCGTCTTGATGCTGATTAACGTCTGTAATGAAGCAGGGATTAATAAATCACCTCTGACTAGATTAGATTTGATGACTCAGTCCTCGTGCAGCTTTAACAAACTGATCTGAAGTCAGAGACACTTTCTCTTTCTGACCAACAGCTGAAACACCTGAAAAATGAACAAAACGGAGAAAGAAAGGGAAGAAATGAATCACGTGAACGTTCATCTGATATTTTCTCGCTGTTTCAAGCTAAATTGCAGCTTGTTGGTTTGAAATCTCTATCTCGTTGGAACACGCCGTCTTTTTTCTTTTCCCTCATTATCCCACATTTCACTCATCCCCTCCTCTCACTGATCCTCTCATCGCCGTTTCTCCATCTGCCCCCGTCTTTCATTCTTTGCTCTCCTTCCTCCACCTTCTAAAAATAAAGAAAACACAAAGCATCTCCCCTGTAATCCCAGTCACTGATATTTTGAACTCTTTCCCTCGTCAGTCCGTCCACCTCTGTCTTTCCTGGTTCGCGCTCCCACATCGGGCTCTCCTTGTAGGACAATCCACATTAAAACACACAATTTCGTTACGTAACAATGTCTGAGATTTCACAAAGCTTGCATCATGCATCCTCGTCCTCTTCACCTCCGTGTCAACTCAAGAATCCACTTTCTTGGAGGCTGGTTTTTATTCACAGCGCTCAGATTTTGGCCCACACCCCTCGCTGTGAAGATGCTGCAGGTGGGATCTGCGTGACCCGTTCGCTCGCTTGGCGCCGCCTCCGTAAGCCACTCTGGGTTAAATGTTCGAGCTAAATGCTTCACATGTGGGATGAAGATGGAGTAAAGCCCTATTTTGACAAGATTTGCATTGAAGTTTTTCGTCAGAGTTGAACAAATGTTTTCGAAACACAATCACTTGTCACTCGGTCAGTGTCACAGATCCTCCGACAAGCTCCAAGAAATCCCCCCAAAAAAGAGCCGTGGTCCTCGTCGTGATGAAGGTATCTCGATCGGTCGAGGAGACCTTGAGTCGCTCGGCAGCTTTCTCCTCTTCTCCTGTCATTCTCCTTCTAATCCCAGCTCATCTACGCCTCCTCCTCTATTTTTGGGCTTCTAAAAACTGTAATCCCCCGTCGCCTTCCTCTCACTCTGTCGTTTCTATTTTCTCTCACATCGTTATCTCCCCTCCGTGTGGAATCTCTTTTCTATTGTCTTCTGGGGAACAAAAGATTTCCTGACAATGATTTTCTCCTCCTTACAGCCTCATCGTTTTCCTGTCACCTCTCCTCCATCGCCCTCTCCCTTTGCACCTCCCTCAGGCCTTCACACATCAGTGGCGGTCAGATGGGTGGACACTGCATCCTGGGTTTCAAGCACTATCTTCTTCGCCCTCCCTCCTGCTCCCTTCCCTCCTCCTCCGACGGGGTGAATGCTGTCCAGCCGGCCGCTCCTCCCCCTCTCGCCTCCCCTGCGACACTTGAAGACGGCGAGGAAGGCGGCGCGGTAGTTGCGGTTCATCCAGCCATACAGCAGCGGGTTGGCGAAGGTGGAGCACATGGCGACCACGTGGAAGACGGTGTAGAGCAGGCGGTAGTCACGCAGGTCCAGCACCGTGTGGTCGATGTCCGTGGCCAGCTGGAAGGCGTGGAAGGGCAGCCAGCTGACGGCGAACACCACCACCATGGTCACCAGCATCTTGGTGGTTTTGCGGCGCCGGCGGTGGCGCTCAGAGCCGGCACTGCTGTTGCCGACGGTCTCCGCCGGGCCGACGTGGCCACGCAGCTTGGACCAGATGCGGGCGTAGGCGAAGGAGATGATGGACAGAGGCAGGAAGTACTGCAGGATCAACATGGAGATGCTGTAGACGGTGCCGTCTGTGTTCTTACCGGGCCACTTCTCCATACACACCTGCGACACACGACAAAGCCAAAGTTATTCAGGTCCAAAGGGTTTTTATTCACCTCAACTGCAGAAGGTACCAGGCCTTTATCTCCTGAAGTCTACTGTTCGATCAGATTTTAGTACAAATGTAAGTGGAGGAAGACGTTTATGGGCCTTAATGTCAACTGTCTCACTCGGTTAGCTAAATGTAAATTAACATTGTTTTTGGCCAGGCCTGTGTTTGGGACCAATCCTTATTTATTCGTCCCCAGCCATTGTTCCAGACTCAGCTTTTGACTACAGGTTCATAGTTAAGTAAATAGGGTAAAATCAAGATTTTTTTCCGTCAGGAGTTGGTGGAAACAAAAAAATAGAGCTAAAAGAGAGTAGATATAGGAGACGGGATGTCAGATTAAACATGTGTTTTCTATAGATCCAGGGCAGCTACTAAATGGACCTTGAGTTATTTAAAGAACCAGTTAGATTTGTTGTTTGTAGAAATTATTTTATTTTCTTGGTAAAGTTAAAATAACATTAAATGGGATTCGTTGAGATAACATTAAGGTTGATGGACAGTAGATTAGATTGCACCAGGATTGAGTTGATCAGTTTCAGTGTGTGCTAGTTTAGTTTAATCTGTAGCTTGTAATCTTTTAACTTCTGTCGGGATCTGTCATTTTGTTTTGATTATATCTTAGTTTCATTATTTTGGGTTGAGTTCATATCCATTACATTATCGCTGTCTGTCTGATTTGAGTTTGTTTAGTTTTATTATTTTTTTATTAGTTTTAATTTTCATTCAGGATTTAAATAAATTCTATGTAGAAACATTTTTTTTTTTCAAAACGAGAACCAAAAAGCTGCAACTGAACACGATAAAACCAACAGTTCCTAGATGATTCATTGAATAAGAATAAGATGGAGACAGTGAAATCACAGTGTGGGCTGACGTGTTCAGTCTGAAATGAACGACGGCACTTGTACTGGAGTGAAATATGAAACAAATTGGAAAACTGCGATGACGGTATTAAACTTGGATTTACAAGAGGGTGAAGAGAGGAGGGACTGAGGAGAGAAGGAGCGAGCGATGAAAGGAGCGAGTGGAGGACGAGTGGAAGGAGGGAGAGATGAAAGAGATGAGGAGGGATGTGAGAGGCAGCGAGGAACGAGCCGGGGATCAAAGAGGTGGAGGATGAGGAGGGAGGAGAGGGCGCTGATCTGTACGAGTGTTACAGGTGTGTGTGTGTGTGTGTGTGTGTGTGTGTGTGTGTGTGTGTGTGTGTGTGTGTGTGCAGTACCTGGATGGTGTGTCCAGGCTCCAGAGTGAAGGAGTCGTACTCTCTGAAGATGGCCAGAGGGCTGGCGAGCACGGCGCTCATCACCCATGTCAAGGCTATCACCCCAAAACACACATCCTTACGCATCCTCGTCTCCAGGTGGTACACGATACACCTGAAACACATCACACACACACACACACACACGTCTCTGTGAGACAGCTCTACACAGCAGAAGCAATCTAAAGACCTGAGTGACTGCTGTAGATCAATAATGAATCGCTTTCAGATGACAGTGGTTGGAGACGTATGCACCTTCGTGAAAGTGATACAACTGTAAAGCACACATTACATTCTTACATTTGAGATTCCTGTAAGTGTTTCATGTGACTCATTTGTGTTTTTATATCGCCATTGTGGTCACATCTTTGTACAGGAAGAAATGTGCTCAAGTACCCAAAGAAAGAAGAAAAAAGGTCTTTGTTTTGCTGTTGAGTGACAGAAAACAGCTGGCATTATATTTCCTGACTGTATGCTCAGTAGATATCTGGTGTTAATGGGTCTTTTCCATTTTTCTCGTAGTTTATGAGCTGTAGTTTGCCCAGTAAACACACCACCCTCTTCGGCTGTCTCCACTCTTTCAGGAAGAAGACAGAGTGGAGGTGAAGCGACCCTGAGAGGACCTTTCCAGGGAAACTATTTTGTTTGCATACTAAAGCCTCTATGCTTGACTCAGATTGTAAACTTATAGTCATACCTTCACCTGATCAACTCAACCAACAATGGCAGCCAATCAGAGGTGGAGTGGGGCAGGTCTTGCAAGAAAAAGAAGTGGGATTCATAATAATATTTCGATAGTCTCATCTCATCTCATCTCATCTCATCTCATCTCATCATCTCTGAGGAGCATGAACTCAGTGGAGTACAGAGAACTGAAGTCTTGGACTGCATTACTCTCCACGCTGAGAGCCTGCAGCGAGCATGTCTCCTGATAAAAACAAAATACAATCCAAGTTTTCTGACTCAGAAAAACTTTAATTTCACTTTTTCCAAAACTCAATAATTGCCTCTTCTGTCTTCCAGAAGTGAAAGTCTTGGCTGCAGCTGAACAACAGTGTTGACAAGAAGAAGCAGTGTTCTCATTACACTGCCTCTCATGTTTCTCCAGCATGTATTAAAGTTAAGATGCAGCTGCACAGCTGTAAATGACCTGGCAGCACAATGTTGATTTTTTACTACAAACGAGCCAAGTGTGTCCCTGTGGTCTGCTGGCAGCCGTCTGCTGGTTATTATGCAGTTTGGATTAAAAGCTGGTGAGGCTGCTGATAGCTCCTACTGTCCCTGCTGATGTTTAAACCTGCGAGGAGACCCCGAACATACGAGAAGAAGCAGGATTATAACTTCACGTTCCCTTTTCGAGACATGTTCAGGTGTCTTCATTTGTGGTTTGTTTGTGTTTGAGAGCTTCTTATGTGTTTAGTATGATGCAACATTGTGCTATGAGACTCATTTACACCTTTTCAGAGGGTAATTTTGCGGTAAGAGTGGCCGATTGTATCAGTATTGTGTTGCAGAGACATCTACTGAAAATAGCATGCAAACCAGCTAGGCCGGGCCGGTACTGGTCCAAAAATCCTGTGTTAGCAGTGTAAACACTAACACTGCCCTGGTACAAGAGCTTCCAGTCTAAACAGCTAGCTGCACAGCTAACTGAGCTAAATAGCTAACAGCAGCTACAGTTAGCCGCAGTTACGCTGCTGATGCTGCCCCCTTGTTCGTTTTGAGCATGAATTTTGCAGGTGGTTGATTCTTATGTATTGAACCTGACTTAAAATACAATTTAAACATTTAAAAACCTGCTGATGCTAATGCTAACAACGCTCTGAGGCTGTATTGTGTTCACTGCTTATGGACTTGGCAGCACATAAACACAGAACTCGGATGCTCAGAACATGAAATATTTTCTTTTTTAAAAGTAATTTCATCAGGAACCATCTGCTAAAAAACATCAATTTCAAACAGTGACTGATGCTTTGTACCAGATCTCCATCTGTGGTCCCAGAACAGGTGGAGGCACAACACACCAACACTTTTGGGGATTCGATTACATCATCTCAAAGGACCAAATATGTTTTTAAAAAAGAAGACTTTGACTTGTGTATGTTGAATCTCCACCTCTCAGTTTGGTTAATGAATGTTTCTCTGTTTCTCCACACGAGTCGTTCAGGTCGGCCGGGTCAAACAGGTTGAAGTCATGTAAATGAGACGCGTACCTCGCAGCAGCACCACTCTGAACACCTACACTCACAGAAAACCAGAGCCGAACTGTGCTGCGAGCGGTGCAGCGAGGCCGGCAGAGTGGGCTCCATTTGCATGTGAATCGACGCTGTAATCCTCTTTCCCTGAGAGACGCTGTATTAAGGTGAAAAAAAAAAGTTAGACTTTAAATTTGTGTCTTTTGGAGGACGGCGGCACAAAACTGAGCGAGCAGGTAGAGACAAACTGACCCTGTTCAACCTCCAGCCATCAGTTCTGCCAAAACTAAATGCAATAAAAAGGCTTTCTATGCTCAATATAACTACACAGCTCTCCTGAATAATTTACTCCAGGAGATGAAGGGAACATTAAAATCACGACTAATGAAAATCTGGTTTAATATGATCTATCTGGACTCTTCCTCATAGAAACGGTCACGGTTGTGTTATTTTTGCGTTGCTCTGCCGCTGTGAGGGACGCTGCCTGTGGTGTTCAGGGGTGCATACGGTCCGAAAACAGATAGTACACGTGCATGTGACTTTGTTTCTATCATATTGAGCGCTTATGTCACAATTTTGATCGATCAATATGAGCTTTCAGTGTCGATCGTCGAGTTCACAGCCATCCGTGCATTCAGGAAAACAAAAGTCCTCTGGGAACACTTCAAAGACGACCCAGCCAGCTTTGACCAAGAGGAAGAGGACGAGGGTTGACTCAGGAGGGATAAACTGAACTGATGACACTACCAAAGATCTTTTATTGATTTGCTTGTGAAGAGGGTTCACTCTGGACAGATTTGAGAAACTTTGTAACAAACTGAATTTCTGTCTTTTGTTGTTTCTTGCTGAATCACTGAACTCTGGAATCTTTATTCTGGTGAATATCATCTGAACGTGTCCAGAAGCCTCCAGGATGAAGTCGAGCTGTTCGGAAATGTAAATGACCACCACAACCAATGATTGGTTGATCTTTACTGATCCAGATGTGACAGCCTGACAGTGACATCAGCTGTCAGTGCTGAAAGAAAATTAAATTGAAAATCATATCATGACCTAAACTGTCAAGTCAATCGTAGATTTGGGGAATCACGACAACTCTAACATTGATTGTCACATATACATGATTATATATTTGTCTGTGCGCTGCATCGACCCTGAAGGACACGTGAACCATAACCTCAACTTTGAGTCAGCTGGTGACCGACATTGCAAACTATGGAAAAGTCTCAAAGCTGCACATGCTGCGTTTTAGAAACCAAAACCAAGACACTTACAGAGATTGTATTAACGCAGTGGATTTTGTGTTGGATATTTAGAGACCAGTATTTGGGTTTTAAGCCTGACGTCTTTGAAATGAATCTGTTCAGTAGATCGAGTGCTGTAGCTGCTGGTCTGAAGTCCAAACATGACCTCCTGATTCTCTAAAACTTACAGACCCAAGAAGATGAAATCAAAAATACATTCAAAATCAACAATATCTCCTAAAAAAGCAAAAAAAGAAGAAAGAAGAGGAGGAAGAACAACCCCGCCCCGTCGCCCCCCATCTCTAAGCCCCACCCACCTGTGGCGGTCCAGGGCGATGACGTTGAGCGTCACCGTGGAGACGTGCACGGCGAGCCCCTGGGCGTAGGGCAGCATGAAGCAGAGGGTGCTGCCGAACTTCCACTCTCCCTGCAGCGTGTAGACGAGGGTGAAGGGGAGGCACAGCGTGTTGACCAGCAGGTCGGCTGGAGACGGAGGAGACAGAAGTTCACTCAGGACACGGCCACAAATATCAGTCTGACACCTTTATACATTCAGAAGTGGATGCTCGGTTCTGCTGTGACGTCTTCCTAAAGTTTGACTTTCTGACCCTCCACATGTCACATTCAGATAATGTACAAGTCCACACAGTGTTTGAGTGTGTGATGGAGTCGAGCTGCTGATGCTGCAGGAGGAGGAAGAATCTTTTCATCACGTCTTCGCTTTATCGCCACATCGACTTTTCCATCTCAGCCACGGAGGAGAAGAACAAACCCTCAGGCTCTCTCCAAAACCGTTTCCATCAATCAAACCTGCTGACCAAACGCTTCACTCATCGCTTCATATTTCTGAGCAAACATCTTGTGAGATTCTTCCGCAGGGAAGTTTTGAAGCTGCAGCTCAGTCGGTTTTCAGTTAATACCAGCTGTGAGTTCATTGGCTGCGTCAGATCAGATCGTCAGATCAATCACTCTCATGTCTGTGAGCTAAATCTGAGGCTGGACCCAGGAGACGGTTAGCCTAGCTTAGCATAAAGACTGAAAAACTGAAAACGGGGGGAGAGGGGCAACAAATTCACCACCCACAACCACTAAAGTTTACCAATTTATAAAAAAGTCAAAGCCATGTCGGTGGGCATTGTGTATCGCACTGTTTCATGGATATAGCCTCCAAGATTTCCCTGTGTTTGCAGTCCTTTATGCTAAGCTAACCAGCTGCTGGATTCAGATACATATTAAGTAGTCCCACACAGCCAGACCTTCTACCGCTGGTTGCACCCGTCCTCACAAAACCTGAGTTTATTCATTCATTCAGTTTATAACGGAGACGTAAGAGCAGCCAGACTGACTTCGTTTCCCTGGAGATTTCATGCCTGGAGGCAGGTGAAGTTTATAGGGAACCAAGCTCAACGTGTGCTTTATAATAAAACGTTAGAGCAAAAACTTTGTTGCAAGTTTAAAGTGAACATTTCTCCTGGGATCTTAGTTAATTTCCTCCGTGGCAGATAGCTGCAGAGGCATCCTGCCGTGTGCGTCTCAGCTGTTGGT
The DNA here is from genome assembly GCF_965226575.1 of Pagrus pagrus. Taxonomy (NCBI): domain Eukaryota; kingdom Metazoa; phylum Chordata; class Actinopteri; order Spariformes; family Sparidae; genus Pagrus; species Pagrus pagrus. The sequence goes on along the minus strand of NC_140204.1, from coordinate 1,980,775 downwards.
GTGACGCTCAGAGAAGTGACTTTCACCCTGGCAACAAGCGAGAGGTGACAAACTGGAGGAGGAGGAGGAGGTGAAGAGTCGAACAACCGGCTTCACAAAACTGCAACCTGAACATATGCGCTAACAAGATGATGTGAAATGAAATCATAGAAACTGTCAGAGGAGCACAGTGTATCTGTAACCACCGCCGCCTACACATCCAGCAGCTTCTCGTCTTATATAACCGCTTTGTGTTCCCGCTCTCTCCTCCCTGTTCTCCCGCTTGTTGTCACGTTTGACAAAATGAAGTGCGTTTGTGTGCGAGTGACAGCAGATGAAGCCGCCGAGTCACCCGAGGACGAGTCAAAACAACCGGTGAGCGTCACATCCGTCCTCAGCCGCGGACAGAGACGCCATCTGCTCCGAGAGGTCACATGGTCCCTGCAATCACATCCACCTCCGAATGTGACGGCGCCAACATCTGCTGCTGCCGCCGAGCGTCGGCCAACATCTGTAACTAAACGTCTGTCGTGTTCTCGTAATCTGTCGTCTCGAACGCTGATTCAAACAATCGCTGCAGCGTTTGATTGGACTCGTAATTGTTTTTTATCCCATCGCTTCTGCAAAAAATGGTCAGATTGAAAGAACGGTCACAAAGTTGTGTCATCCATAGAATTTAATCCGATTCAGAACAACTGTTCTGAGCAAATAAAAATCAAGTTTTAATCCCAAGGACTTGTCTTTTCAGGCAGAACTGCCTCTCAGGCTGTGTAATCCTGCCAACAACCTGAAACCTTTCCACAACCTTCACTCTGTCGAAACATTTAGAGGGAGTGAGTATTTACAAAAAACAACAGAGTTTGAACATTATCTTACACATCTGGTCTTTGTTTTACATATTTAATAAATGTTTTCATTGCATTCTGTTGTTACTTGTTTGACACGATGAACCTCTCTGGGATCTTATTTTAACACATCCTAACCAAACTACCTCCCAATGTTAACGATCCAAAACTCAAAACGTGTGGTTTGAAAAATGGATGTTGACATTTCTCACTGCTGACCTGATTGAGGACCCTGCATCTGCATGTATCGCTAATAAACACGATGAACTTGTACATTTAACACAGAAAGACGAGATGTGTTCGCCATTGTTAGGTCGTGGTGAACAGTTGCGTGGTGACTCATGATGCGATGATATGTTGTCCCACAGTCGTCTGTTAAACTGGTGACAACTCTCAGCACACAGGGTCAGTTATCAGTGTTTGTGTTGTCAGTTTCAGCCTTAGAAAGAAATAAGAAACGAGTTCTCATGACCAGGATGTCCGCTCATGGTTTGAGGACAGTGACGGCTGTAACTTCGATGTGGATTGAACTAAATCTTCACATGAAGGCTGATTCCTGCTCTGATTGGACCACCTGCTGTGATTGATCAGCTATCAGCGAGAGCAGACCTCCATCGAGATGTGACTGTCTGCTACAGGACGGTCCGACCGGGTCCGACCCCGTCTCCTCCTCGACCCTCTGAATCACGTCAGATGTTTGGGACGTCGCGCCGAATCATGTTTGACAGAAGCTGCCCCTCGTGCCAAAACTTGGCCTTCTGCCTCCTGTGAGGCTTCAGGGCCGAGACGAGACGACGCACAAACAGAAAGAAACACGAGAGACAAAAGGAGCAAAGACGGAGATACGTAGTGACGTGAAGGAGAGGAAACTAAACTGTCACAACGAGGACGTGAAAGACTAACGAGGTGAAGAAGCAGTGAGATTGAGAGATAAATCTATCGCAGAGTGAATTTAATTAAGATTCAATAAAATGTTGCAGCGTGATGAAGGCGAGCCGGGCAGCAACACTGTCCTCCACATCAGGTTCATTTACAACCAGAGCACTTTGTAACTGTGTTTCTGAGGGCGCTGCAATCACCATCATTCATTCAGGGGCTCATGAGCAGCAACATCATTTGTGTTGTCCGATAATGAGACAACTGAAATTGTTCCCATTAAAAGGAAAAGACAAACAGAGGCCGGCAGATATAATGAAGGCCGAGGCAGCGGAGCGCTCGCTCCTCAGTTTATCTGTTTGTTTATCACGAGCTGTCCGCTCGCCTGCCCACGCTCCTCTTTTTGTTTCGGGGGAATTGAACCGACAACTTTCTGCCGTTCTGCACCTTTCACATCACATCAGTCACACCGCTGCTCTCTCTCTACCTCCGCTCTGCTCTTTCTCCTGTATTTGATATTTGCTCGCCGCATCGCTCGGCTGCTCCTCTCGGCCCGTTAATTCAGGCGGAGATTTATTGGCGGGAGGTCGGTCCGTCAAATTTAGACTAACATCGTTTGAAAAGAGGAATCTTTGTTGAGATCGTTGGATGTGTAACACCTGGATAGGTGTCAGACATTATCTGTCAACTGAGTTGTTGTTTCTGAAACAGTCTGGCAATCAAGCATTTAATGAAGTACGTGTGATCGCATGAAGGGGCGACAAAGTAGGCCGAGCTCTCGTTAAAGCACCATTTTTCCATTCGTTACACAGCCACACCTGTAAGTTTGTGTATAAAACTCCACGTCTTCAAGGGAAACTGTTGGAAAGTGTGTTGTTAAATGAGTCTGTCACATCATTTATCAACTGAAATGTTCTCTCTGAAGCTCCTTCTGCTTCCCTCACCATTTTTTGTGTGTAACACCGAACGTAACACGTTTGTCATAAAGGTGAGATGGTTTGAAAGTGAGTCATGAAACCCAAAATGCACAAGTACCCTCTTGGATGCCATTAATGTAGATCAAACCTGATAAAGGAGCCTCTGCTGTGGCCCGGTGTGCAAGGGAGCATAATGCAGGGTCCTTCTGGTTGACCGACCCGATGGAAAAGTTCACCAGATAGTACGAAATGATTCAAGTGTATTGAAACTATAAAACTGCAATATGTCTGAATTTTAATGTAAAAACTTTAAAACATTCATGGAACGTGAAGAAATAACGGCTCCTGTGAGCGACTGTGTCATCAGGATACTCAAACATCTCACATATCGAACTCCTCAGGTCGTTACACTCCTCAGTTAACCCAACCTAAAAGCCTCCACCGAGCACCGGCAATTTAAAAGATTAGTGAACTTTGTTAAACCCCAGAAGGAACAGCAGCTCGGTCCTCGTGCACAGTGACAAATATAAGGAGACACGAGTCAGACTGGTCACAGCGGATGACATATAAAAGGCAAAAACACAAAGACTGAAACATGATGCAAGGAGACGTTAGTGTGGGTCAAGAGCCCGTCCAGCAAAATATAAAACACAATATAAATCATGTGGACCAAGAAAGAAAAAGGCCTACAATGACTTCAAAACCAGAACATATGATAGAAGAAGATATGATAGCTGCTCTCAGCTGTTCTGAGCTGTCGTTCTCTCACTCGTTCTGTGTTTCTCTCTTTAAAAAGGAGCATTAAAGTGAAGCGTTCGTCTTTAAAGGAGCAGGTTGTTATTTTCTGCTTCACTTCCAGCCGCCTCTCTTCTCTCAGACACTTTTCTCACCTTTAATGCAACGATTAAAGCCCGACAGCAGCGCTCTGATTCATGCATTAATATTCCCTCTCTGGCTCCCAGTTTAGTCTCTTTTGTTGTGATATAAGAATATAAAATATAAATATCTAAATATAAGAAAAACAGACAAAATGGACGGCGACGTCCTCTGTGTTGTAGTCCACCCTCAGATGGCTCTGGACAGGATGTGTGCTGGTGTCCTGCTCGATGGGGGTCTGTTAGAGGTCTTACAAGAAAAACTGTGCGTCAGGAATAAAGAAGATAAGCGACTGCCCAATTTATCTTCCTGCAACCCATTACATTTATCTTGTGACCCTGCCGTGCTCCTGACTCTGACCTGGACTGGTCCAAATCCAGACTTATTGCCTTTTTTCTTAATCTGTTAACAATTACAATCCAGCACAGCTAAAAACCCACATTTACAGAGCAGCAGAGGAACAATCCTCCAGTAAACCTGTTTGTCATCTCGCCAGTTACAAGAATCATTGTTAGAGCTCTGAAGAGATGAAACCATCCAGTACTCTGCAAGAAAACACACATTATGGAGTTTTCAGGCTTAAAATGCTCCTTCACAATCGTTATTTTCCACCTATGTGAACTCAAAAGACGCAGTGGAGTTTTCTGTGGGAGAGGATCCTTGTAGACTTCTGTGTTTTTGCCTCAGTTGGCAAATCTCTTCTGAGTGTGACTCATTAACCTGCGTCCCCACAGGTCAGAGCTGAGGACGGGTTAAACCCAAGCGTCCCCTCGTGCTCCATGTGCTCCATGTGCTCCATGCGCTCCCTAGTCTGCAGCCAACACCAAGTACGAGACGCAAAGTTAACAGAGGAGAGGAAATAAATAATTAGACAGAATGTAAAGTGGCACATGGTGTGCTTGGTGTGTGTGTGTGTGTGTGTACTAATATCATTATATCGCCTGGAGCGTCGGTTGTTCTTAAAGTGTAAAGAAAATTGGATGCAAAGTAAAACTTACCGCTGGCGATCATTAATAAACACACACACACACACACACACACACACACACACACACACACACACACACACACACACTGCCTGTGTCCTGGAAAAACATCACTAACTTCTTTTTGCCTTTTAAGTTTTACAAGTTATGGATATAAAGTATTAAGAGTTCAGTGAAAGTTTGAGCGGAGTGAGGAAGTCGATCCTCTCCAGCACAGCGAGCCCGTCGTCCTTCATACAACAGAGACGATCGTAGTCTTTTTAAACCCAGATTGGACCTTTTGTGTCTGAAATAGTTGTGAAGCTGTGTAACACGTCGCGCTCACTGGGATCCTACATGCAGCGATGTGACAGTCGTGAACAAGACGACTCCTCCAAGACGATGCAATGTTTATTGTATGTGGGTCTGAAACACCTGAAACACACTTCAGACTTAATTTAAAATATATATATTTATAATAAAACAGGTTATTTGAACTATTACTGCCTCTTGGGTCATCAATTTGTTAATGGTTGTTTTTTAATCAGTTATTTAACATCGTCTCGTCCTCACAGTATATATTATAAACATATATAATGACAGTAGTCGTCCTCTGGAGTCATCGGTGTTACCATGTGACAAACTTCTAATATTATGAAATAAAAAACATTTTACTTCCTGCAGATCTGTGAAGACACAGTTTACAGGTTAAGACATTTTCATATTTATCTCCAGATTTCATATGAAGCTCTTAGCTGACCTCCCTGTTCAGCGTGTGGTTTGATGCCTCGATGCCCTGTGGCAGCCATTTTTGTAAAATGCAGTTTTCATGACTACAGTCACTGGTGTTACTTTCCTTATGGGAAACACCAGTTTAAAAACAATAGATAAAAAGCCATGAAGCTTTCGTTCATGTGTATTCATAGAGTCAGTGTTTCTGGAATAATGTGCTCCACCTTTAACACAGTTTATTATATAAAAACACATCTAAGTGAAAGTCCTCCATGCCCTTCAGTACACGGTGAGGTCTGTGGACTGTAATCTGGGCTTCACTCCTCTATAAGACAATAAAACACTGCGAGTGGAGTCTGGTTCTGATGACTGGGTCCACCTGAGTCCGCCCCTCCTCCGCCTGTCTGATGACTTTGTCCAACATCACATTTGCCTCCCTGAAGAGCACGTCCTGATTAAACTGCGTTGTTGTTCATCTTCGGCCTGAGGAGCGGAGGTGATCGACGTCCTCCCCCTCGCAGCCCTGCTCCACTTCACGCTCCATTACCTCTCGTTGTTTACCTGACGTTTTTATTAGTTTCCATGCTCGTGTGCTGCTGATTAATTCAGCCCTTTATTTGTTTGGTTGTTTTCATGTAAATTTATGCTTTTATTATGTTTATTCTTTTTTTACAGTACACTGCTGTGTTTTTACTGTTCTGATTGATTTTTTTCTCTCTGTTTACTTTGCAAAGAATTTAATTAAAAAGTGAAACTTGTCTTTTTAAAACTGACTTTAGGAGCATCCTGCTGGCAGATGGGATTCAAAACGCTTTCACGCTGTTTGTCTTTGTCTTTCTACCGAAGGCTGAAAATACTCCCCAGAAGCACCGCTAAAGACTTTGAATCGATCTGTTGTTTGAACACCTACAGTCCCTGAAAACAAAGACGATCCAGGCAGTAAAAGTCTGATTAATTATGCAGCAGCGTGAAGTTTCACATTGGATCATCGTGTGTCACTTCACAGGCGGGGGACTTGTGAACACTCGTCTCATTAGAAATAAATCGAGGCGAGGTGACACCGCCCGCCGTGCGAGGAGGCTGTTACCCTGAGAAGACATTTGTCATGCTGCAGCTCTGAACACATGATTGGCTAAGTGCTGGTCGCTGCTCCCGCTGTTGTTTACCGGCTATTTAAATCCAGTTTGATGTTCGGAGCCAGAGTCGAGATATTCTGCAGCTCATTATGAACATGTGAAGCTCTGCAGGCTGTCACAAATACACAGTTAAAGCCTTTATACTGAAGGTGCTGAGAGAACAGGCTCGCAGCCCCGTGACGCTGTTGGCAGCTGAAGCTAATTTGTTTCTTTCACTCCGTCTCATTTTTGGCCTTTTAGTGCCGGTAGCTGCTGGAGCTGCGCCGGTGTGTTGGTGGACTCGTATTGTATTTTAAGGACTGTTTTAGTTCATCACGATGCAGCTTTAAACTTTCTTAACTTCCAGAAGTGGAAGATAAACGTCTAACTGTACAGCAAGGAGTCTCTGTTTGTCTGTAATTCAGATATCTCCAGAACCGTTAATCCGATCTACTTCACGCTTGGCAGGTTTTGTTGCTGAGGAGAGAGTGCAGTGTTCATTTGGTGCAATTTGGACAATGAACACATTCGATATTGATAAAGTGTTATCCTAACCATTTCTGAAGTAGAAGCTAATCTCAAACATGCACACATGGAAAGATTTTAAAACAATGGCACTTGACACACGACAGAGTTGTGATCGCATGGGGAAGCAGACATAAACCATCTTGCTGTAGTAGTGCGTTGAAGCAGAAGGCTAAACGAGTCTGGATGAATGTGAAGACGCGACCGACTCGGGTTTCCTTTTCTTCAGAGAGAACTGGAGGTGAGATTTTAAGTTTCTGTCAACAGCAGTATGCTAGCTAGTGTTAGCCTCCGGGGCTAGGATGTTTGCCGTTGTTTGACAGCACCACCTCGGAAAGTGCCGATGTAATCATATTAAAAATTGTAAATGTCCGATATTATCAGGGTGGGCCCTCACATTACCAGCATGTGTTGAACGGGTACTCCACTACATAACAAGGACAGCCCCTAAACATTTACAAAAGTCTTACAACACAGGAGATCTTACAAAAGCAGACAAGACTTTCAGCAAAAACAATCCCAAATTAAAACAATTCCTGCCAATCTCATATATTTATCAATGACTGACACAGGGATGAACTTTGCATGTATTTCTCTACAATAATGTCTAATTCAGACAACCTACGAAGATTAAAAGGTGCATTGTTTTTTCCTGTACTTTTGTGAATATACTATTAATTATTAAACAGAGCAGAGAATAAATTATAAAGTGCAAGCACATTTAAACTCTGAGCTTTACAGGTCAGACACAGGAAATGTAACATTTGTAACACCGTTTGGCAAAACCAACGATTTAAAATGTAAAATGTTCTTTAATAAATCTGACCAGTGTAATCAAATCTGTGCAAAAACCCTTTTATTATGTAATTATATTAAAAAATGAGTATATTGATGTGATAATGATGCTAATTCCTTCTGCTAATCCTATTTCCATTTCCGTCAGATTAAAATTCACGTCCACGATAGCGTCACTTCCAACAGCTGCTGAACAAGAACAGCCTTTATGGTGTAGATACTCTGAGCAGTATTATAAAAGTACAATAAAACCTGATCAGGAAATGTAGAGGAAATCCAAGTCTCTTCTGATCTTCTCTCTTTATCTGACTCACATTAAAATTGTATTCAGCTCACAAATAAATGATTAATTCTGCTTTTCTGGTGTACATGTAACATCTGTACTCGACTAAAATACTCCGCTGTGCCTCCAGAAAGGTCTTTAAATGTTCCTTCTGTTTCACCGATGCAATCACGTGTGATATTTACATCTCAGCAGCAGCAACGTAACACGTGAACGTCAACAAATGAACAGTAAATATTCGATTCATCTCTTTGTCCGTCTCTCACACAGCAGCAGACAAATCCCAGACATCACAGAGACGCGGCATATAACAGCTGACACATGTCTGAGTCATCACCACGGGCGACCTACAGAGGGCACACACACACACACACACACACACACACACACACACACACACACACACACAGCTGTGTGCTGTTTCTAATGTGATGCTGTCACAGTGTTCAGAGGCAGGAAATCCTCCCTGACATCCACGGACGATGACCTGTTTGTGTGTCCGTGTGCGTGTAAACGTACCAACAGCCAGGTTGGCGATGAAGAAGTTGGTGACGGTGCGGAGCGTCTTGAAGCGGTAGATGACGTAGATGACCAGAGAATTACCCAGAACCCCCAGCACGATGATGGTGCTGTAGGCCAGGATCAACACCACCTGCGGACACCAGCCGACAGCTGTCAGCAGCTCACAGAGGATTTATCGTTTTTAACTTAACAAGTGACGACAGCTGTAGTGGAGGACAGGTCTTTATCTGAGACAGGCTGCAATTACAGATACTACACTTCTAATTTCCTGTTTTATATTGTGGATGAATATGACTAGTTCACTGTCTGAGATGACACACTCAGTGAAGACTTAGCTGAGTGTCATTAGCTAAGTTGCTAATTAGCACTGAACACAGAGAAAAGCCTTCTCTTTTATTGCCGAGAAGGCTTTTATTGTGAAATCCTATAAAGAAATGTTGAGTTTCATTAACAGTTGCTTGACATCAAGAAAAGTATCTAGGTTTATTTTTTTTATGTTGCCAAAAAGACCAAAACGTTAAGTCTAATCTATTATTACATGCAATATGTAACATAAATATGAATGTAGGTTTCCATGACTATCGCAGCCCATGACAGTTGTACATACTGCTGGCATCCCACAGGTAAGTGGGTGGTGAAAGATCGTGTCAGTGGAAATAATGCTATGGAAATGAGATGCACACCATATAAACACAAAGGCTATGATGCATTAGTGCCCCGACATTTTCTGCAAACATCAAGCGAGCTCATCACATCATGACTTGCATTAGCTTTAATGTATTAGCAGTGTTTTATGTTCAGCTCACAGGAGAATAGGAAACCTCTACCTGAACGCTCAGCAGTCTGATGGGGTCCTCTGGGAAATTCACCCCCTCAAACACCAGCGTGGGCAGCGCCGGCGGGTTAGCGCTGGCACGCAGGTCATAGTCTTGGTAACCAAGGTTGCCGGGGTCACCGTCAGGCAGGGGGAAGAGGTCCTGTGTGGCGTTGCCTGCGCTGACGGCGTCCATGTCCGATCACACGTGTTCAGCCAGCAGCGACATTTTACACATACACACACACACACACACACTCACACACACATAGCCTGTAGAAAGACACATGGACACAAGGGTTCATAAGACGGAGGTAGTAGCTTCATTCTTTGAGATACACTTCAACAGATTTTTAGTCACATGTGGAAATTCTAACCCACATGTTATAAAAAGCAAATTGTGTCTGGACATTTCACGTGTGAAATTTCACATGCAATTGTTTTAAAATATATATATATTCATTCACACGTGTGAAACCTGAAAATTCTTGTGTGATTTTGTGATTTTCACATGTGAAAATGATTATTATCAGAGTAACCCCACAACACGCTGACAAATAGGCCACACTGTCAAATTATGATCTTGTAAAGTTGTAATAGCAAACATGTTAGAAAGCAGTTTTCTATGTACCAGTGTTGTAAAACGTGTCTTGAAGTCACACTGTAATCTGTTTCTTTCAACCAATTGCAAATAAAATAAAAATAATTTTAACTTGCACAACAACACATTTTTACAATATTTGCCTCCAAACTGTGCTGGAGTGGAAGTATAAAGTAGCAGAAAATGGAAATATTCAAGTACAGTATAAGTAAATGTACTTAGTCACACTCCAAGTCCAATACTCCCTTTCTTTTTGCTCTGTTTTTGGTCTCCACCACCTCCTCAGACTCTTTAGCTGCTAAATGTTGCACTATGTTTACCAGCTGGTCTCTAATTTTGGCGACTACAGAATAATTTTAGCATTAAGAACATCATTGTACATGTTAAGCGTGACTTGTTTCAGTACTTCTAAAAACCTTGTGGAGACTTTGTTTCTATGCAAACAAACAGCAGATTACAAGGCATAATCGGGCTAAAGCACGAGGTTGTGTTATGTGAGGCTGATTACTGTAAATCTGCAGTGCATTGTTTTCGCCTCCATGCTGAACAAAGATGGAGTTTTTGCTCTCCCTCATATTGTTTCACTCACAGATCAGGTACACTTTTGGCTTTACAGCTGATAATCCCCAACAGCAGCGTGTTCTTCTTTCCCCGTCCTTCTCCGAACTCAGCTGAAACACTTTGTTTCAAAGAGGTTTTTTGCAGCCAAATAATGAGGTCACGCAATCAGAAATGTCCTGGGTTATTCTCACCCTTAATCTGCAATGAAACCTGGATTATGAGTATAAATGAGATCAGATTACTGCTGAGAGTAGATCATCAGATAATCTCCAGTGCCTGTAAGCACACCAGATAACTCTGGATGACATTTCATTGACAAACCAGGGGCTGCTGGCGGCTTTGTATTGTAGATTATTGGCTAAACAATAGAGGTGATTAACTGAGGATAATCACAAATGTTTCTTCTTTCTACGCGACTAAAATGAGATAAAATAACAGATTTGTTTGGTGTCAGAGGAAAAATAAACTGACCGCTTTAGTTCACATTAACTAAGATGTTACTAATAACTCGATAACATACAAATATGACTTAGACAAGTGTCAACATTTGGAAATAGAGTAAACAGTTATTAATAGATAGGATAACTAATGTGGATGTCCCCAGACTCCCTTAAAAAATGTCTCAATTTAGTGAGTTGTTGAGTTGCAGAAACTTTATAAACTTTGTGAAACGCTGTCTCCGACTAATTCTTCATTATTTGGGCCATGTTGTAAATTCAGCAAATGTTCTACATGAAGTTTTTTCTTTGTGCAAAAAAAAATCATCTTCGTATGTCCCAGTTCTGTTTATTTGCATATACAGCGGGGAGAGCGAGAGCCGCTCTCAAGTGGCCATTCAAGAGGCATGTATAAACAGCCTCATAGCTTATAATAATGCAGACAGACATTTCATGGAGGAAACAAGCATATATAATGCAAATCTGCCTGTTTGTCATTGTTAACAGAGACTCCTCGCTGCAGCCGCCTCAGCCCCCCTTCCTCCTGCAGCCATTTTGTTATTGTGGTGTTTTTGAACAGCCGAAAGAGGACCGTCTGTTGCTTCAAACGTAAAAGTTACAGCCTAGTATGTCATCCTCAAGACGCCAACTTTGGTGAAGTCTGAATAGTTCGGAGAATTTCAAAGAGGCAACAGCCGAGATCTTTTGTTGCCAACTCGCATAATTAACTTAAATTAGCTTCAGCAGAGGACATTTGAATGCAGCAGATGTCATCGGAGTTGGTTTAATAAGCGGTCAGCAACCTCCTACTGCTTAATACAGTGTGATTTATGCAGCCCACGTGATGCCAAGGAGCAGATGGTGGTTGTACTGGGCAGCTCCCAGTGGCCTCGCTTCCTCAGGCTGCAAATATTCATACAGGAACTGAGAGAAAACCTGGGTCGATCCAGACCATTCAGGTGAAGCGAAGGTTCGAGCCCCGGCCAAAAGTATCCTTGTACTACCCGTCTTTCTGATATTTGTCACCACAAACTACAGACATGGTGCAACAACCATCACCTGAAGCTTCTGGTGGCCCGCTGCTGCAGCTCTCACCCGACAGGGCAACACCCCGGGTGTGTCCGGCTTACATAATACATTCATGGCTGATACATCCAGCTGTAGACTCACACTTGAAGTCTGTGGTTCACAGTTTGGAGAATGTCACACCAGCTGTGTCGTAGCTCCTTCACACACACACACACACACACACACACACACACACACACACACACACACACACACACACACACACACAGCTGTGAGCTCTCTGTTTCACAGCTCTGTGATGTAGCCAGTCGACCGGCCTCAGGGGAAACTTCAACACACGCACACACACACTCAGATGTTACACAGGAACACTGACAGGGAAACACACAAACACAGACGGAGAAACAAACGCACTCACAAACAATCCAACTGCAATCTCTAAGTCACACACTCCAGCGAGCTGATTCACTGAGCAGGATGCCCGAGGCGTCCAGCTCCCTGCTGCTCTCGCTCGCTGCTGACACGGTCAGTGACGGCGCCGACAGAAGAGACACAACGCGGCCAGACAGCGTTCTGCACACTCACCTCACGAAAGGTCTCAGGTCTTAGTCGGCACCATCTTTTCCACATTCACACCTCCATAAACTGACAGAGGCAGCAGAAATATGAAATTACTATTCAAACATAAACCTCTTCAGCACGGCATCAAGAGTAGGCTCAAGTAGGACTGAAACATAACTACAAAAGGCATTTCCTACAGAAAATGCAGAAACTGTCTTGCGTTTCACTGCCGACCAGTCAGGACTCACACAGTCAAACCTTCAGACCTCGTAAAGTGTGTGGATTTATACTACATGCTGACCACTGAGCCACAGTGTAGCACAGCACAATCTGTGTTTACGTCTGATCAAAGGTTGAATAAAGTCATAATGTAGGAAGGATGTGGGACATTTCACACACATCTATACCTGGAAGTGTTTGTCAGGCTGACAAATGTTCCTTCAGGAAAAGATTTCCAGCCCCAGCAGAACATGTTGTGGACTGTACTGTATCCACTCAGCTGTGAAGGACTGAAAGCATTCGCAGTTTTAAAGGAGAGGTTTTAACAATCAGACACTGCCACAGGGGCGATCAATCATCCAGTCAGCCACGTGTATGTATGTGGGATTTGAAGTTGCAGTAGCTGCCGCAGCAGCAGCAGTAGTAGTAGTAGTAGTAGTCATGGTGGTAGGAGTAGTAAAGCTGTAGTAGTAACATTAGTAGTAGTAGTAGAAGTAGTGGTAGCAGTAGTGGTAGTAGTAGTGGTAGACGTAGTAGCAGCAGTAGCTTTTCAATAAAGGTTGTAGTGGTAGCCAGAGCCAGGATTAGAACCATCAACCTGTGGTCATGTGTCTCTCAATCGGTGTTTACGGTAAAACTGTGGTGAAAACACTTTAAACAGTGAAAGAAGTAGAAATACATGAGAACATATGCAATCAGCATCATGATAATAGAGAGGAGAATATGTGGAGTCTCCTAATGAAGTGCTCCAGTACACAGTGCAACACTGAGATAATAACAGGTTGTTTATGTTCACAGACCGATGCTGCGGCAAACCACTAGCGTGAGTTTAAAATTAATAAGAACCGATGCTGAAAAAAATTAACATCAAAGTATAAACACAAAATAATTAATCAGAGATGTGTAGCTTCAAACAGGCAGCCATCAGACTGCTGCCAGACCTCCAGCTCCCCTCACAGACGTGATGTGACCAGTTTACTTCCACAATTAGGCGCCGTCGTTTGTAAAAAGCTGACACCTGCTCCCTGCTCCACATAATGACTGATGACCTAAAAATAAGCACCGTCGACTCCTTTTTAAAGCAACACTTCAAAACGAGTGCCTGGAAACAATGGTGACTCATTTAAAAACATGCATTAGATAAGACAGTTTGTCGAGCCGCCGCAGCCGTCACATTTCCTCCAAATGTCCTCCGGACCAGAGAAAGAAGAAGCTCACTTGTGTCAGTTTTGACTTCCTGCCTCTGGAGTCACACGGTACAAAACATTAGAGGGTATCTGCCTCTTCGTTCTGGCTGCGGGCATTAATTTTGCATGTGCACCGGGGAACAGTTTGACAAAGGCTTCTCACGCTGCAGTTTCAGCTCAATGTCAACTTTTAGCATCTTTCTTGTTGAGACAAACCACTCGTGGGCGGCTGTTTCCCAGACCTCCGTCAAAGGAAACTTTAGCTTGTTTGAACTTTCTCGTTGAGCCGCGGGGGTTTGGTTGACTGTAAAAGAACGTTAGCGGTCTGATAATGACACTGAACTGGCGTAATGATTCACTGGCATCCTGTTTGTGTTGGTCCTTGGCCCGGAGCAGACCGCCCAGTGCCATCATTTGACGTGGTACGTAGGCTGATGGTAGCCTGGTATATATGGCTATCTGGGAAAGGTCAGAAAAGTTAGAAAATAGAAAGCGTCTTGACCAGATACAGCCCACCACAATAGAGCAGCACAACATGAGCTGTGGGCCCAGATTTTGACCAGATCTGGTGTATTTGGTTTGCTCTCAGCTGACGTGTGGCGGATCGTCCAGGTGCCATCATTCCACACGGTATCTGGCTTTCCTGACGCTGTTTTTATCCACGCTAGCCGCGAAGAGAGCCGGGCTTTGACACCAGCTTTCATAGTGGCGAAACCGTGTAATTACACCGTCACATGATGCACTGCAGCCCAAAAAGACTTTTTCCCACAAGTTTGATTTGTGAAAGAAGCGGCTGTGAGTAATTCTTTTGAGCTTCACGAGCCCCGTGAAATGACTCGTTTAACGTATAATTTGAGCCATTTGATCCAATCCAGAAAAGACTAAATCATTTTATCTCTATTCAAGTTAGCTGGGCGCTAAACCAGAAGTTAGCCGGCTCGACCAGCAGAAGTCTCTACTAAGCTTTTTTGGCCTCGTACACCACTGAGCAGCTTTAATAGGAATGACTGAGGCACCATCTCCATGGCCTAGAACTTGCAGGACCTGCTGGAGAGTTATCCCAGGGTCAACTGTCAGCTGAGAGCTGAGGATGTGCAGTTGCAGCTTTACATAAAAGGTTAAAGGGCCTTTTGAAAGAACAGCTCCTGGTAGGAAGAGCGTGCACAAAACCCCAGGTTGAACATGTAAACTGTGCCTGTATTTACTTAATATATGCACTTGGTTTGATGCTGCGAGTGTGAACTGGGCCTCTCAACCATAAGACCAGCTGCACTTCATCACGCTGCCTTTAATCTTTATTTGTTGCCGTCTCTGAATGTCTTAAAGAAACAACAAATCCTATTAACTTGTTTCTCCTCCTAATCCTCTGCTTCCACCGTGTGTTGTTGACACTACAAATATCACATCTGACTTAATTTCTGCTCAGTCAGTCATTTTCCCTATAATGGTCTAAATTTAACACTCTGTAGCTGGTAAAACTAGTTTTAAAGGAATCAACTGGTTTGCTCACACAACAACTCTGCTGTGAGCAAAGAGCACTTTGATTTCATTTAATCACTTTTCAAGTGGCCTCGCTGACATTCAGCGGACCACTGAAATCTGGCTGGATCTCTCTCCGAGCACAACTGTTGATTATTTATTCTCACAAGCCGGCCCGAGTGATAAGCCGGGTCAGTCAAACAGAAAGAGACGCAATTATTAGAAAACATGAAGAGGCCCGACCTGGAAACACACACAGGATGAAGTATCCACCGAGGAGCAAGCCGAGTGTGCTAAACTCTGTAATTTAATCACACAACGGTTCTCAGAGGTGCATGCATAAAACTAAGTGACCCACAGTGAAGGTTAATAAAGCTCTCCTGACTCCTGAATCAGCTCTCACTGTTTCCTCTTGAAGCAGAGATCCTGTTCTGTGGGATCAGCAGCGCTGCCGTTTGACTGTTTCTAGCACAAAGCGGCAAAGCAGAACCGAGCAGGAAGAGATGAGAATGACTTTACTTCCTCTGATCCTGCACTTTCAGTTAACTGGTCTGTCTTCATTTATATTCCAACGCAGGGGTTTTAAAAGCCTGACGCTGTGGGCCGTCTGCTGCTGTAGGCTAACACTAAAGTACCGTTGGCAACATTAACTTTAATCCCACAAACTGGGGTACTTACTTGCATTACGTATACACACGGTGGACTTTCAAAATAAGTTTGCTGAATGTTTCAAACGTTATTAGTGTTGTCAAATGGTCACAGTGTGGTTACGTTTATGTCAAGTAAACTACTCGGTTAGGTAGTAAGTGACCTAACGCCATCTTTGAGGCGGATCATTCTGAAACCATCTACAAGGAACTGAATCAAACACAATCTTCACATCGTGTCTGAATCAGCAGATAATGATCCACTGTATTGAAAGCTTTTGTCAAGCCGATGAAAACAGTCGCACAATGCTCCCTTTTGTCATACAATAAACAATGTCATTTACAACCAGTGTGACAGCAGAGATGCTGCTATGCTGGATATTTTGGCAGGGAAAGGGAAGCATCCACAATGACAAGTCTTCTTTACAGCAGTTTCACAGGATTTTGGTGTAAAAGAGGCTGTTCACAGCTCTTTACCTCCCTGTGGAGGTGTTCAACACAGTTTGAAAACCTCTGGTCTAATGTGACTGAAAGGCTGCAGATAAACATTGAAGACTCCTCCGTTCAGTGACTAATTTACTGACCAAATGACTTTATAATTCAATGGTTAATTAACTGTCTAATTAGCTGGCTTACTCAGGCTGTTGCACTTGAAGGGGGAAGTTTCGGTCCACATAGGCTGCTTTTCCTCCGTGGTTTATAATGGAGCTTAAGCCCAGCTGACAGGGCTTTAAACCTTTCATACATCTTCATTAATTTCATTAGAGAACATAAATTATCTAAAGTGGCTCTTAAAGGATGTGGGTTCAACAAAGATTTATCGTAATGGAGCAAAAAGCTACATTTATATTGCGTTAGAGTTCGAGATGTGCATAATTTAAAGGGTTTGAAGTATAATATCTGACAGGAAAAGGCCTCGTAATTCATAATAATGATGCAATGACACACTATTATTGTACAGTTTGATGTGACGCAACACTGCGTACCAATGGAAGTCATAAAAAATATAAAAGCCAGTGACGTGCAATTACATGGGAGATTTAAAACTTTGAAAAATCAAACTTTTTCTGTGCCACGGAAAAAAAACAACAAAACATCTTTTAAAATCAGTTTGGTGTCTCGGGGCTTCTGGAGACTTGGACGCCAGACGAGCTGTATGAAGCCATTTGATGTTTTTTTAATGTTTTAAATCATCTCCAGCTGCTTCAGTTGTTTAGCAGAACGCTGCAACGCTGTTTTACTGTGACGCTCCAGAAATGTTCTGTTGACTATGAAAAATTTCATTTTGGGGTGAATTGTGTCTTTTAGATGATTTCTTTTGGTACTGTCCACCACAGGGACCAGGGTCTGAACACATTTCCTCTGACACAGCTCCAGTCAGCGTGGAGTTGTAGTGTTGACTGTCCCTGGTTGGTTACACACAAACCTGCAGCTTCATTCCCTCAGTAAGCACTTGGTGCCACTAGTATCAATATTAGGCTGAATAGGGACATTCTGTGTTTACTGACTGTAGAAACTAATTTAAAGTGAGAAATAACAGCAGTGTTTGAATGAAACTAGAGTTCATTTTCTGAGTTACGCTCCAAAGCACAAATAAATAACAAAACACTCGAGAGTCACACATGAGTCACTCTACAGTAAATACAGAAGAAGTACACAGTTGACTCAAGAGAGAAAATTGTGTTTTAAACAGTGACACGGTTTCTTTTTGTATCTGTGATTGGACTAATTTGTCGTGTCCTGGAGACACAAACAGGAAGTTGGAAAAAGGACTTTTAGTTCTTGAGCATGTCTTACTATAAACAGAAGAGGTAAGTATGCTCCTTCTTCATATTTTCCATATTTCCATATTTACTGTCCACGCCCTCACTCCTCCAGGTGTTAATCAAGACTACAACATTGTGGGTTTTTTTTAAACAATGTCTTTATTGAACTCCTGTGTTATGGAGTTAGTGTGCTGATATTTCGTATAGTCTGATAGTCTTGGTATCTGCGTCACCTGCCTAGAAGTTATTCCCCAAAATAAACTACAACAACAGATGTACAAACATATTCTTATCAATGGAGGTTTGTTTTTGCTACATTTGACTATTTTTGCTCACAGGTTGTTTATTCTCCAATTTTGTCGGATTTCTTTCCCCAGTAACACTCGTCTGTAGCTTCTCAGGTAAGAAATGGATGCATCCTCTGTATTTTAGAGGATTCGAGTGTTTTTTAAAAGTCCATTTTTTCTAAAATGTAAACTACATTGTCCTGCGCTGCTCCGTTTGGAGTCACAATGAGCTCTCAGTTGTGGACATCAGCAGGAAGCGTCAGCCTGCAGCACCTCATCAAACGAGCCTGATTCGTCTGCAGCCTGGTGGAACAGGACAGGAACTGGAGCAAGGAGAAAAGAGTCGCACGGAGGCGATAACAGCTCTGTCATCCTGAGGCCCGCGGCGCTTTAACAGGAAGTCACACCACACAGGGGAACGGCCATTTACTTTTGCTGCCGAGTGGGAAATGAAACAGTCTGAGGCGAATCAAAAATCCAGGCCAAGCTCATCTGTAAGGTCAGTTTGTCTAAATGTTATGTATCTGGGGAGAGATGACTGAGCACCTCAGAGCTGTACTGTAACATACAGACGTCTCCAAGCACCAATCAGAAGCAGAGAGGCTCATCCAAGGTTGTGTGGGTTAGAGCCGGGGGATCGAACAGCGTCTTTCATCCACCTTTACTCATCCCTGTTTTTAGTCTCAATCAATCGCAGCAGTGAAACAATGAACACTTGAGCCTTCTGAGATCTGCACATGAAAAGTCGATTTAATGAGATCACATCATTGTGGAGTCGTCCTCAGGCTGCTGGAGACCAGATGTCCACTTCAATGCACTTCATTTCAGTAAAGAGGTTCACAGCAGGAAGAGATGAAAGAGCAGAAGAAGATGAAGAAGTGGTTTCATCACTGCGACTGTTTTCATATTCTTTTTGAAGATATTTGTATATTAAACTAACATGTTTCTGTTTTCATTAATGTTGTCTTCTGCTTCTCATGAAAAAGATTCTGACCTCTGTCGGACTACATCTGTAACCCTGAGTAGTGTTAATAATCCTCGTGAGTCCCGGGCTACTTCTGTATAGTTTTTATTTTGCCTTCATATACCACCATAAAAAAAGTTTCCCATGGACATGGCAGACATCGTTTGTTTCAGCACATTTCCTGTATGACCTGACAATTGTTTTGTGTTTTTTACTTTGACATACTGTTAAATTATAGCATATCAACATATTGGACCCATTGGAGCATTTCAAAGCTTGACAATTTCAACACAGGTTCCAAAATGTGAACATACAAAGGTAAAATGTTGATAAAACCATGCTATATAACTAAAATGGCACGCAGTAGAGTGCATACCTCAGCTAAGGACCAACAGACCGCTTTATCTGCATCAAATTGATTAACTCATAGATACCAGCCAACTAAATATGCCTGATTTTTTTTCTTCAAAATCCATGCGTCACTCCCCTAGAAAGTATCAAAATTTTGAAAAATGCTGCAATTTTACAAAAAGTGAGAAAAGTCCCAATATCCCTTTTTCAGATCTACAACACAAGTTAATGGGATCTCCTCTCAGACTCAAGTGCTGTGGAAATCTGTTCTTGTGTTTTTGTGTAATCCTGCTCACAAATCTACCGACAGAAAAACCCACAAACCAACCAACCACCTTGAAACCCACGATGATATTTCAAACTGGACCAGTGTGATGGACCAGCTGACTGAGCAACATTTCTATAGACACTTTTTTCTACAAGATTTTGTAGCCTTTGAGATTTGAGCGCTTGAGAGCTTTCATTGGTTTGCGACTCAAGAAAGTTAAATATTTCTCTTTAAAATCTTTAAAAATTCAAACAAACAAACAAGCTTCCTCATGCTCTGCTGTCATCTCAGTATATTCAAAAAGGAAATCGTGTCTGTTTCTGATGATTTCTGTTGCTTTATCAAAGACTTTCAAAGACTGTGAACACTGTCATTCGTCACTGTCATAGTGTTGAAGCGTAAATCCTGAATAAATCTCCACTGAACTCTGACACATATGATAATATCTCCTTTACCTTGAGGACAACACTGACCTCTGACTGCTCAGCTCAGTAAATCTGTCTCAGAGCAACACGACCGAACACAAAACACGACAACCTCTCCAGCATCTCGTGTGTGTTAAATGCTGGTAATACTCCGTCTTTGCTGATCTTTCGTGACCAACATGAGAAGCAAAGTGCGTCGAGGAGAGAGAGGTGAGGGGCAGAGGGAACAAGGTGCTGTAAATTTAATCAGAGGGAAGAGCAGGGGACCTTGAAGGCAGCACGCCAACAGTCTCTGAATCACATTTTTACTGGAATATCTAATGGAGGCCTCTGTTCTAAAGAGCTGACTGTGAGAAAACTGACTGTAAACCCTGAGATGTGAATCAAAACATTAAGTCAACCCTTAATTTCACTTGATTGATTCAGTCGTCAAGGAAAAAACAACACACATGCAGAAAAAAGACTTAACAACTTCTGTGTTTCTGAAACCTTCTAGCAGCTCACTCACACTCAGCGTTTGAATTATTAAGACAAATCAGGGAGTCGAGAGAATAAGAGATGAAATATTTAAAATGCTCTAAAGTTCACCAACACATTGATGCTATAGCTTCTTCTGATCATCTCCGTCAGTCAAAATGCTGAGGCCTGTGGGTCCACCTAACATAATAATCAGCCCTGTGTCAGTCAAAACCAAGAACATGTCCTGCCGAAAACCTCACACCTGAACAGCAAAATCTGTTGTTTGTCAGTCTGTGATCATTCTCCCCGACCCTTCAGCCCTACAGGACGTTTTAGCATCTTAGTTTAGGTTTTACAGCACTTGTATGTAGTTGCTCAGTGTCAGTGCTGAGGAGAGCTAAAAAGAAAGTAAACACTGAAATATTGGACACAAACACAACATGGGATAATAATAGTGTTAGGTTTGCCATTGACCCCCCGAACAATACATATGACCCTTGGAAAGTATTAACGATAGACCTTTTTAGGTCTATTCTGGGCCGAGACCCATCCTTCATCCAAGTTTCGTGGAAATCTGTTCAGTTGTTTATTGTGTAATCCTGCTGACAAACCAACCAACCAATCAACAAACCAATAAACCATCCAATCAACAAACCAACCAATCAACCAGATTGCTTTGGGAATCTGTTCCAGTCAACGAGAACACATTAGTAAAAAGAAAACTGAGAAGAAATGGGCTGGAGACCAGACTGAAAAGAGGTGGTGAGCAAGGGGGTGTAAAACCAACAAGGCGAAGACATTGTGTGTTCATACGACTCTTGAGAAGTGGAGCAAATCCCAGCAGCCCATTAAACTTTGAAAAGTGACATTACTGTGCTGATTAAAAATGGATCATAAATGAGATTTCACATTTTTCATTACTCTGTCAGCAGGAATAACAGCTTGAAACGCTCATAACCAAAAGGCAAAATGTTGCTTTAATTAAAAAAAAAACCTCCTTAGTGTTTTCTTCTAATTTCTGATTTGAAATTTTTCTGATACCTCATAACCCGAGGATGAGCTCAGGATTAATAGATTTTAACATGCACAATCATCTTCTCAGTATCCAAGGTTTAAAATGCCAACATTGTCTAAATGTCAGAATGCAGCTGCAGGTGAAATTAAACTAATCATCTCTGACATTTTCAAGCCAATGAATGAATTAACCTTTTTTTTTTCTCCTCTGGATTAGCTGTTTGTTACACTCAGGTGGCTGGCAGCACCTTCTCAAAAACACAAAGAAAGACTTTTTAAAAAATGTATCTATTTATTTATTTTACAGGCGTTTGTTTAGACCAAACAGTAGAAAATAAAGAATTGAGCAATGATGTATGGATTGTATAGATTTAGATCTTTAACATTAATGTAACTGATTAAGGGAATCAAAGCAGTAAAAGGAAATAACAACTACTGTAGGAGTAGTTACTGATAAAACGTTTTTTAAAATATACCATAAATAGTGATGTATTACGCTCCAAAATACAAACATCTGTATTAAAGGGATAAATGGTCGAATAGTTATTTGCGTAACAGACAACAAACAGATTAGTAGAAATACATTTGAGGGGTTACTGTGGTGACCTCAGGGGTCTGTAGTGGGCCAGAAACTTTTCGCTGTATGCATTAGCATTATTTGTGAAATGTCAAAAAGTTTCACCTGTTTGCAGATGATACACTGCTTTTCTGTTTTGCTGTTGGTTTTAAAATACATCTGCACATTACGAAATTTAAAATTTTCAGCTTTATCTGATTATGAGACGGTTTAAATTGAATTCTGATGCCTTTATGTTTTGCCTTTTGTCCACAGGGGGCGCCAAAATCAAGGAAGAAAATTCCTTGTAGCTGCTTCAACTTATTTTCATTAAAGTTATTATAATTTCATATTCTTTTAGTGATTAAAAACGGGAAGAAGTCACAATAGATGTATAGAGAGTTAATATTGAAAGGGTGTCCATAATTTCATTTATGAGCTTAGTTATAGATCATGGGCTTTCTTGGAAAGCTCACATCTTCAGTAGTGTCCAATAGTATTGCTGTTCTGAGTAAGCAACGTACATGTTGGACTGCCCAAAAAACAACAGAATCAATTCAATTTGTTTAATTTGGAGGACTACAGTATGCACCACTACGTACAAAACAGAAAAGAGTGATGAGAAAAATAAATAAGGTGGATTCAGAAGAAACAAATCACGCAAAGTAAAGCTGAATTTTGTAAAGGTAAGTAAATAGCCATTGCATGAAATTTTGCAGGAGTTGTTTTAGTAAAGTAGTCATAGAATGAAATTTAATTTTAAAACTCACATTATACAATTTTATCCTGCATTTTCTTCCTTTTTAACTTGTAGAGTTTTAAAAAAAATACTGAATGAATGAATATTAGCAGCCATCTGAACAACAGGGCACCTGGGTCAGAAATACTAACTACAGAAACAGAATAACTGAATGAAATAAACATGAATCACAACAACATAACAGCTGGTCATTAGGAAACATGCATAACGTGACGGCAACGAGCTCTGAGCTACAGCGGTACAAACTAGGTAGAATTTACACCTTCAGACTGCCGACTGCTGCTCATAAACACCTTTCAGGACAGGCAGCTCAGCAACAGACTGAACAGTATCCTCAGTTGGACAGTGTTCACCTTTAGCCCGGATGAAAATCACTCCTTGATTATACAGAGGGAATAAAAAACAGTTTTGGGACTGAGAATCTCTTCTGGACAATCTGAGCCTCACAGTATGAGGATTAGTGTCAGACTGATGATTACAGATGGACAGACAAGCTGCTGTCTGTCCGGCACACCAGAGCCTCCTTTATCTGCTTTAGTTTCACACAAGCAGTCAAATTCATTTCACCTGTGAAAAATGAGCCTGATGGCTGAAAATGAAAAGAGTCTCCCTGCATGGCGATTCCAGACGTACTCATTCAAATGGCTTGTCATTCACAGCTTTTGTCTCATCTGTCTGAAGAGGAAATGCAGACTTCTTTTAGCAGAGACAGCTGGGATCTGCAGTGACGGACAAAAGCTTTCAAGATGAGTCTCCCACATACCGTTCATAAACATGAACTGTAAATAAATGCCAGGCTCAGAGGACTGATGATGACGAGGGATCAGACTTTATGATATCAAAAACAATCAGATCCAGCATCAGGTATCAAAGTGAGCATCAAAGGTACCCACAGCAATGCAATTAATTAAGAGTAAAACAACATGAACAGCAGCTCCTTTGTCACTGACTTTCAGTTCTGAGGAAAACTTAACAAAGTTGTAAAACTAATCCACACATGAATGAACAGCAGAACTACAGTCCATCAGGGAAACTGCAACACGTTGTGTTTTCATTTCACACAACAATAAAGTTAACGTTGTGCAAAAACAAAATGTCCGCAGATTTAATGTCACATGACAGGCCAGAAAGAGGAGCGGCGAAATTTGCCGAACACGTCACTCTTCTCTATTCCGGCTTTGATAAGCGAGGCCCCAACAAAGTGGCTTCATAGATATAGATAGAAGCAAATGTACACGCCACAGTATACCTTAAAATCAGAATACCATTGCAACCCTAGTCTGGACACAAGTAAACACCAGATCTTAGAGAAGCTCCTCAATTGTATCAATTTAGAGGCCGTCATCACAGACTTGACCCAGATTCCCCGCTGCTGACAAGGGCTGGCGTCTCTTCTGGACTTCGACGGAGCAAATACGTTATATTGGACACATTCACCACTTGACTTAGAGCATAAATCAGTGTCATACGCCTAACAACGACAGGGACAGTTGTGGTTGTGAATATCTGGTAAAAGCATGTTAACAGAGAACAACAGGAGACCGGGGATAGAGACCTGGGGGACACCACAGGTCAGTGGAGCTGCCAAAGATAAGGGTTGGGAACAAAATCAAATATTAAGATATCTTTTATAAGATATTTTTTATATCAATATTGTACAGATGACTATTTGTACATTGATGAAATATTGATAAATAGAATTTGCACTTTTTTACTCTGAATTTTGACGTTTTTCACTCAGAAGTTTGACTTGAATTCTGAGATAATTCTGAATCTTCAGTATAAAGTCGAAATTCTGAGAAAAAAAGTCAGAGCCCAAAAAAACTTAGCCCTTAGCCTCTTCCATATGCATCAGCATCCTCTATTTTAGACTCTCAGCTTTCAGTTTCCTGAAAGAGTCGTCAGCTGCCATTAGGACGGTCTGCTTTAGAAAAGTTGAACTCTGTGTGGAAGGTCAGAGCAGTTTATTCATTGAAATTGAATCTGATCCAAAATTTTGCTTTGATGTCGGTGGATGCATCACAGTGTGCATGCTGTTTGCTTGCTGATGTAGACAACAATTATTTCCAATGATTTGAGCTGTTATTTTCTCAGTGAGAACTTGAAGAGCTTCAATCTTTCAGACAGCTGGAGTTTGACAATTGATGTCTCCATGCAGAAAGCGTTCAGTGAAGCATGTTTCAGCTCTGCCTCTTTCTGCTTGATCTCCCTGGGACGAGGATGAAAATAGAGGTGCTGCAACTGACAGAGTAGTGAGAAAATGGAGTGATGAATAAATCAGGGCATGGCGGTGCGTAGCTAAATGGAGGGAGAATGCATCAGAGAGAAGGGCGAGCTTCAGAGAGAGAGACTGAGTAACTGTGTGCGAGTGGATGCCGGTAAATACAACAGCTTGTCTAACATTTCAGAGGTTTAGTCGAGCTGAACTGACACGGGACCTTTGGGTTTTTGTTAAATGTATGAAAGAGAAGCACGAGCATTCAGCCGAGTCACGCTCTGTTGTCTGGTGGAGCTGCTGTCGATGACCTAAAAAGTTCTTGGTACACAAGAAACAAACAATCAGAACTTTAAAGCTCCTGTTGGACCAGTTTTTTTTCATGGATAATCTGATTTAAAAAGCCAGTTGTCCATTAATATTTGCACATGTTCAAAGAACAGTCTGACGTTTCAGGACAGAGAGAGTTCGAGGATGACTAGGTAGGTCATGCACAGTCTATAATCTTTATATAATCAAGTGCAAAAGTCAATTTTAAGCATAAAAAGCTGGAGCTGGCAGGCAATCACACAACGGTATTACCGCATTTCCAGTCAGCTTTCATTGATCTCTATGTGAAGCTAACGAGCAGGCGGTCAATCCGTCAACGAAACTAAGATCACATCTCTAAGCAGTCCTGATTAAAATGAATGTGGAAGTGAAATCCAGCCTGACCGCACATTGAGGGGATTTAGGGAGCTGTAAATCAACTGAATCGTGCCTCAGCCACTCATAAAGTCAAACTTTTGCTTTGCAGTAAATGAGCAGCAGCTGATTCCCTGTCTCAGATGAAATAATTGAGAGTCGAACTGAAGCTGGGAGTTACAGTCAGTGAGTTGATTGAACACCGCAGGAGACAAAACTGTGTAAAACCCAGATGTGAGAGGTGAAACACACCTGCACAGGTGCTCCAGGTCGTTCTGGCTGATTAATCTTCAGGTCTACAAACCTGATGAACTAACGAGTCTGATGAAGGTGGAGGTTTCTCCTTCCGACTGCACAGAAAACATGTCGGTCCAAAGGTCGGTACACGCCTACACGGGTCAGGTGAAGTAAGACACCTGTGTGGGTGCACTGAATCTTAAACAGTGAATACGTTCGTGCACATACAGTGTTTCTGCTGCAGGCGGACACAAGCTGCTGCTTCTGGACTTCAAGTCTTTGAGGGGAAATATTGGAGAAAAAGAAGAGAAACACAAAAACTGAAACATAACAGGTGAAAAACAGTGTTTCTGGAGGAGCAGCTCGAAGAGTGAGAGTCAGGTAGAAGTGGAGGAGCGATACGAGTGTTTCAAAGTAAAAAGAGAAACGGAAACAGGCAGGAAGGAAAAGAGACGGAAAGAAAGAGGGAGACAAACGAGGAAAGACAGAAGTGTTACAAGCTGTTTGCTTAGGGAGGAGAAACACGACAAATACAAGACTGATTACAGGACAGAAAGGAGGTGAGGAGGAAGGGAGGAAGAGGGGAAAAGAGAGAGGGAGGACAGGAAAGAAGGAGAAGGAGGACAGGGCAAGGAAGGAAACAAGGAGGGGAGGAGAGAGGGAAGAAAAGAAAGTGAAGAAGAGGAGGAGAGAGAAGAAAAAAGCAAAGGAAGGAGGAGAAAAGAAGCAAGGAGGGGAGGAGAGGTGGAAAAAGAAGATGAGGGGGAAGAGATGGGATGGTTGAAGACATGAGTGGAGAGGAAGAGAAAGAAAGAAGGAATAGGAAGAAAGAAGTGAACGAAGGAGGGGAGGAGAGGAAGAAAGAAAGCCAGCATGAGAGGAGAGAAAGGAGGAAAGAGAGGGGGGAGGGAATAAAATGAAGATAATTGAAGTCTCATTGTAAACTGAGAGTTAGTTCCTGTCTGTCTCTCACCTGTCTCCCCTCCAGGACACCTGTCTGACAGTCAGTGCAATCAGGGTTTATCAGGGCAGTAAAGCTGAGACGACTGAAGTGAAACTAAACCAAGGGGGAAGGAGAGAGGGGTGGAGGAGGGGAGGAGAGGGGAGATCCTGGCAGCTCCACCTGCCGGGAGAAATCCCTCAAACTGAGCTGAGACTGTAGGTTCAAAGAATAAATCTGCACTGTCCGCAGTGTTTACATGTGCTGATGGTGCTCGGATACATCGCTGCCATATGAGGACCATAAACTGTCCACTGGATCCACTTCAGTCATTAAATGGAGCGCCTACGCCCGCCCTACAGCCTCCAACAGCCAACGAGTGGTCGTGTAGACAAGCGACCCAGATGATTGATGCATCATGTAGCCAATGAGATTTCAGATCCAGTAATATATAGTTTATATCAGTTTTTAAAGCCCTAAATGTGGAAATAATGTAAGTTTATGTAGTTTTATGCGTTTTGCTCTTTGATCAGGCTGCTTGTCCACCTTGTTTTTGATTATTTTATATGTTCAAAGTCGTGTAAATAAGGAAATAAAGAACTATAATGAGTTTTTGGCCCTGTTACTCTCAGGCAGAGGGATTTTTTTTGCCAGGCGTCTGAATATTTCTCCAGATAAACATGTGTTGAGTGTTCATATTCAGTATTGTTATTAAATTTGAACTTGGACCATGTGAGACTATCTGATGTGAAAAATAGGAAAGAAAATAAATCAATAATTCAAACTAAAGTGTCCATCACAATAAATAACAATGTTATTTATGAATTTTGTAACATTTTACTGTTTGTATTGTATTAAATCAGCGAGTGATGGTGCGAAAGAGAAACAAGGATGTTGTAGGCGATACAAAACAAAACCTAGTTCACGCCATCCACGAGAACACACACGAAGATATGATGCCTCGACTCTGAAACTCATTAAGCTTCAGCCTCTGCCAGCACGAGTGCCAGCCTGTGTGTGTGTGTGTGTGTGTGTGTGTGTGTGTGTGTGTGTGTGTGTGTGTGTGTGTGTGTTGGAGGGGGGTGGGGGGTGTGTGTTTGTGTGTGTAAATACAGTATATGTCTGAAAAAAATAATGATGTGTGGGTTTCTTCTGCTCTTCTTCCAGTAAGCACCGTAATGAGTCCATTTATTTAGACTTATGAAATACTGAAGGGAAGCCAGGGCCATATGGCTACCAGAGCACTGATAGCCTGTGTGTGTGTGTGTGTATGTGTGTGTGTGTGTGTGTGTGTGTGTTTAAAAGCCTGTTGATAAGCAGATGAACACGGTATTTTATGACTGAGTGTTGGCTTTAACCTCGATAATAACGTCAGGTTTAATTAATTCCCCTGATGATCGAGGAGGTAGAAGACAGAAAGGCAGAGGGGAGGAGTAATAAGAGGTCAAGAAGAGGACAAGATGACTGAGAACAAAGGGACGAGTGAGGAGAACGGTGAATAGGCATGTATAGTATTCACATGACGAATCAATTAATGAGCGGACACAGTTATTTGCCCATAATTTAGATAAACAGTCAATTATTTTTAGCTAGCGAGCAAATACATAATATATAATACATATAATCTGCCTGATGCCCAAACCCCAACTATGTAGCTATGTTCTCACTATCCAAACATGAATCCTCCAAAAGGTTCTCACTTAAAAAAAAAAAATGCCCTCACTATCCCCAAAATGTCCGCCATCTCATCTCATCAGTTCTAGCTAACTGGAGGGGAGTTGCTGGCTTTTAAACTCGGTGTGGGAGTGTCCTTACAGAGTCGTTAGGGCCACTTGTGGGTTTTTGAAGGCTGGTTGGGTCAACGACCCACAAGTGGCCCTAACGACTCTGAAACTCAGAGCTCACACGTGTCCTCAATGATTTGTAAGGACACTCCCACACAGGGTTGGATGAGAGGTGAAACATCTTCAAGAAACTGAATCAAGTCCAGTTGCCTACGATACAGCACTTACAATCACTTATAATCATGAGTTAAACTGTGTTACATACCAGAAATGGTGAAGAGGAAATCACAGAAAAATGCCACTTATAATAATAATAACAGTACTAAACTTTATTTATATAACAGCTTTAAAACAGTTTACAAAGTGCTTTGACAATCAAGCAGAAGCAGGAAACTCAGGAAGACAATATTACAGGATAAACACTCAACACTCAAACACAACAGACACAAAAAGTCAACATGAGTCATTACACGTAAAAGAATAAAAGGGATAAAACTAAATCGCAGAAAAATAAATGCAAAAATAGAAATGGACGATAAGAAGACAACATCACATCAGAGGAAATAAGAACAGATAAAAAGATTATGCGCAGTAAAGGACAATAAATAGATTAAAGACACCAAATAAAAGCAGGAAAGGACGGTAAGAGAAGAGGAATAAAGACACCACGGGGGAGGACTCAACAACAGATCAATAGTCTGAGAGCAGTTACAGGAATGAAAGACGAGATTCAGTTGATACGAGGCATCTGAGTGATGATGCATTAAGAGAAATTCAACTTGAGTATTGAGAGACTTCAAAGTGAGAGTTTGTTATTTCTGGCAGCCAGAAGTTAAACAGGAACCGTCTCTTTGTGTTAACTGAATATACAACTGACCATACCTTGCACATTGTTTAATACTATAAGGAAAGGCACTCAGAGGTTTCCACTCCGGCTCCGGCTCAAAGTGTAGACAGCTGAACGCTCAGGTCCATTAAACATATAGAGTTTAGCTGGCAGACGTAAACACGGTTTAAACCCTGAATCCTCCCTTTGAAATTACAGCTGTCAAACTGCTGAAACACTCGTGTGTCAGTGCTGTCAGAGCAGAAACCATTTTAGGTTTCTAATAACAAAGCAAACAGAAAGCACAGAGGATCAGAGAGTGAGTGGAACTGAATGTACAACAAACGTCGCTTTTAGCTGTGCTAGCGTGAGGCTACTGGGATGGCAATATGGGTCGGTCCACCTCTTTCGGTCCACACAGAAATAACAACAAATTTGTTGATGATTCCTGGAGGACGAATCCTGCTGACTTCTGTAATATCCTGACTGCCACCAGCACTGTTTCCTGGAGGATGAATCCTGCTCACTTCTGTAATATCCTGACTGCCACCAGCACATCGAGAATTTTGGTCCAGACTGAAATATAAACATTTT